>NC_067414.1:7500-737657 GCF_009764475.1 Pristis pectinata
CCCTAAACCCTGACCCTGACCCTAACCCTAACCCTAAACCCTAACCCTAACCCTCTAACCCTAACCCTCTAACCCTAACCCTCTAACCCTAACCCTCTAACCCTCTAACCCTAACCCTGACCCTAGCCCTAACCCTAACCCTTAACCCCTGACCCTGACCCTAAGCCCTGACCCTAAGCCCTGACCCTGACCCTAAGGCATCCTAACCCTAAGGCACCCCAACCCTCACCCCAACCCAAACCAACACCCCGACTGACCCGCTTGACACCCCACTCGGGTATCCTAACCCTAATCCTCAGGCCCCCTAAGCCTAACGCTACCCTCCCAAATTCACTACCACCTCCCATAGCCCCTTCCCCTAAACCTAATATTACACAAGCCTAGCCAACACCCCGACAAACCCAAGCCAACAGCCCGATTAACCCTGACCGACGCCCCAGCCCCATTAACCCTTACCGACACGCCCACTAGGCAAAACCCTCCACCGGCACAATTTCCCACCCTATTAAGAGATGGATTCTGGAATAAGGCACAGATCGTAATGAAGGCGAGTGGAAGCAGACCAAGATCATGAACCCGTGGGCCAATCAAAGTGGCAGGGTACAGTGAGACTGAATCTCCAGTAACGAGATCAATGAACACAAGAGGGATAATTTTCCCACTACCTGCTAACTCACAACCTAACCTTAAAGTGACACGGCGTTCATTTGCTTGGTCTGCAAAGTGCCAACAGAAAGGCCCAGATACCCAAGAGCTGAGCCCAAGTTGGGATCACAGAAAACCAGAGCGACATTAAACTGTGCCTACAGATTCCCTGCATAATTAACACATGCCCAAGCCAGGGTCCCCAGCCTCCAAATCACGAATAATTTAATTAATTATAAACTATAGATAAAATCCTAATACAATAACACAAAACAAATTTAAAATAATGTATTGGCAAATTTAAACTAATGTATTGGCAAATAAAATAGCAATTCAGAATGTGTAGTCCACAAATAAAAATGCAGAATATGTAGTTCACAAATAAAAAATACAAGGGAGAGGGTCAGGACTACTCTATTCAAGGAATGGAGCACTCCTGATCTGACAATTAAAAGCAGACAGATAAACAATGGGCCAAATGGCCAAATTGCTGAACAAACAAAGAAGGGGTTGCTTAGGACTATTTGCAGCTCATCTGGTGAACACAAGTACATCAGCTAGTGGCACCAGTATGTCTCAGTGAGGTGATCTTAAGGGAACCCCACCCAAGCTGCAACAACCCAGTAGAGCAGATGACCAAATTAAAATTCATAAGTTTTAGATAATAAAATTAAAAAATAAAAATACTCAAACTAGGGACCCCAGCCTGTCAGGTGACCTTACTTTCAAACCCCACCCCCGCCCCCAAACAACAAAAACAATGGGTTTGCAACAAGTGAAGCCATTAGCAACACCAGCTGACAGCAGCCAATCCTGAGATGGAATTTCAAAAAATAACAGCAAATCGACCAGTGAGGGTGGGGGAGAATCCTCCAGAAGGGAGGGGCGCAGCAGCCCACCTTTAAAAGAGCCCACCTAAATTTGTTAGACCTCTTTCCCTGACGAAGCTCGAGAGGAAGCGAAACTGGATTCTCTCCCAGTCGGGAAGAGTGCTTTTCACAAGCAAGCAGAGCACGCGAATTGATCGAACCCCAGGACAGACGGTAAGCACATCATTGTGTGAACCGGTTAGAGCATAGATTTGCGATTGTCCACTTCATCTTGCACATCGTTGTGTGAACCGGTTAGAGCATAGATTTGCGATTGTCCACTTCATCTTGCACATCGTTGTGTGAACCGGTTAGAGCATAGATTTGCGATTGTCCATTTCATCTTGCATATCGTTGTGTGAACCGGTTAGAGCATAGATTTGCGATTGTCCACTTCATCTTGCACATCGTTGTGTGAACCGGTTAGAGCATAGATTTGCGATTGTCCATTTCATCTTGAATATCGTTGTGTGAACCGGTTAGAGCATAGATTTGTGACTGTCCACTTCACCTTGTACCGGGATAATGTGTGATAGGAGGCGAAGGAGGGGGGACCTGCGGTCACACGGCAGGCCCGAGCAGTACCCGGGCAGTCACAGGAATCCAGGGTTACCCCGTGATCCTTTTCCACCTCGGTGAGGATCATTTATAGAATAGCCCAGACTCTGCACCACCTCAGAGTCTTGGAAGAACAGAGCCGGCCACCGAGGGGGATCAGCAGGCAGGCACACAAATTGACTCGTTTTATTAAACCGGCCAACCCCAGCCAGGACACTCTGCGTAAATTGGCTGCAAACGCTGAGACCTGGGCCAAACAGACACACCAGACTTTAATTGAACATTACCAAATCAGCCTGCGTAATCTGGAGCAAAATCTGTTGGAATCGGACCTGACTGACCGGCTGCACGAGGCGGTCTCCAAAGCGATGATCTGGAATAAACGAAATTTACAAGATAAATTCCAAATTAAAACAGAGGTGGTCCAAAAACGTGTTTTTGATTTAATCTCCAGGTCTGGGCCGCAGCGACGGGCCAATCTGCCGAACGGGGCAGATGGGTCCCGCGCGCGATCCCGCACCGTTCCCGATGCCGTCCCCACGCTTCCCCGGACCAGGCAACCCGCATCCCAGGGGAGCGAGGGGAACAGACCCTCGACCTCCAGGGACGGCTTCTGGGTCGCGCGGAACCGAGCCCCCGCCCCACCCGACTCCCGAGGACACGCCGCCCCCGGCGCGGTCCGTCCGACGGCACCCGACCCGGTCAGATGGCATCCCCGAGTGGTCATCCGCCGGCTGGAGGACCGCGCGGTAGCCCAGCCCGCAGCCCCAGCCAGCAGCCCGCGGGTGCCGAGCTGCTCCGGGACCGACCCGTGGAACGAAGGTGCCGGGTCGGACTGGAGCGCCGCCCCGAAGGCTGGCCCCCCTCGTCCCCAGAGGAAGGGGTGACTCGCACGGTCGCCCCCAGCCCCATCCACCGGTTCCTCGAGCCCGCAGCCAGGGCTCTGCGGGACCACCCAAAGCGCCGAGACCTCACCGGCAGGGCAGCCCGGCCCGGGACCGCGAGGTACTCGCTCCCCCGCCCCCGAGACCCGGCAGGACCCCGAGTTCTCCTCTGGATCCGAGTTTTCCTCGGAGCCCGGCTCCCCCACTTCCGAGATCCAGCCCGGGTTTTCCTCGGAATCCGAGTCCACCTCGGAGCCCCGCTCCCCTCCGGCCCACGTGCAGACACGCAGGCGGACTCTGCGAGCTGGCACACGGGTGCAGAGAGGGACCCCCCCTACCCCCGTAGGTCACGCACCCCGGGATCACAGCGGAGCACAGCAGGATCCCAGCAACCAGGGGGTAATAACTAGGCACCCTAATTCTAAACAGAAGAATTTAAATTGGAGACTGAGGCCAAATAAACCTATCCTAATCATCGGTGACTCTAATATCTCCAGGATTAAAAGGTGCCCTAACAGAGACATGCAATTGGACAGCTATCCAGGAGCCAAATTCATTCACGCCACCGCTATCTTGGAGAAGTTAGAGCCACATTTAGAGACTAAAAAAGTCATCCTCTCCCTTGGTCTAAATAACCGATCACAGAGACCGCTAACTGCTACTAAACAGCTTCAGAGACTACTGAAGATGGCTAGTGGGAAATTTCCCAATGCCAGTATCTGGGTCCCTGAGATCAATTTCAGTCAGGCACTGCCAGAGTCAGAACAGGTGACTCTTGGGCAGCTAAACGAATACATTAAAACTAAAAACTACATCCCAGCCATCCCTGCTAGGCAGTTTAAAGTAGGCCAGGACCATATCCACTGGATGGAGAACACGGCCTTAAACGTGGTTAAGGCGTGGATGCAGTCTTTAAACTAGAATGGAGACAAAGCTGAGAGAGGCAGGGTCCACGACTGGGAGAAACCATCGTGAACCTCTCCTGTACGTTTAGGCCCACGGAAACCCAGGCAAGGGTTCTGAACAGGGGTCTGACTTTTGTACCGACTGCTAAACTCCACAAAGAACAGATCCAGATGGATGTGGCTAAATTCTATAGACGACTTATACTAGCAGAACACTTTGGGGCCTCAGGCTCAGGGAGGACTCCCTTCACTCCTCCCTCAGACTGGATGCCAGAGATGAGGGAGATTTCACCTGAAATCTTCGAATTTGAGGGAGAAGTGACCAGAGCGATCGAAAGGGTAGTCGAGGTTAAAGATAAGCCTAACCTAACTAGGAAAGAGAGAACGGCACTTAGAGAACTTAAAGAGAATAAGGAGATTGTCATTAAACCGGCAGATAAGGGGAGCAGTATAGTCATTATGGACAGGCAGCAATACCTACTGGAGGCACACAGACAGTTAAACAACACGGAGCACTACACTAAACTGACAGAGCCCATGTACTTGGAAACACAACATGAGATCAGAGACATTCTGGAGGAGCTGAGAAGGGGTAGGCGCATCAACCAGAAACAATTTCAATACCTGACGGGGACACAAGCCCAGGTGAGAAAGTTTTACATTCTCCCCAAAATACACAAGCAGCCGGACACTTGGACCGTACCCGGAGAAGTCCCTCCGGGAAGGCCCATCGTGTCTGACTGTGGCAGCGAGTCCTACATGATAGCAGAATACATTGACTCCTTCCTGAATCCACTGTCACAGAGACACCCCAGTTACATCAAAGACACATACCACTTTGTCCAGATATTCAATTCCCTCTCAGTGCCCCCCGACACCATACTCTTCACCATGGACATCGAAAGCCTGTACACAAATATAGAGATGGACAGGGGCATCGAGGCAGTCAGAGAGGTGCTGCAGAAATACCCAGACCCGGAGAGGTCAGACGAGGCTTTGATCAAACTCCTGCGGCTGAGCCTGACAAAGAATGACTTTGAATTCAATGATGAATTCTACCTGCAGGTCAAAGGCACGGCAATGGGGAAGAAATTTGCCCCTGCCTACGCCAACATATACATGGCAAAGTGGGAGGAGACAGTCTTCCCGAAATGCCCCAAAAAACCCCTGTGCCTCCACAGATATCTAGATGACATCTAGGGTGTCTGGACACATTCTGAGAGAGAGTTAGAGGAATTCATCCAAATCCTGAACACCCATCACCCCTCCATAAAAGTGAAGGCTGTCACGAGTAGAGAGAAAGTGGATTTCCTAGACACCACCGTTTTTAAACTATCAGCAGAAAACGGTAGACAGAAACCAGCGACTAAAGTCTTTTTCAAGCCGACAGACAGACCCACACCCTCCTGCACACGGCGAGCCATCACCCCAAACACACTTTCAGGGGCATCGTCAAGTCGCAACTGAGCCGCTTCCACTGCATTTGCAGCAGGGAGGAGGATTTCGAGCAGGCCACGACTGTCCTCTACACTGCCCTTAGACAGAGAGGTTACACCAAACGCAGACTCAGACACATCAAATCCGATTTCCTGAGAGACCCCAGGGCGCAGAATAGGGCAATAGCCAAGCTACCACTGATAACAGGGTACAGCAGGACGGCCATCGATATCCACACACTAGTTAAGAGCCATTTCCGACAACTGAAGGGAGAGGTGAGCTCACTGGGGGCATACACGATAGTGTCGGCTTTTAAAAGGGCCAAGAATTTGAGAGACCTATTAGTTAGTAGCAAACTGTACACAGCCCCGAACTGTGGCGGGAGACACTGCAGAGCATGTAAACATTTAAAGATAGCAAAAAGCATCCACAACAGAGCGACAGGAAAATGGGCAGGGATAGAGCAGAGGATAACCTGTGGGCAGGAAAATGTAGTCTATGCCATCCAGTGTAAAGAGTGCCACATCTTATACATAGGGGAAACAGGTAACAGCCTAAGGGTGCGACTGACAGGGCACCTGAGTACTATTACGGGGCAAGAGCAGAGCAGACCTGTCAGCAGGCATTTCCAGCAGCACGGGATCCAGTCTTTAGAGATCCTGGGCCTGGAAACGAACCTGAACTGGTAAAAGAGAGCAGAGAAGAAATAGATTGAGTTATTACAAACCCACTCACCAAAAGGTCTAAACGAAGTCTAAAAAAATCTGTTAAAAAAAATAAATAAAACAACAATTTTTTTTTTAAAAATTCAGAATCGGGCCTAGTAAATTAGGCTTAAACAGATTAGAGTCACACGTTCCCTGTAAATTTGACCCTGACTGGGGACCCAATCCCAACAAAAGATCTTCCCCCACTTCCCCCTCAACTGACATACACTCCCACACCCTCACACCCTGACCCAGACAGAACCCACCCACAATAGACCAGCTCAATTGTACCACCCCCTCATCCCACGCACCTCCCGACACATTTAAGTTGGGGTCAAAGACAACTTGTCCCCCAACACAGACCAGGCAACACTCACCGCTTCGGACCACACACACACTCCCGTATTTTTTGCCCCAGAACACAGCCCGAGTGTCAGCCGGCTCCCCTGACACAGCACATTCCATGTTCCACCCCCCGCCAGCATACATGCATCCCGATATACAGATCACAGACAGCTTCCTCACACAGACCAGCCAACGGGCACCACTCTGGCTCCCACGTACACTCACGTACGCTCCCCCCAAACACTTACAACCGGGTCCCAAATTCACCACCACCTTCCCGAGCCCCTTGCCCTAAACCTAACATTCACCATCACCATTCCCCTCGCCCCTTCCCTTAAACCTAACATTACACAAGCCCAGCCAACACCCCGACTAACCCAAACCAACACCCCGACTGACCCGCTTGACACCCCACTCGGGTATCCTAACCCTAATCCTCAGGCCCCCTAAGCCTAACGCTACCCTCCCAAATTCACTACCACCTCCCATAGCCCCTTCCCCTAAACCTAACATTACACAAGCCTAGCCAACACCCCGACAAACCCAAGCCAACAGCCCGATTAACCCTGACCGACGCCCCAGCCCCATTAACCCTTACCGACACGCCCACTAGGCAAAACCCTCCACCGGCACAATTTCCCACCCTATTAAGAGATGGATTCTGGAATAAGGCACAGATCGCAATGAAGGCGAGTGGAAGCAGACCAAGATCATGAACCCGTGGGCCAATCAAAGTGGCAGGGTACAGTGAGACTGAATCTCCAGTAACGAGATCAATGAACACAAGAGGGATAATTTTCCCACTGCCAGCTAACTCACAACCTAACCCTTGAGAGCTGAGCCCAAGTTGTAAAACTCACAACCTAACCGAAACCCCAAGCCCCGAGGCACTGCCCAAACCCTAACAATTTCAACCGCTTACATCAATTGATGTTTAACAAATGTCAAAATACTATCAACACTAATACCGCATTTACCCACATCTTGAGCTCTGAAGTTTTACAGAATGAGGATGCTGACCGTCAGACATTTGAGGAACTTGATAAATATTTTATATGCCAATGTATTAGCTGCCCTATTTCTTGTGACTCCCACCCATGAACTAACAATTTCATATGTTGTTGAAAAAGGCAGTTTCGGAAAGGAATCTTTCCAAACTATTTGGTTTGAATAGCAAAGGAAATGGAACATTGGGTTTAATTATTAGTTATGCCAGTCATCTCAGCAAATTACACAGAAGGAGAAAATGAACTGTGTTTTGTCGGGGTTCTGATAATTCATGCAGCAGACGTCAATACAAAGGTTCCAAATACCCGCATCACATGGCTGAGGCAGTGGTAGAAGCAGGTATGGTTGCAATGTTTAGGAAGCATTCAGATAGATGCAAACCATCATTTTCTTTTTACAAATATTGATTATGTGGAGGCATATTAGATTTGTATTATGGTCAGCATTTAGAAGTCTGAATGTTATACTGTCATCATCCAGATCGAACAGTACGATACAGAGCTGTCCCTTCAGTCCACATTGTTGTGCTGACATTGCTATTCCTTCCTGCCTGCAGAATGCCCTTTCCCCTCTATTTTCCTCTCATTCATGTGCCCATGATAGCCCTTCCTGCAAGCCCCTAATGAGTTTGCCTATCAGGCAGTGCATTCCAAGCATCCACCACTCAGTAAAAATGTACCCCTCACAGTTGTTCTGAACCCACCCACTCTCACCTTAAATGCATACCCTCTGGTATTGGATCACTCAATAATGAAGTAAAGGTATTGCTTCTACAGCATATGGATGACCCTCAATCTAATAGACCTACAATAGATCACCCTTCAGCCTCTGCCACTCCAGACAAAAGATCAAGATTGTACAGCCTCTTGATTGCACATGCCCTCTAATCCAGAGGTTTTCAACCTGTTGGTCGTGGATCCCTGGGGGTCCGCAGCGGGTTGCCGGGGTTCTGCGAGCAAGCCAAGAAAAAAAAAAGTGGGAAAGTGACCGGTTATAAACATGTAGCTTACTTGCTTGCTCCAGCTTTCCACTTTTCAGAAAATCGGCCATATCTATTCTATCAGGTTTTTGGTGACAATCTGAGAGACTTAGATGTTCCCTTCTGGTAAGCTGCTGCTTCGTATTCAATTTGTGTGGTCAGTAGTGTTCACTGCTCACTACTAATCTGTTCTGCACTGTAGTATTAGTGAGACCGAGTGACATTGTTGATGTACCTTAATATTGCTTACTTACCCTGCATTTACGCCACATTGATATCAATGTTAAACGAAAAGTGCACAAGAGTGTAAATTTTACATTACTTTTGATAATTGTTTATCAGTAATAGTAATTAAACTGTCCAGTGTATTGCTGAGTGTGGAGAAATTTCTGAAGAGAAAAGCTGACTAGAAACCGGAAGATTCTGATGACGAAGGGGATAAGGGTGACCGAAAGATAAATCAACACAAGTACGATCCAGAATACATTTCATATGGTTTCATCACAGTGGGGACAAATGTGGACCAACCTCTGTTGTGTGTTTGCAAACACTGTCCAATGATGCAATGTAACCAATGAAATTGAAGTGCCATTTAACAGTGCATCCAGATATTGCCAGGAAGCTGAAGGAATATTTTCAGCGACAAAAGGAGCTGTAGCTCAAGCAGAAAGGCAAAATGACAGCCTGTGCCACTGTAAATGAGAAGGTTCTTTGTGCATCATATTTGGTAGCATTATGAATAGCACGTTCCAGAAAGACTCACACAATTGGAGAAGAGCTTATACTGCCTGTAGCAGTAGATATGTGCCAAGTTCTACTGGGAAAATAATCCAGTCAAAAACTGAAAGCCATTCCACTGTCTGATCACACAGTAAGCAGAAGAATTGGTGATATGGCAGAAGATCTACAGAACCAGCTGATAGCACATCTTCAGCAAGTCAGATTTGCGATTCAGCTCAATGAAAGTACTGATGTTGCCAGTGCTGTGCAGTTGTTGGTTTATGTTTGATATTGCTGGGTAGGAGAGGCTTTGGAAGACTGTTTTCAAAGGTGCTTCCAGGGCATACAACCGGTCAAGGAGTTCCCCATGTGCTTGACACCTTTTTTGTACAATCAGCATTGGCGTGGACAGTGTATTGGAGTATGCACAGATGGTGCTGCTGCAATGACAGGACGTAAGTCAGGTCAAGTCGCATGAGTGAAAGAAGGAGCTCCACATGTCGCAGCAACCCACTGCATGATTCACCGTGAGGCTTTGGCTGCAAAGGATATGGATGAAAATCTTCCAGATGTGTTTTCCACATGCATTAAAATCATTACCTTTATTAAAGGCAGGCCGCTCCATCATCGTTTGTTTGAAAACATATGCCGTGAAATGGAAGCCAAGCATAAGCATTTGTTGCTACATACAGAAGTCAGATGGCTGTCCCGAGGCCATGTTGTGCAGTGTGTATATGAATTGCGAGATGAACTGCTCATTTTTCTAAATGAAAATGACAGATCATTGGCACAGTTCTTGACAGACGAGACGTGGGTTGCCAGATTAGCTTATCTTGCAGATATTTTCAACATTTTGAACAGCTTAAATCTATCATTGCAAGGACCTGGCTCAAATGTTCTGAAAACACATGACAAAAATCAATGCCTTCCAGAAAAAACTATCTGGAGGGAAGATGCGAGCAAGGCATCTATGATATGTTTCCATTGCTGGCTGACTTTCTGAAAGTGAATGAGACTAAGACAGAGGCCATTGCAATCACTGTTTTGAACCATATTCAACAGCTGTCACATTATTTCCATGAGTATTTTGGCGATGATGACACAAGCACATTTGATTGGATTCCAAATCCGTTTGAATGCATGCTTGCAGATTTAACTGGACTTGAACAAGATGAATTGGCTGAACCGTCATCTGACAGGACTTTGCACTTGCAGTTCAACCGAATGTCACTGCTGTCGTTCTGGATAGCATGTTCCCAGGAGTATCCACTGCTGTCTAGCAAAGCAGTCAGTGTTCTGTTACCATTTGCAACCACTTACTTGTGAGAAATAGAATTTTTCTGCAGTCACTGCCATGAAAACTAAATACATATTAAGACTGTATATTGAGGATGACATACGCATATGTTTGTCGTACATACCACCACATTTGGATAAACTCTGCAGTGCTAAACAGGCACAACCTTCACATTGAAGGTAACACTGAAAGATACCGCTGGTAATTATCGGTGATTGAAGTAGTCACTATTTCAATAGGGCCTATGTGCAGTAATTTAAGTATTGTATGCATGAATTATCGATTCTTTGATTCTGTGGGCTTTGGGGGTCCACCATCTAACAAGGACATGTTCTAGGGGGCCGCAGCATGAAAAAGGTTGAAAACCACTGCTCTAATCCAGGCAGCATCCTTGCAAACCTGCGCTGCACCCTCAAGCTTGGGCATCCTTCCTACAGTGAGGTGACCAGAAGGTACACAATACTCTAAATGCAGCCTAACCAGAGTTCCTTTGAGATCCAGCAGATACAGGAAGGCACAGTAGTGTAGCTGTTAGCGTCACTTTACAGTGTCAGCAACTGGATTCGATTCCGGCCACTGTAAGGAGTTTGTACGTTCTTCCTGTGTCTGCATGGGTTTCCTCTGGGTGCTCTGGTTTCCTCCCACATTCCAAAAGACATACAGGTTAGGAAGTTGTGGGCATACTATGTTGGTGCTGGCAGCATGGTGACACTAGTGGGCTGCCCCCAGAACACTACACAAGATTTCACTGTGTTTTGATGTACATGTGACTAAAGATCTCATCTAATGCATAGATTTTATCATGGCCAGCTGACAGTAATTGGAAGCCTCAATTCATTCAATACTGCACACCAAACTGAAAACATGAAACTGAGGGCTTTGAAGCTCAGTCAAATATATTAATGACCAGATGAGTGAGCAACAGCACATGTCAGACAGTTGGAGCAAATCCTTTGAGACAAATACTTTGATTTCTTCTCAATTACTCAACCAATTCTCTAGATTAGCATTGGAATTGCTAATCAAGGAAACCTACATACCAAGTGCAGAGAAATAGGATTAGTATAGATAGGCTTTTGGTCAACTTGGACGTGGTGGGTTGCAGAGCCTGTTTCATGGCTCAGGTTAAAATATCAGCCATCTTACATGGCAAAGCATGTTTGAGTTGAGCAGCTTTCTGGTGATCCCAAATTGCATCTTTAGCAATGGTAATAAAGATTGCTTTTGAGGGTCTTCTCAAAGGGTATTTAGATATTCATTTTGATAATTTAGAATGTCTGACCCAACACTGACCCTCATGTGTCATGACAGGACAATCAAGTTTCTCCCAGCAAAGCATACCCCAACCTGGCAGCAGGAAGTCAGCCAACATTTGCACTCTTGCTGCTGAGAATATGTTGATACCTTCATTATTCTGCCCACTTATTTTCTCTGGCCACCCCCACACACACATTCCTTTTTAGGTCAGTCTCATGGTCAGTTAGCTTATCCACCTTGCATTCACATTCTCATCTACAACTGAGAAAAATTCAGCCTCCATGGATAATTGCTGTGACAAAGAGTTCCTCATTGCCACCCTTGCAGTCACTCCTGTCCCTGAACAATCAGAAGTCTCCATTCCATGGATGACTGGTTCTTGCTATAAACCAGTTATTTATATCCCCTCCCTAATGTCCTGTAGTACAGCAATTTGGAAAACAAGCTCGAGCTGAAAATATCAAGTTGCAATCTGTTCAGCCAACCATTTCCATGCCATTCATTGTGCTTACATGTACCAATTTACTAGCACTTGGTCTGTGACCTCCCATGCCCTGGCATTTCCAGTACTTGTCTAGATGCCAAATGTTGAGTCCCTGCCTCCATGACCTCCAGCACTATTTCAAACATGACAATAGAAACGTAGAAAACCTACGGCACAATGCAGGCCCTTTGGCCCACAAAGTTGTGCTGAACATGTTCCTAACTTAGAAATTACTAGGCTTACCCATAGCTCTATTGTTCTGAGCTCCATGTACCTATCCAAAAGTCTCTTAAATGACCTTATCATATCTGCCTCCACCACAGTTGCTGGCAGCACATTCCACGCACTCACCACTGAGTAAGAAACTCACCCCAACATCTCCTGTACCTAATCCTGAGCACCTTAAACCTGTGTCTTGTGGCAACCATTTCAGACCTGAGAAAAAGCCTCTGACTATCTACCCTATCAATACCTCTCATCACCTTATACACCTCTATCAGGTCACCTTTCATCCTCCGTCACTCCAAGGAGAAAAGGCCGAGTTCACTCAACCCGTTTTCTAAAGGCATGCTCCCCAATCCAGGCAACATCATTGTAATTCTCTTCTGCACACTTTCTGTGGCTTCCACATCTTTCCTGTAGTGAGGTCACCAGAACTGAGCACAGTACTCCAAGTGGAGTGTGACTAGGGTCCTATATAGCTGCAACAATACCTCTCGGCTCCTAAATTCAATTCCACGATTAATGAAGGACAATACACCGTACGCCTTCTTAAACACAGTCAACCTGTGCAGCTGCTTTGGGCATCCTGTGGACTCAGACCCTAAGATCCCTCTGATCCTCCACACTGCCAATAGTCTTACCATTAATACTGTATTTTGCCATCATATTTGACTTACCAAAATGAACCACTTCATACTCATCTGGGTTGAACTCCATCTGCCACTTCTCAGCCCAGTTTGGCATCCTATTTATGTCCCACTGTAACCTCTGACAGCCCTCCACACTATCCACAACACCTTCAACCTTTGTGTCATCAGCAAACTTACTAACCCATCCCTCCACTTCCTCATCCAGATAATTTATAAAAATCACGAAGAGTAAGGGTCCCAGAACAGATCCCTGAAGCACACCACTGGTCACCTACCTCCATGCAGAATGTGACCTGTCAACAACCACTCTCTGCCTTCTGTGGGGAAGCTGGTTCTGGATCCACAAAGCAATGTTCCCTTGGATCCCAAGCCTCTTTACTTCCTCAAGGAGCCTTGCATGGGGTACCTTATCAAATGCCTCGCTGAAATCCATATACACTACATCTACTGCTCTCCCTTCATCAATGTGTTTAGTCACATCCTCAAAAAATTCAATCAGGCTCGTAAGGCAGGACCTGCCCTTGACAAAGCCATGCTGACTTTTCCTAATCATATTACACCTCTCCAAATGTTCATAAATCCTGCCTCTAAGGATCTTCTCCATCAGCTTACCAATCACTGAAGCAAGACTCACTGGTCTATAATTTCCTGGGCGATCTCTACTCCTCCTTCACAAGATCACAAGACAAGGGAGCAGAAGCAGGCCATTTGGCCCATCGAGTCTGCTCCAAGGAAAAGGGAAAAAGAAATGGGGTGGGAAAAAAGAAAAAGAGAAAAAACACTATTCTAATCCCATTTTCCAGCCTTATCCCCATATCCCTTGATACCCTGACTATTTAGATATCTGTCTATCTCCTCCTTGAACACCCCCACTGATCTGGCCTCCACTGCTGTGCGTGGCAAGGAGTTCCACAATTTCACCACCCTCTGGGTAAAGAAATTTCTCCTCATCTCTGTCTTGAAACTGTACCCTCTAATTCTAAGATTGTGCCCTCTGGTCCTGGACTCACCCACCAAGGTAAACAGCCTAGCCACATCTACTCTATCCTTACCTGTCAACATTTTAAATGTCGCTACGAGGTCCCCTCTCATCCTTCTGTACTCCAGTGAGTACAGTCCAAGAGCCTACAAACGCTCATCATACTTAAGCCCTTTCATTCCCGGAATCATTCTCGTAAATCTCCTCTGAACCCTCTCCAACGTCAGCACATCCTTCCTAAGATGTGGGGCCCAAAACTGCGCAGTATTCCAAATGAGGCCTCACTAGTGCCCCGTAGAGCCTCATCAACACTTCCTTACTTTTATACACTATACCTCTCGAGATGAATGCCAACATAGCATTTGCTTTCTTAACCACCAATCCAACCTGGTGGTTAACTTTTAAGGTATCCTGTACAAGTACCCCCAAGTCCCTTTGTACTACCGTACTATCAATCTTCTCTCCTTCTAGATAATAATCTACCCGCTTATTTCTGCTTCCAAAGTGTACAACTGAACATTTCTCAACATTGAATCTCATCTGCCATTTCCTTGCCCATTCTCCTAAACTGTCTAGGTCCCTCTGCATCCTTTCTATTTCCTCTATGCTCCCTACTCCTCCACTTATCTTGGTGTCATCCGCAAACTTAGCCACACAACCATTTATTCCATCATCCAAATCATTGATGTACAAGGTAAAAAGGAGCGGCCCCAACACCGACCCCTGCGGCACACCACTAGTAACCGGTAACCAACCAGAACGAGATCCTTTTATTTCCACCCTTTGCTTCCTGCCAACCAGCCAATGCTCCACCCATTTTGCTACCCTACCCATAATTCCATGACCTCTCATCTTATTAATCAGTCTCTTGAGGCACCTTATCGAAGGCCTTTTGAAAGTCTAAATACACAACGTCTACCGCCTCTCCCTTATCCACCCTACCTGTGATTTCTTCAAAAAACTCCAATAGGTTGGTCAGACAGGACCTCCCCTTCACAAAACCATGTTGACTAGGTCCAATCTTGCCTTGCGCCTCTAGGTATTTGGTAACCTCCTCCTTGAGGATAGATTCCAATAATTTTCCCACCACTGACGTCAGACTAATAGGTCTGTAATTGCCTTTGTGCTGCCTCCCACCTTTCTTATACAACGGAACTACATTCTCTACCCTCCAGAACCATGCCAGAATCTCTCGATTCCTGTAAAATAATCGCCAATGCCTCCGCTATCTCTACAGCCACCTCCTTCAGAACCCGGGGATGCACCTCATCCGGTCTGGGAGACTTATCAGTCTTAAGCCCCTTTAGTTTTCCTAGCACCTTCTCCCTATTAATCTCAACTGAACTCAGTTCCAATTAGTGAGACTCCCGACTAACGGGCACATTGCTTATGTCCTCCACGGTGAAGACCGATGCAAAATATTCATTCAATTCCCTTGCCATCTCACTATCATCCATTATAATACCTCCTGCACCGTTATCAATTGGTCCTATGTCAACCCGTGTCTCTTTTATTCCTTATGTACTTAAAAAAAACTTAGAATCCTTCCGAATGTTGTCCGCCAGCTTCCTTTCGTAACTCATCTTTGCTTTCCTAATGACCTTCTTAGTTTCTCTGCAGATTTTTAAAATCTTGAATGAAGGAACAACATCCGCAACCCTCCAATCCTCCAGAACCTCTCCCATCCCCATTGATGTTGCAAAGATCATCACCAGAGGCTCAGAAATCTCTTCTCTCGCCTCCCACAGTAGCCTGGGGTACATCTCATCTGGTTCTGGTGACTTATCCTACTTGGTGCTTTCCAAAAGCTCCAGCACCTCCTCTTTCTTAACACCTGCATGCTCAAGCTTTTCAGTCTGCTGCAAGTCATCACTGCAATCACCAAGATCCTTTTCCATAGTGAATAATGAAGCATTAAGTACCTCTGCCATTTCCTCCAGATCCATACTTTCCCACTGTTATACTTGATGGGTCCTCTTCTTTCATGTCTTATCCTCTTGCACTTCACATTCTTGTAGAATGCCTTGAGGTTTTCCTTATCCTGCCTGCCAAGGCCTTCTTATGGCCCCTTCTGGCTCTAATTTCCTTCTTAAGGTCCTTCCTGTCAGCCTTATACTCTTCCAGATCTCTAACATTACCTGGTTCTTTGAACCTTTTGTAAGCTTTCTTTTTGACTAGATTTATTACAGCCTTTGTACCCTATCATAACACTCCGTCTGATTGGAATTTCCCTATGCAGAACACCACACAAATATCCTGAACATTTGCCTCACTTCTTCTGTACTTCTCCCTGAGAACATCTGTTCCCAATTTAAGCTTCCAATTTCCTGCCCGAGAGCCTCATAATTCCACTTACTCCAATTAAATGCCTTTCTAACTTGTCTGTTCCTATCTCTCTCCAATGCTATTGTAAACGAGATAGAATTATGATCACCATGTCCAAAATGCTCTCCCACTGAGGGATCTGACAGCTGAGCAGGTTCATTTCCCAATACCAAATCAAGTAGTCTCTCCTCTTGTTGGATTATCTACATATTGTGTCAAGAAACCTTTCAGAACAGCCTCCGTGGTCCTCTGCACTGTCTGCCAGTTCCCTTCTCTCCCCTGACAGTCACCCATCTATCTGCCTCCTGCACCCTAGAAGTACCTGCTAAGGTTGGGGGGGGGGGGGTGACTGCCTCCCAATGCACAGCATCTACATCTCTCTCCCTCCCTAATGCTTCGCAGTGTTTGAAGCTGTGATTCCAGCTCATCAATTCTGAGCTAAAGTTCCTCAAGCACTTACTGCAGATATGGTCACCGTGCACCACAGCAGGGTCCACTAGCTCCCACATCATGCAGCTGCAGCACATTGCGTTGCCCTCCATCTGAACTATTTTTTCCTACCTAACTGTAGTCTACCTAAAAGTTATAACAGTAAACCTTACCCTTACTAGTTACTCACCACTGTCGTTGCAGACGGCCTCCGCCTCTTGATGCCGAAGTCTGTTGTGCCAAAGCCACACACTGACTCTGTCCACTCCGACCATGGCCACTCTGCTTGACAATACCTCCTTTTTAGTCGCCCTTTTAAATTCTGCTAGAGAAAAAAGCCCTCAAAAACACACAAGCCTTTCAAACACTCTCACTGTACCTGTTCAGGACCCACTGCTCCAACATCTCCCGGACCGATTCTGTGAAAGAAAAGCCTGCAGAAACACACAAGCCTTTCACTCTTTCAAATACAGTCTGACAAAATTGTCAAAGGCCATTCAGTATCTAGTTAGAGCTCAAACAGTCTAGTCAACATTGATTTTTTTTTGCACCCTCTAGCTTAATCACATCTTTTCCATAGTGTGACGACTAGAACTACACACAATGTGTCAGGTGTGGTTTTAACCAACATTTTGTACAACTGTCACACATCCCAACTGATATATTTTCAATTGTAACCTTACACAACCTTCACTGTACCACCAATCTTGATGTCCTGTGCAACCTCACTAATCATGCCTCCTTCATTCTCATCCAATCAATATGACAGTGGGCCCAGCACCAAACCCTGTGGCACACAGCTAGCCAGGGGCCTCCAATCTGAAAACTTAACCTTGACAAGCACTTCCTCCTACCACAAAGCTAATTTTATATCAAGTTGGTTCACTCACCCATCCTTGGGAAAACACCTTGCTGAAATCCATGTAGATAACATGCTGCCCTCAATCTTCTTGGACATCCCTTCAGAAAACTCAGACTAATTTGAGAGAATTTCCCCATGCAAAGCTATGCTCAATATCCCCATCCTGTCCTTGCCTTTCCAAATGTAAATAAATAGACAAGACACTGCAGATGCTGGAATCTTGGGCAAGTTAACATGCACCTCCTGAGACCTTGTTTATTGCATTCGGTGCTTTTAACGTGGCCTTCTCTACATTGACGAGAAGTGCAGATTGGAAACTGGTTTACTGACCACCTGCAGTCTGTCTGTCATGTCCATCTGGAGCTCCCAGTTGCCAGCCATTTTTATTCCCCTCCCCATTCCCACATCTTGTTTGTCCCTGACCTCCTCCACAGCCAGGAGGATAATGCAAACTGGAGGAATTTCTCAGATTCCATCCGCAACTTGATGGCCTGAACATAGAATTCTCCAGTTTCAGGCAACCTGCTCCCTCGTCCCTTCTCTTACCTACACAATTCTTCCCACTACCCTGTTTCTTATCCCCCCAACTCAGTGTCCATCCACACAGACCTCACTGTCACATCCCCTCACTGCTCCCACTCATCCCCCAATTATTTGGATCCATGCTCCATCCCCCTTTCCCATCAGATTCCATCACCTGAAGCACTTTGTTGCCTCCACCCATGACCTTCTTTCACTATTTCCACCCTTCCCTCCTCCATCTGCCCATGGCAGCTCCTCGCCGGGATCCACCTGTTATTTGCCAGTACTTGCTCGATGCCTTCCTCACCTGTTTATTCTGGCCATTTCCCATCTTCCGGTCCACATGAAGGATCTTGGCACGAATAGTCGACTGCCCATTTCCGTGAACAGATGCTGCCTGACCCGCCCAGTTCTTCGCTCCAAATTCAATTTAATATTCTCAGACTCACTTGCAGCAACACCGGCCTGTGGCTCTGGCTCATTCTCAGCCTCCAGGCATATTAATGGAGAACACGATTAAAGAACAAACAGACACAAACCAAAAATCAAGATATGCTGGACAGCCTAGAGACTTAACCAGCAGAGGGAAAAAATAGCAAAGAACTAGACTGCAACTCTGACCTTTCCCGCAACCAGCAAATGTAGGAACCCACTGGGAAGGATATTACTGTAGAAACAGACCCGAATAGGATGCGACCAGCAATTCAACTGCAAAGCCACTGCTACAAGGGAACGATCTGTGGAGCCGCTGAAGGGAGCAATAGATGGGATGGTGAACAGAAATCAAAAAAGTAATGTGGACAAACCATCTCTGGAGATCTTGCGGCACCAGAAATTTGAAGCCTGCAGTTCTTTTAAACTTTGCCTTGTTTACTCGGAGAAAAAGTTGGAGCATGGATTGTGTTGCATTACTCAGGTAATACCACTGGTAACCCTAACCTTAACCCACATCCAATGTGGTGACCAGAACTGTACACAATGCTCTAAGTGTGGTCTAACCAGAATTCTAGAGCTGCAACATTACCTTGCGGCTCCTGAACTCAATATACCAACTAATGAAGGCCAACACACCATATTTCTTAACAACCCGATCAACCTGCGCAGCAACCTTGAGGGATCTATGGATGTTGTTACGGACTCAGGGAATGTCCCTTTAAGATAGTGAGATAGTGTGGCATGCTCACGTCAATAGAAGATAAAGGACGTAATTGAAGGAGGGGGAAGACCGATTCGGATGTTTTTCAGGGTGAGTAAGTCACTACCAAGTAAACACTGAAGTGTCGTTTGGGTTCCATCATGGAACATTTGGATTTCGTATTTACTCTATGTTTCTCTACGTCTACGTCTTATCTTCAGACAACGGTGGTTGAAGAAGCCCTTGCTCATGTTTCGCCTTATGGCTGGCAGAACTGAACTTCAAGAACCATTCCTGAACTTGAAGTTTGGGACTTTACCACACACACGAAGAGTTTAGTTTTTGGGGTTAACGTTCAAGGTTTAACATTTGAATTTTAACATACTAACATTTTTACTTTTATTTTACGTATGATCATAAGTAGTGATTAATAAAATAGTTTTTAAACACTGAATCATGCTCAGTGTTTTTGTTGCTGGTTCGTGACAATGTGGACCAAGATCACCATTCCTGCACGCTGCCAAGAGCCCTGCCATTAACTGTATTTTGCCTTCGAATTCGATCTTCCAAGGTGTAGCATTTCATCTTTCCAGGTTCAACTCCATCTTCCACTTCTCAGCTCAGCTCTGCATCCTATCAATGTCCTGTTGTAATCTCCAGCAACTGTCTACACTATCCACACACCACCAAGCCTTCCACATCCTCATCCAAGTCACTTATAAAAATCAGAAAGAGCAGGGCACCCAGAACAGATCCCTGCAGAACACTAGTCACTGACCTCCAGGCAGAATACTCTCCATCTCCCACCACCCTCTGTCTTCTATGGGTGAGCCAATTCTGAATCCACACAGCCATGTTTCCCTGGATCCCATGCCTCCTGACTTTCTGAATGAGGCTTCCATGAGGAACCTTAAGCGCCTTACTAAAATCCACAGACACCACATCCACTGCTCTACCTTCAATGTGCTTTGTCACATCCTCAAAGGATTCTCAGGTTCATGAGGCATAACCTGCCCCTCAAAGCCATGCTGACTGTCCCTAATTAGTCTATGCTTCCCTAAATACCCATAAATCCTGTCTAAGAATCTTCTCCAATAATTTGTCCACCACTGAAGTAAGACTCACTGGTTTGTAATTCCCAGGGTGATCTCTACTCCCTTTAAACAAAGGAAAACATTTGCTACTCTCTAATCATCTGGCACTACTCCTGTGGCCAGTGAAGATGCAAAGATCATAGCCAAAGGTGCAGCAATCACTTCTCACACTTCCCATATAACCTTGGATTTATCCCATCTGGCCCCAGTGACTTATCCCAATGTTTCTCAGAAGTTCCAGCACATCTGCTTTCCTCATGTCAACATGCCCTTGCATATCAGCCTGTCATGCACCATCCTCACAAATGTCAAGGTCTCAATGGTGAATACTGAAGCAAAGTATTCATTAAGGACCTCCCCTACCACTTCCAACTCCAGGCACATGTTTCCTCTTATCCCTGATCAGTCCTGCCCTCTCTAGTCATCCTCCTATTCTTCACATACGTGTATAACACCTTGGGATTTTCCTTAATCTTACTTACCAAGCCTTCTTATAGCTCCTTCTTGCTCTCCTAAATTCAATATGCTCCCTTCTGGCGACCTTGAAACCCTCCAGAGCCCTGTCTGATCCATGCTTTCCAAACCTTAGGTAAGCCTCTTTCTTCCTCTTGGAGATATTCTGTCTCTTGTCAACCACGGTTCCTTCACTCTACAATCCTTGCCCTGCCTCGAGACAAACCTATCCAGAACCCCATGCATGTACTTCCGAAACAACCTTCACATTTCTGCAGTTCACTTCCCCAAGAACATCTGTTCCCAATTTATACTCCCAAGTTCCTGCCTAATAGCATCATATTTCTCCCTCCCCCTGTGGCGATTCCCATCAACAATAACTATACCGTTTTGGATACTGTTGGTGGGGATGATCTACCAGGGACAAGTTGTGGTGGTTGCATCTCTGGCACTGAGACTGGACCCTCAGCTCAGAAAGGAAGGAAGAAAAAGAGGAGAGCAGTAGTGATAGGGGATTCGATAGTTTGGAGGACAGATAGGAGATTTTGTGGGACAGATTGAGAATCCAAAATGGTCTGTTGCCTCCCTGGTGCCAGGGTCTGTGATATCTCGGATGGGTGACAAGAGAGGTGGAACCACTGGTTAGGAGGAAGAAGGCAGCATACATAAGGTGTAGGCAGCAGGATCACATAGGGCTCATGAGGAATATAGAGTAGCAAGAGAGGAACTTAAGGGGCTGAGGAGAGCGAGAAGGGGACATGAACAAGCCTTGGTGATTAGGGTTAAGGAAAATCCCAAGACTTTTTTCACTTATGTGAAGAACAGAAGGATGACGAGAGTGAAGGTAGGACTGATTGGAGACAAAGGTAGGAAGATGTGCCTGGAATCTGTGGAAGTGGGTGAGGTTCTCAATGAATACTTCTCTTCAGTATTCACCAAGGAGGGGGGCCTTGATGACACTGAGGATAGTGTTGGTAAGGTTAATGTTCTAGAGCATTTAGATATCAGGAGAGAGGATGTGTTGGAGCTGTTAGAAAACATTAGGACAGATAAGCCCCCAGGTCCTGACAGAATATTCCCCAGACTGCTCTGAGGTGAGGGAGGAGATTGCTGAACCGTTGGCTAGGATCTGAGTCCTCGTTGTCCACGGGGATTGTACCAGAGGATTGGAGGGTGTCAAATGTCGTCCCCTTATTCAAAAGAGTAGTAGGGATAGTCCAGAGAATTACAGACCAGTGAGCCTGATGTCTGGTGAGCAAGCTGTTGGAAAGGATTCTTAGAAATAGGATCTGAGTATTTAGAGGAATCATGGTCTGATCAGGGACAACCAGCATGGCTTTGTGAAGGGAAGATCATGTCTCACAAGCCTGATAAGATTCTTTGAGGATGACATGACCAGGCAGATTGATGAGGGTAGTGCAGTAGATGTGGTCCACATGGATTTTAGTAAGGCATTTGACAAGGTTCCACATGGTAGGCTTCTTCAGAAGGTCAGAGGCCAAGGGATCCAGGGAGGTTTGACCATGTGGATTCATAATTGGCTTGCCTGTAGAAAGCAGAGGGCTGTGGTGGAGGGAGTGCATTCAGACTGGAGGGCTGTGACTAGAGGTGTCCCACAGGGATCAGTTCTGGGACCTCTACTTTTTGTGATTTTATTAATGACTTGGATGAGGGGGTGGAAGGGTGGGTTGGCAAGTTTGCAGATGACACGAAGGTCTGGTGTCATGGATAGTGTAGAGGATTGTCGAAAATTGCAGAGGGATATTGATAGGATGCAGAGCTGGGCTGACAAGTGGCAGATGGAGTTCAATCTGGAGAAGTGAGGTGGTACACTTTGGAAGGACAAACTCCAGGGCAGAGTACAAAGTTAATGGCAGGATTCTGGGCAGTGTGGAGGAGCAGAGGGATCTGGGGGTTCATATCCACAGATCACTGAAAGTTGTCTCACAGGTGAATAGGGTAGTTAGTAAAGCTTTGGATGTTAGCATTCATAAGTTGTGGGATCGAGTTTAAGAGCTGTGAGGTAATGATGCAGCTCTACAAAACTCTGGTGAGACCACACTTGGATTACTGTGTCCAGTTCTGGCCGCCTCATTATAGGAAGGATGTGGAAGCATTGGAAAGGGTTCAGAGGAGATTTACCAGGATGCTGCCTGGTTTGGAGAGTATGGATTATGAGGAGAGACTAAGGGAGCTAGGGCTTTACTCTTTGGAGAGGAGGATGAGGGGAGACATGATAGAAGTATACAACATATTAAAAGGAATAGATACAGTAGACAGCCAGTGCCTCTTTCCCAGTGCACCAATGCTCAATAAAAAAGGGCACAGCTTTAAAGTAATGGGTGGCAAGTTCAAAGGAGATATCAGAGGGAGTTTTTTTTTACCCAGAGTAGTTGGGGCGTGGAATATGCTGCCTGGGGTGGTGGAGGCAGGTTTGTTGGTCAAGTTCAAGAGATTGTTAGATCAGCACATGGAGGAATTTAAAATAGCAGGATATGTGGGAGAAAGGGGTTAGATAGTCTTAGGTGAGGTTTTAAAGGTCAGCACAAAATGGTGGGCTGAAGGGCCTGTTTGGTGCTGTACTGTTCTATGGTGGTATGAAATTCAATGTAGGGACCAATGACATGGATAGGAAGGAAGAGGTTTCTTAAAGAGTTTAGAAATTAGGTGCAAAGTTGAAGGACAAGACCTTCAAGGTTACAATCTCATGATTGCTACCCCTGCCACATGCTAGTGAGGCAAGAAGTAGGAGGATAATTCAGCTAAATACTTGGCTAATGAGATGGTGCAGGAGGGAGGGCTTCATGTTTCTGGACAATTCAGCTTTGTTCCAGGGAAGGTGGGACCTGTTCTGACAGGATGGTTTGCACCTGAACTGGAGGAGGACTAACATACTTGTGGGTAGGTTTGCCAGTGCTGCTCCGGGTGGTTTAAACTAGATTTTCAGGGGGATGGGAACCAGTGTTAGAGCAGATAGCGAGGTGGAGGAGGAAAATGGTCATGTGAAGACTGCAGGTATAGACAGAAATGAAAGGTTTGTATGTGATAGATGCACCTGAGAACATTTCTATTTCAATGCAAGGAGTATTGTAGGTAAGGCAGATGAGCTTAGGGTGTGGATTGGCACATGGGATTATGACATTATTGCTATTAGAGAGACTTGGATGCAGGAGGGGCAGGACTGGCAGCTTAATGTTCCAGGGTTCCGTTGTTTCAGGCGTGATAGAGGGGGAGGGATGAAAGTGGGAGGAGTAGCATTACTAGTCAGGGCAAATATCACAGCTGTGCGTAGACAGGACAGCCCGGAGGGCTTGTCTACAGATGCCATGTTGGTGGAGCTGTGGAACAGTAAAGGTGTGGCCACACTAATAATGTTTATTATAGACCGCCCAATATTCAGAGAATTGGAGGAACAAATCTGTAGAGAGATAGCAGACCGATGTAAGAAACAGAAAGTTGTAATAGTGAGGGATTTTAACTTTCCACATATTGACTGGGACTCCCACACTGAAAGGGCTGGATGGCTTGGAGTTTATCAAATGTGTTCAGGAAAGTTTTCTAAATCGATATAGAGAGGTACCAATGAGACAGAATGCAATACTTGATCTCCTATTAGGGAACCAGACAGGTCAGGTGACAGAAGTATGTGTAGGTGAGCATTCTGGGTCCAGTGACCATAAGGTCACTAGTTTCAAGGTACTTATGGATAAGGACAGGTCTGGTCCTCGAGTTGAGGTTCTAAATTGGAAAAAGGCCAATTTTGTGGAAGTGAGAAAGGATCTGGAAAGAGTGGATTGGGATAAGCTGTTTTCTGGCAAGGATGTGTCCAGTAAGTGGAAGGCCTTCAAATGTGAAATTTTGAGTGCAGAATCTGCATGTTCCTGTCAGGATTAACAAACGTCATCGGGAGCCTTGGTTTTCAAGGGATATTGGTGAGCTGGTTAAGAAAAAGAGGTGTATAGCAGGTATAGGCAACTGGGAACAAATGAGGTACTTGAAGGTGTCACAAACCAGCAACAAAAGAAACACACTGAGCATGATTCAGTGTTAAAAACTATTTTATTAATCACTACTTATGGTAATACGTAAAATAAAAGTAAAAAAAAATGTTAGTATGTTAGAATTCAAGAATGTTAAACTTCGAACGTTAACCCCAAAACTAAACTCTTCGTGTGTGTGTGTGACAAAGTCCAAAACTCCCAGTTCCTGAATGGTTCTTAAAGTTCAGTTCCGCAAGCCATAAGGTGAAATGTGAGCAAGGGCTTCTTCAACAACCACCGTTGTCTGAAGATAAGATGTAGATGTAGAAAAACATAGAGAGAGTACATACGAAATCCAAATGTTCCACGATGGAACCCAAACGACACTTCAGTGTTTACTCGGTAGTGACTTCCTCACCCCGAAAAGCATCCGAACCGTGGTCGTCCACTCACAAATACCTGTTTCCTTCTACAGGTCAGCAACAAAGTGAACTCCACCGGATTACTTCCAACTTCCATACATGGATTTCAGTGGTAAACACAGTTATTGTTTCTCATCCATCGATAGAGAAAACAAGCAGGCTGGTGTCTCTCTCCCTTCTCTCTCTCTCTTCTTCTTCTTCTTCAACAACGTCATTACGTCCTTTATCTTCTATTGACGTAAGCACGCCCCACACACACATACACACACACTCTCTATCTTAAAGGGACTTTCACTGAGTCCGTAACACCTCCCACCTAAAAAAAAAATTTTCCCAAGAAAATTTTAACCGCGCATAGTTAGTAATGTTAATAATTACCATGCTACACAACTACAGACTATCAGATTAGTACAGATACATGTTTCCCATTTAACATCGGGAAAGACAATCAGCAATCACATTATCTTTGCCTTTAATGTGAGTTATCATGAGATCAAACTCTTGCAAAATTAAACTCCAGTTTAACAGCCTTCTGTTCTTGTTTTTGACTCGGCTCAGAAACACCAATGGGTTATGATCTGTATACACAGTCAATGGTTTCTGAGCGGTGCAAACATATACACTGAAATGTTGCAAGGCTAAAACAAGCGACAGTAATTCTTTCTCTATGGTGGAATAATTCTTTTGATGCTCATTAAATTTCTTTGAAAAGTAAGCTACAGGATGGTCAATATCATCAAGGTCACCCTTCTGCAACAACACAGCTCCTGCAGCTTCATCACTGGCATCTACTGCTAATGAAAATGGCTTTTCAAAGTCAGGTGTTCTGAGTACAGGATGGTAGCATAAAATGGCTTTCAGCTTCTCAAATGCTTCTTGACAAGAATCTGTCCAAACAAACTTTACTCCCTTCTTCTGAAGATTAGTTAGGGGAAGAGCAATATCAGCAAAATTTTTACAAAATTTTCGATAATATCCAACCATTCCCAAAAATCTTCCAACAGTCCTCGTACCTGTGGGAATAGGGAACTCAGATATTGCTTGAACTTTTGCCTGAACAGGAGCTTGCTTGCCTTGACCTACAACATAACCAAGATACGTCACAGTGGCATGGCCAATTCACTTTTAGCCAAGTTAACTGTTAGGTTAGCCTTGGAAAGTCTTTCAAACAACCTTTCTAACGCAGAGATGTGATCTTCCCAAGTATCATTCCCAGTCACTAAGTCGTCAATGTAGGCATCTGTATGTTTTAACCCATGAATTATCGATGTTCTGTTTGGAACATCTGGGAACAGATTTTTAAATTTTAAAATTAATTCTCTCATCTGTTGTTTTTGTGAAACTTGTAAATGGTCCAACTTCGTTTCAAGGTTCTCCATGATATTTTGGTTTTTCAGTTTCGATGGAACAATATTTGGTCTAAATTGGCCTTCCTCAACATCAACATCAGGCATTCTAGAAACAACCTTTTCACCATCCACCAAGGCCACAACTGAATCCCTCTCATAATAAGGTTTTAGCATGTTTACATGACAGAGTTGTGTTTTCTTGCGTCTATCTGGTGTTTTGATTATATATGTTAGATCAGTCACTCGAGATTCAATAACATAGGGTCCAGAAAAACGAGCTTGCAAGGGATTATTTTGGCTAGGGAAAAATACCAACACCTTTTGCCCCACTGCGAATGTCCTAGGCCGAGCACGTCTATCAAAATATGTCTTCATTCTTATCTGGCTTGTTTTTAGATTCTCTCTCGCTAGCTGGCAGACTCTCTCCAACCGAGTTTTAAATTTTTGGACATAGTCCAACAGACTCAAGTGAACTTCCTCATTAACCCATTGCTCTCTTAACAACTCCAAAGGTCCTCTCACCCTATGTCCAAACACAAGCTCAAACGGACTAAATCCTATTGACTCCTGGATCGATTCTCTAACGGCAAACAAAAGTAAATGGATACCTTCGTCCCAATCCTTGGTGTTTTCAAAGCAATAAGTCTTCAGCATATTTTTGAGAGTAGAATGAAATCTCTCCAGAGCTCCTTGAGATTCTGGGTGATATGCAGATGATACAATCTGCTTTGCTCCCAGCTCATAGACTATTTGTTGAAAAATTTTTGACATAAAATTACTACCTTGATCAGATTGGATTTCTTTTGGCAAACCAAACAAGGTAAAAAATTTTTACAAGAGCCTTTGACACCGTCTTGGCCTTAATATTTCTAAGGGGTATTGCCTCTGGAAATCTAGAAGTGGCACACATGATGGTTAACAAATACTGATTTCCAGTCTTAGACTTTGGTAAGGGGCCAACACAGTCCACAATCACCTTCGAAAAGGGTTCACCAAAAGCAGGAATTGGTTTCAAAGGAGCCACAGGGGGTTTTTGATTTGGTTTACCTACCATCTGACATGTGTGGCAGGTTCGACAAAACATCACCACATCTTTTCTCAAACCAGGCCAATAGAATTGTTTCAAGATCTTCCCTACAGTTTTATTCACACCAAAATGACCACCCAAAGGCATACTGTGGGCCAGGTTTAAAATCTCATCCCTATAAACTTTTGGAACAACAACCTGATGAATAACTTCCCATTCCTCAGTAACAGGAACATGAGGAGGTCTCCATTTCCTCATTAACACTCCATTTTTGACATAGTATCCAGTTGGCACCTTTTCAATCTCCTCACATGAGAGAGCTTTTTCTTTCAATTCTGTCAACTCAGGGTCCTTTGTCTGTTCCACCATAAAATCCTTCCTCGACAAAGACAAATCTTTAAATTCAGGCTCACTGTAAGGATGTTGATCCTCCAGTGAAGACAGAAAAGTCTCAGATAAGGCATCAAAATTTTCTTCCTGTTTAGGACTGTCACAAGGAACTACATCAGACTGCACCGGACTGTCTGTCTTGGCTAATTCTTTAGCTCTAGCTCGAGTCACCGCACATGATGGGTAAACATCTGAATCATCCTCAGACTCATCAATCCTTGGTTTGGTTGTTAACCGTACCACAGGATCACTTTCTCCATTTGCAAGGTCATTTCCCAATAACAAAGAAACTCCTTCCACTGGCAAACTAGGTCTTATCCCTATCTCGACTGGTCCTTCTATGAACTTTGACTTTAAAATCACCCTGTGAAAAGGTACAGACATGGTCTCACCTGTAACGCCTTGTACTAGATTTACTTCACCAGTGTCACTTTCTTCACCAAAATTTAAAACACTGTCCAGCAAGAGAGATTGACTAGCCCCAGTATCTCTAAGAATTTTCACTGGCACCTGGGGTGACTCATCATTCAGTGAAACAAAACCCTCTGATACATACGAACGGAATTCCTTTCTCACCTCCTCCAACTTTTCCGCTTTTCCCTCTTGCAAGGACTGATCTTTAACAGCATCTCCTAAACCTTTTTGATTTTTAATTGCCTGAAAGCAAGCATTGGGCCCAGCTTCCTTCTTTTTCTTCAAAAGGGCACAATTAGATATCACGTGGCCAGGTTTCCTACAGTAATAACAAGTACGCTCAACAGATTTCTCCAGCCCTGGCTTCTTTTCATCTTTTCCTTTTTGATTACCTCCCAATTTAATCTCTGGTTTACCTGGATTGTCTTTGTAACTCTTTTGAAAGGTTTTAGGTTGTCCCCATTTGGATTTATGGGTTAAAGCATAATCATCTGCCAACCTAGCAGTTTCTTGTAAAGTTTCCACTGCCTTTTCATTTAAATATGTTGTTAATTCAGCTGGAACACATCTTTTAAAGTCTTCCACTAGTATCAATTCTGTCAATTTATCATAATCCCCATCTACATTTTTAGCCAGGCACCATCGTTCAAAACATATTCTCTTTCCATTGGCAAATTCCATATAAGTCTGATCTGCAGATTTCCTCAAGTCTCTGAATTTTTGTCTATAAGCCTCAGGGACCAATTCATAGGCCTTCAATATAGCTTGTTTTACCTTGGTATAATCAGCTGCATCCTCAACAGACAAAGCAGAATAAGCTTTTTGAGCTTTACCTTTAATCACACTCTGTACCATAAGAGCCCATCCTTTCCTTGGCCAGTTTGAACTCACAGCAACCTTTTCAAAATGTTGGAAATACTGATCAACCTGATCTTCCTCAAAAGGAGGGACTAATCGAACCTCCCTGCTGGCTGAAAAACCATCATCAGAATCAGATTCCGAACTCCTACGCTTCATTTGTAACTCATGCTGCCTCTGTTTTTCCTTCTCCTCTGCCTCAAACTTTAACCGAATTAGTTCCCGTTCCGCCTCTAACTTCATCCGAGTTATCTCTCGTTCGGCCTCTAATTTATTTTGCTCTCGTTCAGCCTCTATCTTTAACTGGGTTTGTTCTCGTTCAGCTTCTATCTTTAACTGGGTTTGTTCTCGTTCAGCTTCTATCTTTGCCAGCTGCACCTGTGCCTCAGAAATTGCTATTTCACTGCCAGGAAACTGTTTTAACACTTCCTTCTCAAACACCTTCTTTTCCACATAATGGCCAGCTATCAATCTCTGAATATCTGCCTTTCTCATAGACTGCTTTACTTCTGTAAGGTTTAGCCTTGTAGCAATCTTTATCAAATCATCCTTTTTCGCCACCTCCAATCCCTTTTGGGTTGGTGACTCCAAAAATGCCTTAATATCCATTGCTGCTGGTTTCCACACACACAAGCCAATTAAAAAGAATTTATCAGACCTCCCTCAAAATCTTTGGATTGAATCCCGAACAAATCTCGTCAATCTGGGGAACGATCCCGGACAAGTCCCCAATTTTGTCACAAACCAGCAACAAAAGAAACACACTGAGCATGATTCAGTGTTAAAAACTATTTTATTAATCACTACTTATGGTAATACGTAAAATAAAAGTAAAAAAAAATGTTAGTATGTTAGAATTCAAGAATGTTAAACTTCGAACGTTAACCCCAAAACTAAACTCTTCGTGTGTGTGTGTGACAAAGTCCAAAACTCCCAGTTCCTGAATGGTTCTTAAAGTTCAGTTCCGCAAGCCATAAGGTGAAATGTGAGCAAGGGCTTCTTCAACAACCACCGTTGTCTGAAGATAAGATGTAGATGTAGAAAAACATAGAGAGAGTACATACGAAATCCAAATGTTCCACGATGGAACCCAAACGACACTTCAGTGTTTACTCGGTAGTGACTTCCTCACCCCGAAAAGCATCCGAACCGTGGTCGTCCACTCACAAATACCTGTTTCCTTCTACAGGTCAGCAACAAAGTGAACTCCACCGGATTACTTCCAACTTCCATACATGGATTTCAGTGGTAAACACAGTTATTGTTTCTCATCCATCGATAGAGAAAACAAGCAGGCTGGTGTCTCTCTCCCTTCTCTCTCTCTCTTCTTCTTCTTCTTCAACAACGTCATTACGTCCTTTATCTTCTATTGACGTAAGCACGCCCCACACACACATACACACACACTCTCTATCTTAAAGGGACTTTCACTGAGTCCGTAACAAAGGGTTTAGAAAATGGAAGAAAATACTAATGAAAGAAATCAGGAAGTCAAAAAGATGATTTGAGTTTGCTCTGGCAGATAATGTGAAGGTTAACCAAAAGGGTTTCTACAAGCATATTAAGAGTAAAAGGATAGTAAGGGACAAAATTGGTCCCCTAGAAGATCAGAGTGGTCACCTATGTGTGGAGCCTCAGGAGATGGAGGAGATCTTAAACAGTTTTTTTGCATCAGTATTTACTCAGGACACTGGCTTAGTGGATATAGAAGGAAGGGAAACAAGCTGTAGTATCATGGAACATGGAGATTAAAGAGGAGGTGGTGCTTGCTGCCTTACAGCGAATTAAGATAGGTAAATCCCTCGGGCCTGACATGATATTTCCTCAGACCTTGAGAGAGACTAGTGTAGAAATTGCTGGGGCCCTGGCAGATATATTTAAAATGTCCTTCGCCATGGGTGCGGTGCTGGAGGACTGGAGGGCAGCTCATATTCAGTTGTTTAAAAAGGCTCTAAAAGAAAACCAGGTAATACAGGCCAGTGAGCCTGACATCAGTAGTAGGTAATTTATTGGAAGGTGTTCTGAGGGATTGAGTATAAAAGTATTTGGACGGCCGAGGGCTGATTAAGGATAGTCAGTATGGATTTGTGCACGGTAGATAGTGTTTAACGAATTTTGTAGAGTTTTGAGGTTACCAAGAAGTAGATGAAGGAAAGGCTGTGGAGGTTATCTGCATGGACTTTAGTAAGGCCTTTGACAAGGTCCCACATGGAAGGTTAGTTCAGAAGGTTCAGACACTAGGTATCCATGGAGAGGTTGTAAACTAGATTCAAAATTGGCTGTGGGAGAAGACAGTGGTAGTGGATGATTGCTTCTCAGACTGGTGGCCTGTGACTAGTGGTGTGCTTCAGGGATCTGTGCTGAGACCATTGTTGTTTGTTGTCTATATCATTGATATAGACGATAATGTGGTAAGTTGGATCAGCAAGTTTGCTGATGACACTAAGATTGGAGGTGTTGTGGACAGTGAGGAAGGCTTTCAAAGCTTGTAGACAGATCTGAACCAACTGGAAAAATGGGCCAGAAAATGGCAGATGGAATTTCATGCAGACAAGTGTGAGGTGTTGCATATTGGAAAGGACAAATCAAGGGAGGACATACACAGTAAATGGTAGGGCACTGAGGAGTGCGGAGGAACAAAGGGATCTGGGAGTTCAGATACATAGTTACCCGAAAGTGGTGTCACAGGTAGACAGGGTTGTAAAGAAGGCTTTTAGCATCCTGGCATTCATAAATCAAAGTATTGAGTATAGGAGTTGGGATATTATAGTGAGGTTCTATAAGACATTAGTGAGGCCAAATATGGAGTATTGTGTGCAGTTCTGGCCACCGAACTAAAGGAAGGATGTTAGTAAGATTGAAAGAGTGCAGAGAAGATTTACTAGAATGTTGCTGGGTCTTCAGGAGTTGAGTTACAGGGAAAGATTGAACAGGTTAGGACTTTATTCCTTGGAATGCAGAAGGATGAGGGGAGATTTGTTAGAGGTTTACAAAATTATGAGGGGTATAGAAAGCAAATGCGAGTCGGCTCTTTCCATCTAGATTCGGAGAGATAAGTACGAGAGGACATGGCTTTAGGGTGAAAGGGGAAAGATTTAGGGAACACTTGGGGGGGGGGGAGCTTCTTCACTCAGTAGTGGGAGTCTGGAACAAGCTACCATCTGATGTGGTAAATGCAGGCTCACTCTTGAGTTTTAAGAAAAAAAATGGATAGATACATGGATGGGAGAGGTCTGGAGGGTTATGGACTGGGTGCAGGTCAGTGGAACTAGCAGAATTAAGTTTTGGCGCAGACTAGAAGGGCCAAACGGCCTGTTTTCTGTGCTGTAGTATTTTATGGTTCTATGGAAACTGCTCAGTGAACCACGAGTTGGGTGAAGAGGTGGACCTGATCAAGGTAGCAGCTGACAGAGAGGGTAGTAATCTCAACTAGTCAGAAATACCCTGCTGCCCACAAACTGACAGTCGAACCCTAACCCACCCCAACCCACGGGCCCGACCCCTGCCCCATCCGAGAGATAATGGACCCCTATCACTTCCTGCAGACCCACCGACAACTTTCAGACACAGCCTGCAGGTCCCTCCCCGTGACTCAGATCCCACCGCACCCAGGGATCTGACCGACTCCCAGTCAACGTGGCCCGACGGTTGGACCATGTGCAATTGGTTCGTGGCATCCGCATTCGTGCCGCGATCCCGACGGCGAACACGTTGGTTCGAGTTTACTTACCGGGCTGCAGATCTATCGACTTCCGATCCGAACCAGTCAGTAGCCCCTCCCCGATACATCTCGGATCCAAAGGCAGGAGCCGCGCCGCTTCTCGATTCACGGAGATATCACTCCAATGATGACCTGATCCCAGCGACTACACTGGTATGGACTCGCAGGCCGATTTTGGGACGGATTCAGACCAACTCTAGTGTTGACAGGAAGATTAGAGTCCCCACCTCTCCCCAACAGAGGAGACATCATGCTGTCAACTGCAGAGTACACCAGAACCCATAGCAATTATTCGACTGCAAGCAAGGCTGCACATGTTGCAGTCTGGAGCAAAAGACGGGGTTTCTTCCGCCTGGATGGTCTGCAACCAGGTGGTTGGAACACTGACTTCAGTTTCAGGTAACTTGTTGCCCTTGTGCTCCCTTCTGATCCACTCAGGTCCTCCCAACTTCACACCCCCCACCCGTCACTCAGTCTCCTTCTTCTCCCCCACCTGGCTCCATCTGCTCATCATACATGCACTTTACCTGCTGGGTCATAGAGTTAGTCACACAACATGGCAACAAGCCCTTCAGCCCAACTTATCCATACCCACTGTTGCCCAGTGAGCTCATCCCATCCACTGGTTTAGAGGGCTGTGGGCCAAACCTCTATCCATGAACTTATCAAGATGGCTTTTAAATGTTGCTAATGTGCCTGTCTCAACCACCATTTCTGGCAGCTAGTTCCAAATACATACCACCTTTTGCAGGAAAAAGTCTCACCTCTGATCTTAAACCTATGCCTTGTTTTTAAGCAGCCCCTCCCTGGGGAAAAGACTGGTTTCACCCTATTTATGCCCATGATCTTACACTTCTATTAGGTCACCCCTCAATCTCCTGCATTCCAGGGGATGAATTCCTAATCTACACAACTTCTCCTTGCAACTCAGGCCCACAAATCTTTTTTGGCACTTTCTAGTTTAACAACATCTTTCCTAACACAGGGTGACCAAAACTGTACACAATACTTCAAGTGCAGCACCAAAGTCTTATGTAGTTGCAACATAACCCAACTCCTGTACACAACATCCTGACTGAAGACCAGTGTTCCAAACAGCTTCACCACCCTATCTACCGGAAATGCTGCCTTCAGCTAACTGCGCACTTGCACTCAGAGGTTCTTCTGTTCCACAACACTTCCAGGGCTGACCATTCACTGTACAAATCCTACCCTGATTTGATCTCCTTAAATGCAATATCTTGTATCTCAATTGAAAGCTATTTGCCAATCCTTAGCCCACATAGCGAGCTGATCAAGATCCCTGTACTTTTTCATAATCTTCTACACTGTCTATGACATCACCATTTTAATATCCAAACTTACTAACCATTCCTTGTGCATTCACGTCCAAATCATATGTAAATTACAAACAAAAGTCTCACAGTCCTGTGGCACACCACTGGACAGGTTTCCAGTCTAAGAAACAACCCTCAACTATCACCTTGCTTCCTACCACTGAGCCAATTATGAATCCAATCTATTATCTCTCCCTGGATCCCATGCTATCTAACTGTCCAGACTAGCCTGTCATGAGGGACCTTGTAAAAGGCCATAAAGACAATACAAACATTCATTGGCCTACCTTCTTGGTTACCTCTGAAGAACTGACATTTGTCAGACATGACTTCCCACGCACAAAGCTGTGCCGACTGTCTTGAATCAGACCCCATCTCTCCAAATGTTGGTAGACCCTGTCCCTCAGAATCCCCTCCAGCAATTTACTCACCACTGATATCAGAATCACCAGCTTGTAGTTACCTGGCTTGTTCTTTTTACTTTAAAAACCCAGTGGTACCACATTAGCCACTTTCCAGTTTTCTAGTACCTCACCTGTGGCCCGAGATGAAGCTAAAATCTCGGCAAGGCCCTATGCAATTTCTCCTCTAGCTCTCCCACAAGATCTCAGAATTTTCCAGGTCAGGCCCTAGGGATTTATCCACTTTATGCATCTTAAGGCCTGCAGTACCTCTTGATTTGTCGGTGGTCCAAGACAACACCATTCATTTCCCTCATTCCATTGCTTCTATTGTTTCTCCACAATAAAGTGAAAATCATAGAATCATAGAACAGTACAGCACAATACAGGCCCTTCGGCCCACAATGTTGTGCCGACCTTTAAACCTCACCCAAGACTATCTAACCACTTCCTCCCACATATCCCTCTATTTTAAATTACTAGATACGCATGTGGAGGAATCTCTTGAAATTGACCGATGTACCTGCCTCCACCACTGCCCCAGGCAGTGCATTCCATGCCCCAACCACTCTGGGTTAAAAAACCTTCCTCTGATGTCTCCCTTGAACTTCCCACTCATTACTTTAAAGCCATGCCCTCTTGTATTGAGCATTGGTGCCCTGGGAAAGAGGCACTGGCTGTCCACTATCTATTCTTCTTAATACCTTGTATACCTCTATCATGTCTCCTCTCCAAAGAGAGAAGCCCTAGCTCCCTTAGTCTTTCCTCATAATACATACTATCTAAACCAGGCAGCCTCCTTCTGGTTCCACACGTAGTTATCAAGAGATTCACTAGTTCCCAATTTCTTGCGTGTAGTGTATGCCTCCCTTTTTCTTAACCACCCTGTCTTCTATGGGTGAGCCAATTCCAAATCCACACAGCCAAGTTTCCCTGCATCCCACACCTGCTGACTTTCTGAATGAGCCTTCCATGAGGAACCTTAACCACCTTACTAAAATCCACATACAACACGTCCACTGCTTTATCTTCAAAGTGCTTTGTCACGTCCTTACAGAATTTAATTATGCTCGTGAGGCACAACCTGCCCCTCACAAAACCATGCTGACTGTCCTTAATCAGGGAATGCTTCTCCAGATGCTTATAAACCCCATCTCTAAGAATCTTCTCCAACACATCACCTTTCTTCACGTTGACAGGCTATAGCACATCAGCCTGAAGAAAGACTCACTGGTCTGCGATTCCCAGGATTATCCTTGCTGCCTTTCTTGAACACATGAACAACATTTGCCACCCTCCAATCATCTGGCACTACACCTGTGGCCAGTGAGGACACATGGATTAAAGGCACAGCAATCTCTTCCCTTGCTTCCTGTAATAACCTTGGATACATCCTCTGGCCCTGGTGACTTATCTAACCTATTATTTTTCAAAAGTTCCAACACATCCTCTTTCTTCATGTTGACATACTGTAGCACAGCCTGTTGTATGCTATCCTTGCAAACATCAAGGTCTCTCACTGGTGAATACTGAAGCAGAGTATTCATTAAGGACCTCCCCTACCTCTGACTCCAGGCAGATGCTTCCTTTATATCCCTGATCAGTCCTACCCTCACTAGTCATCCTCCTATTCTTCACATGTGTAGAATACTGCTGTTGTACCCAGAAAGCTCATTCCCCCAACTGTATCCAAAGGGGTATATTGTTGCTGAGGGGAGTGACCACAGGGGGACCCAACACTGTCTCTTCCCTGCTCTCCTGGTGGCCACCCAACTATCCGCAGCTTAAGTGTCCACCTCACTAAAGCTCTTGTCTATAATGGTCCCAGAATCCCAGATGATGCTAAGTACTTTCAAGTCCAGCTCCAGTTCCTTAATGAGGTCTGTCAGGAGCTGTACCTTCTGATCTGTATTGGCCTCAGGATACTGGGAGTCTGATCTCCCACATCTTGCAGGAGGGGCATACCACTGCCCTACACCAATTCTAAATAGTAGGGTTAAGGACTTGCCTTACCCATTTCCTCCTTCTGCTCAGTCTCCTCAAAGCCTCAGCACTTATTCCTCAAACACTGCCCTGAAGAACTCAAATCCTGCCACTCCTGAATGGCTGCTCTGCTTCACTTGGCCTTTTTAATCGATCATCTGCTTCACAAATTAGCTGGACTGTTTTGCTCCAGCTTTTACCTTGAGCCCTCAGGGTTAGTTCTCCTCTATATTCAAATGTTCCCACTGCTGCTCCTGCCTGGAACTGAACAGATCTCTCAGCAGTAAATCTCTCTGCTGCTGCCACTGTCATTTCTCTCGACCCCCCACCAGTTTCTATATGCCCATCATCCCTCTTATCTGGTTCCATTTAAGAGATTCTAGCATCTGCCACCTTTTCCTCCACCTTCCATGCTCCATCTGCCCCCCTCACCTTGTATCCACCCACCATCTCCCAACTCCAAAGCCCCACCCACCATCATCTTTCACCTAGTTCCACCTGCTAATCTGTTTATACTTGCTATCTCCGCTCTACACTGTCCTTATGAAGGGTCTTGTCCCAAAATATCACTACCCTTTTGCCTCCAGATTCTGCTTAACCTGCTTAGTTCTTCCTAGTTTTTGCTTAATATTCCTATTCCCAGATTTAAGTGCCCCAATGCAAATATACAATTTGACATCTTCCCAGGGCCCAATTCACTAATGCCACTGCAATTCTGGATCAAGTTAATCCACGTGCAGAAGTTGTCTCTACAATTGGCATAAATAACTGGAGACCACTGGCTGCCATTAAATAGCTGCAGGCAGAATTAGAAACAGCTGGAGTTAATTCTCCAAATGTAAACATCTGGATACACAATCAGATTCAGCCAGGAGTTTTGGCAAGCAGAGAGGAAACCTCAAAAACTAAACATTAAAAAAATTGCAATTTTTATACCAGGAGTGACTGCTGAACCCTTAAATGCACCTGGGCTAAATCCACAGGACTCAATTCAGCCTGCATAATAATCAGATGAATGCAATTTTTAAAATCTGAGGACAACCCAAGTGGAGCTGAAATAGCTTCAAACATTCTCACCTTAAGGACCTTCACTTTATACCAGCTGCAAAGCATCATGAACAAAATCCCATCAGTTTCTATGCAAAAAAGGTGCAGCACTTCAGTGGCTCAGAAACAAAGGAAAAATTAACCCAAGTCTCAATGTACATGGAGATAAAGCAGCACTGCAAGGATCCAAACTTGAGTTCCAGACCAGCTGCCAGTTGTGGCAGGGCTTACATGCTATAACAGGCTACAAAAATAAGTTGGGTAGCATTGCCAACAACAGCACATCCCTTCCCAATGAACTTAATGCATTCTATGCACGTTTTGAACACCAGGGGATTGGAATGTCAGCACTCATCCTGACAGCCTCCAAGGCACCTGAACCCAGACACAGTTGCAGATGTCAAATCAGTCTTCTGGAGAGTGAACCTGCAGAAAGCATCTGGCCTGATGGTGTACCTGTCTGTCCTTAGATCCTGTGCAGATCAGCTGGCAGAGGTATTTGCAGACATTTCTAACCTCTCCCTGCTTCAACACAAGGTTCCCACCTGTTTTAAGACCACTATCATCCCAGAACCTAAGAAAAAAGGTAATATGTCTTAATGACTACTGCCTGGTGGCTCTGACATCCACCATCTGAAGTGCTTTGAGATGCTGGTCATGGCACACCAACTCCTTCCTCCCAGAAAACTTCACTGCAATTTGCCTACTGCTGAAACAAGTCTATAGGGGATGTCATCACCCTGGCCCTACACATCTCTGGAGCATCTGGACAGTAAAGACATCTACATTAGACTGTTGTCTGTTGACTGCAGCTCTGCCTTCAACACTATAATTCCAATTAAACATCTCAAAACTCCTAGACCTGTGACTCAGCACCTCCCTTTGCAACTGGATCCTTTACTTCCTGACCAACAGACTGCAATCAGCAGGGATAGGCAGCAACACCTCTCCCACAATTATTCTCACTGGTGCCCCACAAGGCTGTGTCCTCAGCCCTCTATACTAGTGACTGTATGGCCAGATTCTGCTCTAACTCCATCTACAACTTTGCACATAATACCACTGTAGCAGGCTGTATCTCAAAATACAATGAGTACAGAAAGGAGATGGAGCCTCGTAACATGGTGTCATGACAACAACCTTCCTCAGTGTCAGCAAAACTAAAAAGCTGGTCATTGACTTCAGGAAGAGAGGTGGTGCATGTGCTCCTGTTTACATCAACAGTTCTGAAGTCAAGAGGGTTGAGAGCTTAGAGTTCCTAGGAACGAACATCACCAGCAGCCTACCCTGGTCCAACCACAGATGCCACAGCCAAGGCAGCTCACCAGTGCCTCTACTTCCTCTGGCGAAGAAAGCAATTTGGTGTGTCCCCTTTGACACTCAATTTTTATTGATGCGCCACAGAAAGCATCCTATCCAAATTCACAGCTTGGTATGGCAAATGCTCTGCCTGTGACTGCAAGAAACTACTGAGACTTGTGGACACAGCTTAACAGCACAGAAACCAGCCTCCCCTCCATGGACTGTCTACTTCACTGCCTTGGTAAAGCAGCCAGCATAATCAAAGACCCTTCCCACCCCAGACATTCTTCTCCCCCTCCCATCAGGCAGAAGATAAAAAAGCCTTAAAGCATGTACCACCAGGCTTAAGGACAGCTTCTACCCTGCTGTTACAAGACCACTGAATGGTTCCTTGGTACGATACGATGGACTGTTGACCTCAGTCTACCTCCATATGGCTTTGCACCTTATTATCTACCTGCATTCCAACTGAGATTTCATTCTACATTCTGTTATTGTTTTACCTTGTACTACCTCAGTGCACTCTAATGATTTGATCTGTATGAACAGTATGCAAGACAAGTTTTTCCACTGTACCTTGGTACATGTGACAATAAACTAATTTACCATTTAAAAACATGTTGGTAAACCTGTGAACAGCAAAACTTAGTCTATCCAATTCAATATTAACAGTGCTAGGAATTATATTGGGGACATGTGCCATTAGAACACAACATTAGGGCACACCAACTCCAGCATGGGCTTCAATTTCTGGAAACTGCAGGCCCTGAAAGTAAAGTGATTTAGTCATCTCTTCAGGGAAAAAGAGCCAAGAAGAATTGGATTTAAAAGATTACAAACCCAGTTACTAAATGGTTGGAAGCAAACAACTTAAATGGAGATTCCAAATAATTTGGCCAGTTCCACAAAAAGAGAGGACATTGAAAAATTATGCAGTAGCATTAAGAACCTGAACCAGACAGTTTGTATAGTTATGAGTAGACTTAAAATTTAGACCTCCAATTCAGCTAGGCAGTCAGACAATAATGAAACCTCATTCAGAAGGTTGGGGGGCATTGGATCCAGGGAAACTTAGCTATGTGGATTTGGAATTGACTTGCCTATAGAAGGCAAAGGGTGGTTGTAGATGGAGTGTATTCTGCCTGGAGGTCAGTGACCAGTGGTGTTCTGCAGGGATCTGTTCTGGGTCTCCTGCTCTGATTTTTAAATGACTCTGATGAGGAAGCAGAAGGCTAGGTTGGTAAGTTTACAGATGACTTGAAGGTTGGTGTTGTGGATCATGTAGAAGGTTGTCAAGGGTTATAACGGTTCATTGATAAAATGCAGAACTGGGCTGAGAAGTGGCAGATGGAGTTCAACCTGGAAAAGTGTGAAGTGATACACTGTGGAAGGTTGAATTTGAAGGCAAAATACACAGTCAATGGCAGGAGTCTTAGCAGTGTGGAGGAACGGAGGGATCTTGGGCTCCAAGTCCATAGATCTCTCAAAGTTGCTGTGCAAGTTCATAGGGTTGTTAAGGCATATAGTATGTTGGCCTTCATTAGTTGGGGGATTGAGTTCAAGAGTCATGAGGTAACGTTGCAGCTCTACAAAACCCTAGTTAGATCACACGGAGTATTGTGTTCAGTTCTGGTCACCTCAGTATAGCAAGGATGTGGAAGCTTTAGAAAGGGTGCAGAGGAGATTTACCAGGATTGGAGAGTATGGATTATGAGGATAGGTTTAGCAAACTAGGACTTCTTTGGAGCAAAGGAGGATGAGGGGTGACCTGATAGTGGGTTACAAGATAAGCATAGATCGGGTGGACAGCCAGAGACTGTCCTGGAGTAGAAATGGCTAACACAAGGGGGCATAATTTTAAGGTGATTGGAGGAGTGTTTGGGGGAATATCAGAGGCAAGTGTTTTATTTAAACATTTGTGGGTGTAACATGCTGCCAGGGGTGCTGGTACATTAGGGACGTTTAGGAGTCTCAGGCACATGGATGATAGAAAAATGGAGGGCTGTGTGGGAAGGAATGGTTGGATTGATCTTAGAGCAGGCTAAGTGGTCAGCACAACATCAAGGGCCTGTACTGTGCTTTAATGTTCTATTTAAATCAGCACTGGAGATAAACTAATACATACTGTGCTTTTGGAAGATTAAACATACCCAAAGCTAACCACATACATTACAAGCCAGGGTACAATTTGCCATCCTCCAAAACCAGGGCCCCTAAAAATGACTGCTCCTTCAAACACTTGTACTCTAAGAAACTGGATATTTAGCCCAAATTCTCCAGCGTAATCCAAATCTACATCAGTGCAAGTACAATTTGATGAAAGGAATAAAGGATGTGGACCAGATCAAGAGGCTTTTACCAGCAAGGTAATTAATTTCAGGTGCCAAGAATGCAAACTCGGACTATTGCCCTGCCATCCACAAGCATGGAAGCTGACCCTAATATGGGGTATGTAACAACTCATCCACAACAGGTTAGAAGAAAAACAACTTCAATAAACTGAACTAACCTGTGAATGACAAAACTCATTTTATGTAATTCATGGTTAACAGTGCCACAAATTATAGCACAGACAGGGAAAAAGTTTAAGAATCAACTTATTGGACACTTCAGTAGCACAAGAACGTTTTCCCCATGTCTGCGTGGGTTCCCTCCGGGTGCTCCAGTTTCCTCCTGCATTCTAAAGGTGTACATGTTAGGAAGCTGTGGGCATGCTATGTTGGCGCCAGAAACGTGGTGACACTTGCGAGCTGCCCCCAGGACACTACGCAAAAGATGTATTTCACTGTGTTTCAATGTATGTGTGACTAATAAAGGTATCTTATCTTAAGATAAAATAAAGACATTGCACAAAGTGTCACATGACATTGTCTTCAGGCTGAAAATTTGAGGTCTTGAAACCCATGCATTAACCATTCTTTAAAATTAGAGGCAGACAAAGGTTGGAATAAAAGATGACAAATCCAATCACAATAGTTTGTACCAAGTATAATTAAGATGGACTGAAGGGAGACCAATTAGGCCAGTTATGTAGTAATTAGATCAATTCCCAGTAAGGCACAGCTGTTAAAGCAGGGGATTATACTAATGACATTTAAACTTGAACTCATTCCAATCTAAAATACCAGATATCATAGTATTGTTGTACTGACCTGCAATCCCAAAACTTCAGCTGTTCCAAATTCAAAAGTAACAAGACATTGAAAAATCGCATTTCTATTTAAAAAGTGACCCATACCAAATCCAATTTGAACAATTATTCATCAATTTAAAATCAAAGCCTCTGAAATAAACAGCAGGGTGACCCGATGTCCTGTGCATATCTAAAATAATCCCCCAATCTTTGGGGCACCTATTCCCAAACCCTCCAATTAAGTACAATGTAGCCCAGCCACTATAGTTAATCACAACTGCTGCCACAGCCTTAAAATTTATCTTTTAACTAGGTCTTCAATGTAACCCCAGTCTGAGCAAATGGACCCAAGGAAAAGATGTAGGTTGAGTGGCAGTTTCTAGTCAATCTTGGTGATGAGCAACAATTGAGGTACAAACCAATGCCCCGACAGGACATCAACACCTTGGATGGTGTACAACATCATTTTCAACATTGTTGTCGCAATAGATTTTAACATTACATCCATATTTCAAGAGTTATGGAGTCAAAATGTCCCACAACTGATGGAAGGAAGCAGCAACAATAGGAAATCAGGTCACCAACTAACCCAGCTCTGCATCACAAAATAACCACTGCAAGAATAACCAGTAAAGTCCCAATAGACATAACCCAAAAATCATGACATGCCAACCATTTCACAAAATGGCAAAACCAGACTGCAGCAAGCAAAGCTTCTCAGGAAGTGGCTGACCAAACAAGTCCAGGATAACAAATCTTAAAGTCTGCAAGCATAGGTGAGAATCCAGGCACAGAAACCTTACTCATTCCAGTCCAACCAAGAAATCCTAGCCCGAATCACACAATTCCATAACAATGACAAACAAGGAGCCAACCCAGGTAGACAAGGCCAATGAACACAGAATCAGACTGACCAGGATGAGATGAAGGATGAGCAACAACATACCCAATACCAAAAGTTGAATAAAATTACACCATCCAAAACAGTTCTGATAGTCCCTGTGGCCATTCCCCCTCACTTACAGGGATACCTCTTCGAATACTATTGAGGGGATTATCTTTCAGGGGCAAACAGCAGTAGTCAGGTCTCTGGCACTGCAACTGGCTGAGGCACAGAGGGAAAGGGTGCAGTCAGACAGGGTAATAGTGATAAGAGATTCAATAGTGAGGGGGACAAGCAGGAGATTCTGTGGACACAGAAGAGATACCAGGATGGTATGTTGCCTCCCGGGTGCCAGGGTCAAGGAGATCTGAATAGATGCAGAACATTCTCAAGGGAAGGGTAAACAACCAGAGGTTTTATGCATGTTGGTACATATACAAGGTACTGCAGAATGGGTATAGGGATTTAGGCAAGAAATTAAAATGCAGGACCTCAAGGGTAGTGATCTCCAGGTTACTCCTGGTGCCATAAACTGGTGAGTCCAGGAATAGAATGGTAGGCCAGCTGCATGTGGCTGAAGAAATTGTGCAGGGAGCAGGGATTTGGTTCTTGGATCATTGGGATATCTTCTGGGGTAGAGGTGACCCTGTGAGAGAGGCAGGTTGCACTTGAACTGGAGGGGGGAGCAATATCCTAGAGGGGAAATTTGCATTTGCCACCAGGGAGGATTTAAACTAGATTGGCAGGGGGTGGGACTTTAGAGCAAATTAAGTGAGAAGACAGGAGTACATGCAGCAACCAAAGAGTTCAAGCCTAGCAATCAGGATAGTTATGTTCACAGTGAAAAGACAGACAGGACCACTGCTTTAAATTGCATTTATTTCAATGCATGTAGCTTCACAGGCAAGGCAGATGAACTGAGCACATGGATTCCTCTAGGGACTAGGATATTGTTGCCAGAGTAAACGTGGCTGAGGGGGCAGGACTGGCAACTCAGCGTTCTGGGATACTGATGCTTTAGGTGTGACGGAAGGCAAGAGTGGAGGGGGTGTTGCCTTTTTGTTGAGGGAGGACAAAACAGCAGTGCTTAGAGATGATATTCTTGAGGGACCTTTGAGTAGAACTTAGAAATAAATAAAAAGGGGATGGTCACCTTGGTAGACCCCCCCCTTACAATTGTCAGCAGGAACTTGAGCAGATGTGTTGAGAAGTTGCATGTAGTTGTGAGAATAGTAGGGTAGTGCTAGATTCCAATTTTCTTGGTATTCACTGGGCCACCCAGTATGCAAAAGGCCTGGATGGGGTGGAATTTGAGAGAGGCATCCAAGATAGTTTCCTCACACAATATATCATTAAAGGAGCAAAACTGAATCTCCTGAGGAAATGTGGGCAAAGTATCTGAAGTGGTAGTTGGGGGACCATTTTGGGTTCAGTGACCACAATTCTATTAGTTTTAAAATAGTTATGGAAAATGATAGAAAAGGTTAAAGTCCTTAACTGGTGCAGGGCTAACTTTGAGGGCTTTAGGCAGGATCTAGCTGGGGTTGACTGGGTGACTATTTAGAGAAAAGAACAGTTGGCAAATGGGAGGCTTTAAAAAGAGTCAATTCAAGAGTGCAGAAGCAGCATGTTCCTGTTAAGGTGAAGGTAGACATACCAAGTTCAGGGAACCCTGGCTGACGAGAGATAGAGGCTCTGGTCAGGAAAAATGAAAGTGTACATCATGTTTAGGCAGCTGGGTACAAATGAATCCCTCTACAAATATAAAAAGTTTAAGACCAGGCTTAAGACAGAAATTAGAGGGCGAGATGGATTTGGCAGGCAGAGTTACAGATAATCCCAAGAGGTTCTTAAATTATATTAACAGCAAGAAGGTGACTAGGGAGAGACTAGGTCCTCTTAAAGATCATCAGGGCCAACTATATGTGGAGCTGCAGGAGATGGGAAAGACTTTTAATGTCTATTTCTCCTTGGTGTTCACTAAGAAGAATATCATGGATGCCAGAGAAATGAGGGCAATAAATGGTGAGCTCTTGGATCATATGCATGTTACATGGAAGGAGGTACTTGCAGCCTCGAAGCCCATTAAGGTGGGAAAATCCCCCGCATCTGACCAAGTGCACCCCCAAACCATATGGGAGGCCAGGGAAGAAAGCATGGAGGCCCTTGCAGAGATATTTGTTTCTTCAGTAGCCACTGGTTAAGTTCCAGAAGACTAGATGATGGATAATGTTGTTCTATTGTTCAAGAAGGGTAGCAAGGACAGGCCAGTGAGCCTGACTTCAGTTGTAGGGAAGTTGCTGGAGGGAATTCTGAGGGACAAGATCTATCATCACTTGAATAGTCAAGGCCTGATCAGGAACAGTCAGCATGGTTTTGTGCATGGGAGGTCATGTCTGACGAACCTTTTGGAGTTTTTCCAAAGAGGAAACTAAGGGGATAGATGAAGGTAGGACAGTGGATGTTGTCTATATGGACTTTAGCAAGGCCTTTGACAAGGTCCCACCATGGCAGGTGGATCTGGAAGGTCAGGTCACATGGGATTCAGGGAGAGGTGGATTCAGAATTGGCTCAATGATAGGAAGCAGAGGGTGATAGTTAAAGATAAGTCTCTGACTTAGGCCTGTAACTAGTGGGGTGCCCCAGGGGTCAGTGTTGGGGCCTCTTGCGTAAGTGCCTTAAGGCAAGATTAGCAAGTTTACTGATCATACGAAATTAGGGGGTCTTGTTGATAGTGAAGTAGATTACAATGAATTGCAAAGAGATCTTGATCATTTAGGGAGATGGGCTGAGGAACAGCAAATGGATTTCAACTTAGATGAGTGCAAGGTCATTTTGGATCATTCCAGCCAGGGTGGGACTTGTACAGTGAATGGCAGGGCACTGACGAGTGTTGTGGAACAGAGGGATCTGGAGTACAAGTGCACAGTTCACTGAAAGCAACCACGCAAGTAGACTGGGTGGTGAAAGTTTTCAACATACTGGCCACCATCAGTCAGGGCATCAAATTTAGGATAGGGAAATTATGATGTAGTTATACAAGTCATTGGTGAGACCACACTTGGAGTATTGGGGAAAGATATTGTCAAGCTAGAGAGGATGCAGAAGAAATTTACAAGGATGCTGCCTGGACGAGAGGGTCTGAGTTATAGGGGAGGTTGGTCATGCTGGATCTTCATTCCTTGGACTGTAGGAAAATGAGGGGTGACCTCACAGAAGTTAATAAAATCATGAGGGGCACAGATAAGGTGGATGGTCATAATATTTTCCCCAGGGTTGGAGAGTCCATAACTAGAGGCACAGATACAAGAGAAGAAGGGAGAGATTTAAGAGACTTCTGAAGTAACTTCTTTATAGAAGGTTTTGAGTACCTGAAATGGGCTGCCAGAGAAAGTGGTTGAGGCAGGTACAGTTGCAATATTTGAGGCATTTGGATAAGTACACAGAGGGGAGGAGCTCAGAGGGTTATGGGTCAAACATGGGCAACTGGAACTAGCAGGGAGGATGCAGTGGTTGGCGTGGACCACCTGGGCTAAAGGACCTGTTTCCATGCTATTACTCTGACTTCATTAAACATTGGTTGGCATTTTCCCCAGAGGCACAAGTCATAACACTACTACTAACCAAAAATGCAGTGTAGTGCATCACTTGCAATCACTCTCTCCTGTCTATGATTCCCGACAAAATCAGAAGATCCTTTCTTATGATGCAACCCATCTGGGTAACTTCCCTACTCCCTCCCTGATGTGCTGGACTGTTTGAAGTTCAGTAACTCCAAGACAAAGCTCCTCAAGCTTTGAATGTTTATTCCAGAATGCATTTGCCCTCAATCACACTGTTATCAAGGAAATGCTATGTACCACAACTGGGACATGTCCTGCCATTTTAATTAACCACATTTCATGCAATCAGATACTTTTATATGCATTCATTATTTTTACTACCAGTTCTCTACCATTTTAAACTTTAGGAATAGAATGAATTTTAAAACAACTGGTTTCTTCCTCCATCAAGGAGTAGCCTATTGAAAGCAACACCCACCTTTACTGATAAATTATGAAGTGGAGATATCATCAAACACTCACCAGTCAGCTCCTTCACTTGGACCAACATCACACTCTCAAACTAATGGCAGCATTCAGTCATCCTATATACCTAACAATCTCACCTCCAAATCCTAGACTTCAAGGACCACACCATAATCATATACATTAGGGACCTTGCTTTTAAACAACTAAGCTGAATCACCTGGCTTTCACTGATTGGTCTATCATTAAAGGGCTAACCAATTCCAATTCCAGTAGGGGCCCCTCCTAAAGTTACTTGTTTATTACCTCATTTGAAACTATAATTCAAATCTACCAATCAGATTGTGGCCTCTGTAGGGCTGGGTGTATTTTCTAAGGATATTTTGTACTGATTATATTTGTCTATGTCTCTAAATTTGTGCAATAACTCTCAATATCCATTGTGAAATCTGTACCATTGTGTGGTATGATCGGCATTTGGGGCTTTAGAGATAGAATCATGGAATCAGAGAGATACACCACGGAAAAAGACCCCTTGGTCCAGCAAGCACCCATTGTAACACTAATCCTACGCTGACCCATTCTATTCTCCCCACATTCCCATCAACTTCCCTGCAGAATCAACCACTTCCCTACACACGAGGAGCACCTTGCAGGAGCCAAGTAACTGACCAGTCTGCACATTTTTGGGACGTGGGAGGAAACCAGATCACCCAGGAGGAACCCACATGGTCACAGGGAAAACATGCAAACTCAAACAGACAGTACCAGAGGTCAGGATTGAACCTGGGTCAACAGACTCTGAGGCAGTAGCTTGAATAACTGCATCATTGTACTGTCCAAATAAGTCAATGTACTTTGCTGCACTCTGGGACTGGTTCTCACACCTGACACTTTCGGTCTTCCTGCTGGTACATTGCCTGCTACTTGGTTGTGTTTAGGACAGGATATAGAAGTTCCGGTGTAATGGTTTTTCCCCTTTCCAAATATTTTAGTTACTTATGGTTAACATCTTTACTTCCAGTATATCATCAATTTGTTTTTACCTTTCCCTATAGGTTTGTTTATTTACTATAATCTGTGTTAATTTTCTGTGCTGTATTGCTCTATGGCTCCAATTAAATGTCTTTACAACTCGAGTAACTTTTGTTGCCTGTCCATGATGGTGATAGGCTGCTCTTATGATGATGTCCTGGTTGCTTTATAGTTCCCTTTCTTTCATTGGGATTATACTTGGTTCAAATTCTTCCGTGTTTGGACTCAGGCTGTAATGAGGTCAGGAGCTGGGTGACTTTGGCAGAACCCAACCGAGCTCCCGTGAGCAGGTTGTTGCTAATCAAGAGCCACTTGGTAGCCCCTTCCATCGCTTTGCTGATAATGGAGAGTAGACTAATGGATCACTAACTGGACAGGTTGTATTTGTCCTGCTTCTTATGGACAGGACATCCCTGGGAAATTTTCTACATTGTCGGTAGATGCCACCGTTGTAGCTGTAGCTTGGCCAAGGGTGCAGCAAGTTCTGGAGCAGTACCATTGTCAGGGCCCAAAACCTTTACTGTATCCAATGCCTTTAGACATTTCTTGATATCACGAGGAACATAGAACATAGTAAACTACAGCACAGTACAGGCCCTTCAGCCCCAAAATGTTGTGCCGACATTTTATCCTGCTCTAAGATCTATCTAACCCTTCCCTCCTACATACCCCCTATTTTTCTTTCATTCATGTGTCTATCTAAGAGTCTCTCAAATGTCCCTAATGTATCTGCCCCAAAACCTCTGCCGGCAGTGCATTCCACACACCCACCACTCCCTGAGTAAAAAACTTACCCCTGACATCCCCCTTATACCTTCCTCCAATCACCTTAAAATTATGTCCCCTTGTGTTAGCCATTGTCACCCTGGGAAAAAGTCTCTGACTGTCCACTCGATCTATGCCTCTTATCATCTTGTGCACCTCTATCAAGTCACCTCTCATCCTCCTTCTCTCCAAAGAGAAAGGCCCTGGCTCACTCAACCTATCCTCATAAGACATGCTCTCTAATCCAGGCAGCATCCTGGTAAATCTCTCCTGCACCCTCTCTAAAGCTTCCACATCCTTCCTATAATGAGGTGACCAGAACTGAACACAATACTCCAAGTGTAGTCTGACCAGAGTTCGATAGAGCTGCAACATTACCTCGCAGCTCTTGAACTCAATACCCCGACTAATGAAGGCCAACGCTCCGTACACCTTCTTAACAACCCTATTGACCTGCATGGCAACCTTGAGGGAATCTATGGACGTGGACCCCAAGATCCCTCTGTTCCTCCACACTCCTAAGAGTCCTGCCATTATCCTTGTATTCTGCTTTCAAATTCGATCTCCTAAAGTGTATCACTTCACACTTATCCAGGTTGAACTCCATCTGCCACTTCTCAGCCCAGCTCTGCATTCTATCAATATCCTGTTGTAATCTACAGCAACCTTCTACACTATCCACAACACCACCAACCTTTGTATCATCAGCAAACTTAACAGACCACACTTCCACATCCTCATCAAAATCGCAAAGAGCAGGGGTCCCAGAACAGTTCCCTGAGGAACACCACTGGTCACTGACTTCCAGGCAGAATACACTCCATCTACCTCCACCCTCTGTCTTCCATGGGCAAGCCAATTCTGAATCCACACAGCCAAGTTTCCCTGGATCCTATGCCTCCAGGGGAGGCTCTGCAGCTCCGCCTTCAATACTATAATTCCAAGCAAACTCATCGCAAAACTTAATACCTGGGACTCAACACCTCCCTCTGCAACTGGATCCTTGACTTCCTGACCAACAGACCACAATCAGTAAGTATAGACAGCACGATTATTCTGAACACTGGTGCCCGACAAGGCTGCATCCTCAGCCCCCTACTCTACTCCCTATACACTCATGACTGCATGGAAAAATGCTGCTCTAGCTCCATCTACAAGTTTGCAGATGACACCACTGTAGTGGGCCATATCTTAAATAACAATGAGTCAGAGTACAGGAAGGAGAAAGAGAGCCGAGTGACATGGTATCATGACAACAACCTTTCCCACAATGTCAGTCTATGTTCTATGTTCTGAAACAAAAGAGCTGGTCATTGATTTCAGGAAGGGTGGCAGTGCACATGCACCTGCCTACATCAATGGTGCTGAGGTTGAGAGGGTTGAGAGCTTCAAGTTCCTAGGACAGAACATCACTAATTGCCTGTCCTAGTCCAACTACATAGACGCCATGGCCAAGAAAGCTCGCCAGCACTTCTACTTCCTCAGGAGGCTAAAGAAATTTGGCAAGTCCCCTTGACCCTCACAAACTTTTATCGATGCACCATAGAAAGCATCCTATCTGGATACATCACGGCTTGGTACAGCAACTGCTCTACCTGTGATTGCAAGAAACTGCAGAGAGTTGTGGTCACAGCTCAGCACATCATGGAAACCAGCCTCCCCTCCATGGACTCTGTCTATGCTTCTCGCTGCCTTGGTAAAGCAGCCAGCATAATTAAAGACCCCACCCACCTGGCACATTCTGTCTTCTCCCCTCTCTCATCAGGCAGAGGATACAAAACCCTGAAAGCACGTACCACCAGGCTCAAGGACAGCTTCTATCTCGCTGTTATAAGACTATTGAACTGTTCGCTTGTACAAGATGGACTCTTGATCTCACAGTCTTGCATTGCACTTTCTCTGTAGCTGTGAAACTTAGCTCTGCATTCTGTATTGTTTTACCTTGTACTATCTCAATGCACTGTGTATTGAATTGATCTGTATGAACGGTGTGCAAGACAGGTTTTTCATGGTACCTTGGTAGAAGTGACAATAATAAACCAATTCCAATTCCATTTCATTAGCTGAGGGACAAAAATGTAGGTGGCTGATTATGTCGCTCCTCATCCCCCAAAACTCCATGTAAACAAGCCTCAGTCTATCCAGCCTCTCTGTTTGCATTTGAGCAGGGGATACACCTGTCCGTATGCTTCTGTAAGTCAATCAACAATAGTTTCAGCTTTACCTCCAAGTGTACAGAAATACATAATGTAGCTCAACTACAATGTAGCTGCAATGTAACTGCACCGTGTAATGAATTGACCTGTACGATCGGTGTGCAAGACAAGTTTTTCACCGTACCTCGGTACGAGTGACAATAATAAACCAATACCAACTACTGAGGTTCGGGTGACCTTGGCTCTGGATTGCTATCGCTGTATATTGACATTATTCCCATTAGTTTTGAAGATTAGCTTCACTCCTGCAGTAACTTTGGTGACGTAGTGGATCACTGCAGTGAGAAAGAATGAGAAAATTGTATGGCAATGACTTAACCTTGTCTGACACCCTCAACCTTGTCTGATACTGATTTTCACTGAGATTGGCTCTGATGTAGACCTGTTGGTTAGGATCATAGAAAATACAGATTTAATTTCTGTGGGCAGCTGAATTTGACTGAGGCATTCCCAGCTCCAAACAAACGATGGAATCAAAAGCTTTTGAGAGGTCAATAAAGGCCATGCATAGGTAGCTGATGCTACTCCCTGCATTTTTCTTGGCATTGTCATGCAGTGAAGATCACGTCTACAGAGCCTTTTATGTGGGTGGATATTCACACAGGCAAGGGACAGCTATTCAGCCTTTTGGAGGAAGTGGTTGAAGAGGATCTGATGATGATTTTGCCTGTGGCAGACAGCAGGGAACATCTTCTGTAGTTTCCACATTTGGATGTCTCCTTTCTTGAAAATTGTCACAATTATGGCTTCTGAGGTTCCCTCTTGTGTCCTCCACTCCCAGATGTGCACAGTGAGATTGTGGATTCATGACTGAATCTCTTTGCTGCTAAGATTTAGAGCTTCAGTAAGAGTATTGTCTACTCCCAAGGTCTTGTTATTGTTGAGTTAAAACATGGCCTTTCTGACTTCTTGTCAATCAGGAATAGTGACACAAATGGACCAAAAAAGGCAAGGCCAAAGTATTCACAACTTTTACTTTTTCAATCTTTTTATTAGTTTTCAAATTAATACAGATTAATATATCAATATTTATACATGTAATACAAAGAGATCAGGATAACAATCATGGCATAGGTAATCATAAAGAACAATAAAATATAAAAAAATCTGTAGATCCAACAGTCTATCACTAAATGAATATAATATAAAAGAAAGGAAAGAAAAAGATTTGTTATATAAATTAAAAAAAAGAAAAAAAAACAAATCAATAAGAAAAATTATAAACAATATAAACTAAACTAAACAGAAAAATTGCAAAACAAAACAAACAACAAAAAAAAAGAGAAAAAAAAACTGGGCTAAAATTTCTCAGTAGAAACAGAGCAATATTATGTTGTCAACTCTGTTCCTCTAAGTTAGAAAGTTATTGAAAGGGGATCTACATCATGTGAAAATATTGAATAAATGGACTCCAAATACCTTCAAATTTAAGCGAAGGATCAACAGTACCACTCCTAATTTTTTCCAAGTTTAAACATGATATAGTTTAAGAGAACCATTGAAAAGTAGTAGGGGGTATTGGATCCTTCCATTTAAGCAAAATGGATCGTTTGGCCATTAACCTAACAAAAGCAATCATACGGTTAGCGGAAGCAGATAAATGGCCAGACTCTATCCTTGGTAATCCAAAAATTACAGTGATAGGGTGAGGTTGTAAATCAATCTTCAATACATTTGAAATAATGTTAAAAATGTCTTTCCAATATTTTTCCAAAAGGGGACAGGACCAAAACATACATGTCAAAGAAGCCACATTTGATTTGCATTATCACATATAGGATTTATATGGTTATAAAAACGAGCTAGCTTATCTTTGGACATATGGGTCCTGTGAACTACCTTAAACTGTATCAACGAGTGTCTGGCACACATTGAAGATGTATTAACTAATTGAAGAATTTTCTTCCAAGTCGCTGTCGGTAAAGATGTCTGGAGTTCACTTTCCCATTCATTCTTGATTTTGTCCAGTGATTCTGGATGTATTTTCATAATTAAATCATACATTATTACTATCAAGCCCTTCTGATAAGGATTGAGACCTGACATTTTTTCCGTAGTTTCAATTTTGTAAGGTGTTGGAAAAGAGGGTATAGTAGTTTTAAAAAAAATTCTAATCTGCAAATATTGAAAAAGGTGTGATCTAGGCAAATTGTATTTGTTGGACGATTGTTCAAAAGATGAAAAACAGTTATCAATGAATAGATCGTGAAAACATACTGTTCCCTTCCTTTTCCATATGGAAAAAGCTGAGTCAACTCTGGATGGATGAAAGAAAAAATTAGATTGAATGGGACTTGACAAGTTAAATTTATTCAATCCAAAAAATTTATGAAATTGAAACCATATTCGTATTTTATGTTTAACAATTGTGTTAGTCATATGTTTACTTAATTTGGTAAGTGCAAAAGGGAGTGAAGCTCCTAAAATAGAAACTAATGAAAATTCAAGTACTGATTGGTGCTCAAGGTATACCCCATTGGGGCATTGAATTACATCTAAATCTTGTATCCAAAAAATTAAATATCTGATATTAATTGCCCAATAATATAATCTAAACTTAGGCAAGGCCATACCACCATCCTTTTTTTAGTTTTTGTAAATACTTCTTACTTAACCTTGGGTTCTTATTCTGCCGAATATATGAAAGAATTTTAGAATTAATAGTGTCAAAAAAAAGATTTCGGGATAAAAGTTGGAATCGCTTGAAATAAATATTAAAATTTTGGTAAAATATTCATTTTAATCGCATGAATTCAGCCTACCAATGATAAAGACAGTGGAGACCACTTAGTAAGTAATTGTTTAACATGGTCAATTAAAGGCAATAGATTAGCTTTAAATAAATCCTTATGTTTCTTAGTAATTTTAACACCTAAATACATAAAGTAGTCAGTTACCAATCTAAAAGATAATTGGCTATAAATTGGGGTTTGCATATTCAATGGCAAAAGTTTGCTCTTATTAAGATTTAATCTATAGCCAGAAAAAACACTAAACTGATCTAGTAGTGATAGTGCTGCGAGGATAGATTAATCCGGATTAGAAATAAAAAGTAACAGGTCATCTGAGTAGAGAGATATCTTATGAATCTTCTATCCGCGAGTAACGCCACATACATTTGAAGAGTTCCGGAGTGCAATAGCCAAGGGTTCTAAAGCAATATCAAATAATAAAGGGCTTAACGGGCAACCTTGTCTAATACCTCAAAAAAAGCCTAAACAAAGGAGATCTTTGATTATTAGTAAGTATTGAAGCCATAGGTGTATATTAAATCATTTTAATCAGGCTAAAATTAAATTTTTGAAGTGTAGTGAATAGATATTCCCATTCGACTCTGTCAAATGTCTTTTCAGCACCTTGCGAAACAACACATTCTGGGATTTGGGATGAAGGAGTATATATAATATTCATTAATCACCTAATTTTAAAATGTAAATAACTATTCTGAATAAATCCTGTCTGGTCTTCAGAGATCCTGTCTGGTCTTCCTGTGGGAGAACCTTTTCCAGTCTAAAGGCCAATATTTTGGAAAATATTTTTGAATCTACATTTAATAAAGAACTAGGTCTATAAGATGCTGTTACGGACTCGACGAATGTCCCTTTAAGATAGAGAGTGTGTGTGTATGTGTGTGTGGGGTGTGCTTACGTCAATAGAAGATAAAGGACGTAATGACGTTGTTGAAGAAGAAGAAGGAGAGAGAGAGAGAGAAGGGAGAGAGACACCAGCCTGCTAGTTTTCTCTATCGATGGATGAGAAACAATAACTGTGTTTGCCACAGAAATCCATGTATGGAAGTTGGAAGTAATCCGGTGGAGTTCACTTTGTTGCTGACTTGTAGAAGGAAACAGGTATTTGTGTGTGGATGACCACGATTCGGATGCTTTTCGGGGTGAGAAAGTCACTACCGAGTAAACACTGAAGTGTCGTTTGGGTTCCATCGTGGAACATTTGGATTTCGTATTTACTCTCTCTATGTTTCTATACGTCTACGACTTATCTTCAGACAACGGCGGTTGTTGAAGAAGCCCTTGCTCATGTTTCACCTTATGGCTTGCGGTACTGAACTTTAAGAACCATTCCAGAACTTGGAGTTTGGGACTTTGTCACACACACACGAAGAGTTTAGTTTTGGGGTTAACGTTTGAGGTTTAACATTTTTGAATTCTAACATACTAACATTTTTACTTTTGTTTTACGTATTATCATAAGTAGTAATTAATAAAATAGTTTTTAACACTGAATCATGCTCAGTGTGTTTCTTTTGTTGCTGGTTTGTGACAAAATTGGGGACTTGTCCGGGATCGTTCCCCAGATTGACGAGATTTGTTTGGGATTCAATCCAAAGATTTTTGAGGGAGGTTTGATAAATTCTTTTTAATTGGCTTGTGTGTGTGGAAACCAGCAGCAATGGATATTAAGGCAGTTTTGGAGTCACCAACCCAAAAGGGATTGGAGGTGGCGAAAAAGGATGATCTGATAAAGATTGCTACAAGGCTAAACCTTACAGAAGTAAAGCAGTCTATGAGAAAGGCAGATATTCAGAGACTGATAGCTGGCCATTATGTGGAAAAGAAGGTGTTTGAGAAGGAAGTGTTAAAACAGTTTCCTGGCAGTGAAATAGCAATTTCTGAGGCACAGCTGCAGCTGGCAAAGATAGAGGCTGAACGAGAGCAAACCCAGTTAAAAATAGAGGCCGAACGAGATAAATTAGAGGCCGAAAAAAAGATAACTCAGATGAAGTTAGAGGCTGAACGGGAACGGGAACTAATTTGGTTAAAGTTTGAGGCAGAGGAGAAGGAAAAACAGAGGCAGCATGAGTTACAAATGAAGCGTAGGAGTTTGGAATCTGATTCTGATGATGGTTTTTCAGCCAGCAGGGAGGTTCGATTAGTCCCTCCTTTTGAGGAAGATCAGGTTGATCAGTATTTCCAACATTTTGAAAAGGTTGCTGTGAGTTCAAACTGGCCAAGGAAAGGATGGGCTCTTATGGTACAGAGTGTGATTAAAGGTAAAGCTCAAAAAGCTTATTCTGCTTTGTCTGCTGAGGATGCAGCTGATTATACCAAGGTAAAACAAACTATATTGAAGGCCTATGAATTGGTACCTGAAGCTTATAGACAAAAATTTAGAGACTTGAGGAAATCTGCAGATCAGACTTATATGGAATTTGCCAATGGAAAGAGAATATGTTTTGAACGATGGTACATGGCTAAAAATGTAGATGGGGATTTTGATAAATTGAAAGAATTGATATTAGTGGAAGACTTTAAAAGATGTGTTCCAGCTGAATTAACAACATACTTAAATGAAAAGGCAGTGGAAACTTTACAAGAAACTGCTAGGTTGGCAGATGATCATGCTTTAACCCATAAATCCAAATGGGGACAACCTAAAACCTTTCAAAAGAGTTACAAGGACAATCCAGGTAGACCAGAGATTAAATTGGGAGGTAATCAAAAAGGAAAGGATGAAAAAAAGCCAGGGCTGGAGAAACCTGTTGAGCGTACTTGTTATTACTGTAGGAAACCTGGCCATGTGATATCTAATTGTGCCCTTTTGAAGAAAAGGAAGGAAGCTGTGCCCAATGCTTGCTTTCAGGCAATTAAAAATCAAAAAGGTTTAGGAGATGCTGTTAAAGATCAGTCCTTGCAAGAGGTAAAAGCGGAAAAGTTGGAGGAGGTGAGAAAGGAATTCCGTTCTTATGTATCAGAGGGTTTGGTTTCACTGAATGATGAGTCACCCCAGGTGCCAGTGAAAATTCTTAGAGATACTCGGGCTTGTCAATCACTCTTGCTGGACAGTGTTTTAAATTTTGGTGAAGAAACTGACACTGGTGAGGTAAATCTAGTGTGAGGCATTACAGATGACACCATATCTGTCCCTTTACACAGGGTGATTTTAAAGTCAAAGTTCGTAGAAGGACCGGTCGAGATAGGGATAAGACCTAGTTTGCCAGTGGAAGGAGTTTCATTATTATTGGGAAATGACCTTGCAGATGGAGAAATTGTTCCTGTGGTACGGTTAATGACCAAACCAAGGATTGATGAGTCTGAGAATGATCCAGATGTTTACCCATCATGTGCGGTGACTCAAGCTAGAGCTAAGGAATTAGCCAAGACAGACAGTCCGGTGCAGTTTGATGTGGTTCCTTGTGACAGTCCTAAACATGAAGAAAATTATGATGCCTTATCTGAGACTTTTCTGTCTTCACTGGAGGATCAACATCCTTATAGTGAGCCTGAATTTAAAGATTTGTCTTTGTCGAGGAAGGATTTTATGGTGGAACAGACAAAGGACCCTGAGTTGACAGAATTGAAAGAAAAAGCACTCTCATGTGAGGAGATTGAAAAAGTGCCAATTGGATACTATGTCAAAAATGGAGTGTTAATGAGGAAATGGAGACCTCCTCATGTTCCTGTTAATGAGGAATGGGAAGTTACTCATCAGGTTGTTGTTCCAAAAGTTTATAGGGATGAAATTTTAAACCTGGCCCATAGTATGCCTTTGGGTGGTCATTTTGGGGTGAATAAAACTGTAGGGAAGATCTTGAAACAATTCTATTGGCCTGGTTTGAGAAAAGATGTGGTGATGTTTTGTCGAACCTGCCACACATGTCAGATGGTAGGTAAACCAAATCAAAAACTCCCTGTGGCTCCGTTGAAGCCAATTCCTGCTTTTGGTGAACCCTTTTCGAAGGTGATTGTGGACTGTGTTGGTCCATTACCAAAGTCTAAGACTGGAAATCAGTATTTGTTAACCATCATGTGTGCCACTTCTAGATTTCCAGAGGCAATACCCCTTAGAAATATTAAAGCCAAGGCGGTGTCAAAGGCTCTTTTAAAATTTTTTTCCTTGTTTGGTTTGCCAAAAGAAATCCAATCTGATCAAGGTAGTAATTTTATGTCAAATTTTTTTCAACAAATAGTCTATGAGCTGGGAGCAAAGCAGATTGTATCATCTGCATATCACCCAGAATCTCAAGGAGCTCTGGAGAGATTTCATTCCACTCTCAAAAATATGCTGAAGACTTATTGCTTGGAAAACACAAAGGATTGGGACGAAGGTATTCATTTACTTTTGTTTGCCGTTAGAGAATTGATCCAGGAGTCAATAGGATTTAGTCCGTTTGAGCTTGTATTTGGACATAGGGTGAGAGGACCTTTGGAGTTGTTGAGAGAGCAATGGGTTAATGAAGAAGTGCACTTGAGTCTGTTGGACTATGTCCAAAAATTTAAAACTCGGTTGGAGAGAGTCTGCCAGCTAGCGAGAGAGAATTTGAAAACCAGCCAGATAAGAATGAAGACATATTTTGATAGATGTACTCGGCCTAGGACATCTGCAGTGGGGCAAAAGGTGTTGGTATTTTTCCCTAGCCAAAATAATCCCTTGCAATCTCGTTTTTCTGGACCCTATGTTATTGAATCTCGAGTGACTGATTTAACATATATAATCAAAACACCAGATAGATGCAAGAAAACACAACTCTGTCATGTAAACATGCTAAAACCTTATTATGAGAGGGATTCAGTTGTGGCCTTGGTGGATGATGTAAAGGTTGTTTCTAGAATGCCTGATGTTGATGTTGAGGAAGGCCCATTTAGACCAAATATTGTTCACAAAAACAACAGATGAGAGAATTAATTTTAAAATTTAAAAATCTGTTCCCAGATGTTCCAAACAGAACATCGATAATTACCCATGATGTTGATGTTGGGGATGCAAAACCAATCAAACAACACCCATATCGAATGAATGTGGAAAAAAGTAAACTTGTTGATCAGGAAATAAAGTACATGTTGGGAAATGATATTATTAGACATTCTACTTCAAATTGGAGTTCGCCCTGTGTTACGGACTCAGTGAAAGTCCCTTTAAGATAGAGAGTGTGTGTGTATGTGTGTGTGTGGCGTGCTTACGTCAATAGAAGATAAAGGACGTAATGACGTTGTTGGAGAAGAAGAAGAAGGAGAGAGAGAGAGAGAAGGGAGAGAGACACCAGCCTGTTTGTTTTCTCTATCGATGGATGAGAAACAATAACTGTGTTTGCCACTGAAATCCATGTATGGAAGTTGGAAGTAATCCGGTGGAGTTCACTTTGTTACTGACCTGTAGAAGGAAACAGGTATTTGTGTGTGGACGACCACGGTTCGGATGCTTTTCGGGGTGAGGAAGTCACTACCGAGTAAACACTGAAGTGTCGTTTGGGTTCCATCGTGGAACATTTGGATTTCGTATGTACTCTCTCTATGTTTTTCTACATCTACATCTTATCTTCAGACAACGGTGGTTGTTGAAGAAGCCCTTGCTCATGTTTCACCTTATGGCTTGTGGAACTGAACTTTAAGAACCATTCAGGAACTGGGAGTTTTGGACTTTGTCACACACACACACGAAGAGTTTAGTTTTGGGGATAACGTTCGAGGTTTAACATTTTTGAATTCTAACATACTAACATTTTTTTTTACTTTTATTTTACGTATTATCATAAGTAGTGATTAATAAAATAGTTTTTAACACTGAATCATGCTCAGTGTGTTTCTTTTGTTGCTGGTTTGTGACAAAATTGGGGGTTCGTCCGGGATCGTTCCCAAGGTTAACGAGTGTCGTCTGGGATTGTACCCCAGATTGACGAGATTTGTTCGGGATTCAATCCAAAGATTTTTGAGGAAGGTCTGATAAATTCTTTTTAATTGGCTTGTGTGTGTGGAAACCAGCAGCAATGGATATTAAGGCATTTTTGGAGTCACCAACCCAAAAAGGATTGGAGGTGGCGAAAAAGGATGATTTGATAAAGATTGCTACGAGGTTAAACCTTACAGAAGTAAAGCAGTCTATGAGAAAGGCAGATATTCAGAGACTGATAGCTGGCCATTATGTGGAAAAGAAGGTGTTTGAGAAGGAAGTGTTAAAACAGTTTCCTGGCAGTGAAATAGCAATTTCTGAGGCACAGGTGCAGCTGGCAAAGATAGAGGCTGAACGAGAGCAAAAGAAATTAGAAGCTGAACGAGAACAAAAGAGATTAGAGGCTGAACGAGATCAAACCCAGTTAAAGTTAGAGGCCGAACAAAAGCTAACTCAGATGAAGTTAGAGGCTGAACGGGAACGGGAACTAATTCGGTTAAAGTTTGAGGCAGAGGAGAAGGAAAAACAGAGGCAGCATGAGTTACAAATGAAGCGTAGGAGTTTGGAATCTGATTCTGAAGATGGTTTTTCAGCCAGCAGGGAGGTTCGATTAGTCCCTCCATTTGAAGAAGATCAGGTTGATCAGTATTTCCAACATTTTGAAAAGGTTGCTGTGAGTTCAAACTGGCCAAGGAAAGGATGGGCTCTTATGGTACAGAGTGTGATTAAAGGTAAAGCTCAAAAAACTTATTCTGCTTTGTCTGCTGAGGATGCAGCTGATTATACCAAGGTAAAACAAGCTATATTGAAGGCCTATGAATTGGTCCCTGAAGCTTATAGACAAAAATTCAGAGACTTGAGGAAATCTGCAGATCAGACTTATATGGAATTTGCCAATGGAAAGAGAATATGTTTTGAACGATGGTGCCTGGCTAAAAATGTAGATGGGGATTATGATAAATTGACAGAATTGATACTAGTGGAAGACTTTAAAAGATGTGTTCCAGCTGAATTAACAACATATTTAAATGAAAAGGCAGTGGAAACTTTACAAGAAACTGCTAGGTTGGCAGATGATTATGCTTTAACCCATAAATCCAAATGGGGACAACCTAAAACCTTTCAAAAGAGTTACAAAGACAATCCAGGTAAACCAGAGATTAAATTGGGAGGTAATCAAAAAGGAAAAGATGAAAAGAAGCCAGAGCTGGAGAAACCTGTTGAGCGTACTTGTTATTACTGTAGGAAACCTGGCCACGTGATATCTAATTGTGCCCTTTTGAAGAAAAAGAAGGAAGCTGGGCCCAATGCTTGCTTTCAGGCAATTAAAAATCAAAAAGGTTTAGGAGATGCTGTTAAAGATCAGTCCTTGCAAGAGGGAAAAGCGGAAAAGTTGGAGGAGGTGAGAAAGGAATTCCGTTCGTATGTATCAGAGGGTTTTGTTTTACTGAATGATGAGTCACCCCAGGTGCCAGTGAAAATTCTTAGAGATACTGGGGCTAGTCAATCTCTCTTGCTGGACAGTGTTTTAAATTTTGGCGAAGAAAGTGACACTGGTGAAGTAAATCTAGTACGAGGCGTTACAGGTGAGACCATGTCTGTCCCTTTTCACAGGGTGATTTTAAAGTCAAAGTTCGTAGAAGGACCAGTCGAGATAGGGATAAGACCTAGTTTGCCAGTGGAAGGAGTTTCTTTGTTATTGGGAAATGACCTTGCAGATGGAGAAAGTGATCCTGTGGTACGGTTAACAACCAAACCAAGGATTGATGAGTCTGAGAATGATCCAGATGTTTACCCATCATGTGCGGTGACTCGAGCTAGAGCTAAAGAATTAGCCAAGACAGACGGTCCGGTGCAGTCTGATGTGTCTCCTTGTGACAGTCGTAAACAGGAAGAAAATTATGATGCCTTATCTGAGACTTTTCTGTCTTCATTGGAGGATCAACATCCTTATAGTGAGCCTGAATTTAAAGATTTGTCTTTGTCAAGGAAGGATTTTATGGTGGAACAGACAAGGGACCCTGAATTGACAGAATTGAAAGAAAAAGCTCTCTCATGTGAGGAGACTGAAAAAGTGCCAACTGGATACTATGTCAAAAATGGAGTGTTAATGAGGAAGTGGAGACCTCCTCATGTTCCTGTTACTGAGGAATGGGAAGTTATTCATCAGGTTGTTGTTCCAAAAGTTTATAGGGATGAGATTTTAAACCTGGCCCATAGTATGCCTTTGGGTGGTCATTTTGGGGTGAATAAAACTGTAGGGAAGATCTTGAAACAATTCTATTGGCCTGGTTTGAGAAAAGATGTGGTGATGTTTTGTCGAACCTGCCACACATGTCAGATGGTAGGTAAACCAAATCAAAAACCCCCTGTGGCTCCTTTGAAGCCAATTCCTGCTTTTGGGGAGCCCTTTTCGAAGGTGATTGTGGACTGTGTTGGCCCCTTACCAAAGTCTAAGACTGGAAATCAGTATTTGTTAACCATCATGTGTGCCACTTCTAGATTTCCAGAGGCAATACCCCTTAGAAATATTAAGGCCAAGACGGTGTCAAAGGCTCTTGTAAAATGTTTTACCTTGTTTGATTTGCCAAAAGAAATCCAATCTGATCAAGGTAGTAATTTTATGTCAAAAATTTTTCAACAAATAGTCTATGAGCTGGGAGCAAAGCAGATTGTATCATCTGCATATCACCCAGAATCTCAAGGAGCTCTGGAGAGATTTCATTCTACTCTCAAAAATATGCTGAAGACTTATTGCTTTGAAAACACCAAGGATTGGGACGAAGGTATCCATTTACTTTTGTTTGCCGTTAGAGAATCGATCCAGGAGTCAATAGGATTTAGTCCGTTTGAGCTTGTGTTTGGACATCGGGTGAGAGGACCTTTGGAGTTGTTAAGAGAGCAGTGGGTTAATGAGGAAGTTCACTTGAGTCTGTTGGACTATGTCCAAAAATTTAAAACTCGGTTGGAGAGAGTCTGCCAGCTAGCGAGAGAGAATTTGAAAACAAGCCAGATAAGAATGAAGACATATTTTGATAGACGTGCTTGGCCTAGGACATTCGCAGTGGGGCAAAAGGTATTGGTATGTTTCCCTAGCCAAAATAATCCCTTGCAAGCTCGTTTTTCTGGACCCTATGTTATTGAATCTCGAGTGACTGATCTAACATATATAATCAAAACACCAGATAGACGCAAGAAAACACAACTCTGTCATGTAAACATGCTAAAACCTTATTATGAGAGGGATTCAGTTGTGGCCTTGGTGGATGATGTAAAGGTTGTTTCTAGAATGCCTGATGTTGATGTTGAGGAAGGTCAATTTAGACCAAATATTGTTCCATCGAAACTAAAAAACCAAAATATCCTGGAGAACCTTGAAACGAAGTTGGACCATTTACAAGTTTCACAAAAACAACAGATGAGAGAATTAATTTTAAAATTTAAAAAATCTGTTCCCAGATGTTCCAAACAGAACATCGATAATTACCCATGATGTTGATGTTGGGGATGCAAAACCAATCAAACAACACCCATATCGAATGAATGTGGAAAAAAGTAAACTTGTTGATCAGGAAATAAAATACATGTTGGAAAATGATATTATTAGACATTCTACTTCAAATTGGAGTTCGCCCTGTGTTATTGTACCTAAACCTGATGGAACTGTTAGATTTTGCACAGATTACAGGAAAGTGAATGCTGTAACAAAGTCAGATGCTTACCCTATTCCTAGGGTGGATGATTGCATAGACAGAGTGGGAAAGGAAAAATTTCTTACAAAGATTGACCTATTAAAAGGGTACTGGTGTGTTCCATTAACAGATAGAGGAAGGGAAATTTCAGCCTTTGTAACCCCTTCTGGATTGTATGAATACAATGTTTTGCCATTTGGAATGAAAAATGCTCCGGCAACATTTCAAAGAATGATTAATTCAGTGATTCATGGGTTAAAACATACAGATGCCTACATTGACGACTTAGTGACTGGGAATGATACATGGGAGGATCACATCTCTGCGTTAGAAAGGTTGTTTGAAAGACTTTCCAAGGCTAACCTTACAGTTAACTTGGCTAAAAGTGAATTTGGCCATGCCACTGTGACGTATCTTGGTTATGTTGTAGGTCAAGGCAAGCAAGCTCCTGTTCAGGCAAAAGTTCAAGCAATATCTGAGTTCCCTATTCCCACAGGTACGAGGACTGTTAGAAGATTTTTGGGAATGGTTGGATATTATCGAAAATTTTGTAAAAATTTTGCTGATATTGCTCTTCCTCTAACTAATCTTCTGAAGAAGGGAGTAAAGTTTGTTTGGACAGATTCTTGTCAAGAAGCATTTGAGAAACTGAAAGCCATTTTATGCTACCATCCTGTGCTCAGAACACCTGACTTTGAAAAGCCATTTTCATTAGCAATAGATGCCAGTGATGAAGCTGCAGGAGCTGTGTTGTTGCAGAAGGGTGACCTTGATGATATTGACCATCCTGTAGCTTACTTTTCAAAGAAATTTAATGAGCATCAAAAGAATTATTCCACCATAGAGAAAGAATTACTGTCGCTTGTTTTAGCCTTGCAACATTTCAGTGTATATGTTTGCACCGCTCAGAAACCATTGACTGTGTATACAGATCATAACCCATTGGTGTTTCTGAGCCGAGTCAAAAACAAAAACAGAAGGCTGTTAAACTGGAGTTTAATTTTGCAAGAGTTTGATCTCATGATAACTCACATTAAAGGCAAAGATAATGTGATTGCTGATTGTCTTTCTCGATGTTAAATGGGAAACATGTATCTGTACTAATCTGATAGTCTGTAGTTGTGTAGCATGGTAATTATTAACATTACTAACTGTATGCGCGGTTAAAATTTTCTTGGGAAAATTTTTTTTTTAGGTGGGAAGTGTTACGGACTCAGTGAAAGTCCCTTTAAGATAGAGAGTGTGTGTGTATGTGTGTGTGGGGCGTGCTTACGTCAATAGAAGAAAAAGGACGTAATGACGTTGTTGGAGAAGAAGAAGAAGGAGAGAGAGAGAGAGAGAGAAGGGAGAGAGACACCAGCCTGCTTGTTTTCTCTATCGATGGATGAGAAACAATAACTGTGTTTGCCACTGAAATCCATGTATGGAAGTTGGAAGTAATCCGGTGGAGTTCACTTTGTTACTGACCTGTAGAAGGAAACAGGTATTTGTGTGTGGACGACCACGGTTCGGATGCTTTTCGGGGTGAGGAAGTCACTACCGAGTAAACACTGAAGTGTCGTTTGGGTTCCATCGTGGAACATTTGGATTTCGTATGTACTCTCTCTATGTTTTTCTACATCTACATCTTATCTTCAGACAACGGTGGTTGTTGAAGAAGCCCTTGCTCATGTTTCACCTTATGGCTTGCGGAACTGAACTTTAAGAACCATTCAGGAACTGGGAGTTTTGGACTTTGTCACACACACACACACGAAGAGTTTAGTTTTGGGGATAACGTTCGAGGTTTAACATTTTTGAATTCTAACATACTAACATTTTTTTTTACTTTTATTTTACGTATTATCATAAGTAGTGATTAATAAAATAGTTTTTAACACTGAATCATGCTCAGTGTGTTTCTTTTGTTGCTGGTTTGTGACACCTGTGTTATTGTACCTAAACCTGATGGAACTGTTAGATTTTGCACAGATTACAGGAAAGTGAATGCTGTAACAAAGTCAGATGCTTACCCTATTCCTAGGGTGGATGATTGCATAGACAGAGTGGGAAAGGAAAAATTTCTTACAAAGATTGACCTATTAAAAGGGTACTGGTGTGTTCCATTAACAGATAGAGGAAGGGAGATTTCAGCCTTTGTAACCCCTTCTGGATTGTATGAATACAATGTTTTACCATTTGGAATGAAAAATGCTCCGGCAACATTTCAAAGAATGATTAATTCAGTGATTCATGGGTTAAAACATACAGATGCCTACATTGACGACTTAGTGACTGGGAATGATACTTGGGAAGATCACATCTCTGCGTTAGAAAGGTTGTTTGAAAGACTTTCCAAGGCTAACCTTACAGTTAACTTGGCTAAAAGTGAATTTGGCCATGCCACTGTGACGTATCTTGGTTATGTTGTAGGTCAAGGCAAGCAAGCTCCTGTTCAGGCAAAAGTTCAAGCGATATCTGAGTTCCCTATTCCCACAGGTACGAGGACTGTTAGAAGATTTTTGGGAATGGTTGGATATTATCGAAAATTTTGTAAAAATTTTGCTGATATTGCTCTTCCCCTAACTAATCTTCTGAAGAAGGGAGTAAAGTTTGTTTGGACAGATTCTTGTCAAGAAGCATTTGAGAAGCTGAAAGCCATTTTATACTACCATCCTGTGCTCAAAACACCTGACTTTGAAAAGCCATTTTCATTAGCAGTAGATGCCAGTGATGAAGCTGCAGGAGCTGTGTTGTTGCAGAAGGGTGACCTTGATGATATTGACCATCCTGTAGCTTACTTTTCAAAGAAATTTAATGAGCATCAAAAGAATTATTCCACCATAGAGAAAGAATTACAGTCGCTTGTTTTAGCCTTGCAACATTTCAGTGTATATGTTTGCACCGCTCAGAAACCATTGACTGTATATACAGATCATAACCCATTGGTGTTTCTGAGCCGAGTCAAAAACAAGAACAGAAGGCTGTTAAACTGGAGTTTAATTTTGCAAGAGTTTGATCTCATGGTAACTCACATTAAAGGCAAAGATAATGTGATTGCTGATTGTCTTTCCCGATGTTAAATGGGAAACATGTATCTGTACTAATCTGATAGTCTGTAGTTGTGTAGCATGATAATTATTAACATTACTAACTGTATGCGCGGTTAAAATTTTCGTGGGAAAATTTTTTTTTTAGGTGGGAGGTGTTACGGACTCAATGAATGTCCCTTTAAGATAGAGAGTGTGTGTGTATGTGTGTGTGGGGCGTGCTTACGTCAATAGAAGATAAAGGACGTAATGACGTTGTTGAAGAAGAAGAAGAAGGAGAGAGAGAGAGAGAAGGGAGAGAGACACCAGCCTGCTAGTTTTCTCTATCGATGGATGAGAAACAATAACTGTGTTTGCCACAGAAATCCATGTATGGAAGTTGGAAGTAATCCGGTGGAGTTCACTTTGTTGCTGACCTGTAGAAGGAAACAGGTATTTGTGTGTGGACGACCACGATTCGGATGCTTTTCGGGGTGAGGAAGTCACTACCGAGTAAACACTGAAGTGTCGTTTGGGTTCCATCGTGGAACATTTGGATTTCGTATTTACTCTCTCTATGTTTCTCTACGTCTACATTTTATCTTCAGACAACGGCGGTTGTTGAAGAAGCCCTTGCTCATGTTTCACCTTATGGCTTGCGGAACTGAACTTTAAGAACCATTCCAGAACTTGGAGTTTGGGACTTTGTCACACACACACACACGAAGAGTTTAGTTTTGGGGTTAACATTCATGGTTTAACATTTTTGAATTCTAACATACTAACATTTTTACTTTTATTTTACGTATTATCATAAGTAGTAATTAATAAAATAGTTTTTAACACTGAATCATGCTCAGTGTGTTTCTTTTGTTGCTGGTTCGTGACAATGCACAATCAGTGGGATAGAACATAGAACATAGAACAATTACAGCACAATTCAGGCCCTTCGGCCCACAAGGCTGTGCCGAACATGTCCCTACCTTAGAAATTACTAGGCTTACCCAGAGCCCTCTATTTTTCTCAGCTCCATGTACCTGTCCAAAAGTCTCTTGAAAGACCCTATCGTATCCGCCTCCACCACCATTGCCGGCAGCCCATTCCACACACTCACCGCTCTCTGAGTAAAAAACTTACCCCTGACATCTCCTCTATACCTACTCCCCAGCACCTTAAACCTACGTCCGCTTGTGGCCACCATTTCAGCCCTGGGAAAAAGCCTCTGACTATCTACCCGATCGATGCCTCTCATCATCTTATATACCTCTATCAGGTCCCCCCCCCATCCTCCATCTCTCCAAGGAGAAAAGGCCGAGTTCCCTCAACCTGCTTTCATAAAGCATGCTCTGCATTCCAGGCAGCATCCTTGTAAATCTCCTCTGCACCCTGTCTATGGCTTCCACATCCTTCCTGCAGTGAGGTGACCAGAACTGAGCACAGTACTCCAAGTGGAGTGTGACCAGGGTCCTATATAGCTGCAACAATACCTCTCGGCTCCTAAATTCAATTCCACGATTGATGAAGGACAACACACCAAATCCTCAAAAAATTCAATAAGGCTCGTAAGGCAGGACCTGCCCTTGACAAAGCCATGCTGACTATTTCTAATCATATTATACCTCTCTAAATGTTCATAAATCCTGCCTCTCAGGATCTTCTCCATCAGCTTACCAACCACTGAGGTAAGACTCACTGGTCTATAATTTCCTGGGCTATCCCTACTCCCCTGCTTGAATAAGGGAACAACATCCGCAACCCTCCAATCTTCTGGAACCTCTCCCGTCTCCATTGATGATGCAAAGATCATCGCCAGAGGCTCCGCAAAATCCTCCCTCACCTCCCACAGCAGCCTGGGGTACATTTCATCCAGTCCCAGTGACTTATCCAACTTGATGCTTTCCAAAAGTTTCAGCACCTCCTCTTTCCTAATATCTACATACTCAAGCTTTTCAGCCTGCTGCAAGTGCACACTATAATCCCCCAGATCTTTTTCTGTAGTGAATACTGATGTAAAGTATTCATTAAGTACCTCTGCTATTTTCTCCAGATCCATACACACTTTCCCACTGCAGCACTTGATAGGCCCTATCCTTTCGCATCTCATCCTCTTACTCTTCACATACCTGTAGAATGCCTTAGGGTTTTCCTTAATCCTGCCCACCAAGGCCTTCTCATGTCCCCTTCTGGCTCTCCTAATTTCCTTCTTAAGCTCCTTCCAGTTTGCCTGATACTCTTCCAGATCTCTAACATTACCTAGCTCTCTGTACCTTTTGTAAGCTATTCTTTTCCTTTTGACTAGATTTATTATAGCCTTTGTACACCACGGTTCCTGTATCCTCTTGTGACTCCCCTGTCTCGTTGGAACATGCCTATGCAGAACTCCACCCAAATACCCCTTGAATATTTGCCACATTTCTTCTGTACTTTTCCCTGAGAACATCTGTTCCCAATTTAAGCTTCCAATTTCCTGTCTGAGAGCTTCATAATTCCCTTTACTCCAAGAAACACCTTTCTAGTCTGTCTGTTCCTGTGTCTCTCCAATGCTATCGTAAGTGAGATAGAATTATGATCACTATCTCCAAAATACTCTTCCACTGAGAGATCTGACACCTGATCAGGTTCATTTCCCAATACCAAATCAAGCACAGCCTTTCGTCTTGTAGGCTTATCTACATATTGTGTCAAGAATCCTTCCTGAGCACACTTAACAAACTCCACCCCATCTAAACCCCTGACTGTATGGAGATGCCAATCGATGTTTGGGAAATTAAAATCTCCCATCATGACAACTCTGTTATTCTCACACCTTTCCAGGATCTTTTTCCCTATCTGCTCTTCGATATCCCTGTTACTATTGGGCAGCCAATAAAAAAAACCATTAAAGTTATTGACTCCTTCCTGTTCCTAACCTCCACCCACAGAGACTCCGTAGGCAGTTTCTCCATGACGTCTACTTTTTCTGCAGCCGTGACACCTTTCAACCAAGAATACAGAGGGATACAAAGAACATAGAATATAGAACAGTACAGCACAACATTGGTATTGGTATTGGTTTATTATTGTCACTTGTACTGAGGTACAGTGAAAATCTTGTCTTACAAACCGATCATACAGGTTAATTCATTACACAGTGCAGTTACATTGAGTTAGTACAGAGTGCATTGATGCAGTGCAGGTAAAAAAACAATAACAGTACAGAGTGAAGTGTCACAACTACAGAGAAAGTGCAGTGCAACAAGGTGCAAGGTCACAACAAGATAGATGGTGAGGTCATAGTCCATCTTATTGTATAAGGGAACCGTTCAATAGTTTTATCACAGTGGGGTAGAAGCTGTCCTTAAGTCTGGTGGTACATGCCCTCAGGCTCCTGTATCTTCTACCTGATGGAAGAGTAGAGAAGAGAGAATGTCCCAGGTGGGTAGGGTCTTTGATTATGCTCACTGCTATACCAAGACAACGAGAGGTAAAGACAGATTCCAAGGAGGGGAGGCTGGTGTCCGTGATACACTGGGCTAGGTCCACAACTCTCTGCAGCTTCGTGTGGTCTTGGGCAGAGCAGTTGCCGTACCAAGCCGTGATACATCCAGATCGGATGCTTTCTGTGGTACATCGGTAAAAGTTGGTGAGAGTCAAAGGGGACAAACCAAATTTCTTTAGCCAATACAGGCCCTTTGTCCCACAATGTTGTACCGACCTTTAAACCTCACCTAAGACTATCTAACCCCTTCCTCCCACATATCCCTCTATTTTAAATTCCTCCATATGCTTATCCAGTAATCTCTTGAATTTGCCAATGTGCCTGCCTCCACCACCTCCCTAGGCAGCGCAGTCCATGCCCCAACCACTCCCTGGGTAAAAAACCTTCCTCTGATATCTCCCTTGAACTTTCCACCCATTACTTTAAAGCCATGCCCTCTTGTATTGAGCATTGGTGCCATGGGAAAGAGGTGCTGGCTGTCCACTCTATCTATTCCTCTTAATATTTTGTATACCTCTATCATGTCTCCTCTCATCCTCCTTCTCTCCAAAGCGTAAAATCCTAGCTCCCTTTGTCTCTCCTCATAATGCATCCTCTGTAAACCAGGCAGCATCCCGGTAAATCTCCTCTGCACCCTTTCAATCGCTTCCACATCCTTTCTATAATGAGGCAACCAGAACCGGACACAGTATTCTAAGTGTGGTCTAACCAGAGTTTTAGAGAGCTGCATCATTACCTTGGGGCTCTAAAACTCGATCCCTCGACTTATGAAAGCTAACATCCCATAACTACCCTATCCACCTGTGCGGCAACTTTCAGGGATCTGTGGATCTGGACTCACTGATCCCTCTGCTCCTCCACACTACCCAGAATCCTGCCATTAACTTTGTACTCTGCCTTGGAGTTTGTCCTTCTAAATTGTACCACCTCACACTTCTCTGGATTGAACTCCAGCTGCCACTTCTCAGCCCAGCTCTGCATCCTATCAATGTCCCTCTGCAATCTTTGACAATCCTCTACACTATTCATAACACCACCAACCTTTGTGTCATCTGCAAACTTGCCAACCCACTCTTCTATCCCCTCATCCAAGTCATTAATAAAAATCACGAAAAGCAGAGGTCTCAGAACTGAACCTTGTAGGACACTGCTAGTCACAGCCCTCCAATCTGAATTCACTCCCTCCACCACAACCCTCTGCTTTCTATAGGCAAGACAATCCTAAATCCACATGGCCAAGCCTCCCTGGATCCCATGCCCTCTGACCTTCTGAAGAAGCCTTCCATGTGGAACCTTGTCAAATGCCTTACTAAAATCCATGTAGATCACATCTACTGCACTACCGTCATAAATCTGTCTGGTCACCTCCTCAAAGAACACTATCAGGCCTGTGAGACATGATCTGCCTTTCACAAAGCATTGCTGGCTGTCCCTGATCAGTCCATGATTCTCCAAATGCCCATAGGTCCTATCTCTAAGAATTCTTCCCAACAGGTTGCCCACCACAGATGTCAGGCTCACTAGTCTATAACTCCCTGGACTTCAAAGGATGGAGCATTGGCAACATTTGTTAAGAAAGCTGTGAGAATGAATACTATGTCAGAAGAATCATCAAATGAGGCAAAAATAGGTTGAACTAAAGAAGAAAAAAAGTGGCAATCGTATGTACTTTCCTGAACTTTCCTGAACATATTTGACAAACTCAAAGCCGTCCAGCCCTTTCACAGTGTGGGAGTCCCAGTCAATATGTGGAAAGTTAAAATACCCTACTATTACAACTTTCTGTTTCTTACATTGGTCTGCTATCTCTCTACAGATTTGCTCCTCCAATTCTCTATGACTATTGGGCGGTCTATAGTACAACACTTTTAGTGTGGTCACACCTTTCCTGTTCCTTAGCTCCACCCATGTGGCCTCTGCAGATGAGCCCTCTGGGCTGTCCTGTCTACGCACAGCTGTGACATTTTCCCTGACTAGTTATGCTACTCCTCCCCCTTTCATCCCTCCCCCTCTATCACGTCTGAAACAATGGAACCCCAGAACATTAAGCTGAAGTCCTGCCCCTCCTGCAACCAAGTCTCACTAATAGCAATAATGTCATAATCCCATGTGCCAATCCACACCCTAAGCTCATCTGCCTTACCTACAATACTCTTTGCATTGAAATAGATGCACCTGAGAACATTTCTATCATGGACAAACCTTTGATTTCTGTCTATACCTGCAGTCCTCGCATGACCTTTATCCACCTCACTATCTGCTCTAGCACTCTGGTTCCCCTCCCCCTGAAAATCTAGTTTAAACCCCCCGGAGCAGCACTAGCAAACCTACCCACAAGTATGTTCGCCCCCTCCAATTCAGGCGCAAACTGTCCCATCGGATCAGGTCCCACCTTCGCTGGAACAAAGCCCAATTGTCCAGAAACACGAAGCCCTCCCTCCTGCACCATCTCCTTACCCACATAATTAGCTGCATTATCTTCCTATTTCTAGCCTTACTAGCACGTGGCACTGGTAGCAATCCTGAGATTGCAACCTTGGAGGTCCTGTCCTTCAGCTTTGCACCTAATTCTCTAAACTCTCCTTCCTATCCACGTCATTGGTCCCTACATGGACCACAACATCTGGCTGCTTACCCTCCCTCATGAGAATATCGAGAACTGGATCTGAGATATCGCGGACCCCGGCACCAGGGAGGCAACAGAACATCCGGGATTCTCGATCTCTCCCACAGAATCTCCTATCTGTCCCCCTAACTATCGAATCCCCTATCACTACTGCTCTCCTCTTTTCCTTCTTTCCTTTCTGAGCTGAGGGTCTAGTCTCGGTGCCAGAGACGCGACCACTGCAACTTGTCCCTGGTAGGTCGTCCCCACCAGCAGTATCCAAAACGGTATACCTATTGTTGATGGGAATGGCCACAGGCTGCTTTGCTCTGTCTGTCTATACCCCTTACCTTTCCTGACAGTCACCCTGCTACCTGCCTCACAACTTTTAGGGATGACTATCTCCCTGAAACTCTTGTCTGTGTCTGCCTCTGCCTCACAAATGATCCGAAGTTCATCCAGCTCCAGCTCCAGTTCCTTAACTCGGTTAGTCAGGAGCTGCAGCTGGATGCACCTTTTGCAGGCGTGGTCATCAGGGACAAGTGTGCTGTCCCTGACTTCCCACATACTGCATACAGAGCACACGACTGCCCTAACTGCTGCCTTCATTACCCACTCCTAAGTTAATTAAATTAATTAAAGGAACTTACCCGGCCTTACCTCTCTGGGAGCAAGCTCGTCCTCAGCCTCTGCTCGCAGAAGCCTCCCAAGCCAAAGCCTCAACGCTCCACTCCTACCCTGAGCCATTCAAACACTGGTCGCTCCTCTTCAGTTACCCCTCCTTATATTTGTCCCTGCAAATTATCTCAAGTACTCACTCCCTCTAATCAACCAATCAACACTCTGTTTTAAATACTCTGTCCTTACCTGTTAGGGACCCACTGCTCCAACGGCTCCCGGGTTGATTCTGTAAGAGAAAAACCCGCAAAAACACACAGCTTTTTAAATACTCTGCCCCTAACACAAGAAGCTGCAGAGTTGTGGACACAGCCCAGCACATCACGGCCACCGGCCTCCCCTCCTTGGACTCTGTCTTTACCTCTCGTTGTTTTGGTGTAGCAGCCAGCATAATCAAAGACACCACCCACCCGGGACATTCTCTCTTCTCTCCTCTTCCATCGGGTACAAGATACAGGTGCCTGAGGGCTCGTACCACCAGACTTAAGGACAGCTTCTACCACACTGTGATAAGACTATTGAACGGTTCCCTTTTACAATAAGATGGACTATGACCTCACGATCTACCTTGTTGTGACCTTGCATCTTATTGCACTGCACTTTCTCTGTCACTGTGACACTTTACTTTGTACTGTTACTGTTTTTACCTGCACTGCATCAATGCATTTTGTACTAACTCAATGTAATTGCACTGTGTAATGAATTGACCTGTACGATCGGTTTGTAAGACAAGCTTTTCACTGTACCTCGGTACAAGTGACAATAATAAACCAATACCAATACCAATACCTACCAGTTAGGGACCCTAACAGGTAGGGGCAGAGTATTGCTCTAACGGCTACTGGGCCGATCCTATAAGATAAAGCCCATGAAAACACATAGCTTTTTAAATACTCTGCCCCTACCTGTTAGGGACCCGCTAAATCAAAATATACTGCAGAGGTACCAATGAGAGAGAATGCAATACTTGATCTCCCATTAGGGAACCAGACAGGTCAGGTGACAGAAGTATGTGTAGGTGAACATTTTGGGTCCAGTGACCATAATGTCATTAGTTTCAAGTTAATTATGGATAAGGACAGGTCTGGTCCTTGAGTTGAAGTTTTAAATTGGAGAAAGGCCAATTTTGTTGAAATGAGAAAGGATCTAGGAAGAGTGGATTGGGATAAGTTGTTTTCTGGCAAGGACGTGTTCAGTAAGTGGAAGGCCATCAAAGGCGAAATTTTGAGAGTGCAGAGTTTGCATGTTCCTGCCAGGATTAAAGGCAAAGTTCATAGGCATAGTGAACCTTGGTTTTCAAGGGATATTGGTGATCTGGTTAAGAAAAAGAGAGAGGTGTATAGCAGGTATAGGCAATTAGGAACAAATGAGGTACTTGAAGAGTATAGAAAAAGTAAGAAAATACTAAAAAAGGAAACCAGGAAGGCAAAACAAAGACATGAGGTTGCTTTGGCAGATAATGTGAAGGTAAACCCGAAGGGTTTCTACAAGTATATTAAAAGGATAATAAGGAACAAAATTGGTCCCCTAGGAGATCAGAGTGGTCGTCTTTGTGTGGAGCCTCAGGAGGTGGGGGAGATCTTAAACAGTTTTTTTGGCTCAGTATTTACTCAGAAAACTGGCATAGTGGATATGGAAGGAAGGGAAACAGGCAATAGTGTCATGGAACATATAGAGATTAAAGAGGAGGAGGTGCTTGCTGCTTTACAGCGAATAAAGGTAGATAAATCTCCCGGACCTGACAAGATATTTCTTTGGACCTTGAGAGAGACTAGTGTAGTAATTGCAGGGGCCCTGGCAGATATGTTTAAAATGTCCTTAGCCACGGGTGCAGTGCCGGAGGACTGGAGGGCAGCTTATGACGCGCTGTTGTTCAAAAAAGGCTCTAAAACTAAACCAGGTAATTACAGGCCGGTGAGCCTGACATCAGAAGTAGGTAAATTATTGTAAGGTGTTCTGAGAGATCGGATATACAAGTATTTGGACAACCAAGGGCTGATTAAGGAACGTCAGCATGGCTTTGTGCATGGTAGATTGTGTTTAAAAAATCTTGTAGTTTTTCAAGGAGGTTACCAAGAAAGTAGATAAAGGAAAGGCTGTGGATGTTGTCTACATGGACTTTAGTAAGGCCTTTGACAAGGTCCCACATGGGAGGTTAGTTCAGAAGGTTTAGACACTAGGTATCCATGGAGAGGTTGTAAACTGGATTTGAAATTGGCTGTGTGGGAGAAGACAGAGAGTGGTAGTGGATGATTGTTTCTCAGATTGGAGGCCTGTGACTAGTGGTGTGCCTCAGGGATCTGTGCTGGGGCCATTGTTGTTTGTTGTCTATATCAATGATCTAGATGATAATGTGGTAATTTGGATCAGCAAGTTTGCTGATGACACTAAGCTTGGAGGCGTTGTGGACAGCAAGGAAGGCTTTCAAAGCTTGCGGAGGCATCTGGACCAACTGGAAAAATGGTGCAGAAAATGGCAGATGGAATTTAATGCAGACAAGTGTGAGATGTTGTATTTTGGAAGGACAAATCAAGGTAGGACATACACAGTAAATGGTAGGGCACTGAGGAGTGCGGAGGAACAAAGGGATCTGGGAGTTCAGATACATAATTCCCTGAAAGTGGCATCACAGGTAGACAGGGTTGTACAGAAGGCTTTTGGCATCCTATTGAGTATAGGAGTTGGGATGTTAAGGTGAGGTTGTATAAGACATTGGTGAGGCCATATTTGGAGTATTGTGTGCAGTTCTGGTCACCTAACTATAGGAAGGATATCAATAAGATTGAAAGGGTGCAGAGAAGATCTACTAGAATGTTGCTGGATCTTCAGGAGTTGAGTTACAGGGAAAGACTGAACAGGTTAGGACTTTACTCCTTGGATCGTAGTAGAATGAGGGGAGATTTGATAGAGGTTTACAAAATTATGAGGGGTATCGACAGAGTAAATGCGAGTAGGCTCTTTCCATCTTGATTAGGAGAGATAAGTACAAGAGGACGTGGCTTCAGGGTGAAAGGGGAAAGGTTTAGGGGAAACATTGGGGGGAACTTCTTTACTCAGAGGGTGATGGGAGTGTGGAACGAGCTGCCATCTGACCTGGTAAATGCGGGCGCTCACTCTTAAGAATAAATTGGATGGGAGAGGTCTGGAGGGTTTTGGACTGGGTGCAGGTCAATGGCACCAGTGGAATAAATTTTCGGTACAGACTAGAAGGGCCAAATGGCTTGTTTTCTGTGCTGTAGTGTTCTATGGTTGTACTAAAGCACTAAAGCTCTTATAATAGTAGGGAAATTAGAAGTACAATCTCTCTGCAAACTTCTGACAAAGGACAAAAACACTCGGCTCATAATGTTAACTGCAATACCATCAATGTGATTAGGGCTGATTACTCCAGAGTTTAGAAGACTGAGAGGTGATCTTATAGAGGTGTATAAAATCATGAGGGGCATTGATAGGGTGGATGCACTCAGTCTTTTTCCAACGGTTGGGGAATCAAGAATCACAGGGCATGGGTTTAAATTGAGAGGGGAAAGATTCAATAGGAACTTGAGGGGCAAATTTTTGTTACACAGAGTGGTATCTATATAGGATGAGCTACCAGAGGAAGTGATTGAGGCAGGTACAATTACAACTTTGTTGGACAGCTACACGGATTGGAAAGGTTTAGAGGGTTATGGGCCAAATGCTGGCAAATGTGATTAGCTTGGAAAGGGCATTTTGGTCGGCATGGACCGGCTGGGCCGAAGGGCCTGTTTCCATGCTGTAAAACTCTTTGACTCTATCTGCAGGGCAAGTTTTTTTTTCTACACAGAGAGTGGTGGGTGCCTGGAATGGACTGCTGTGTCAGTGGCGGAAGCAGATATGATAGTGGTGTTTAAGAGGCTGTTAGATCGACACATGAATATAGAGGGATAGGGATCGTGCAGGCAGAAGAGATTTAGTTTAATTCAGTATCATGTTCGGCACAGACATTGTGGGCTGAAGGGCCTGTTCCTGTGCTGTACTGTTTTCTATTCTATATATCTTAACAGTTTTCATTTTTTCTCACAGTCTTCCCAGTCCTGCTTCCCCAGATGAAGTTCAATTGAAGGGTCTCGGCCCGAAACGTCAACTGTCCATTTCCCTCCACAAATGCCACCTGACCCACTAAGTTTTTCCAGCAGTTTGTGTCTTTTTTGGTCCAGACCCTGGCATCTCAGTCTCTTGTGTCTCCTGCTTCTCCTGGGGCTGGAGCTGTCCATCTGCTCCATGTTGTCATGAACAAACTGAGACTGAGGAATCCATTACCCGGGGCAGCTGAACTCAGAAACAAACCTGCGCCATGTTTTGTTTTTTGTGGTGTCATAAGTTCAACTCACATCCTGGGAACAAATAAAAATGATCATGTGATGAATGTTATCTTGATTATAGTTATCATTCTGGCATTAAGATGTAAATAAGGTTTGTTCGTCATGCAGCTGGCACTTTTCCATTCTGCCTATTCACCCTCCTCCTCCTCTGATGATGAATCAGAGTACTTTGATTTCTTTAAATTACAACAAAATTGGTACTGCAGGTGAACAAGTCAAGGGAAAAACACTGGGTGCACATTTGAAAAGCCAAGGGACAAATCAATAATTTTAACTAGGGATGGAAGTCAGTTGACTGCAAATATTCTAAATACTGGTTTGTGATTCATTGCCCTCACGGTTTGAAAAGCTTGGTGATTTTTTAAAAATAATTTACCATATTTGAGACCAGTGTTGTGGATAGGACCACTGCCTCCATCCACACGGAAAGAAGTGTTATCTTTAATGCTCTGAGACCAGAGCTGTAACTTCTATGAGTACAGCACAGGAAATAACTGCACACAACAGTTTGGCAAAATGTTTCTTCTGATTTGGACAGAAAGGCTAATCAGAGGCTGGGTGGTTTGCAGGGCTGTTTGGTTTTAAAATTCCTGTAGTTTTAAGTAGCAGCTAAATATACAGATGTTGGCTGAAAAATTGGACTCTACCCACTTTTGATGTTCTAAATAGATGCTAAGATTGGCCCTAATGTCAAACAAAAATGAAAACTGCAAAATTGGGTCATCTTACTTCAATAAACCTTTCTTCTTGTAAAATACATTAAAATGGGAAGGAGGTCAGCAATGTTAAAGGAACATCTCCAACCTCAGGGGACAGAAGAGAGAATTTAAAAGTAATGGAGAGAGTAAGACTGCATGGGCATCTTAGAGGAAACTCCTTCTTGAGTCACAAAGTCGTATAGCACAGAAACAAGCCCTTTGGCCCACCAAGTCTCTGCTGCTTATGGTTTGCACAAATCCCATTTACTCACCCATAGGCTTCCACAGAACATACAACAGTACAGCACAGGAAACAGCCTTTGGCCCATGATATTGTGCCAAACTAATTAAGCTAATGACATCTAATCCTTTCTGCTTGCACAATGTCCATATTTCTCCAGTCTCTGCACATTCACGTGTCTATCTAAGAGCCTCTTAAACACTACTATCATATCTGCCACCACTACCCCTGGCAGCACATTCCAGGCACCTACCACTCTCTGTATAAAAAAAACTTGTCCTGCACATCTCCTTTGAAGTTAACCCCTCTCACCTTAAAAGCATGCCCTCCAGTATTAGACATTTTGACCCTGGGTAAAATATTCTGATTGTCTACCCTTTCTGCACCTCTCATCATTTTATAAAATTCCATCAGGTCTCCCCTCAGCCTCTGCTGCTCCAGAGAAAATGATCCAAGTATGTCCAACCTCTCCTTGAAGCTCATGCCCTCTAATCTAGGCAGCATCCTGATAAACCCCTTCTGCACCCTCTTCAAAGCCTCCACATCCTTCTTATAATGTGGCGATCAGAATAAATTCTCCCATCTATATCTGTGAATGTCTCATATTTGGTCTCATTATACTTTTTCTTTCTAAATAGTAAAGTTCTTATGGTCTATTCTCATGCTTTTTGCCTGCCTATTCTCACACGCCTCACAGTTGTGAATGGTAGTTGTCAATTTAGCTCCAAAAGCATCCCAATCCTCAATGGTGGGGCATTGCATACAAGTCCCTAACAAAAGGCTGAAGCATTCACAACTATGTTCAATCAGGTGTCAAACAGATAATCCATCCCAACTTCACTCCCCCCCCCCCCCCCCCCCCCCCCGAGGTTCCGACATCACAGAAGGAGTCTTCAGGTAATTCGTTTGTCTAAATCACATCAAGAACCAGCAAGAGCACTGGACACAGCAAGTTTGCAGGATTAAACAACATCCCAGCTGCAGTACTGAAGAAGTGTGCTCCATATAGCTGCAACTTGAGCCAAGCCATCCCAGTATAGTTTCAAGGCTGGCATTTATCCAACAATGTGGAAAATTGATAATTGGTTTATTAGTGTTACATGTACTGAGATACAGTGAAAAACTTTTGCTTGCATGCCATCCAGACAGATCATGCCGTACGTAAGTACATTGAGGTAGAACAAAAGTAAAACCAATAACAGAGTGTGGAATATAGTGTTACAGTTACAGAGAAAGTGCAGTACAGGTAGACAATAAGGTGCAGCGGCTATGACGAGGTAGATTATGAGATCAAGAGTTCACCTTTATCGTTTGAGAGGTCCATTCAAGAGGTTTATAACAGTGGGATGGAAGCTGTCCTTCAGCCTGGTGGTACATGTTCTCAAGCTTTTGCATCTTCTACCTGACGGGAGGAGGATGAAGTAAGACTGACCGGGGTGAGAGTGGGTCTTTGATTATGCTGGTTGCTTTCCCGAGGCAGCGGGAAGTGTAGACAGAGTCAATAGATGGGAATTGACGATGATATTTGCGTCCTCTCTAGACACAGGAGTGGTACCAGAGGATGAGAGTATGGCAAATGTTGTTCTGTTGTTCAAGAAAGGAAATAAGGATAATCCTGGACATGTTGTTCAAGAAAGGAAATAAGGATAATCCTGGACATTATAGACCTGTCAGTCTTATGTCAGTGGTGGGCAAACTATTGGAAAGGATTCTTAGGGACAGGATTTATGAGCATTTGGAGAAGCTTAGTCTTATTAGGGATAGTCAACATGGCTTTGTGAGGGGCAGGTCGTGCCTCACGAGCCTTATTGAGCTTTTGGAGGAGGTGTCAAAATAAATCGATGAAGGTAGAGCAGTGGATGTGGTGTATATGGACTTTAGTAAGGTGTCTGACAAGGTTCCCCATGGTTGGCTCATCCAAAAAGTCATGAGGCATAGGATCCATGGAAACTTGGCTGCGTAGATTCGGAATTGGCTTGCCCACAGAAAACAGATGTGGTAGTAGATGGAGTGGATTCTGCCTGGAGGTTGGTGACCAGTGGTGTTCTGCAGGATCTGTTCTGGGAGCCCGACCCTTTGTGATTTTTATGTGACTTGGATAAGGAAGTAGAAGGATGCGTTTGTAAGTTTGCAGATGAAACAAAAGTTGGTGGTGTTGTGGATGGTGCAGAAGGTTGTTGTAGGTTACAATGGGATATAAACAGGATGCAGCATTGGGTGGAGAAGTGGCAGATGGAGTTCAATCTGGAAAAGTGTGAAGTGATACACTTTGGAAGATCGAACTTGAAGGCAGAATACAAGGTTAATGGCGGGATCCTTAGCAGTGTGGAGGAACAGAGGGACATTGGGGTCCAAGTTCATAGATCCCTCAAAGTTGCCGTGCAAGTTGATAGGGCTGTTAAGAAGGTGTATGGGGTGCTGACCTTCATTAGGTGTGGAATTAAGTTCAAGGGCTGCGAGGTAATGTTTCAGCTCAGTAAAACTCTGGTTAGATCACACTTAAAGTACTGTATTCAGTTCTTGTTGCCTTATTATAGGAAGTATGCGGAAGCTATAGAGAGGGTGCAGAGGAGATTTACCAGGATGCTGCCTGGATTAGAGAACATGTCTTATGAGGAAAGGTTGAGCTAGCGAGGGCTTCTCTCTTTGGAGTGATGGAGGATGAGAGCCAACTTGATAGAGGTGTATAAGATTATGAGAGGCATAGATAGAGTGGACAGCCAGCACCTTTTTCCCAGGGCGGCAATGGCCAACACCAGAGGACATATGTTTAAAGTGCGTGGTGGAAAGTTTAGGGGAGATGTCAGAGGTAGGTTTTTTTTACACAGAGAGTGGTGGGTGCCTGGAACACACTGCCGGGGGTGGTGGTGGAGACTGATACAATCGGGACATTTAAGAGACTCTTAGATAGGCACATGGGTGTGAGAAAAATGGAGGGTTATGGGCTGTGCAGGAGGGAAGGGTTAGATTGATTGTAGAACAGGTTTATATAGGTCATAGAACACAGAACGTAGAACAGTACATTACAGGCCCTTTGGCCCACAATGTTGTTCTGACCTTTAAACCTACTCTAAGATCAATCCAACCATTCCCTACCACGTACCTCCCCCCCTTCCCCCATTTTTCTGTCATCCATGTGCTTATCTAAGAGTCTTTTAAATGTCCCTAATGTATCTGTCTCTACCAGCACCTCTGGCAGTGTGTTCCATGTACCCACTAGTCTCTGTGTATAAAACTTACCTCTGATATACCCCCCTGGACTTGCCTCCAATCACCTTAAAATTATGCCTCCTTGTGACAGCCATTTCCTGCCTGGGAAAAAGTCTCTGACTGTCCACTTAATTTATGCTTCTTATCATCTTATATACCTCTATCAGTTCACATCTCATCCTCCTTCGCTCCAAAGCGAAAAGCCCGAGCTCATTCAATCTATCCTCATAAGACATGCTCTCCTATCCAGGCAACATCCTGGTAAACCTCCTCTGCACCCTCTCTAAAGCTTCCACATCCTTCCTATAATGAGGCAACCAGAACTGAACAAAATACTCCAAGTGTGGTCTAACCAGAGTTCTATAGAGCTGCAACATTACCTCACGGCTCTTGAACTCAATACCCCAACTAATGTAGGCCAACACACCATATGCCTTCTAAGCAAATCTATCGACCTGCGTGGCAACCTTGAGGGTTCTATGGATGTGGACCCCAAGATCCCTCTGTTCTTCCACACTGCTAAGAGTCCTGCCATTAACCTTGTATTCTGCCTTCAAATTCGATCTCCCAAAGTGTATCACTTCACACTTTTCTGGGTTAAACTCCATCTACCACTTCTGAGCCCAGCTCTGCATCCTATCAATGTCCTGTTGTAATCTGCAGCAACCTTCTACACTATCCACACCACCAACCTTCGTGTCATCAGCAAACTTACTAATTCACCCTTCTATAGAACCATAGAACAACCATAGAACACTGCAGCACAGAAAAAACAGGCCATTCGGCCCTTCTAGTCTGTGCCGAAACGTTATCCTGCTAGTCCCATTTACCTACACCCAGTCCATAACCCTCCAGACCACTCCCATCATGTATCTATCCAATTTATTCTTAAAACTCAAGAGTGAGCCCGCATTTACTACATCAGATGGCAGCCCATTCCATACTCCCACCACTCTGAGTGAAGAAGTTCCCCCTAATGTTCCCCCTAAACCTTTCCCCTTTCACCCTAAAGCCATGTCCTCTCGTACTCATCTCTCCTAATCTAGGTGGAAAGAGCCTATTCGCATTAACTCTGTCTATACCCCTCATAATTTTGTAAACCTCTATCAAATCTCCCCTCATTCTTCTGTGCTCCAAAGAATAAAGTCCTAACCTGTTCAATCTTTCCCTGTAATTCAACTCCTGAAGACCCGGCAACATTCTAGTAAATCTCCTCTGCACTCTTTCAATCTTACTGATATCCTTCCTATAGTTAGGTGACCAGAACTGCACACAATACTCCAAATTTGGCCTCACCAATGTCTTATACAATCTCACCATATCCTCATACAAGTCATTTATAAAAATCACAAAGAACAGGGGTCCCAGAAAAGATCCCTGTGGAACACCACCGCTCAGCAACATCCAGGCAGAATATGCTCCATCTACCACCACCCTCTGTCTTCTATGGGAGAGCCAGTTCTGAATCCACACAGCCAAGTTTACCCGATCCCATGCCTTCTGATTTTCTGAATGAGCCTTCCATGAGGAACCTTATGAAATGCCTTACTAAAATCCATGTACATCACATCCACTGCTTTACCTTCATCAATGTGCTTTGTCACATCCTCAAAGAATTCAATCAGGCTCGTGAGACATGACCTGCCCCTCATGAAGCCATGCTGACTGTCGCTAATCAGCCTATGCTTCTCCAAATGCCCATACATCCTGTCTCTAAGAATCTTCTCCAGCACATGCCATCAGGAGAGGCTGGACAAACTTGGGCTTTTTTCTCTGCAGCGGCCGAGGCTGAGGGGTGATCTGTTAGGAGTGTATAAAATTATGAAGAGCATAGCTAGGGTGGATAAGCAATATCTTTTTCCCATTACTGAGCGAGCGAATACCAGAGGGCATGCATTTAAGGTGAGAGGGGGTAGGTTCAGAACAGTCGTGAGGGGTACGTTTTTTAAGCAGAGAGTAGTGGATGCCTGGAATGCGTTGCCTGATCGGGTGGTGGAGGCAAATTCATTGTGGGCTTTTAAGATGAGCTTGGATGGGCACATGAATGAGAGGAAAATAGCAGAATATGGGCATTCTGTAGGTAGGAGGGATTAGCTATGTCGGCACAACATTGTGGGCCAAAGGACCTGTTCTGTGCTGTACTGTTCTATGTTCTATGTAATTTGCCCACCACTGAAGTAAGATTCACTGGTCTGTAATTCCCAGGGTTATCCCTGCTCCCTTTCTTAAACAAAGGAACAACATTTGCCACCCTCCAATCATCTGGCACTACATCTGTGGCCAGTGAGGGTGCAAAGATCATCACCAAAGGCGCAGCAATCTCTTTCCTCGCTTCCCGTAATAACCTTGGATATATCCCATCAGGCCCCGGTGACTTATCTATCCTAATGTTTTTCAAAAGTTCCAGCACATCTTCTTTCCGCATGTCGACATGCCCTAGCATATCAGCCTGTTGTACGCCATCCTCACAAATGTCAAGGTCTATCTCACTGGTGAATACTGAAGCAAAGTATCTATTAAGGACCCCCCCCTACCTCTTCTGACTCCAGGCACATGTTTCCTCTTTTATCCCTGATTGGTCCTACTCTCACTCTAGTCATCTTATTCTACAGTGTAGAACACCTTGGGGTTTTCCTTAATCCTACTCACCAAGGCCTTCTTATGCCCCCTTCCAGCTTTCCTAAGTCCATTCTTAAGCTCCCTCTTGGCTACCTTGTAACTGTCCAGGGCCCTGTCTGATCCTTGCTTCTTTCTTCCTCTTGACAAGATATTCTATGTCTCTTGTCAACCATGGTTCCTTCACTATACCATCCTTACCCTGCCTCAGTCGGACAAACCTACCTAGAACACCATGTAAGTACTCCCTAAACAACCTCCACATTTCCATTGTGCACTTCCCCAAGAACACCTATTTCTAATTTATGCTCCCAGGTTCCTGCCTAATAGCATCATAATTCCCCCTCCCCTAGTTAATACTTTGCCATATCATCTACTCCTATCCCTCTCTAAGGCTATGGTAAAGGTCAAGGAGTTTTGGTCACTATCTCCAAGATGCTCTCCCATTGAGAGATCTGAAACCTGATCAGGTTCATTGCCTAGTACCAGGTCCAAATGGCCTCTCCTCTGGTTGGCCTGTCCACATACTGTGTCAGGAATCCTTCCTGGGCTCACCTAACAGACTCTGCCCCATCTATCCCCTTTACACTAAGGAGGTGCCAATCAATATTAGGGAAGTTGAAATCAACTTTGACAACAGCCCTGTTATTTTTGCACCTCTCCAAAATCTGCCTTCCAATCTGTTCCTCAGCATCTTCTGTTGCTTTTTTCTGGGTCTGTAGAATACTCCCAATAGAGTGATCGCTCCCTTCCTGTTTCTGACTTCCACCTACCCCAACTCAGTAGACGATCCTTCCAGGACGTCCTCCTTTTCTACAGCTGTGACACTGTCCTTGATCAGCAAAGCCACTCCCCCACCTCTTTTACAGTGACCATAGTTCAGGAAGCTTCAAGGTAGTCATGGAAAAAGATAAAGTTGGTCCTTGAGATAGGCCCTCAAACTGAAGGAAGGTGGATGTAAATAGTGTAAGACAGTACTGGGGGGAGTAGACTGGGAGCAGTTGCTGGAGGGAAAAGCAGCAGTAAGGGTAAGAAGCAAAGCTGGTAAGTTTGAAGAACCTTAGTCAACAAAGGATATTGAAGGATTGACATGGGAAAAGAAGGAAGTATACATCAGGTGCAGGAAAATGGTATAAAACAAGTATTTGAGGTTTATAGGGGATATAGGAGAGGATTTAAGAAAGAAATTAGAAGGGCAAAAGGTGGTCATGAAGTGGCCTCAGCAAGTAAAATTAAGGCAGGAAGGGTGACAAGGTCCTGCAAAGTGAGTTCAGGGAGTTAGGTGCTAAGTTAAAAGACAAGACCTCCGGGGTGGTGATCTCAGGATTGCTACCTGTGCTGTGTGCAAGAGAAGCAAGAAATAGGAAGCAAGTGCAGTTTAACACATGTTTAAAGAGATGGTGCAGGAAGGAGAGCTTCAGAATTTTGGATCATTGGGCTCTCTGCCAGGGTAGGTGGGACCTGTACAAACAGGATAGTTTGCATCTGAACTGGAGGGGGACCAATATCCTTGCGGGAATGTTTGCTGGCGATGCTCAGGGGGATTTAAACTAGAGTTGCAGTGGGGTGGGAACAAGAGTAGAAGGGAAGCAAGTGAAGAGGCTGTGGGGAAAGTAGATGTTAAGCCTGCAAGCAAAGACAGAAATTGACTGGTTGATCAGCGTGGTGGGACTTACAGAACATAGAACATAGAACAATTACAGCACAATTCAGGCCCTTCGGCCCACAAAGCTGTGCAGAACATGTCCCTACTCTAGAAATTACTAGGCTTACCCATAGCCCTCTATTTTACTCAACTCCATATACCTATCTAACAGTCTCTTGAAAGACCCTATCGTATCAACCTCCACCACCGTTTCCGGTAGCCCATTCCATGCACTCACCACTCTCTGAGTAAAAAACTTACCCCTGACATCTCCTCTATATCTACTCCCCAGCACCTTAAACCTATGTCCTCTTGTGGCCACCAATTCAGCCCTGGGGAAAAGCTTCTGACTATCTACCCTATCAATACCTCTCATCATCTTATACACCTCAATCAGGTCCCCCTTCATCCTCTGTCTCTCCAAGGAGAAAGGGCCGAGTTCCCTCAACCTGCTTTCATAAGGCATGCTCCGCATTCCAGGCAGCATCCTTCTAAATCTCCTCTGCACCCTCCCTATGGCTTCCACATCTTTCCTGTAGTGAGGTAACCAGAACTGAGCACAATACTCCAAGTGGGGTCTGACCAGGGACCTATATAGCTGCAACAATACCTCACAGCTCCTAAACTCAATTCCCCGATTGATGAAGGACAATACACCAAAATGCCTTCTTAACCACAGAGTTAACCTGTGCAGCCGCTTTGAGCGTCCTATGGACTCGGACCCCAAGATCCCTCTGATCCTCCACACTGCCAAGAATCCGTCCCTCTGTAACCTCTGACAGCCCTACAAACTATCCACAGCACCCCCAACCTTCGTATCATCCGCAAACTTACTAACCCACCCCTCCACTTCCAACTGAGGCATGTTACCTTGCTTTTCTTTGGTACCAGGATGATAGTGGTCTTCTTAAAACAGGAGGGAACCTGAGACTGAAGCAGGGAGAGGTTGAATATGTCTGCAAATGCTTCTGCCAGCTGATCAGCACAAGGTCTGAGCACACGGCCCAGGATACTATCTGGGCCAGGTGCTTTCCTCGTGTTCGCTCTCCGGAAGACTGATCTTACGTCCTCCACTGTGATCACAGGTTCAGCTGCGTTGGTGGCTGTCAGGGTGGATGGTGACAATCCACTTCCCTTTTGTTCAAAACACGCATAGAATGCATTAAGTTCATCAGGAAGGGATGCGCTATTGTTAGCTATGCAGCCCGACTTCGTCTTGTAGCCTGTTATGGCATGTAAGCCTTGCCATAACTGGCAGCTGGTGAGGGACTCTATTTGGAGTTGGTATTGTCTCTTGGCATCCCTGATAGCTTTCCGAAGGTCATACCTCAATTTCTTGTACAGATCAGGATCCCCAGATTTGTGTGCAGCAGTCCTCTCCTTCAGTAGGGAGTGGATCTCTCGGTTCATCCATGGTTTCCTGTTTGGGAACACCTGTATTGTCTTCCTTGGTACACAGTCCTCCACACTCTTGCTGATAAAGTGTGTGATGGTGGTGGCATACTCATCAATGCTGGCAGCTGAGTCTTTGAACATGGACCAGTCCACTGTCTCAAAGCAGTCTCGTAGGAGCTCATCTGCTTCCTCAGACCAGCACTGCATGACTCTCCATACTGGATCCTCCCGTTTCAATTTCTGTTTGTATGCAGGGAGGAGGAGCACAGCCTGGTGATCTGATTTCCCAAATTGAGGACGAGGGGTGGCTCGAAAGGCATCTTTGGTTGTATAGCAGTGGTCAAGGGTGTTGGCGCCCCAGTGCAGCACGAGATGTGCTGATAGTATTTTGGTAACACACTCTTGAGGTTGGCCTGATTGAAGTCCCCTGCGATGATGAAGAGGGCCTCAGGGTATCCTGTCTCAAGGTTGTTGACCACGGAGTATAGCTCATTGAGTTCAGGCTTCATGTCCGTCTGTGGTGGGATGTAGACTGCCATCAGGATAGCTGAAGCGAACTCCCTTGGCAGATAGAATGGTTGACACTTCACCATTAGATATTCCAGGCTGGATGAGCAGGAGCTTGCCAGGACTGTCACGTCTGAGCACCACAAGTTATTGATTAAGAAGCAGACCCCTTTGCCTTTAACTTTGCCTGATGACTCTGTGCAGTCCATTCGATGAATTAAGAAGTCGTCAGGTTGAATAGCAGAGTCAGGTGAGGCAGGTGTGAGCCATGCTTCAGTGAGACATAGTACACAACAGTCCCTCAGTTCTCTTTGGTAGGTCAGTCTTGCCCTTAGTTCATCAACTTTGTTCTCAATGGACTGGACGTTAGCTAGTAGTATGCTGGGGAGGGGGGGTCTTGTAGCCACGTTGTTTCAGCCTCGTCTGCAGCCCAGCCCTCTTGTCATGTTTCCGAGATATGCGGCGGCAACTCTTTGTTCTTGAAGTGGAGCCACCAGGTAAGTTATTGTTTAGGGTCAGACCTGTATGACCTGGAGTGGATTCTCCTGGACTGGGTGGTAAGTATCTTCTCCTTGCTAGACTTTGAAGACCTGGAGCAGATTCACCTGGACTGGTAAGTAAGTGATTGCCAGTGAACAGACTTAGAAGACCTGGAGTGGATCCACCTGGACTGGGAGGTAAGCTTGGAAGACCTGGAGTGGATTCTGCTGTCTTGTGAGGTAAGTTGTTGCTTCCACACAGGTTTAAGTGTCTTGAAGAGGAGTGAACTGCCTCATCAGGTAAGTGGGGTCATCTAGGGGGGCCTCGGCATCGGGATTTGGCATTGGGTGCTCTGTCAGGTCGGGTTTCCGATCCGGAGGGGCCCTGGTGTCGTGCCCCGGCTGGTTGGGCCTCGCGTCAGGTCGGGCCTCGGGACTCGACCTCGCGTCGGACCTCAGGCCTGGGCTTTGCGTTGGGTTGGGTCTCGGTCCTCGGCCTCGCGTCAGGTCTGGCCCCCGACCTTGTCCTCGCGTCGGGTCGGGCCTGGGCCTTCGGATCTCGGGCATCAGTCTCACGTCCTCGGGAGCCAATCTCATCTGATCGGTTCTCGGCATCGGGTGCTCCGTTGGGGTCCGGGAGTCGGGTCTTGGTGTTGGGTGCTCCAGTTAGTTGGGTCTCGGTGATAAGGGCTCCGTGGGGACGTCTCCTCGCCCTGTGAAGGCTTCCTCGTGGTCGGGCCCATCCTGGGCCACGCTGGTCGTTTCCCTCGAGGTCCGGGAGACGGGTCCGCTTCGTAGTCGTTTTTGGACGTCAGAAGATCGTCAGCCCTGTAAGAAGATTTAAAAGAACATTATTAGTGATAGTTAGCGACATAGAGTTTAAATTTAAAAGTGTAGAGCGATTATAGTAAAGGTAATGTGTAGGTCTGTGGAGAGCAGTTTGCAACATATCGCAACGCTCCGGTGCCATCTAGCATGGACAATATGTGGACCTCAGCAAAGCTTTTGACAAGGTCCCGCATGATAGGCTGGTCCAGAAGGTTAAGGCACAAGGGATCTGAGGTGTGTTGGTAAACTGGATCCAAAACTGGCTTGGTGATAGGAAGCAGAGGGTGGTGGTGGAGGGTTATTTTTCTGACTGGGAATCTGTAACAAGTGGTGTACTGTAGGGATCGGTGGTGGGACTTTTGTTGTTTATAACATATATTCTCATTCAAGTCAAGTCTGATTGGTAGGTTTGCAGGCAATATTGGAAATTTGTGGCATTGTAGACACCAAAGAAAGTTATCTAAGGATACAGCAGGACATAGATCAGTTGGAAAGTTGGGTGGAGCGGTGACAGGTGGAATTTAGTTCAGATAAGCGTGAGTTAATACACTTCAGTAAAGCTCTGGTAGGACATACAATGACAGGGACTTGAGGAAGAGGGTCATAGAGTGTTGGTATTGGTTTATTATTGTCACTTGTACCGAGGTACAGTGAAAAACTTGCATACCGATCGTACAGGTCAATTCATTACACAGTGCAGTTACATTGAGTTAGTACAGAGTGCATTGAGGTAGTACAGGTAAAAACAATAACAGTACAGAGTAAAGTGTCACAGCTGCAGAGAAAGTGCAGTGCAATAAGGTGCGAGGTCACAACAAGGTAGATTGTGAGGTCAGATTCCATCTCATCATATAAGGGAACCTCTCAATAGTTTTATCACAGTGGGATAGAAGCTGTCCTTCAGCCTGGTAGTATGTACCCTCAGGCTGCTGTATCTTCTACCTGATGGGAGAGGAGAGAAGAGAGAATGACCCGGGTGGGTGGGGTCTTCGATTATGCTGGCATCTTCACCAAGGCAGCGAGAGGTAAAGACGGAGTCCAAGGAGGGGAGGCTTGTTTCTGTGATGCGATGAGCTGTGTCCCCAACTCTCTGCAGTTTCTTGTGGTCTGGGTCTGAGCAGTTGCCATACCAAGCCATGATGCATCCAGATAGGATGCTTTCTGTGGTGCATTGATAAAAGTTGGTGAGAGTCAAAGGGGACATACTGAATTTCTTTAGCCTCCTGAGGAAGTAGACACGCTGGTGAGCCTTCTTGGCTGTGGCATCTACGTGATTTGACCAGAACAGGTTATTGGTGATGTTCACTCCCAGGAACTTGAAGCTCTCAACCCTCTCCACCTCAGCACCATTGATGTAGCCAGGTGCATGTACATTGCCCCCTTTCCTGAAGTCAATGACCAGCTCTTCTATCACGTTGACATTGAGGGAAAGGTTGTTGTCATGACACCATTCCACTAATCTCCCTGTCTCCTTCCTGTACCCTGACTCATTGTTTGAGATACGGCCTACAATGGTGGTATCACCTGCAAACTTGTAGATGGAGTTAGAGCAGAATCTGGCCACACAGTCATGAGTATATAGGGAGTAGAGGGCTGAGGACACAGTCTTGTGGGGTACTAGTGTTGAGAATAATACTGCAGGAAATATTGCTGCCTATCCTCTCTGATTGCGGTCTGTTGGTCAGAAAGTCAAGGATCCAGTTACAGAGGAAGGTGTTGAGTCCCAGGTCTTGGAGTTTGGTGATGAATTTGCTTGGAATTCTTGTATTGAAGGCAGAGCTGTTGCCAATAAACAATAGTTTAACGAATGTGTCTTTACTGTCCAGGTGCTCCAGAGCTGAGTGTAGGGCCAGGGAGATGGCATCTGCTGCAGACCTGTTTCGGCGATAGGCGAATTGCAGTGGGTCGAGATTATCTAGGAGGCTGGAGTTGGTGAGAGCCATGACCAGCCTCTCAAAGCACCTCATGATGGTGGATGTCAGAGCCACTGGTTGGTAGTCATTGAGGCATGTTACCTTGCTTTTCTTTGGTACCGGGATAATAGTGGTCTTCTTAAAACAGGTGGAAACCTAAGATTGAAGCAGGGAGAGGTTAAATACATCTGCAAATACTCCCGCCAGCTGGTTAGCACAAGATCTGAGCACACGGCCAAGGACACCATCTGGGCCAGGTGCTTTCCTCGTGTTCACTCTCCGGAAGAATGATCTTATGTCCTTGATGGTGACCACGGGTTCAGTTGCATTGGAGGCTATCAGGGTGGGTGGTGACAATCCACTTCCCTTCTGTTCAAAACACGTGTAGATTGCGTTAAGTTCATCAGGAAGGGATACGCTGTTGTTAACTATGCAGCCCATCTTCATCTTGTAGCCTGTTATGGCATGTAAGCCCTGCCATAACTCACAGCTGGTCTGGGTAATACGGCATGGAAGCAGGTCCTTCGACCCAACTCTTCCATCCTGACCAAAATGTCCATCTGACGTAGTTCCATGTTTGGCCCATATCCTTCTAAACCTTTCCGATCCATGTACCTGTCCAAATGTTGTTATTGTACATGACTAAACTACTTCCTCTAGCAGCTCATTCCATATACTGACCACCCTCTGAGAAAAGAAGTTGCCCCTCAGGTTCCTATTAAATCTCTCCCCTCTTACCTTAAACTTACGCCCTTTGTTCTTGATTCCCCAACACTGGGAAAAGGTCTGTGTGCATTCACCCTATCTATGACCTTGATTTTATACACCTCTGTAGATAACCCCTCATTCTCCTACACTCCAAGGACCATAACTAAACTACTTCCTCTGGCAGCTTATTCCATATACAGACCACTGTCTGGGTGAAAGAGTTGTCCCTCGAGTCCTTTTTAAATCTTTCCCCCTCGCCTGAAACCTATGCCCTCTAGCTTTTGATTCCCTTTCCCTGGGAGAAAGTCTGTGTGTGTTCACCCTATCTATGACCTTCTTGATTTTATACACCTCTGTAAGATCACCCCTCATTCTCCTACACTCCAAGGAATAAAGTTCTACTCTGCCCAACCTCTCCCGATAATTGAGGCCCTCGATTCCTGGCAACATTCTTGTAATTCTACCTGACTGACGTCTTTCCTATACCAGGGTAGCCAAAACTATACACAATACCTCAGGTATGGCTCCCAACATCTTGTACAACTGCAACATAACATCCCCACTTCTATACTCAATCCCCTGACTGGTGAAGGCCAGCATGCCGAAAGCCTTCGTCACCACCCTGTCTCACTGTGACACCACTTTCAGGAAACTATGTACTTGTACTCATAGGTCCCTCTGCTTTACAACACTCCACAGTGCCCTACTGTTCACTGTGAAAGTCCTACCCTGGTTTGTCTTCCCAAAATGCAACACCTCACACTTAACCGAATTGAAAATCATTTGCGAATCCTTGACTCACTTACTTAGCTGTTCACGATTCTTCCTGTAATTTTTGATAACTTTCTTCACTGTCTATTCATACAATTGTGAATTTTTTAGGGGAGAAACACAAATAGAACCACAGAACCATAGAACAATACAGGCCCTTCGGCCCACCATGTTGTGCTGCCCTTCAAACCACACCTAAGACTATCTAACCCCTTCCTCCCACATATCCCTCTAACTTAAGTTACTCCATATGCTTATCTAACAATCTCTTGAACTCGTCCAATGTATCAGCCTCCACCACTAGCCGAGGCAGCACGTTCCATGCACCAACCACTCTCTGGGTGCAAAACCTCCCTCTGATATCTCCCTTGAAATTCCCACCCAATATCTTAAAGCCATCTCCTCTTGTTTTGAGCATGGGTGCCCTGGGAAAGATGCACTGGCTGTTCTCTCCATTTATTCCTCTCAATATCTTGTATACCTCTATCATGTCTCCCTTCATCCTCCTTCTCTCCAACACGAATAGCCCTATCTCCTTTAGTCTCTCCTCATTATCCATACTCTCTAATCCAGGCAGCATCCTTGTAAATGTTCTCTGCACCCTTTCCAACGCCTCCACATCCTTCCTATAATGAGGTGACCAGAACTGGACACAGTACTCCAAGTGTGGCCTAACCAGAGTTTTGTAAAGCTGCATCATCACTTCGCAGCTCTTAAACTTGATCCCCTGACCTATGAAAGCTAACATCCCATAAGCTTTCTTGACTACCCTATCCACCTGCGAGGCAACTTTCAGTGACCTGTGGATATGAACCCCCCCCCCAGATCACTCTGCTCCTCTACACTGCCCAGAATCCTGCCATTTAACTTGTACTCCGCCTTGAAGTTTGTCCTTCCAAAGTGTACTACCTCACACTTCTCTGGATTGAACTCCATCTGCCACTTGTCAGCCCAGCTCTGCATCCTATCAATATCCCTCTGCAAGCTTCGACAGCCCTCCACACTATCCACAACACCACCAATCTTTGTGTCATCTGCAAATTTGCTAACCCAGCCTTCCACCCCCTCATCTAAGTCATTAATAAATATCACGAAAAGTAGAGGTCTCAGAACCGATCCCTGCGGGACACTGCTAGTCACAGCCTTCCAATCTGAATGCACTCCCTCCACCACAACCCTCTGCTTTCTACAGGCAAGCCAATTTTGAATCCACATGGCCAAGCTTCCCCGGATCCCTTGGCTTCTGACCTTCTGAAGAAGCCTACCATGTGGAACCTTGTCAAACTCCTTACTGAAATGCATGTAGACCACATCCACTGCACTACCCTCATCAATCTTCCTGGTCACCTCCTCAAAGAACCCTTTCAGGCTTGTGAGGCAAGATCTTCCCTTCACAAAGCCATGCTGGCTGTCCATAATCAGTCCAAGTTTCTCCAAATGCTCATAGTTCCTATCTCTTAGAATCCTTTCCAATAGCTTACGCACCACAAACGTAAGGCTCACTGGTCTGTAATTCCCTGGACTATCCCTACTACTCTTTTTGAATAAGGGGACAACATTCGCCACCCTCCAATCCTCCAGTACCAACCCTGTCGACAATGAGGACTCAAAGATCCTAACCAATGTTTCAGCAATCTCCTTCCTCGCTTCACAAAGCAGCCTGGGGAATATTCCGTCACGGCCCGGGGACTTATCTCTCCTAATATTTTCTTACAACTCCAACACATCCTCTCTCTTAATATCTACATAGTCTAGACCATTACCCTCACCTACACTGTTCTCAGCATCATCAAGACCCCTCTCCTTGGTGAATACTGAAGAGAAGTATTCATTGAGAACCTCATCCACTTCCACAGCTTCCAGGCACATCTTCCCACCTTTGTCTTTAATCGGACCTACCTTCTGCTCTTTACCTACGAGGAAAAAGCCTTGGGATTCTCCTTAACACGACTCACCAAGGCCTTTTCACGTCCCCTTCTAACTCTTCTCAGCCCTTTCTTAAGTTCCTGCCTTGCTACTCTATATTCCTCACGAGCCCTGTCCGATCCTTGCTGCTTACACCTTATGTATGCTGCCCTCTTCTTCCTAACTAGTTGTTTCACCTCTCTCATCACCCACGGTTCCTTCACCCTACCATTCCTTCTCTGTCTCACCGAGACAAATTTATCCCTAATATCCTGCAAAAGATCCCTGAACATCGACCACATCTCCATAGTACATTTCCCTTCAAAAATGTCACCCCAATTTACACTCCCAAGTTCTTGCCTTATAGCCTCATGATTTGCCTTTCCCCAATTAAATATCTTCCTGTCCTCTTTGCTCCTATCCCTGTTGATGACATTTCTAAAGGTTATGGAGCAATGGTCACTGTCCCCCAAATGTTCACCCACCGAGAGATCTGTCACCTGACCCGGTTCATTACCTAAAACTAGATCTAATATGGCATTCCCTCTACTCGGCCTGTCAACATACTGCGTCAGGAATCCGTCCTGGACACACTTAACAAACTGCGCCCCGTCTAAGCCTTTGGCACTAAGTAGGTGCCAATCAATATTTGGAAAGTTGTAATCTCCCATTATAATAACCCTGTTATTTTCGCATCTCTCTAAAAACTACCTCGCAATCTTCTCCTCAGTATCCCTACTGCTACCGAGGGGCCTATAGAACACTCCCAGGAGGGTAACTGCCCCGTTCTTGTTCCTAAATTCCACCCATATTGACTCTAGAGAGGATCCTTCTACATTATCCACCCTTTCTGCAGCTGTAACAGTGTCCCTGACCAGTATCGCCACCCCTCCTCCTCTTCTTCCCCCCCCAATCCCTTTTAAAACACTGAAAACCAGGAATATCCCATATCCATTCCTGCCCTGATGTCAGCCATGGCTCTGTAATAGCCATAATATCATAGTCCCATGTATTTATCCAAGTTCTCAGTTCATCTCCCTTATTCCTGATGCTTCTCGCATTTAAGTAAATGCACTTTAGCCCATCCACCTTACTACTTTTATAGCCTGTACTCTGCTTCTCCTTCCTCAAAGCCTCTCTACCTGTCAGATCTGACTTTTCCCCATCCCCTTCTTCCTCTGACCTACTCCTCCAGTTCCCATCCCCCTCGCAATCTAGTTTAAACCCTCCTGAACTACCCTAGCAAACCTGGCTGCAAGGATATTGGCCCCCCTCAGGTTCGGGTGTAACCCGTCCTCTCTGTAAAGGTCTCACCTTCCCCAGAAGAGATCCCAATGATCCAGAAATCTAAAACCCTCCCTCCTGCACCAACTTCTCAGCCACGTATTTATCTGCCATCTCCTCTTTGAAAAGTTTCCAAACAAATGGAAAAAAAAATAAACTCTTTCACGGTTTGAATATCTTATGAACAAGACTGAGCTATGTCACAAATTCAGACACTGCATGAATTAGATTATTACACACTTTCTTCTCATGCATCTGCTCCAGTTCCTGAACATACTAATGTTACTGTTACCAACTCAAGATACAACATCTGGAACAGAGTGAAATTCGCTCTCTGGTACACTTCACATCCTGTTAAAGAACAGCCTATTATCTCAAGCTATACAATTAAACTTGTAAATTATTCGACTTTTTTATTCAGCAAAGTAGTTCAACAGTTCAGCAGCAATGACAAAGCTCATTTTTCAACTTTTGAACAGAGATTGCAGTTCATGATGGACTCAATTTTGTAATTGACAACATGTCCCATACAGTACATACTCCAGATCACTCAGGGAAGTCTCATATCCTTTCAAAGACATAAAACAACCAAATTGTAAAATAACATCTTAATAAGATATCTTTATTAGTCACATGTACATCGAAACACACAGTGAAATACATCTTTTTGTGTAGAGTGTTCTGGGGGCAGTCTGCAAGTGTCGCCATGCTTCAGGTGCCAAAATAGCATGCCCACGACTTCCTAAACTGTACATCTTTGGAATGTGGGAGAAAACTGGAGCACTCGCAGGAAACCCACGCAGACACGGTAAGAATGTAAAAGCCCCTTACAGACAGTGGCCGGAATCGAACCCGGGTCGCTGGCACTGTAAAAGCATTACGCTAACCGCTACACTACTTTGCAAACATACAAATGAAATGCAGGCAAAACGTATGACATTGCCTTAGAATTATATTTGTAGATAAGAACATAGAACATAGAACAGTACAGCACTGGACAGGCCATTCGGCCTACAATGTTGTGCCGATCTTGATGCCAATTTATACTAAATGTCCTCCTCCTGTGTATCATCCACATCCCTCCATTCCCTCCATATTCCTGTGTCTATCTAGAAGCCTCTTAAACTCAACAAAACTGCCTGCTTCCACTACTACCCCTGGTAACCTATTCCAGGCACCTACCACTCTCTGCATAAAAAAACTTGCCCCTCACGTCACCTTTAAACTTCCCCATCTAACCTTAAAAGCAAGTCCTCTGGTGTTTGGCATTTCTACCCTGGAAATAAAGATTCTGACTACCCTATCTATGCCTCTCATAATTTTAAAAAACCTCTATCAGGTCTCCCCTTAGCCTCTGATGCTCTAAGAAGAACAAACCAAGTTTGTCCAACCTTTCCTTATAACTAATACCCTCTAATCCATGCAGCATCCTGGTGAACCTCTTCGGCACCCTTTCCAAGTCTCCACGTCCTTCCTATAATGGGGCAACCAGAGCTGCACACAATACTCCAAATGCGGTCTGACTAAAGTATTAGAGAGGTGCAGCACGACTTCCTTACTCTTACACTCAACATCCCTACCAATGAAGGCAAGCAGGCCTTATGCCTTCTTTACCACCTTATCCACTTGTGTAGCAACTTTCAGTGAACTATGGACCTGAACCGCAAGATTGCTCTGTACCTCAATGCTATTAAGGGGTCTACCATTAACTACATACTGTCTCCTTTCATTTGACCTCCCAAAGTGCAACATCTCACACCTGGCCGGATTAAACTCCATCTGCTACTTCTCTGCTCATACCTGTAACTGATCTATATCCCACTGTATTCTTTGACAGTCCTTTACACTGTCCACAACTCCACCATTCTTGGTGGCATCTGCAAACATGCTAATCCAACCATTGACATTGTCATCCAAATCATTGATGTACATCACAAACAACAGAGGTCCCAGCACCGATCCTTGTGGAACACCACTGGTCACGGACCTCCAGCTAGAATAACAATCTTCCACCCCTACCCTCTGTCTTCTCCGGGCAAGCCAGTTCTGAACCTATACTTGCAATTCACCTTGGATCCCATACATCTTTATCTTCTGAATCAACCTACCATGAGGGCCATTAGCAAATGCCTTACTGAAGTCCATGTAGATAATGTCCACTGCCTTACCCTCATTAAGCTCCTTTGTCACCTCTTCAAAAAACTCAATCAAGTTTGTCAGGCATGACCTGTCTGGCAGAAAGCCATACTGACTGTCCCTAAGCAGGCCATGCCTTTCCAAATGTACATATATCCTGTTCTTCAGTATCCTCTCCAATAGCTTCCCTTCTGCTGATGTGAGGCTCACTGGCCTATAATTACCTGAATTATCCCTATTTCCTTTCTTGAACAAAGGCACAACATTTTCTACTCCCCAGTCCTCCGGGACCTTGCCTGTTACCAGTGAGGACACAAAGACCTTTAACAAAGCCCCAGCAATCTCCTCACTTGCTTCTTTCAATATTTTGGGATATATGCCATCAGGGCCGAGGGACTTATCCACCTTAGTGCTTTTCAGAAGACCCAGCACTACCTCCTCCTCAATCTTAAAATGTCCCAGCACATCAACATGCCGCACTCTGCCTTCACTATTCTCCAAATCCTTCTCCACAGTAAATACCAACATAAAGTACTCACTTAGCATTTCAGCCACTTGCTTTGACTCCAAGCACAAATTCCCTCCTTTATCCTTGAGTGGACCTACCCTCTCCTTAGTTATCCTCTTTTTCTTAATATAAGTATAAAATGCCTCGGGATTCTCCTTAGTCCTTCTCAGCAAGGACATTTCATGGCCCCTTTTGGCCTTCCTAGTTGCTTGCTTAAGCACTTTCCTGCCGTCTTTATATTCTACAAGGGCCCAGTCTGACTTTAGCCTCCTAAACCCCGCATATACTTCTTTTTTCTTCTTGACTAAATTTAGGACCTCTCGGGTCATCCAAGGTTCCCTTAACTTAACATCAATGTCCTTACTCCTTACCAGAACGTGCCGATCCTGAACTCTGATCAGCTGGTCTTTAAACAACTCCCACATGTCAGGCGTGGACTTGTCCGACACCAGCTGCTCCCAATAACCGCTCCTTAGCTCCTGTCTAATCTTGTCTTAATTTGCCCTCCCCCAATTTAGCACCTTCCCACAAGATCTGATTTTATCCTTACTCATAACTATCCTAAAACATAATCAGACGTGGTCACTATTCCCAAAATGTTCACCCACTATCAAGTCTGTCCCCTGGCCTGGCTCATTTCCCAAAACCAGGACCAGTATGTTTTCTCCTCTAGTTGGACTCTCCACAGACTGTTTCAAGAACCCCTCTTGGATGTACTGAAGAAATCCCGGCCCATCTGAGCCTCTTGTATGAAGGAAGTTCCAATCAATACTGGGGAAGTTAAAGTCCCCACTATGACAACCCTGTTGTTTCTGCATCTTTCCATAATCGGTCTACATATCTGTTCCTCCACCTCTTGATGGCTATGGGGGGGGGGGGGGCCTGTAGTATAATCCCATCAGTGTAATTGCACCTTTCTTATTTCTGAGCTCCACCCAAACTGCCCCTGTAGATGAGCCCCCCAGTGTGTCCTCTCTTCTGTGATATTCTCCCTTATCTGTAGTGCAACCCCTCCACCTCTTTTACCCCCCCCCCCCTATCAAGTCTTAAACAACGAAACCCAGGAACATTGATCTGCCAGTCCTGTCCCTCATCCAACCAGGTCTCTGCAATGGCAACAACATTGTAATTACATGCACTGATCCAGGTTCGAAGTTCAACCTCCTTACCCATAATACTCTCAGCGTTGAAATAAACACATTTCAGCCCATCAGTCCCAGCAGAAATTCTGCAGATGTTGGAAACTGGAGCAAAATACACAAAATGCTGGAGGAACTCAGCAGGTCAGGCAGCATCAATGGAGAGAAATAAACAGTTGATGTTTCAGGTTGACTGTTTATTTCTCTCCACAGATGCTGCCTGACCTGCTGAGTTACTCCAGCATTTTGTGTGTGTTGCATCATTCCCACCATGTTTATTAGCCTGCCCCTTGCTGTAGGATGAACCAAATGGACATCAAACTCAATCGATTAATTTTGGATAAAATGGTAAATCTCCGGTATTTTCTCTCAATGCAGCAAGAAAAAAAATTGTGTCTGCTTTGCGTACTAAAATCACACCTTTGGTCATGAAATCTGAAGTATCATGGATGGTAATCTTTGGAGTCATACAGCATGGAGACAGGCCCTTCAGTCCAACTGGTCCAAGCTGATCAAAATGCCCATCTAATCTAGTCCCATTTGCCTGTGTTTGGCCTATGTCCCTCTAAACCTTTCCTCTCCACATACGTGTCCAAGTGTTTTTTTAAATGTTGTTATTGTACCACATCCTCAACCTCAACTACATCCTCTGGTAGCTCATTTCATATACTGACCACCCTCTGAGAAAAGAAGTTGCCCCTTAGGTTCATGTTAAATTTCCCCCCTCTCACCTTAAACCTATGCCCTTTGTTCTTGATTCCCTAACCCTGGGAAAGAGACTGTGTGCATTCACCCTATCTATGCCCCTTATGATTTTATACGCCTCTATAAGATCCCCCTCATGCTCCTATGCTCCAAGGAATAAAGTCCTAGCCTGCTCAACCTCTTCCTATAACTCAGTCCCTTGTGTCCCGGCAATATCCTCGTAAATATTTTAGAGTCACAGAGTCACACAGCAATACAGCACTGATACAGGCCCTTTGGCTCAACCAGTCCATGCCGACCACGGTGCCCAAACAGCTAGTCCCAATTTCCTGTGTTCGGCCCATATCCCTCCAAGTCCTGTCCCTCCATTTACTTGTCCAAGTGCTATTGTATCTGCCTCAACCACTTCCTCTGGCAGCTAGTTCCATGTACTCACCACCCTCTACGTGAACAAGTTGCCCCTCAGGTGCCTTTTAAGTCTTTCCCTCCCACCCTAAATCTATGCTAGTTTTGGATTCCCCTACCCTGGGGAATAGACTGTTTCCATCCATCTTATCTATGCCTCATAATTTTAAACATTTCTTTCAGATCGCCCCTCATTCTTTTATGCCCCAAGGGAAAAAAATCCCAGCCTGCCCAAGCTCTCCCAATAACTCAGTCCCTCTAGTCCTGGCAATATCCTTGTAAACCTTTTCTTTATTCTTTCCAGTGTAACCACATCTTTCCTATAACAGGGTGACCAAAACTGTGTGCAGTACTCCAAGTGCAGCATCACCAACAACTTATACAACTGCAACATAATGTCCAGATTCCTATACTCAATGAACCTTGACTGATGAAGGCTAACATGCTGAACACAGTTTTCACCACCCTGTCTACCTGTGATGCCGATTTCAATGAACAATACACTTGTACTCCTATGTCTCTCTGTTCCATTACGCTCCCTGGTGTCCTACCATTCATAGAATAAGTCCTGTGCTGGTTTGACTTTCCAAGATGCATCACCTCACACTTATCTGTATTGAAATCCATTTGCCACTGCTCGGCCAACTTTCCTAACTGATCAAGACGGCCCTGTAATCTACAATAACCTTCTTCACTATCAACAACACCTCCTAATTTTGTGTCATCCACAAGCTTACTGATCAAACCTTGTGCATTCGCATCCAAGTCATTGATATAAATAATAAATAACAAGGGTCCCAACAATGACCCCTGCGGCACACCACTAGTCACTGGCCTCCATTCAAGAAACCACCTTCAACCACCACCCTCTGCTTCCTACCTCTGAGCCAATTTTGAATCCATCTAACTAGCTCTCCTTGGAATCCATGGGGCCTAACCTTCCAGACCAGCCTACCATGTGGGACCTTGTGGAAGGCCTTGTTAAAGTCCAAATAGACAACATTCATTGCCCTACCCTCATCTACCCTTTTGGTTATCTCTTCAAAAAACCTCATCAAGCACAACTTTCAACGCACAAAGCCATGCTTCTAATCAGACTTTGTCTATCCAAATGCTGGTAGATCCTGTCACTTAGAATTCCCTATGCAGCAGGGTGACCAAAACTGAACACAATATTCCAAATGCAGCCTCACCAATGTCCTGTACAACTGCAACATAACCTCTCAACTTCTATACTCAATTCCCTGACTGATGAAATCAGTGTGCCAAAAACCTTCTTCACCACCCTGTCTACCTGTGACACCACTTTCAGGCAACCATGTACTTGTAAGTCCCCGGAGCCTGACGGAATATTCCCCAGGCTGCTTCATGAGGTGAGGGAGGAGATTGCTGAACTGTTGGTTAGGATCTTTGAGTCCTCATTGTCCACGGCAATGGTACCGGAGGATTGGAGGCTGGCGAATGATGTCCCCTTATTCAAAAAAGGTAGTAGGGATAGTCCAGGGAATTACAGACCAGTGAGCCTTATGTCTGTGGTGGGTAAGCTGCTGGAAAGGATTCTTAGAGATAGGATCTATGATCATTTAGAGAATCATGGACTGATTAGGGACAGCCAGCATGGATTTGTGAAGGGAATATCATGCCTCACAAGCCTGATAGGGTTCTTTGATGAGGTGACCAGGAAGATTGATGAGGGTAGTGCAGTAGATGTGGTCTACATGGATTTTAGTAAGGCGTTTGACAAGGTTCCACATGGGAGGCTTCTTCAGAAGGTTAGAAGCCAAGGGATCCAGGGAGGCATGGCCATGTGGATTCAGAATTGGCTTGCCTGTAGAAAGCAGAGGGTTGTGGTGGAGGGATTACATCCGGATTGGAGGGCGGTGACTAATGGTGTCCCACAAGGATCGGTTCTGGGACCTCTACTTTTTGTGATAATTATTGAAGGCTTAGATGAGGGGGTGGAAGGCTGGGTTAGCAAGTTTGCAGATGACACAAAGATAGGTGGTGTTGTGGATAGTGCGGAGGGCTGTTGAAGTTTGCAGAGGGATATTGATAGGATGCAGAGCTGGGCTGACAAGTGGCAGATGGAGTTCAATCCAGAGAAGTGTGAGGTGGTACACTTTGGAAGGATGAACTCCAAGGCAGAATACAAGGTAAATGGTAGGATTCTGGGCAGTGTGGAGGAGCAGAGGGATCTGGGGGTTCATATCGACAGATCACTTAAAGTTGCCACACAGGTGGATAGGGTAGTTAAGAAAGTTTATGGGATGTTAGCTTTCATAAGTCGTGGGATCGAGTTTAAGAGCTGCAAATAATGATCCAGCTTTACAAAACTCTGGTTTGACCACACTTGGAGTAAGGTGTCCAGTTCTGGTCGCCTCATTATAGGAAGGATGTGGAGGCATTGGAAAGGGTGCAGAGGAGATTTACCAGGATGCTGCCTGGATTAGAGAGTATGGATTATGAGGAGAGACTAAAGGAGCTAGAGCTTTACTCATTGGAGAGAAGGAGGATGAGGGGAGACATGATAGAGGTGTACAAAATATTAAGAGGAATAGATAGAGTGGACAGCCAATGCCTCTTTCCCAGGGCACAAATGCTCAATATAAGAGAGCATGGCTTTAAGGTAATTGGGGGAAAGTTCAAGGAAGACGTCAGAGGGAGGTTTTTCACCCAGAGAGTGGTTGGTGCATGGAATGCGCTGCCTGGGGTGGTGGTGGAGGCTGATACGTTGGTCAAGTTCAAGAGATTGTTAGATAAGCATATGGAGGAACTTAAGACAGAGGGATATGTGGGAGGAAGGGGTTAGATAGTCTTTGGAGTGGTTTGAAGGTCGGCACAACATGGTGGACTGAAGGGCCTGTATTCTGCTGTATTGTTCTATGGTACTCCTCGGTCCCTCTGTTCTTCAACACTCCCCAGGGCCCTACCGTTCACTGTGAAAATCCTACCGTGATTTGTCTTCCCAAAATGTAACACCTTGCTCTTTCTCCACTTTTTTCCCTATAGTGACGGTTCTTGAGAGCAAATCGAATCCTTGAATTTTTGGAGTTTTGTTTTATAGTGTTCACAATAGCTTCTCGAAGTATGTTTACTTTCTACACATTTTCCTTCTCCACTAAAAGTTCATTAACTAGAAAATGTTAGTAGGTTAACCATTTGTTCATAGTTCCTCAATTAAAGAAATGCAATTGACAGTGCCAGTTATACAGAAAATATTTAGAAACATAGAAAACCTACAGCACAATTCAGGCCCTTCAGCCCACAAAGCTGAACCGAACATGTCCCTACCCTAGAAATTACTAGGCTTACCCATAGCCCTCTATTTTTCTCAGCTCCATGTACCTATCCAACAGTCTCTTAAAAGACCCTATCATATCCGCCTCCACCACCATTGCTGGCAGCCCATTTCACGCACTCACCACTTTCTGAGTAAAAAATGTACCCCTGACATCTCCTCTATACCTACTCCCCAGCACCTTAAATCTATGTCCTCTTGTGGCCACCATTTCAGGCCTGGGGAAAAGCCTATGACTATCTACCCGATCAATACCTCTCATCATCTTATATACCTCTATCAGGTCCCCCATCATCCTCTGTCTCTCCAAGGAGAAAATGCCGAGTTCCTTCAACCTGCTTTCATGAGGCATGCTCCACATTCCAGGCAGCATCCTTGTAAATCTATCTGCACCCTTTCTATGGCTTCCACATCCTTCCTGCAGTAGGGTGACCAGAACTGAGCACAGTACTCCAAGTGGGGTCTGACCAGGGTCCTATATAGCTGCAACAATACCTCTCGGCTCCTAAATCCAATTCCCCGAATGACGAAGGACAATAAACCATATGCCTTCTTAACTACAGAGTCAACCTGCGCAGCCGCTTTGAGCGTCCTATGGACTCGGACCCCAAGATCCCTCTGATCCTCCACACTGCCAAGAGTCCTACCATTAAGACTATATTCTGCCATCATATTTGACCTACCAAAATGAACCACTTCACACTTATCTGGGTTGAACTGCATCTGTCACTTCTCAGCCCAACTTTGCATCCTATCTATGTCCCTCTGTAACCTCTGGCAGCCCTCCAAACTATCCACAACACCCCCAACCTTTGTGTCATCCGCAAACTTACTAACCCACCCCTCCACTTCCTCATCCAGGCTGTTTATAAAAATCACAAACAGCAAGAGTCCCAGTACAGATCCCTGAGGTACACCATTGGTCACCGACCTCCACACAGAATACGACCCTTCAACAACCACTCTTTGCCTTCTGTGGGCCAACTAGTTCTGGATCCATACTGCAATGTCCCCTTGGATCCCATGCCTCCTTACTTTCTCAATAAGCCTTGCATGGGGTACCTTATCAAACACCTTGCTGAAATCCATATACACTTCATCTGCAGCTCTCCCTTCATCGATGTGTTCAGTCACATCCTCAAAAAATTCAATCAGGCTCGTAAAGCAGGACCTGCCCTTGACAAAGCCATGCTGACTATTCCTAATCATATTATACCTCTCCAAATATTCATAAATCCTGCCTCTCAGGATCTTCTCAATTAGCTTACCAAACACTGAGGTGAGACTCACTGGTCTATAGTTCCCTGGGCTATCCCTACTCCCTTTCTTGAATAAGGGAACAACATCCGCAAACCTCCAATCTTCCGGAACCTCTCCCGTCTCCATCGACGATGCAAAGATCATCGTCAGAGGCTCTGCAATCTCTTCCCTCGCCTCCCACAGCAGCCTGGGGTACACCTCATCTGGTCCCGGCGACTTATCCAACTTGATGCTTTCCAAAAGTTTCAACACCTCCTCTTTCCTAATATCTACATGCTCAAGCTTTTCAGCTTGAACTGATTTGATCAGTTTTGAGCTTTTTAAGAGTTACAGCCAAGAAAACAAAATAGGTTACAATTCCAAAATTATTTAAAATTCCAAAAATCCAAAAAGGTGTACAAGATGGTAAGAGGCATAGATCGAGTGGACAGTCAGAGACTTTTTCCCAGGGCGACAATGGCTAACATGAGGGGGCATAATTTTAAGGTGATTTGAAGAAGATATATGGGCGATGTCAGAGGTAAGTTTTTTTAAACAGAGAGTGGTGGGTGCATGGAACACACTGCTGGCAGAGGTTAGAACAGCGAACACTACAGCACAGTACAGGCCCTTCGGCCCACAATGTTGTGCCGATGTTTTATCCTGTTCTAAGATCTATCTAACACTTCCCTCCCACATAGCCCCCTATTTTTCTATCATTCGGGTGTCTATCTAAGAGTCTCTTAAATGTCCCAAGGTTGTAGGGGCAGATACATTAGGGATATTTAAGAGACTTTCAGATAAGTACATGAATGATAGAGAAGTGGAGGGTTCTGTGGGAGGGAAGGGTTAGATAGATTGGTATTGGTTTATTATTGTCACTTGTACCGAGGTACAGTGGAAAACTTGTCTTGTATACCGATCGTACAGGTCAATTCATTACACAGTGCAGTTACGTTGGGTTAGTAAAGAGTGCATTGACGTAGTACAGGTAAAAACAATAACAGTACAGAGTAAAGTGTCACAGCTACCGAGAAAGTGCAGTGCAATAAGGCGCAAGGTCACAACAAGGTAGATCGTGAGGTCATAGTCCAATCTCATCGTATAAGGGAACCATTCAATAGTCTTTTCACAGTAGGGTAGAAGCTGTCCTTAAGTCTGGTGGTATGTGCCCTCAGGCCATTGTATCTTCCACCTGATGGAAGAGGAGAGAAGAGAGAATGACCTGCATTCGTGGGGTCTTCGATTATGCTGGCTGCTTCACCAAGACAGCGAGAGGTAAAGTCAGAGTCCAAGGAGGGGAGGCTGGTGCCCACGATGCGCTAGGCTGTGTCCACAACTCTCTGCAGTTTCTTGCAGTCCTAGGCAGAGAAGTTTCCATACCAAGCCGTGATGCATCCAGATAGGATGCTTTCTATGGTGTATCGGTAAAAGTTGGTGAGAGTCAAAGGGGATGAGCCAAATTTCTTTAGCCTCCTGAGGAAGTAGAGGCGCTGGTGAGTTTTCTTGGCCGTGGCATCTATGTGATTTGATCAGGACAGGCTGTTGATGATGTTCATTCCCAGGAACTTGATGGTCTCAACTCTCTCGACCTCAGAGCAGGATAAAATGGCAGCACAACATTATGGGCCAAAGGGTCTATACTGTGCTGTAGTGTTCTATTTTCGATGTTCTATGTACTTTTCGACATTTTAGGGTGAATGATAGCACAAAAGAAATAATTTACCTATGTTCGTTTCAGGTAAGATACTACAATGCTTTTGCAGAATAGCAGTCAGTATCTGTTTAAGGAACATAAATGAATAGGATTTAAAAATTACAACGCTGATGTTAGTCTCTGTGCCATTTTTCTGTCATTGTTAGGCAAACTAAAAAATTGGTGCACTTTTCCAATGTAATTTTGGCAGATTGGCTGGCACAGCTGACACACGCATAATGACATAAACAGTCTATTGTATTTAAAAATAATAAAGAATTGTCTGTTAACTCGATGGCATTTGTGTTTTGATACACTTTCCACAACTCCCCAATGAACAATTTTAAGTAAAGAAGAGGTCATCAGGATGCTGCTTAGATTTGAGGGTCGGCGATGTAAGAAGAGTTTGGATAAGCTTGAGTTGTTTTCTCTGGAGTGTTGGAGGCTGAGGGGAGACCTGATAGAGGTCTATAAAATTATGAGAGGTATAGGTAGGGTAGACAGTCAGATTCTTTTACCCAGGTTAGAAATGTCAAGTACAAAGGACGTGCATTTAAGGTGAGAAGGGGAAAGTTTATAAAGGGAATGTGTGAGGCAATTTTTTTTATACAGAGAGTAGAAGGTGCTTGGAACAGGCTGCCAGGAGTAGTGGTGGAAGCAGATACAATAGAGGCATTTAGACAGACACATGAATATGCAGGGATGGAAAGATATGGATCATGTGCAGGCAGAAGAACATAGAACATAGAACAGTACAGCACAATACAGGTCCTTCGACCCACAATGTTGTGCTGACCTTTAAACCTCACCTAAGACTCTAACCCCTTCCTCCCACATATCCCTCTATTTTAAATTCCTCCATATGCTTATCTAGTAATCTCTTGAATTTGACCAATGTACCTGCCTCCACCACCGCCCCAGGCAGCGCATTCCATGCCCCAACCACTCTCTGGGTAAAAAACCTTCCTCTGATATCTCTCTTGAAATTCCCACCCATTACTTTTAAGCCATGCCCTCTTGTATTGAGCATTGGTGCCCTGGGAAGGAGGCACTGGCTGTCCACTCTATCTATTCCTCTTAATATTTTGTACACCTCTGTCATGTCTCCTCTCATCTTCCTTCTCTCCAAAGACTAAAGCCCTACCTCCCTTAGTCTCTCCTCATAATACATACTAACTAAACCAGGCAGCATCCTGGTAAATCTCCTCTGCACCCCTTCCAACGCCTCCACATCCTTCCTATAATGAGGTGACCAGAAATGGACACAATACTCTAAGTGTGGTCTAATCAGAGTTTTGTAGAGCTGCATCATTACCTCGCGGCTCTTAAACTCGATCCCTTGACTTATGAAAGCTAACATCCCATAACTACCCTATTCACCTGTGAGGCAACTTTCAGGGATCTGTGGATATGGACCCCCAGATCCATCTGCTCCTCCACACTACCCAGAATACTGCCATTAACTTTGTGCTCTGTTAATTATGCTAGTCAGTACACAGACCATAAACACACAGAAATTATTTCGTGAAAATATTCATGACATCCCCTGAAAATTGACATTAGATTCATCTGTGCTTTTATTGGACTTTTGAACGGACCTCTCATACATGAAAGATGAACTCTTGATCTCTCAGTCGGCCTCATTGTGGTCCTTGCACCTTACTGTCTACCTGCACTGCACTTTCTCTGCAACTGCAACACTGTATTCTGCATTCTCTAATATGCCTGGATTGGAGGGCTTGAGTTATCAGGAGATGCCCTGACTGGTTTGTAACAATGCTGTGAAATTGAGCATTTTGTAGCAGCAGCACAGTACGTAACAAACACGTTAATATATGCTTAAATTAACATAAATTATGCATAATTTAAACAACAAAATAAGCATAACAACACGTGCAAGTTGGGAGAGAGAAACAGTCCGATGCAGTGTCAGGGTTTTTCAGTTCAGTTCAAGAACCTGACAGCAGTGGGGCAGTGCCCCTTAACTGAAGCAAACCTCAATCCAGTGGACATCTATTTCAGTTTTTTCTCAGGAATTCCTTGAATTTGATGCACAAATTCTTGATCCTATCTCTAGTCATATACATGTATTTCTGATTGCAGCAGCATATAATACTGAAAGCCACTCACGTCTTATCATTTGTTTTGAAGTTGCCACTCACACTACTAAAACTCTGATTGCAGGATGTCAAACCCTCTGAATCCCAATATTGTTAATTATAGCATAAACTACAACTTCTGGCACTTTATTTTCCTTCATAGGATATCCAACATCTTGCAATGGTGTTACATACAGTGGGGTGAGCAGAACGATATACCACATGGTCTCACGTCAATGTGGACAGTGACTGAATGACTTGGTCCCCAACAAAAACATAATTGTTCTTCAGTTGGAAGGAAAGCGTGCAGTCACATTTCTGCTTTGTGTCATGTAGAAAAGTCATCATCACAATATCACAATTCCTTCAATGCCATGGATTGTAATTTTGTTAAGAAGTCCATTTTGCTAGATTTTGTCAATTTCCTTACGAAAGTCCATACACTTGAAAACAGCACAACTCCCAGGTTCTCTCCCATTCCAAAGCATTCAGTCAAATAGGATTATGAGAAGTCTGGGATGACTTTTATTTATTAACACATATATTTTTCAAATACCACTATTACCAGGTTACCATCTCTAAAACATTAACCTACTTATATTAGACAGTCTGACTGTAATTGCCAAGACAGTTTTTTTTGAAGAGGGTTGTAGCAATTGCAGTCCTCCTGTAATTCACACATCAAAAGAGGATTGGAAAACTGAGGCCGAGAATCCCCAGTTACTATTGTCTTCCTGACCTTTTCTGTGCCAGCTAGTGCAGTCCTTTCCCCTGTGATCCTATACTTGGGACTTGCACTTCAAACAGGAGCTGTCACCCTGAATAAGTTTCTGCACACTCAGAGCTCCTGTATCGTCTGTCTCTTCCCTTTCCGCTCGAGGCCTTCCATTTGTTATTCTGAACCCTACACTACTGTGTGACTACCTCTACAGGAATATGTTATCCATAAAATATTCAGTCACTCTGCACTCAGGCCCTGTTGTCCTCAAATTCAGAGATGCTCCGTGTGACTTTAAATGGCTAAAATCATCTTCAGGCTATGTGAAGTGTACCAAAATTCCCACCTGGGACAGGATTCACAGAATAAAGATTTCCACTGTCTTTCCATTCTAATTAGAAGCTTAAAATAAACTCCTTAGGTACAAGGTGATTATTTATATAGTTGCCCCATTAACTAAGTGTTAGCTGGAAACCAAAAAGAATCTGAAATTAAAAGAGAAAATGCTGGAAACACTGAGCATGTTAAGCAGTGTTTGTGGAAAGAGAAACAGTTACTATCTCAGGGTGAAGTCTCTTTATCAGAACTGGGACAGGGAGACAGAGGGAAAAAGGTGAATTTTAAGTTGCAGAGAAGGTGGGAAGAGGGATGAATTGGACAAAGGGAATATCTATGATAATATGTGGCTGTGAGGATGGGGATGTTAATGGGGCAGTGAAAAGATGATAAAGAAATGTAGCAACAAACAATCTGCTGAAGGAACTCAGTGGGTCAAGAAGCATCACCGATTGCTTTTTCTTAAATATTATTTAGCGTGGTAACAGGCCCTGCCGGCCCAACGAGTCTGTGCTGCCCATTTTTTTTAAAACCCAAATTAACCTACCCGTACGTCTTTGCAATGTGGGCGGAAACTGGAGCACCCAGAGGAAACCCATGCAGACATGGGAGAACATACAAACTCCTTACAGACCATGACGGGAATCGAACCCCGATCGCTGGCGCTGTAATAGCGTCGCGCTAACCGCTATGCTACCGTGCCACCCATATTCCAGCATCTGCAATCTCTTGTCAAGTAACATGTCAGAGTATGTTAATGGTAGTAGCAAAAGAAACTAGCCAGTACTGCAGATGGATAACAAAGCAAAAAAAGTCAGTTCTGAAAAAGACAGAGAAAGCAAACTATTGTAAGTTGGAGAACTCAATACTGACACTGGAATGCTGCAACAGGTGAGGTGGTATTCCTCAAGCTTCATATGGATCCTGCTATAACAGTGCTGGTGGTCAGGTGGACTAGAATAGAATGGAGAAAGAAAATGGCATCAACAGGGAACTCAGGGTAGCTCCTGCAAATTGAACACAAGTGCTGCGCAGGGCAGTCACCCAGCCTCCAATGTAAAGCAAGTCACCTTGTAAACTAAAGCAGTACGTGGGATGTGAATCAAAAGAGTTGGTGTCTGCTGACGGTTAAGTCTGTGTCATTCAAGAACGGTGATTTGGAATCCTACAATAAGTCAAAGTATGACCTATGGAAGGCCATCCTGAGAGCAAAAAGGCAATTTTATGTGAAATTAGAGACACAATTGTATGCATGACAACTGTGGCAAGGTTTGCATGCCATTACTTCCTACAAGGCGAAACCTAACAGCATAAATGGCAGTGATGCCTCACTCCCCGATGAGCTTAACGTCTTTTATGCACACTCTGAAAGGGAGAATAACACTACACCTGTGTGGATCCCCACAGCAACAGGCGACCCTGTGACCTCTGATCTCTGTCTTGGAGGCTGATGTCAGAACATCCTTCAAGACGGTGAACCCTTACAAGGCGTTAGGCCCCAACGGTGTACCTGGCCAGGAACTGGAAATCTGTGCCAACCAACTGGCTGGAGTGTTGAAGGACATCTTCAACCTCTCACTGCTGCGGTCTGAGATTCCCACCTGCTTCAAAGGTGCAGCAATCATACCGGTGCCCAAGAAGAGCAGGGTGAGCTGCCTCAACGACTATCGACTAGTAGCAATCACATCTATGTTAACGACATGCTTCAAGAGGTTGGTCATGGCTAGAATTAACTGTTGTCTGAGCAAGGACCTGGACCTGCTGCAATTTGCCAATCACCACAACAGGTCTACAGCAGACTCAATCTCACTGACTCTCCACTTGGCTATGGAGCAACGAGACAACAGCAAAACATATGTCAGGCTGCTGTTCATTGATTATAGCTCAGCGTTCAATACAATCATCCTCTCAGTATTAATCACCAGGCTTCTAAAACTGGACCTCTGTACCTCCCTCTGCAACTGGATCCTCAGCTTCCTCATCAGGAGACTACAGTCAGTACAGATCAGTGATAACATCTTCTCCTCACTGACAATCAACACGGGTGCACCTCACGGATACGTGCTTAACCCGCTGCTCTACTGTCTCCACACTCATGACTGTGTGGCTAAGCACAGCTCAAACACCATCTATAAATTCACCAATGACACCACTGTTGTTGGCAGAATCTCAGATGGTGACGAGGAAGCGTAAAGAAGTGAGTTAGATCAGCTGGTTGAGTGGTGTCGCAACAACAACCTTGCACACAACGTCAGCAAGACCAATTTGATTGTGGACTTCAGCAAGGGGAAATTGGGAGAACACACGCCAGTCCTCATTGAGGGGTCAGCGGTGGAAAGGGTGAGCAACTTTAAGTTCCTGGGTGTCACCATCTTGGAGAATCTATTCTGGGCCCAACACATTGATGCAAGCATGTAGAAGGCACGCCAGTGGCTCTACTTCATTAGGAGCTTGAGTTGAGGAGATTCGGTATATTGCAGCAGACTCTTGCAAATTTCTAGAGATGTACGTTGGAGAGCATTCTAAGCTAAGATAAGATATCTTTATTAGCCACATGTACATCGACACGCACAATGAAATGCATCCTTTGTGTAGAATGTTCTGGGGGCAGCCCGCAAGTGTCACCATGCATCCGGTTGCATCACTGCCTGGTATGGTGGCTCCGATGCACAGGATCGCCAGGGGCTGCAGAGGGTTGTAGACTCAGCCAGCTCCATCACGGCCAACCCTCCCCACCACTGAGGACATCTTCAAGAGGTGGTGCCTCAAGAAGGTGGCATCCATCTCTAAGGACCCTCACCATCCAGGACATGCCCTCTTCCCTTTATTTATTTTGTAAGTTTTAGTAATTTTATGTCTTTGCACTATAGTGCTGCCAAAACACAACAAATTTCACGTCATAAAATGGAAATAATAAATCTGATTCTGATTCTGGAAGAAGTGCAAGCAAAGTGTTGTTTTACCTAGAAAGGCAGGGTCCGTAGATGATAGGAAGGGAAGAAGTGAAGGGATAGGTGTTGTATCTGCTGCAGTTATGTGTGCAGGTGCTATAGGGTAATTGGTAATTGGTTTATTATTATCACATGTACAAAGATACAGTGAAACGCTTTTGTTTCGCATGCCATCCAAACTGTAAGTACATCTGGGTAGTACAAGGGAAAAGCAATAACAGGGTGCAGAATATAGTGTTACAGTTAAAGATAAAGTGCAGTGCAGGTAGATAACAAGGTGCAAGGACCAGGATGAGGTAGGTTGGTAGATCAAGAGTTTGTCTTTATTGTACAAGAGGTCCATCCAAGATAACAACGGGATAGAAGTTGTCCTTGAGCCTGCCAGTATGTGCTTTCAAGCTTTTGTATCTTCTGCTCGATGGGAGGGGTGAGAAGAGAGAATGACCAAGGTGGGAGGGGTTTTTGTTTAATTTGGCTGCTTTCCTGAGGCAGTGGGAAGTGTAGACAGAGTCAATGGAGGGGAGGCTGGTTTGCACGATGGACTGAGCTGTGTCCACAACTCCCTGCAATTTCTTGCAGTCAAGGGCAGAACAGTTGCCGTACCAAGCTGTGATGCTTCCGGATAGGATGCTTTCTATGGTGCATCTTCAAAAATTGGTGGGGATCATTGGGGACATGTTGAATTTTCTTTGCCTTCTGAGGAACTAGAGGCTTTGATGTGATTTCTTGGCCATAACGTCTATGTGGTTGGACAATGACAAGTTATGGGTGGGGAGTGGTTGGTGGGAACAGAAGAGGGGACCAAGAAGTAGTGAAGGGAATGGTCTCATTGAGAGGAAAGTGTATCTGACATTGGTATTTTGCTGAGATGGTGGAAATCGCAAAAGATGATCTGCTGCAATGCAAAGGCTGATGGAGTGTTAGGAGTGGATGAGGGGAACTCTATCCTTGATCTGTCCTGGGGAAGGGTGGGTGAGAGCAAAAATGTGGAAACAGATGCGATGCTGTCCAAGGGTTCAGTCCAAGGGTTTTGTACAGAGAAAGTCTCGGTTTAGGAAGGAAGGAAGTCCTTTTAGAAGCACATGTGGAAAGTCTCATCCTGAAGCAAATACTACAGACATACAACAAACAAATACAAAAATTGAACAATGGAACAACATTTGCGATCCTCCAATCCTCTGGTACCACTCCTGTGGCCAGGGAGGATGCAGATATCATCGTCAATGCCCCATCAATCTCTTCCCACATTTCCCCTAGTAACCTGGGGAAAATCCCATCTAGCCCCTGGGACTTATCTATCCTGATGTATTTCAGAAGGTCTAACACTGCCTCTTTCTCAACCTCGACATGCTCCAGCACATTAGCCTGTTCTACACTGACCTGATGTTAACACTTTCTTGATGAATGGACCCAACGTTTCATTAAGCAAATTTACAAATACATAGAAAAACACATTAATGGATTTGTCTATTTTTTAAAGCACCTGTTTCAGACAGAATGTATAAATTGCCTTGTACTCCTGTTTGTTTTTACAGAGTTTCATGCAAAGTTAACAAGTAAAAAGAAAGTTTATCATCCCTGGAAAAGCTTAATGTGTACATAATATGAGATATGGTAGGGAGATTTTAATGTGGATAAATATTGTCATTGTAAATGATTTACTGAAGAACACAGAATGCTGGCTACATTAAATCAAAAGACGGGTAATGTAACACTGTGACATCCATGAAGTCTAATTCATGGACCAGTTGTATTTGTATTGAGACGCAAAAATAAATTGTTGAAGTAGAACACTTTAATAGAAGACTTGTGGAATTCTACGTATAATACACTGAAAAGTGACAATGACCAGAAATTATTTGTCAAGTGTTTCTAGTACAGTATTTAGAAGGATTTCTCTTTCCCCATTCAGTACTACCTACACCATGATAATGCCCTACCCCTTTATCCTCTGCCGATTCCCACTCCATGTCTGGGTCCTAGCTTTCACCATTGAATTCACTTTTTGTAGCAGTTCTTTTCAAAGAGAACTGAAAAGGTTTTGGGAAAATTAAGCACACGCTTTCATATGGCTCTTCACTGTTTTGAAATAAACATCCAAATAATAAAGTCCAAGGATTTAATATCTTCATAACAATAATCAAATAACTAACAGCCAACACTGCTCTGACCTGTCTTGCTGCCTTGATTACATTGATGCATTTTCCCCCAAAATGGGTATGGAAGTGGCTTCCTTTATGGCTTCTAGTACTTACATAACAAGCTAAAATGCCATGGATGAAAAGAGAATTTACAAATATTGATTTATTTCTTAGTACACAAGGGTAGATGCGGGCTCTCCCTGGCAAATTTGTTGATTGAGTCTGATCTATTTGTTATCAAAAGCCACTAAAAAGCATGAATTATCTTCAATGATATCACTGCAAGAGTCTCTACTCGACACTCCTTTGAAGTTGTCACTCCGATAATCACCATAACAACGTTATTCACAGCCGCCACACGAGAAGAGAATTGCCGTAATATGCCTGCGAAGTGTTAGCCTCAGAACTGACTCAGTCTTCTGCTAATGTCAGCTTGATGCCTCTATGGTCACATGGTCTCTCCTTAGAATCAGAATCAGGTTTATTATCACTGTCTTATATGATGTGAAAATTGTTGTTTTGTGGCAGCAGTACAGTGCAAAGACATAAAAATACCATAAATTACAAAATAAATAAATAGTGCAAAAATATCTTTTGGAACTTTGGCCTTTGTATATCAGGGCATTGAGTACACAAGTTGAGATGTTATGTTGAAGTTGTATAAGATGTTGGTGAGGCCAAACTTAGAGTATTGTGTACAGTTCTGGTCACCTACCTACAGGAAAGATATCAATAAGGTGAAAACCATAGAACCATAGAACAATACAGCACAATACAGGCCCTTCGGCCCACCATGTTGTGCCGCCCTCCAAACCACATCTAAGACTATCTAACCCTTTCCCCCCACATATCCCTCTATCTTAAGTTCCTCCATATGCTTATCTAACAATCTCTTGAACTTGTCCAATGTATCAGCCTCCACCACCACCCCAGGCAGCGTATTCCATGCACCAACCACTCTCTGTGTGAAAAACCTCTGTCTGACATCTCCCTTGAACTTCCCACTCATTACCTTAAAGCTATGTCCTCTTGTTTTGAGCATTGGTGCCCTGGGAAAGAGGTGCTGGCTGTATACTCTTTCTATTCCTCTCAATATCTCGTATACCTCTATCATGTCTCCCCTCATCCTCCTTCTCTCCAATGAGAACAGCCCAAGCTCCTTTAGTCTCTCCTCATAATCCATACTCTCTAATCCAGGCAGCATCCTGGTAAATCTCCTCTGCACCCTTTCCAATGCCTCCACATCCTTCCTATAATGAGGTGACCAGAACTGGACACAGTACTCTAAGTGTGGTCTAACCAGAGTTTTGTAAAGCTGCATCATCACTTCGCGGCTCTTAAACTCGATCCCCCGATTTATGAAAGCTAACATCCCATAAGCTTTATTAACTACCCTATCCACCTGCACAGGCGACTTTCAGTGATCTGTGGATATGAATCCCCAGATCCCTCTGCTCTTCCACACTGCCCAGAATCGTGCCATTTACCTTGTACTCCACCTTGGAGTTTGTCCTTCCAAAGTGTACTGCACACTTCTCTGGATTGAACTCTATCTGCCACTTGTCAGCCCAGCTCTGCATCCTATCAATATCCTTCTGCAAGCTTCACCAGCCCTCCATACTATCCACAACACCACCAATCTTTGTGTCATCTGCAAACTTGCTAACCCAGCCTTCCACCCCCTCATCTGAGTCGTTAATAAATATCACAAAAAGTAGAGGTCCCAGAACCGATCCCTGCGGGGCACCAATAGTCACAGCTCTCCAACCTGAATGCACTCCCTCCACCACAACCCTCTGCTTTCTACAGGCAAGCCAATTTTGAATCCACACGGCCAAGCCTCCCTGGATCCCTTGGATTCTGACCTTTTGAAGAAGCCTCTCATGTAGAACCTTGTCAAACGCCTTACTAAAATGCATGTAGACCACATCCACTGCACTACCCTCATCAATCTTCCTGGTCACCTCCTCAAAGAACCCTATCAGGCTTGTGAGGCAAGATCTTCCCTTCACAAAGCCATGCTGGCTGTCCCTAATCAGTCCATGATTCTCTAAATGCTCTTAGAATCCTTTCTAACAGCTTGCCCACCACAGACGTAAGGCTCACTGGCCTGTAATTACCTGGACTATCCCTACTACCTTTCTTGAATAAGGGGACAACATTCGCCACCCTCCAATCCTCCAGTACCATCCCTGTGGACAACAAGGACTCAAAGATCCTAACCAATGGTTCAGCAATCTCATCCCTCGGCTCAGGAGGCAGCCTGGGTAAAGAGTGGAGAGAAAATTTATACAGATGTTGTTGGGATTTGAGGAACTGAGTTATAGGAAAGGTTGAATAGGTTGGGACTTTATTTCCTGGAGCGCAGGAGAATGAGGGGAAATCTTACAGAGGTACACAAAATTATGAGGTGTATAGATAGGTCAAGTACATGCAGGCTTTTTCCCCTCAAGTTGGGTGAGACCAGAACTAGAGATCATAGGTTTAGGGTGAAAGGTGAAATATTTAAGTGGAATCTGAGAGGAACTACTTCACTCAGAGGGTGGTGCGAGTGTGGCACGAGCTGCCAGCAGTAATGGTGGATGCGGGTACAATTGTAACATTTAAGAGAAGTTTGAATAGGTTCATGGATAGGAGGGGTTTGGAGGGATATGGTCTGGGTTCAGGTAGATGGGACTAAGCAGAAAACCAGACCGGCATGGACTAGATAGGCCAAAGGTCCCGTTTATGTGTTGTAATGCTCTATGACTCTAGAACATAGAACATTACAGCACAGTACAGGCCCTTCAGCCCAAGATATTGTGCCGACATTTTATCCTGATCTAATATCTATCTAACCCTTCCCACCCACGTAGCCCTCCATTTTTCTCTCATTTATGTGCCTATCTAAGAGTCTCTTAAATGTCGCTAATGTCTCTGCCCCCACAACCTCTGCCGGCAGTGCGTTCCACGCATCCACCACTCTCTGTGTAAAAAAACTTACCTCTGGCATCCCCCTTATACCTTCCTCCAATCACCTGAAAATGATGCACCCTCGTGTTAGCCATTTTCGCCCTGGGAAAAAGTCTCTGACTGTCTACTCGATCTATGCCTCTTATCATCTTGCAGACCCCTACCAAATCACCTCTCATCCTCCTTCTCTCCAAAGAGAAAAGCCCTAGCTCACTCAACCTAATCTCTCCAAATGAGCAGCATCCTGGTAAATCTCCTCTGCACTCTCTCTAAACCTTCCACATCCTTCCTATAATGAGGCGACCTGAAATGAACACAATACTCCAAGTGTGGTCTAACTAGAGTGCTATAGAGCTGCAACATCATCTTGCGGCTCATGAACTCAATACCCTGACTAATGAATGCCAACACACTATATAGAAACAGAGAAACATAGAAAATCTACAGCACATACAGGCCCTTCAGCCCACAAAGCTGTGCCGAACATGTCCCTACCTTAGAAATTACTAGGCTTACCCATAGCCCTCTATTTTTCTAAGCTCCATGTACCTATCCAAAAGTCTCTTAAAAGACCCTATCGTATCTGTCTCCACCACAGTTGCTAGCAGCCCATTCCATGGACTCACCACTCTGAGTAAAAAACATACCCCTGATATCTCCTCTGTACCTACTCCCCAGCTCCTTAAACCTATGTCCTCTTGTGGCCACCATTTCAGCCCTGGGAAAAAGCCTCTGACTATCCACACGATCAATGCCTCTCATCATCTTATACACCTCTGTCAGGTCACCTCTCATCCTCTGTCGCTGTAAGGAGAAAAGGCCAAGTTCACTCGACCTGCTTTCATAAAACATGCTCCTTGATCCAGGCAACATCCTTGTGAATCTCCTCTGCACCCTCTCTATGTCTTCCACATCCTTTCTGTAGTGAGGCAACCAGAACTGAGCACAGTACTCCAAGTGGAGTCTGACCAGGGTCCTATATAGCTGCAACATTACCTCTCGGCTCCTAAATTTAATTCCACGATTGATGAAGGACAATACACAATATGCCTTCTTAACAACTCTATCAACCTGTGTGACAACCTCGAGGGATCTATGGATGTGGACCCCAAGATCCCTCTGTTCCTCCACACTGCTGAGAGTCCTGCCATTAACCTTGTATTCTGCCTTCAGATTTGATCTTCCAAAGTGTATCACTTCACACTTTTCCAGGTTGAACTCCAACTGCCATTTCTCAGCTCAGGCCTGCATCCTATCAATGTCCTGTTATAATCTACAGCAACCTTCTACACTATCCACAACACCACCAACCTTAGTGTCATTAGCAAACTTTCTAACCCACCCTTACACATCCTCATCCAAGTCATATTATAAAAATCACAAAGAGCAGGGGTCCCAGAACAGATCCCTGCAGAACACCACTGGTCACCGACCTCCAGGCAGAATATGCTCCATCTACCATCACCCTCTTTCTTCTATGGGTGAGCCAATTCTGAATCCACACAGCCAAGTTTCCCTGGATCCCATGCGTCCTGACTTTCTGAATGAGCCTTCCATGAGGAACCTTATCAAACACCTTACTAAAATCCATGTACACCACATCCACTGCTCTACCTTCATCAATGTGTTTTGTCACCTGGGAACTTGAAGCCACTCATCCTTTTCACCGCTAACCGAGGACCGGTGTGTGTTCCCCTGAATTCCCCTTCCTGAAGTCATAATCAATTCCTTGGTCTTGCTGATGTTAATTGTAAGGTTGTTGTTGCCACACCACTCAACCAGCCAATCTATCTCACTTCTGTATGCTTCCTTTGTGCCATCTGAGATTTTACCAACAACAATGGTGTCATCTGCAAATTTATAAATGGCATTTGATCTGTGCTTAGCCATACAGTTGTGAGTGTAGACAAAGTAGAGGAGTGCACTAAGTACGCATCCTTGGGGTGCACCCCTGTTGTCAGTGAGGAGGAGATGTTTTCATCGATCCGTACTGACTGTGGTCTCCCAATGAGGAAGTCAAGCATCCATTTGCAGAGGGAGGTACAGGGGCCCAGGTTTAGAAGCTTGGTGATTAATACTGAGGGGATGTGGGAACTGTGGGAACCTCAGACCGCAGAAGTGAGAGGTTGAAGATGTCTTGAACACTCTAGCCAGTTAGTTCACACAGGTTTTCACTACCCTGCCAGGTACACCGTTGGGGCCTGACACTTTACGAGACTTCACCCTCTTGAAGGACATTCTGACGTTGGCCTCTGAGACAGAGATCACAGGGTCGCCAGATGCTGTGGGGATTCACACAGGTGTAGTATTATTCTCCCTTTCAAAGAGTAAATAAAAGGCATTGGAGTGAAACATCATTGCCATTTATGCTGTTAGGCTTTGCCTTGTAGGAAGTAACAGCTTGCCACAGCTGTTGTGCATCCAATTGTGTCTCTAACTTCACATGGAATTGCCTTTATGCTCTCACGATGGTCTTCTGTGGGTTGTACCTGGACTTATAGTTGGGTTCTGAATTGCCAGTTGTTACGAATTAGGTTACTATTTGGTGAATGTCCATTTAAGACATAGTACGGTGGTGTGTGTGTGATCGCGTCTGTGTGTGAGGCGTCACCACGGCAACAAGATAACGATGTGCTGATGTTTTGGAGTAGTTAGTTAGGAGAGAGAGAGGAGAGAGACACCCTGCCTGCTGGTCTCTGTGTTGATGGATGAAAAATAATAATTGTGTCTGTCACTACAATCCACGTATGGATTTTTGGAATAAAGCAGTGGAGTCCACTTTGTTGTTAACCTGTGGAAGGAAACATGTATTTCTGTGGACGGCCACGTCTCGAATGCTTTTCGGGGTGGCAGATACTTCGGTACAAAGGAATGGAGATCGCCAGTGATTGAGGTGTTGTATGGGTTCCAGCGTGGAACATTTGGATTTCATAATTACTCTCTATTTTCTCTCTACATTTTCTCTGGTTTTGCAGAAGCCTTTGCTCACGCTTCACCTTATGGCTTGCTGAACTGAACTTTGAGAACTATTCCTGGACTTGGAGTTTGGGAATTTGCCACACACACACTTTGAGTTTAGTTTTGGGGTTAATGTTTAAGATTTAACATTTTTACTTCTAACATTCTGACATTTTTACTTTTATTTTTCTTATTATCATAAGTAGTTACTAATAAAATAGTTTCTGACACTGATCCACGACTCAGTGTGTCTCTTTTGTTGCTGGTATGTAACACAGTCTTGAGTGCCACAGATTCAGCCTTCAGCAGACTGTGAATCTCATGGTTCATCCAGGGCTTCTGGTTTGGGAAGCCACGGTATGATTTTGAAGGCACACACTCATCCACACAGGGCTTGATGAAGTTGGTGACAGCCACGGCATATTCATTCAGATCCAAAGATGAATTCCTGAATATAGTTCAGTTCACCGATTCAAAGCTGTCCTGAAAACGCTCCTCTGCCTCCCTTGACCATACCTTCGTGGTCCTCACCACTGGTGCTGTTATTAATAACAGTGCTCAGCTCCTCTAGTGCCAGCTTGACATTTGCCAGGGGTGGAATGTACACTGCTACCAGGATGACGGTGGAGAACTCCCTTGACAAATAGAATGGGCGACCCTTGACTGCCAGATGTTCCAGGTTGGGGGAGCAGGACTGAGACAGAACCGTCATGTCTGTGCATGACGAAGAGTTAATCATGAAGCAAACTCTACCGCCTCTGCCTTTACCTGATGCCACTGTTCAGCTGTGGGTGGTGAAGCCCTTGGGCTGGAGTGCTGTGTCTGGAATGCTGGGGGTGAGCCATGTCTCTGTGAAGCAGAGTACACTCTGGTACCCTCTGGTACTGCAGAGTCGAGAAATCAAGTAAATACTCAAAAGAAGAAGGTGTTCCCCTAAAATACGTGGTATCATCAACAGTTGTCAAAAATTACAGGGGGATCTTTATCAGCTCAGCAAGTGGGCTGAGGAATGCCAAATGGAGTTTAATTCAGATAAGTTCAAGGTGCTACGTTTTGGAAAGTCAAATCAAGGTGGGACTTTCACAGTGAACAACAGGGCCCTGAGGAGTGTTGTAGAACAGTGGGACCCTGGAGTTCAGGTACATGGTTCCCTGAAAGTGGAGTCACAAGTAGACAGGGTGGTGAAGGTGGCTTTTAGTACACTGACCTTCATCAATCAGGGCACTGAATATAGAATTTGGGAGGTCATGTTGGACAAGATGTTAGTGAGGCTGCATTGTTTTCAGTTTTTGGTCACCCTGCTACAGGAAAAATGTTATTAAACTGGAAAGAGTGCAGAAAAGATTTACAGGGATGTTGCCAGAGCTTGAGGGACTGAGTTATAGGGAAAGGTTGGGCAGGCTAGGATTTTTTTCTTTGGGGCATAGGAGACGAAGAGGTGATCCTACAGAAGTGCATAAAATCACAAGGGGTGCAGATAGGGGTTGGTGAATCAAGAACTAAAGGGCATGTGTTTAAGGTGAGAGGGGAGAGATGTAGTAGGAACTTTAGAAGCAACATTTCCACCTAGAGGGTGGTCTGTATGTTTATCTGTCTCTGTTGTAATTTTTGATAACCTTCTTCATCGTCCACTATACCACTTATTTTAGTGTCATCTGCAAATTTACCATGCCTTGGACATTCTTATCCAAATCATTGATATAGATGACAAACAACAATGGGTCTAGCGCCGACCCCTGAGGCAGACCACAAGTCATGGGCCTTCGAGAAACAACCCTCCACTATCACCCTCTGCTTTCTACCATCAAGCCAATTGTGGATCCAATTAGCCAGCTTTCCATGGATTCCATGTGATTTAACATCGCCATTGAACTTTCCCCCTCTCACCTCAAATGCATGTACTCTAATACTTGACATTTCTACTTGCCATTTCCATCCTGTCGTCAGAAGAAAGTATACTACTTCAGAAGTGGAAATGCAGGCTGATGTTGGAGTGTGTCAGTAAACATTATGCCAGCTGTTAATTATTTAATGTACCTGAAGATATCATGGTAACTGTTAATTCTGAGAAAAGAGTGAAATGGGTCAAGTGAGGGATTGATCTTAAAATTCTTAAAACTAGCTCAGACCTTCCCAGCTGGGTTTAATTGGGTATTGTTCTGGTAGCCAACCTGGTCCAAGCAGGCAGTTGGCAGTTTACCATTTCAGGGCAATTGACAGCATGTTTTACAAAAGTTGGCTGATTTTCCTTAGCCTTGGGAAAATCAGATACCAGAAGTATAGGTAGGACAGCTTTGGGGAGAAAGTGAATTTCTTTGCAGCACTGCTTGGGATCCTGGAGGAGGAGAGAGTGCTATTAACCAGCTCTTGAGCTGTTTCCTGTACATTGAGTCCAGTATTTAAGTCAAGTAGAATTTGTTGTCATGTGCACAAGTACAGCGAGGTCCAGGTACAGTGAAAAACTTACTTGCAGCAGCATCAGAGGCACATAGGTACAGACAACACAGAGTATAAATTATACCAGACAATAAAGAAAAAGAAATACTGTGTAAAACGAGACATTAGTGCAAAAGTAAAAAAGCAATGTTTGAGTGAAGAGGGATATCGTAGATTACAGGGGGATCTTGATCAATTAGGGAACTGGGCTGAGGAGTGGCAAATGGATTTTAACACAAATAAGTGTGAGGTGATGCATTTTGGAAAGTCAAACCAGCATAGGACTTACTATGAATGGTAAGGCACTGGTAGTATAATGGAACAGAGGGACTGAGGACTACAAGTACACAGAATCAGAATCAAGTTTATTATCACTGACATATGTTGTGAAATTTGCTGTTTTGTGGCAGCAGTAGTGCAAGATATAAAGACATAAAAATTGCTTTATGTTACAAAAATAAATAAATAATACAAAAGAGGAATAACAAGATAATGTTCATGGGTTCACAGACCGTTCAGATATCTGATAGCGGAGGGGAAGAAGCTGTTCCTGAAATGTTGAGTGTGGCTCTTCAGGCTCCTGTACTTCCTCCCCAGTGGTAGTAACATGAAGAGGACATGTCCTGGGTAGTTTGTTGAAAGCACACCACAGGTAAACAGGGTGATGAAAAAGGCACTTAGCATGCTGGCCTTCATCAGTCAGGGTATTGAGGTGAGGAGTTAGGACATTAGGTTGCTGTTGTATAAGTCATTGGTGAGGACACACTTTGAGTACTGTGTGCAAGCTCTTTATTCCTCAAGGATAGTAATCTCTGGATTGCTGCCTGTGCCACACACCAGTGAGGGTAAGAATAGGAAGATATGGCTGACGAATGCGTGGCTGAAGAGTTGGTGCAGAGGGCATGGCAGGGTTTCAGATTTGTGGATCATTGGGATCTCTTCTGGGGAAGGTATGAGCTGTACAAAAAGGATGGATTACACCTGAACTCAAGAGTGACCAATGTCCTTCTGGGCAGGTTTGCTAGAGCTATTGGGGAGGGGTCAAACTGGATTGGCAGGGGGATGGGAAGCAGAGTGGAGATGCAACGTGCAGAGAGACTGTGAAGAAGGATAGGCAGTGGATAGGTTATAAATGCATTCAGTTGGATGGGTTGAAATGTGTTCAATGCGAGAAGTAATAAGAATAAGGGTGATGAACTTAGAGCATGGATCAGTACCCGGGATCTGTTGTGGCCATTACAGAGACTTGGCTGTCGCAAGGGCAGGATTAGCTGCATGATGTTCTGGGGTTTAGATGTTTTAAAAGGGATGGGGAGGGAAGTAAAAGGGTGGGGGGGCAGTGGCATTGCTAATCAGGGACAGTATCACAGCTACAGAAAAGGAGGACATTGTGGAGGAATTGTCTACTCAGTCATTGTGGATGGAAGTCAGAAACAGGAAGGGAGCAATCACTCTATTGGGAGTATTCTATAGGCCCCTCAATAGCCACCGGGATACTGAAGAGCAGGTAAGTAGGCAGATTTTGGAAAGGTTCAAAAATAACAGGGTAGTTGTCATGGGAGTACGAGAGGACATGGCTTTAGGGTGAAAGGGGAAAGGTTTAGGGGGAACATTAGAGGGAACTTCTTCACTCAAAGAGTGGTGGGAGTGTGGAATGGGCTGCCATCTGATGTGGTAAATGCAGGCTCGCTCTTAACTTTTAAGAGTAAATTGGATAGATACATGGAGGAGAGAGGTCTGGAGGGGTATGGGCTGGGGGCAGGTAAATGGGAATAGCTGAATAATGTTTCAGCACAGACGAGAAGGGCCGAATGGCCTGTTTTCTGTGCTGTAGTTTTTCGCTGGTTCAATGGGAGACTTTAACTTCCCTGATATTGAATGGCACCTCCTTAGTGCAAAAGGTTTAGATGGGGTAGAATTTGTTTGGTGCATCCAGGAACGATTAAACCATAGAACCATAGAACCATAGAGCACAAAACAGGCCCTTCGGCCCACCATGTTGGGCCGTCCATCAAACCACCCTCACACTATCTAACCCTTTCCTCCTGCATATCCCTCTATCTCACATTCCTCCATGTGCCTATCCAACAAACTCTTGAACCTGTCCAATGTATCTGCCTCCACCACCACCCCAGGCAGTGTATTCCATGCACCAACCACTCTCTGGGTGAGAAACCTCCCCCTGACATCTCCCCTGAACCTCCCACCCATAACCTTAGAGCCGTGCCCTCTCATCTTGAGCATTGGTGTCCTGGGAAGGAGGCGCTGGCTGTCCACTCTATCTATTCCTCTCAATATTTTATATACCTCTATCATACTGACATAGTATGTGAACACGCCAATGAGAGGAGAAGCCATACTGGATCGAATACTAGGCAATGAACCTGGTCAGGTGACAGACCTCTTAGTGGGTGAGCATTTCAGAGACAGTGACCACAGCTCCATGACCTTTAGCATAGCTATGGACAAGGATATGAATGTTTTTTATTGGGGGAGGGGTAATTACAATGGTATTAGGCAGGAACTTGGATGCATACATTGGAAACAGATGTTCTCAGGGAAATGCACAGCAGAAACGTGAAGGCTGTTTAGTGACCACTTGCATGGTGTTCTGGATAGGTTTGTCCCACTGAAACAGGGAAAGGATGGTGGGATGAAAGAACCATGGTTGACATGGGAGGTGGAACATTCAGTCAAAAGGAAGAAGGAAGCATACTTAAGGTCCAGGACGCAAAAATCAGACAGGGTTCTTGAGAATTACAGTAGCCAGGAAGGAACTTAAGAAGGCACTTAGGAGAGCGAGAAGAGGGCATGAGAAGGCCTTGGTGAGTAGGATTTAGGAAAACACTGAGGCGTTCTGCACATACGTGAAGAACAGGATGATTAGAGTGAGGGTAGGACCATTCAACGATAAGGGGGGGAAACACGTGCCTGGAGGCAGAGGAGGTTGGTGGGGAGGTTACTGAATGAATGCCTTGCTTCAGTTTTCACCAGGGAGAGGGACTTTGATGAATGTGAGGTCAGGTAGAACAGGCTAATGTGCTGGAGCATGTTGAAGTTAAGAACCAGGCAGTTTTGGAGCTTCTGAAAAACATTTGGATAGCTACGTCCCCAGGCCAGGGATATACTGTACCCCAAGGAAACAAGGGAAGAGATTACAGGGGAAATAACAATGATCCTTGCATCCTCCTTGGCCACAGGAGTGGTTCCAGAGGATTGGAGGATGGTAAATGTTGTTCCATGGTTCAAGAAGAGATGTAGGATTAATCCTGGGAATTATAGATTGGTGATTCTTACGTCAGTGGTGGGCAAACTACTGGAGAGGATTCTTAGGGACAGGATTTATGAGCATGTGGAGAAACATAGTTTGGAGGTCGTTGATGTGGTGTTCCACAGGGATCGGGTCTGGGACCTCTGCTTCTTGTGTTTTTTATAAATGACTTGGATGAGGATGTGGAAGGGTGGGTTAGTAAATTTGCAGATGACACAAAGGTTGGTGCTGTTGTCGATAGTGTAGAAGATTGTCATAGCTTATAACAAGATGCAGAGTTGGGCAGAGAAGCAGCAGATGGAGTTCAATCCAGAAAAGTGTGAAGTGATACACTTTGCAAGATCAAACTTGAAGGCAGAATACAAGGTTCATGGCAGGATTCTTTGCGGTGCAGAGGAACAGAGGGATCTTGGGGGTCCAAGTCCAGAGATCTCTCAAAGTTGCTGCAGAAGTTGATAAGATATCTTTATTAGTCATATGTACATCAAAACACACTGAAATGCATCTTTGCGTAGAGTGTTCTGGGGGTAGCCCACAAGTGTCGCCACACTTCCGGTGCCAACATAGCATGCCCACAACTTCCTTACCCATATGTCTTTGGAATATGGGAGGAAACCAGAACACCCGGAGGAAACTCATGCTGTCGCAGGGAGAACGTACAAACTCCTTAGAGACAGCGGCGGGAATTGAACCCAGGTCGCTGGCGCTGAAATAGTGTTATGCTAACCGCTACACTACCATGCCTGCCCTGCCTGATAGGGTGGTTAAGAAGGCGTATGATGTGCTGGCCTTCATTAATCGGGGGATTGAGTTCAAGAGTTGGGAGGTAATGTTGCAGCTCTTTAAAACTCTGGTTTGACCACCCTTGGAGTACTGTGTTCAGTTCTGCCTCATTATTGGAAGGATGTGGAAGCTTTAGAGAAGGTACAGAGGAGATTTACCTGGATGCTGCCTGGATTAGAGAACATGTCTTAAGAAGATAGTTTGAGCGAGTTAGTGCTTTTCTCTTAGGAGTGATGAAGGATGAGAGGCGACTTGATAGAGGTGTATAAGATTATGAGAGGCAGAGATAGAGTGGTCAGCTAGCACCTTTTCCTCAGGGTGGCAAAGGCCAATACCAGAAGACGTCCATTTAAGATGAGTGGAGGAAAGCTTAGGGGAGATGTCAGAGGTACGGTTTTCACACACAGAGTGGTGGGTGCCTGGAACGCACTGCCAGCGGTGGTGGTACAGGCTGAATCAATAGGGACATTTAAAAGACTCTCAGATAGGCTCATGAAAGTAAGAAAAATAGAGGGTTTTGGGCTGTGTTGGAGGGAAGGGTTGGATTGATCGTGGAGTAGGTTTATATAAGTCGGCACAACATCGTGGGCTGAAGGGCCTGTACTGTGCTGTGACATAAGAAATTCTGCAGATGTTGGATGTATCTGGAGCAATACACAAAAAGTGCTGGAGGAACTCAGCGGGTCAGGCAGCATCCATGGAGGGAAATAAACAGTCGACATTTCTGTTTGAGACTCTTCATCAGGACTGGAAAGGAAAAGGGCAGAAGCCAGAATGTGGGGGGAGGGGGAGGAGGACACACAGGCTGATTAGTGAGTTCAGGTGATTGGTGAGTCCAGGTGAGAGGGGGAAGGTCGGTGGGTGGGGGAGGGGGAGAAGAGGTAATAAGCTGAGAGGTGATAGGTAGAAGAGGCCGAGGGCTGAAGGAGGAGGAATCTGGTAGGAGAGGGCAGTGGACCATGGGATGAAAGATAGAGGAGGGGAAAAGAGGAGATGGGCAGGTCATCAAGGCCAGGGAAGGGACCCACAGGAATAAGGGGAGACAAAGGAAGGGGGGTGGCGGAAGAAGGGGAGGGGCTACCGGAAATTAGAGAAATCGATGTTGAGGCCATCAGGTTGGAGACTCCAAAGGCAGAATATGAGGTGTTGCTCCTCCAACCTGCATCTGGCCTCAATGTGGCAGTAGAGGAGGCCATGAATAGGCATGTCAGTGTGGGAGTGGGATGTGGAATTGAAGTGGGTGGCCACCAGGAGGTCCCGGCTGTTGCAGCAGATGGAGCCAAGGTGCTCGACGAAGCAATCACCCAATCAACGTCTGGTCTCACCGATGTACAGAAGGCCGCACTGGGAGCACTGGATGTAATAAATGACTCCCTCGGACTCACAGGTGAAGCGGTGCCTCACCTGGAAGGATTATTTGGGACCCTCAATGGTGGTGAGGGAGGAGGTGTAGGGACAGGTGTAGCACTTGGTGGGGTTGCAGGCATAAGTGCTGGGGCAGTTATTGTTAGGGAGGGACGAGTGGACAAGGGAGTCGTGGAGAGAGTGGTCCCTTCGGAAAGTGGAGAGAGGGGGTGAGGGGAAGATGTGCCTGGTGGTGCGATCCTGTTGGAGGTGGTGGAAGTTGCAGAGAATGATGTGTTGGATACGAAGGCTCGTGGGGTGGTAGGTGAGGACAAGGGGAACCCTGTCCCGGTGGGGGTGGGAGGGTCATGAGGGCAGACATGCAGGAAGTGGAGGAGATACGGGTAAGGGCAGCACTGATGGTAATGGAAGTTTGGAGAAAGTGGGAGGAGCCAAAAGAAATATTGTTAAAGGTGAGCACCAGTTCTGCCAGACAGAGGAGGGTGGCAGTGGAAGGGAACTGGTTGAGTCTGTTATCAGGAAAGAAATAGAGAGCCTTAAGGCCTTTCTGATGGGGATGGAAGTGTACTGAGACTTGACGTCCATGGTGAAAATGAAGCGGTCAGGGCCGGGGAACTGGAAGTCGTTGAAGTAATGGAGAGCATGCAAAGTTTCACAGATATAGGTAGGAAAGGACTGAACCAAGGGGGACAAAATGGAGTCAAGATATGAGGACACAAGTCAATAGTGCTTCAGCTGTAAGTCCAAGGGAGTCATTTATTGCATCCAGTGCTCCTGGTGTAGCCTCCTCTACATTGGTGAGAACCGACGCAGGTTGGGTGACTGCTTCGTCGAGCACCTTTGCTCCGTCCATCGCAACAGCCAGGACCTCCCGGTGGCCACCCACTTCAATTCCACATCCCATTACCATACTAACATGTCTGTCCATGGCCTCCTCTACTGCCACACTGAGGCCAGGTGCAGGTTGGAGGAACAACACCTCATATTCCGTCTTGGGAGTCTCCAACCTGATGGCCTCAACATCGATTTCTCCAACTTCCGGTAACCCCACCCCTTCTTTTTCTTTATTCCTCCCCCCCCCCCCCCCAACTCCTTTGTCTTCCCTTATTCCTGTGGCTCCCTTCCTCCGCCTTGATGACCTGCCACTCTCCTCTCCTCCCCCGCCCCATCCTTTATTCCATGGTCCACTCCTTCTCCTTCCGGATTCCTCTTTCTTCAGCCCTCGGCCTCTTCTACCCATCACCCCTCAGCTTATTACATTTTCTCCCCCTCCCCCACCCACTGCCTTCCTCCTCTCACCTGGACTCACCTATCACCTGATCTCACCTACCTCCTGCCTGAGTGTACTCCTCCCCCTCCCCCCACCTTCTTATTCTGGCTTCTGCCCTCTTCCATTCCAGTCCTGTTGAAGGGTCTCAGCCTGAAACATCAACTATTTATTTCCCTCAATGGATGCTGCCTGACCTGCTGAGTTCCTCCAGCGCTTTTTGTGTATTGCTCCAGTACTGTGCTGTACTGTTCTGTTCCTTGGAACGTGGGAGAATGAGGGGTGACTTTCCAGAAATATTTAAAATTATGAGAGGCACAGATGAGGTGCTTGGTAACAGTCTTTTCCTCAGGGCAGGGGAGCCCAAAATGAGGGAGCAGATGTTTAGGGTGATAGGGGAAAGGTTTACAAGGGACTTGAGGAGCTACCTTTTCACACAGAGGGTGGTGAGTATTTGGAATGAACTGCTAGAGGAAGTGCTTCAGGTAGGTAAAATAGTATCATTTAAGAAGCACTTGGATAAGTACATGGAGGGGCGGGGCTTAGAACATGGAACAATTACAGCACAATTCAGACCCTTCGGTCCACAAAGCTGTGCTGAACATGTCCCTACCCTAGATGTTACTAGGCTTGCCCATAGCCTTCTATTTTACTCAGCTCCATATATTGATCTAACAGTCTCTTGAAAGACCCTATTGTATCTGCCTCCACCACCATTTCCGGCAGCCCATTCCACACACTCACCACTCTCTGAGTAAAAAACTTACCCAACGTCTCCTCTATATATACTCCCCAGCACCTTAAACCTATGTCCTCTTGTGGCCACCAATTCAGCCCTGGGGAAAAACCTCTGACTATCTACCCGATCAATACCTCTCATCATCTTATACACCTCTATCAGGTCCCCCCTCATCCTCCGTCTCTCCGAGGAGAAAATGCAGAGTTTCCTCAACCTGCTTTCATAAGGCATGCTCCGCATTCCAGGCAGCATCCTTGTAAATCTCCTCTGCACCCTCTCTATGGCTTCCACATCTTTCCTGTAGTGAGGCGACCAGAACTGAGCACAATACTCCAAGTGGGGTCTGACCAGGGACCTATACAGCTGCAACAATGCCTCACAGCTCCTAAATTCAATTCCCCGATTGATGAAGGACAATACACCATATGCCTTCTTAGACACAGAGTCAACCTGGGCAGACGCTTTGAGCGTCCTATGGACTCGGACCCCAAGATCCCTCTGATCCTTCACACTGCCAAGAGTCCTACCATTAATACTATATTCCGCCAACATATTTGACCTACCAAAATGAACCACTTCACACTTATCTGGGTTGAACTGCCTCTGTCACTTCTCAGCCCAACTTTGCATCCTATCTATATCCCTCTGTAACCTCTGACAGCCCTCCAAACTATCCACAACATCCCCAACCTTCCTGTCATCCACAAACTTACCAACCCACCCCCTCCACTTCCTCATCCAGGTCATTTATAAAAATCACAAAGAGCAAGGGTCCCAGTACAGATCCCTGAGGTACACCACTGGTCACCGACCTCCACTCAGAATACGACCCCTCAACAACCACTCTTTGCCTTCTGTGAGCCAGCCAGTTCTGGATCCACACTGCAATGTCCCCTTGGATCCCATGTCTCCTCACCTTCACCATAAGCCTCGCATGGAGTACCTTATCAAATGCCTTGCTGAAATCCATATACACTACATCTACTGCTCTCCCTTCATCGATGTGCTTAGTCATATCCTCAAAAATTTCAATCAGGCTCGTAAGGCAGGACCTGCCCTTGACAAAGCCATGCTGACTATTCCTAATCATATTATACCTCTCCAAATGTTCATAAATCCTGCCTCTCAGGATCTTCTCCATCAGCTTACCAACCACTGAGGTGAGACTCACTGGTCTATAATTTCCTGGGCTATCCCTACTCCCCTTCTTGAATAAGGGAACAACATCCGCAACCCTCCAATCTTCCGGAACCTCTCCCGTCTCCATGAAGACACAAAGATCATCGTCAGAAGTTCCGCAATCTCCTCCCTCGCATCCCACAGCAACCTGGGGTACATCTCATCTGGTCCCAGAGACTTATCTAACTTGATGCTTTCCAAACGTTTCAGCACCACCTCTTTTATAATATCTACATGCTCAAGCTTTTCAGGCCACTGCAATTCCCCACTACAATCACCCAGATCTTTTTCCGTGGTGAATACTGACGTAAAGTATTCATTAAGTACCTCCGCTATTTCTTCACACTTTCCCACTGCTGCACTTGATAGGCCCTATCCTTTCGCATTTCATCCTCTTACTCTTCACATACTTGTAGAATGTCTTGGGGTTTTCCTTGATCCTGCCCGCCAAGGCCTTCTCATGTCCCCTTCTGGCTCTCCAGATCTCTTTCTTAAGTTCCTTCCTTTTAGCCTTGTACTCCTCCAGATCTCTAACAATACGTAGCTCTCTGTACCTTTTGTATGCTTTTCTTTTCCTTTTGACTAGGTTTATTATAGCCTTCATACACCATGGTTCCTGTATCCTATCATGACTCCCCTGTCTCATCGGAACATGTCTGTTCAGAGCTCCACCCAAATATCCCCTGAATATTTGCCACATATCTTCCGTACTTTTCCCAGAGAACATCTGTTCCCAATTTAATCTTCCAATTCCCTGTCTGAGAGCCTCATAATTCCCTTTACTCCAAGTAAACGCCTTTCTAGCCTGTCTGTTCTTATCCCTCTCTAGTGCTAATGTAAAGGAGATAGGATTATGATCACTATCACCAAAATGTTCACCCACTGAGAGATCTGACACCTGACCAGGTTCATTTACCAATATCAAATCAAACACAGCCTTTCGTCTTGTAGGTCTATCTACACACTGTGTCAAGAACCCTCCCTGAACACACCTAACAAATTCCACCCCATCTAAACCCCTCACTGTCTGGAGATGCCAATCGATGTTTGGGAAATTAAAATCCCCCATCACAACAACTCTGTTATTCTCACACCTTTCCAGGATCTGCTTCCCTATCTGCTCCTCAATAACACTGTCACTATTGGGCGGCCTATAAAAAACACCCAGCACCGTTATCAACCCCTTCCTGTTCCTAACCTCCACCCACAGAGACTCCGTAGACAATCCCTCCACAACGTCCACCTTTTCCGCAGCCGTGACACTATCTCTGATCAACAGTACCACTCCCCCACCTCTCTTGCCTCCCTCCCTGTCCTTCCTGAAGCATCTAAAACCCGGCACTTGAATTAACTAATCCAGCCCCCGAACCATCCAAGTCTCCGTAACGGCCACCACATCATAGCTCCAAGTATCGATCCAAGCTCTAAGCTCATCTGCCTTGTTCACAGCACACCTTGCATTAAAATAGACACATCTCAAGCCTGTATGAACATGTCCCTTCTCTATCACCTGCCCACGGCATCCACTCCTCGCCTTCTCCACTCGAGAGCCAAACACGTCCTCCCCAGTCTGTCCAATACAGATCCCACCCCCCAACAATTCTAGTTTAAACTCTCCCAAGTAGCCTTCGCAAACCTCCTCGCCAGTGTGTTGGTCCCCTGGGATTCAAGTGCAACCCGTCCTCTTTGAACTGGTCATACCTGCCCCAAAAGAGGCCCCAGTGATCCAGAAAACTGAATCCCTGCTCCTTACTCCAATCCCTCAGCCACGCATTTAACCTCGTCCTCATTCTGTTCCTATACCCACTGTCGCTTAGCACAGGCAGTAATCCGGAAGTTACTACCTTTGAGGTCCTGCTTCTCAACTTCCTTTTCAATTCTCTATAGTCTCTTTTCAGGACCTCATTCCTTTCCCTACCTATGTAGTTGGTACCAATATGTACCACGGCCTCTGGCTGTTCTCCCTCCCCCTTCAGGATATCTTGGACGCGACCTGAAACATCCCAGACCCTGGCACTTGGGAGGCAAACTACCTTCCGAGTTTCTTTCCTGCGTCCACAGAATCGCTTGTCTGCCCATCTAACTATAGAGTCCCCTACCACTAGTGCTCACCTCACTCCTTCCCTACCCACCTGAGCTACAGGGCTGGGCTCTGTGCCAGAGGAATATGGCCAAACGCAGGAAATTTGGACCAGCTGGGTGGGCACCATTGTCAGCATGGACTGGTTGGGCTGAAGGGCCTGTATCATTGCTCTATGACAATCAGAGACAAGTCCATGGCTGTGCAAGAGGTGGCCCCTCGTGTTCTGTTGCTGAGGTTGGGGTAGGATCAATGGTGGGGAGGGATGTGCCCGTGATGGATCAGGTGCTGTCTACTACTCTCTGCATGCTCTTGTGTTCCTGTGCATTGGAATTGCTGTACCAGGCCATGATGCAACCAGTCAGGATACAGAGCATCTGCAGAAGTTTGTTAGGGTGTTTGGTGACATGCCTAATCTCCTTCAGCTTTTCCCTTGCAGGATTGGGTGGGGAGCCTTTGGAGTAGCGTGTCTCTAGCAGGTAGGGGCTGAGTAATTAAAAAGTTGTGTGTTTTTTGCGCGGGCTTTTCCCTTACAGGATCGGTCCGGGAGCCATTGGAGCAGCGTGTCTCTAGCAGGTAGGGGCTGAGTATTTAAAACAGAGTGTTGATTGGTTGATTAGAGGGAGTGAGTACTTGAGATAATTGGCAGGGACAAATATAAGGAGGGGTAACTGAAGAGGAGTGACCAGTGTTTGAGTGGCTCAGGGTAGGAGTGGAGCTCTGAGTCTTTGGCTTGGGAGGCTTCTGCGAGCAGAGGCTGAGGATGAGCTTGCTCCCAGAGAGGTAAGGCTGGGTAAGTTCCTTTAATTAATTTAATTAACTTAGGAGTGGGCAATGAAGGCAGCAGTTAGGGCAGTCGTGTGCTCCGTATGCAGTATGTGGGAAGTCAGGGACCGCATTTGTACATGATAGAAATGTTCTCAGGTGCATCTATTTCAATGCAAGGAGTATTGTAGGTAAGGCGGATGAGTTTAGGGCGTGGATTGGCATGTGGGATTACGTCATTATTGCTATTAGTAAGACTTGGTTGCAGGAAGGGCAGGACTGGCAGCTTAATGTTCCGGGGTTCTGTTGTTTTGGACATGATAGAAGGGGAGGGATGAAAGGGGGAGGTGTGACATTACAAGTCAGGGAAAATATCACAGCTGTCTGTAAACAGGACAGCCTGGTGGGCTTGCCTACAGAGACCATACAGATGGAGCTGAAGAACAGGAAAGCTGTGACCACACTAATAGTGTTGTATTATAGACCACCCAATAGTCAGAGAATTGGAGGAACGAATCTGTAGTGAGATAGCAGACCAATAGACAATAAACAATAGGAGCAGAAGTAGACCATTCGGCCCTTCGAGTTTGCACCGCCATTTTGAGATCATGGCTGATCCTCAACAATCAATATCCTGTTCCTGCCTTGTCCCCATATCCCTTGATTCCCCTATCTATAAGAAACCTATCAAGCTCCTTCTTGAAAGTGCCCAGAGAATTGGCCTCCACTGCCCTCTGAGGCAGTGCATTCCACAAATTCACAACCCTCTGGGAGAAGAGGTTTTTCCTCACCTCTGTCCTAAATGGCCTAGCCCTTATCCTTAAATCATGCCCCCTGGTCCTGGACTTCCCCAACATCTGGAACATATTTCCTGTCTCTATCTTGTCCAATCCCTTAATAATCCTGTATGTTTCAATCAGATCCCCTCTCAATCTTCTCAATTCCAGCGTGTACAATCCCAGTCTCTCCAACCTCTCAGCATAAGACAGTCCCGACATCCCCGGAATTAACCTCGTAAACATATGCTGCACGCCCTCTATAGCCAGGATATCCTTCCCTAACCCTGGAGACCAAAACTGTACACGATACTCCAGGAGTGGTCTCACCAGGGTCCTGTACAAATGCAAAAGAATCTCTTTGCTTTTGTACTCAATTCCCCTTGTAATACAGGCCAACATTCCATTAGCCTTCATCACTGCCTGCTGCACTTGCTCATTCATTTTCAGTGACTGATGAGCAAGGACTCCTAGATCCCTTTGTATTTCCCCCTTACCTAACTCCACACCATTCAGATAATAATCCGCCCTCCTGTTCCTGCTCCCAAAGTGGATAACCTCACACTTAGCCACATTAAACTTCATCTGCCAAGTATCTGCCCACTTACCCAACCTATCCAAATCACCTTGAATTCTCCTAACTTCCTCTACACATGTCGCACTGCCACCCAACTTTGTATCATCAGCAAACTTGCTAATGTTATTCACAATGCCTTCATCTAAATCATCAACATAGATCGTAAACAGCTGCGGTCCCAGCACCGAGCCCTGTGGCACCCCACTAGTCACGGCCTGCCATTCTGAGAAATATCCATTCACCCCTAACCTTTGTTTCCTATCTGCCAACCAGTTTTCTATCCATGTTAATACCCGCCCCCCAATTCCATGAGCCCTAATTTTACCCACCAATCTCCTGTGCGGCACTTTATCAAATGCCTTCTTGAAAGTCGAGGTATACAACATCCACTGAATCTCCCTCGTCTAAGGAAGGATATCCTGGTTTTAGAGGGCGTGCGGTGTAGGTTTACGAGGTTAATTCCGGGGATGTCGGGACTGTCTTATGCTGAGAGGTTGGAGAGACTGGGATTGTACACGCTGGAAGTGAGAAGATTGAGAGGGGATCTGATTGAAACACACAGGATTATTAAGGGATTGGACAAGATAGAGACAGGAAATATGTTCCAGATGTTGGGGAAGTCCAGGACCAGGGGGCATGATTTAAGGATAAGGGCTAGGCCATTTAGGACAGAGGTGAGGAAAAACCTCTTCTCCCAGAGGGTTGTGAATTTGTGGAATGCACTGCCTCAGAGGGCAGTGGAGGCCAATTCTCTGGGCACTTTCAAGAAGGAGCTTGATAGGTTTCTTATAGATAGGGGAATCAAGGGATATGGGGACAAGACAGGAACAGGATATTGATTGTTGAGGATCAGCCATGATCTCAAAATGGCGGTGCAGACTCGAAGGGCCGAATGGTCTACTTCTGCTCCTGTTGTCTATTGTCTATTTTGCTGGTTACATCCTCAAAAAAAAAACTCCAGTAGATTAGTCAAGCATGATTTGCCCTTGGTAAATCCATGTTGACTCGACCCAATCCTATCATTGCTATCCAAATATGCTGTTATTTCATCCTTAATAATGGACTCTAGCATCTTCCCCACCACAATATTAGGCTAACTGAACGATAGTTCCCCATTTTCTCCCTCCCTCCTTTCTTAAAAAGTGGGATAACATTAGCCATTCTCCAATCCTCAGGAACTGACCCCGAATCTAGGGAACATCGGAAAATGATCACCAATGCATCCACAATTTCTAGAGCCACCTCCTTTAGTACCCTGGGATGCAGACCATCTGGACCTGGGTGTTTGTCAGTCTTCAGCCCCATTAGTCTACCCATCACCATTTCTTTCCTAATGTCAATCCACTTCAGTTCCTCTGTCACCCTCTGCCTTTTGTCCATCCTTACTTCTGGGAGATTTCTTACGTCTTCCCCCGTGAAGACAGATCCAAAGTACTTATTAAATTCGACTGCCATCTCCCTGTTTCCCGTAATAATTTCACCCGATTCGGTCTTCAAGGGCCCAACATTGTTCCTAACTAACTTCTTTCCCTTCACATACCTAAAAAAACTTTTGCTATCCTCCTTAATATTCCTGGCTAGCTTGCCTTCGTACCTCATTTTTTCTTCCCGAATTACCTTTTTAGTTAAATTCTGCTGCACCTTAAAAATTTCCCAATCTTCTATCTTCCCACTCAGCTTGGCTCTGCCATACTTCTTCCTTTTTAACACAATGCTATCTCTGACTTCCTTTGTCAGCCACGGTGGCCCCTTTCCCCTCTTTGAGTCCTTCCTCCTCTGGGGAATAAACTGATCCGGCACCTTGTGCATTATTCCCAAGAATACCTGCCATTGCTGTTCCACTGACAATTCTGCTAGGATGCCCGCCCAGTCAACTTTAGCCAGCTCCTCCCTCATGGCTCCATAGTCTCCTATGTTCAACTGCAAAATTGACCCTTCTGATTTGCCCTTTTCCCTCTCCAATTGCAGATAAAAACTTATCATGCTATGGTCACTACCTCCCAATGGCTCCTTTACTTCGAGTTCTCTTATCAAATCCTGCTCATTACACAGCACTAAATCCAGAATAGCCCTCTCCCTGGTCGGCTCTCGTACCAGCTGCTCCAAGAACACATCCCGGAGGCACTCCATAAACTCCCTTTCCTGGGGTCCAGTACCAGCCTGATTTTCCCAGTCCACTTGGATATTTAAATCCCCCATAACTACTGTGACATTACCCTTGCCACATGCCAACATTAACTCACTATTCAGCTTGCACCCAATATCCATGCCACCGTTCAGAGGCCTGTAGATAACACCCATTAGGGTCTTTTTGCCCTTACAGTTCCTCAGTTCTATCCACACTGACTCTACTTCTCCTGATTCAATGCCCCCCCTTGCAAGGAACTGAATCTCATTCCTCACCAACAGGGCCACCCCACCCCCTCTGCCCACCTTCCTGTCCTTACGATAGCATGTATACCCTTGAAAATTCATTTCCCAGGTCTGATCTCCCTGCAGCCATGTCTCCGTTATCCCAACAACATCATGCTTACCCATTCGTATCTGAGCTTCAAGCTCACCTACCTTATTCCTGACACTCCATGCATTCAGATATAGGATTTTTAACACTTTTCTCCTCTCTCCATTCGTATTAATGTTCCGAAATTGTGTAGTTCCTACCTGTCCTCTACCCTCCATCTCACTATCCTCTCTCTCATTCTGGATCCCCTCCCCCTGCAAATTTAGTTTAAACCCCCCCTCCCCCCCCGAGCAGCATTAGCAAACCTTCCTGCAAGAATGTCAGTACCCCTCCAGTTCAGGTGTAAACCGTCCCGTTTGAACAGATCCCATCTTCCCTGGAACAAATCCCAATTATCCATAAACCTGAAGCCCTCCCTCCCGCACCATCCCCTCAGCCACGTATTAATCTGCCTAATCTTCCTATTCCTCTCCTCACTCGCATGTGGCACAGGTAGCAATCCTGAGATTGTTACCCTGGATGTCCTGTCCCTCAACTTAGCACCTAACTCCCTGAACTCCTTACGCAGGACCTCCTCTCTTTTCCTGCCCACATCATTAGTCCCTACATGGATCACAACATCTGGGTTCACGCCCTCCCTCCTGAGAATAACCTGAACCCGATCTGAGATATCCCGGACCCTGGCACCAGGGAGGCAACAGACCATCCGGAATTCCCGATCATCCCCACAGAATATCCCATCTATCCCCCTGACTATAGAATCCCCTATCACTACCGCTCTCCTCTCTTCCTTCTTCCCCTTCTGAGTTGAGGGTCCACTCTCGGTGCCAGAGACCAGACCTCTGCAACTAGTTCCTGGTAGGTCATCCCCACCAACAGTATCCAAAGCGGTATACCTATTATTGATGGGGACAGCCACAGGGGTGCTCTGCTCTCTCTGCCTGCTCCCCTTCCCTCTCCTGACAGTTACCCAGTTACTCTCCTCCTGTCTTATCGGCGTGTCTATCTCCTGATAACTCTTATCTATCTCTGCCTCCGCCTCCCGAATGATCCGTAGTTCGTCCAGCTGCCGCTCCAATTCCCTAACTCGGTCTGCTAGGAGCTGCAGCTGGACGCACCTTTTGCAGGTGTGGTCATCAGGGACAACTGTGCTGACCCTGACCTCCCACATACCGCATACAGAGCACATCACTGCTCTAACTGTCTCCCCCATATCCTGCTCCCAGATTAGTTGCAACAAATCAAGATAAAAAGTACCCACCAGACCTTACCTTATATCTCAGCAGCACGTACTCAGGCTTACCAGCTTCCTCTTAGCGAAGTCCCTGTGTGCCGAAGCCCCTTGTGCCAAAGCGCGACCACTCTGCTTCCCTCTCACTCCGCTGCCCGCTCTGACGCTGCCCGCTCTAGAGGCTGTTTGCCTTTTAAGCTGCCCGCCCCGCGCCTGCGCAGTCCAGACCCCCCACTCAAGCACTTAAAAACTTTTACAACCCTATTAAAAGCACCCTAAAACAACAAACTAACCCTAGTAAATTACACCCCTCTTAAAAACTAAGCTCTACACTTAAAACCCACTAAAAAAGATAAAAGAAACACTTAGCTTCTTTTGTAAGAAACAGGAAGTTGTGATAGTAGGGGATTTTAACTTTCCACATATTGACTGGGACTCCCACACTGTGAAAGGGCTGGATGGCTTGGAATTTGTCAAATGTGTTCAGGTAAGTTTTCTAAATCAGTATAGAGAGGTACCAATGAGAGAGAATGCAATACTTGATCTCCTATTAGGGAACCAGACAGGTCAGGAGACAGAAGTGTGTAGGTGAGCATTTTGGGTCCAGTGGCCATAATGTCACTAGTTTCAAGTTCTTATGGATAAGGATAGATCTGGTCCTCGGGTTGAGGTTCTATATTGGAGAAAGGCCAATTTTGTGGAAATGAGAAAGAATCTAGGAAGAGTGGATTGGGATAAGTTGTTTTCTGACAAAGATGTGTTCAGTAAGTGGAAGGCCTTCAAAAGCAAAACTGAGAGTGCAGAGTCTGCATGTTCCTGCCAGGATTAAAGGCAAAGCTAACAGACATAGCGAACCTTGGTTTTCAAGGGATATTGGTGATCTGGTTAAGAAAGAGAGAGGTGTATAGCAGGTATAGGCAACTAGGAACAAATGAGGTACTTGAAGAGTATAGAAAAAGTAAGAAAATACTAAAAAAGGAAATCAGGAAGGCAAAAAAAGACATGAGGTTGCTCTGGCAGATAATGTGAAGGTAAACCCGAAGGGTTTCTAAAAGTATATGAAGAGTAAAAGGATAGTAAGGGACAAAATTGGTCCCCTAGGAGATCAGAGTGGTCATCTGTGTGGCGTCTCAGGAGATGGGGGAGATCTTAAACAGATTTTTTGCATTATTATTTACTCAGGAAACTAGCTTAGTGGATATGGAAGGAAAGGAAACAAGCAGTAGTCTCATAGAACATACAGAGATTAAAGAGGAGGAGGTGTTTGCTACCTTACAGTGAATAAAGGCAGATAAATCCCCTGGGCCTGACAAGATATTTCCTTGGACCTTGAGAGAGATGAGTGTAGAAATTGCAGGGGCCCTGGCAGATATATTTAAAATGTCTTCAGCCACGGGTGCAGTGCCAGAGGACTGAAGGGTAGCTCATGTTGTTCCATTTTTTAAAAAAGGCTCTAAAGGTAAACCAGGTAATTACAGGCCGGTGAGCCTGACATCTGTAGTAGGTAAATTATTGGAAGGTGTTCTGAGAGATCGGAAATACAGGTATTTGGACAGCCAAGGGCTGATTAAGGATAGTCAGCATAGCTTTGTGCGTGGTAGATCATGTTTAACGAATCTTGTAGAGTTTTTCGAGGAGGTTACCAAGAAAGTAGATGAAGGAAAGGCTGTGGATATTGTCTACATGGACTTTAGTAAGGCCTTTGACAAGGTCCCACATGGGAGGTTAGTTCAGACGGTTCAGTTACTTGGTATCCATGGAAAGGTTGTAAACTGGATTCCAAATGTGGGAGAAGACAGAGTGGTAGTGAATGGTTGTTTCTCAGACTGGAGGCCTGTGACTAGTGCTGTGCCTCAGGGATCTGTGCTGGGACCATTTTTGTTTGTTGTCTATATCAATGATCTAGATGATAATGGGGTAAATTGGATCAGCAAGTTTGCTGATGACACTAAGATTGGAGGCGTAGTGAACAGCGAGGAAGGCTTTTGAAGCTTGCAGAGGGATCTGAACCAACTGGCAAAATGGTGCAGAAAATGGCAGATGGAATTTAATGCAGACAAGTGTGAGGTGTTGCATTTTGGAAGGACAAATCAAGGGAGGACAAACACAGTAAATGGTAGGGCACTGAGGAGTGCGGAGGAACAAAGGGATCTGGGGGTTCAGGTATATAATTCCCTGAAGTGGCGTCGCAGGTAGACAGTGTTGTACAGAAGGCTTTTGGCATCCTGGCATTCATAAATCAAAGTATTGAGTATGGGAGTTGGGATGTTATGGTGAAGTTGTATAAGACATTGGTGAGGCCAAATTTGGAGTATTGTGTGCAGTTCTGGTCACCTAACTATAGGAAGGATATCAGTAAGATTGAAAGAGTGCAGAGGAGATTTACTAGAATGTTGCTGTGTCTTCAGGAGTTGAGTTATAGGGAAAGATTGAACAGGTTAGGACTTCATTCCTTGGAGTGTAGAAGAATGAGGGGAGATTTTATAGAGGTTTACAAAATTATGAGGGGTATAGACAGAGTTAAGGTGAGTAGGCTCTTTCCACCTAGATTAGGAGAGATAAGTACGAGAGGACATGGCTTTAGGGTGAAAGGGGAAAGGTTTGGGGAACTTCTTCACTCATAGTGGTGGGAGTGTGGAATGGGCTGCCATCTGATGTGGTAAATGCGGGCTCACTCAAGTTTTAAGTATAAATTGGGTAGATACATGGACGGGAGAGGTCTGGAAGTTTATGGACTGGGTGCAGGTAAATGGGACTAGTGGAATAACGTTTCGGCACAGACTAGAAGGGCCAAGTGGCCTGTTTTCTCTACTGTAGGGTTCTATGGCTTGGACTTAGGTATACAGGACACAATTTCAAAATCTGCTAATAATTGAAAACTTGGAAATGTGATAAGCAGTGAATGGTTGTGGAGTACAAGAAGGTAAAGGTACACAAGTGTAGGTGGTAGATGAGGTATAAAATCAACAGTTTAAATGATCTATTTTGGTAGGAAGGACAAGGAAAGGAAATATTAAGGATGCAATTCTGAAGGGGGATTGCAGGAACAGAATGACCTTGGGTTTTATGTATGCAAATCTTCGCAAGAAGTAGAATAGGTTGAGAAATGGATTCAATGAAATTTGGTTTGAAAGGAAAGGTAATTGGTTTATTATTGTCAGAATGCCTTCCAGATAGATCATTTTAAAATGTCAGTACATCAAGGTAATGCAAAGGGAAAAACAATAACAGAATGTAGATTATAATGTTACAAATACAGAGAAAGTGCAGTGCAGGTAGACAATAAGGTGCAAAGGCCATGACGAGGTAAATTGAGAGATTAAGAGTTCATCTTTATTGTACAAGTAGTCCATTCAACAGTGGGATAGAAGCTGTCCTTGAACCTGGTGGTGCACGTTTTCAAGGTTTTGTACCTTCTGCCCAATGGAAGAGAGAATGATCAAGGTGGGAGGGGTCTTTGAGTATGCTGGCTGCCTTCTTGAGGCAGGAGAAAGTGTGAAGACAAAGCTAATGGAGGGGAGGTTAGTTTTCATGATGGACTGGACTGTCTGCAACAATGAAATTTCTTGCAGTTGCCATGCCAGCAGTTGTTATATAGCTGGATAGGATGCTTTAAAAATTGGAGAGAGTCAAAGGGTGCATGCTGAATTTGGGAGGAGATTGCTGTGAGCCTGAGAGACATTTAAATCTTCTCTGGACAAAGGTGAAATGCCAGATAACTGGCAGACAGCATATGTGGTAGCTTTATTCAATAAGGGCAACATCAATGGTAGGGGAATTACTGTTTAAAAAATAAAATTGAGGGACATGCTTAATCTTCACTTGGAAAGGCACATGGCATATGGTGTACGTGGCATTGAGTTCAAGAGTCAGGCAGTTACGTCGCAGCTTTATAAAACCCTGTTTAGGCTGCATCTGGAGTATTGCATTCATTTCTGGTCACCCCATTACAGGAAGGATGTGGAGACTTTGGAGAGGGTGCAGAAGAGGTTCACCAGGATGCTGCCTGGATTAGAGGGCATGAGCTATAAGGAGAGTTGGACAAACTTGGGTTTTCTCAGGAGTAGTGGAGGTTGAGGGGAGATCTGATGGAAGTTCATAAAATTATGAGAGGCAGAGAAAGAGTAGGCAGTCAGTATCTTTTTCCTAGGGTCAAAATGTCAAATATTGGAAGATATGCTTTTAAGGTGAGAGGGGTAAAGTTCAAAGGAGATGTGCAGTGTAATTTTTTTTAAAAACCAGTGGTGGGTACCTGGAATGTTGCCAGGGGTGGTGGTGGAGGCAGATATGATAGAGGTGTTTAAGAGGCTCTTAGTTAGGTACATGGATGTGCAGAGATTAGAGGGATTACTGTAATTAGACATTAGTTGATTAATTAGTTCGCCACAACATTGTGGGCCGAAGGGCTTGTTCCTGTGCTATACAGTTCTGTTCTATGTTCAGGGATAGTCAGCACTCTTTTCTTGACAGGATATACTGTCTCACTAATTTAGTTGATTTTTTTTTAAAGAGGTAATTAAATACATTGAGGGCAACATGGTTGATCAGGTTTGATGGGTCTGGCACCAAAGGCTGAGCCCAGCAGATCCAAGGCAAGTTGGATTCAAAATCAGCTTGCCAATGGGAGGCAAAGGGTGGTTGTGGAGGGTTTTGTGATTGGAATTATGTAACTGGGGGGGGGGGGGGGGGGGTTACTACAGGAATCAGTGCTGAAATCCTTGCTGTTTAATAGAAACATTAACTATGTAAACTTGAATGTTGTAGCAATGATTTGCAGAGGACACAAAAATTGCTGTTTTTGATGGAGACAAGGATAGTCTTAGGATACAGAATGTTATTGATCAGCTAGAAAGTTTGCAGGTGGAATTCACTTCTAATAAGTGTGAGGTGTTGCATTTTGAGGGGCATGGCAAGGAGCAGGACAGTCAGCATGGCAGAACCCCAGGGAGTATTGAGGAGCAGAGGTACCTTGGTGTGCAAGTCCAAGGATCCTGAAGATGGCAGTACAGATAAGTGGGTGTTGAAGATGGCACACAATACTCCATATCTGGCATCAATGTCTTGTACAACCTCATCATAACATCCCAACTCCCATACTCAATACTTTGATTTATGAATGCCAGGATGCCAAAAGCCTTCTGTACAACCCTGTCTACCTGTGACGCCACTTTCAGGGAATTATGTATCTGAACTCCCAGATCCCTTCGTTCCTCCGCACTCCTCAGTGCCCTACCATTTACTGTGTTTGTCCTCCCTTGATTTGTCCTTCCAAAATGCAACACCTCACACTTGTCTGCATTAAATTCCATCTGCCATTTTCTGGCCCATTTTTCCAGTTGGTCCAGATCCCTCTGCAAGCTTTGAAAGCCTCCCTCGCCGTCCACAACGCCTCCAATCTTAGTGTCATCAGCAAACTTGCTGATCCAATTTACCACATCTAGATCATTGATATAGGCAACAAACAATGGACCTGGCACAGATCCCTGAGGCACACCACTAGTCACAGGCCTCTAATCTGAGAAACAACCATCCACAACCACTGTCTTTGCCCACACAGCCAATTTCAAATCCAGTTTTCAACCTTTCCATGGATACCAAGTGACTGAACCTTCTGAACTAACCTCCCATGTAGGACCTTGTCAAAGGCCTTACTAAAGTCCATGTAGACAACATCCACAGCCTTTCCTTCATATACTTTCTTGGCAACCTCCTCAAAAAAACTCTACAAGATTCATTAAACATGATCTACCACACATAAAGCCATGCTGACTATCCTTACTCAGCCCTTTGTTATCCAACTAACTGTATCCCAATCGCTCAGAACACATTCTAATAATTGACCTACTACAGATGTTAGGCTCACTAGCCCATAATTACTTGGTTTACTTTTAGAACCTTTTTTTAAACAAAGGAACACAAACTACCCTCCAGTCCTCTGGCACCACACCCATGGCTAAGGACATTTTAAATATATCTGCCAGGGCCTCTGCAATTTCTACACTAGTCTCTCTCAAGGTCCAAGGAAACATCTTGTCAGGCCCAGGGGATTTATCTACTTTTATTTGCTGTAAAGCAGCAAGCACCTCCTCCTCTTTAATCTCTATATGTTCCATGACACTTCTGCTTGTTTCCCTTCCTTCCATATCCACGATGCCAGTTTCCTGAGTAAATACTGATGCAAAAACAAAACTCTTCTCCCAAGTCCTGAAGCTCCACACATAGACAACCACTCTGATCTCCTAGGGGACCAATTTTGTCCCTTACTATCCTTTTACTCTTCATATACTTTTAGAAACCCTTTGGGTTTACCTTCACATTATCTGCCAGAGCAACCTCATGTCTTCTTTTTGCTTTCCTGATTTCCTTCAGGAGTATCTTCTTATTTTCTATACTCTTCAAGTACCTTTGTTCCTAGTTGCCTATACCTACTATACACCGTCCTTTTTCTTAGAGATCACCAATATCCCTTGAAAACTGATGTTCCTTATGCCTGTTAGCTTTGCCTTTAATCCTGGCAGGAACATGCAAACTCTGCACTCTCAAAATTTCACCTTTGAAGGCCTTCTACTTACTGAACACATCCTTGCCAGAAAACAAGTTATCCCAATCTACTCTTCTTAGATCCTTTCATTTCCACAAAACTGGCCTTTCTCCAATTTAGAACCTCAACTCGAGGACCAGATCTATCCTTATCCATAATTAACTTGAAACTAATGACATTATGGTCACTGGACCCAAAATGTTCACCTACACATACTTCTGTCACCTGACCTGTCTAGTTCCCTAATAGTAGATCAAGTATTGCATTCTTTCATTGGTACCTCATATAAGATTTAGAAAACTTTCCTGAACACATCCAACAAACTGCAAGCCATCCAGCCCTTTCACAATGTGGGAGTCCCAGTCAATGTGGAAAGTTAAAATCCCCTACTATTACAACTTTGTTTCTTACATGAGTCCACTATCTCACTACAGATTTGCTCTTCCAATTCTGACTATTGCGTGGCCTATAATAAACACTATTAGTGTGGTCACACCTTTCCTGTTCCTCAGCTCCACCCATATGGTCTCCATAGACGAGCCCTCTGGGCTGTCCTGTCTACACACAGCTGTGATATTTTCCCTGACTAGTAATGCCACTCCTCCCCCTTTCATCCCTCCCCCTCTATCACATCTGAAACAGAACCCCAGAACATTAAGCTACCACTCCTGCAACCAAGTCTCACTAATAGCAATAATGACGTAGCAATAATCCACACCCCAAGCTCATCTGCCTTACCAACAATACTCCTTACATTGAAATAGATTCACCTGAGAACATTTCTATCACATACAAACCTTTGATTTCCATCAGAACATGCTGTCCTCACATGACCTTTAACCTCCTCCACTTCACTATCTGCTCTAACACTCTGGTTCCCCTCCAAATGCAAATCTAGTTTAAACCCCCCGGAGAAACACTAGCAAACCTACCCACAAGTATGTTAGTACCCCTCCAATTCAAGTGCCAACCATCCCATCAGAACAGGTCTCACCTTCCCTGGAAAAAAGCCCAGTTGTCCAGAAACAAAGCCCTCCCTCCTGCACCATCTCCTTAGCCACATATTTAGCTGCATTATCTTCCCATTTCCTACCTCACTAGCGCACAGCATGGGTAGCAATCCTGAGATTGCAACCTTGGAGGTCCAGTCCTTCAACTTTGTTCCTAACTCTCTATACTCTCTTTGCAGGACCTCCTTCCTATCCACTTCATTGGTCCCTACATGGACCACTACATCTGGCTGCTCACCCTCCAGCCTGAGAATATCAAGAACTCAATCCAAGATATCACAGACCCTGGCATCAGGGAGGCAGCAGACCATCTGGGATTCTTAATCTCTCCTACAGATACCTTCTACCTGTACCCTTAACTATCAAATCCCCATCACTACTGGTCTCCTCTTTTCTTTCTGAGCCAAGAGTTCAGTCTCAGTGCCAGAGACACAATCACTACAACTTGTCCCTGGCAGGTCATCCCCACCAGCAGTATCCAAAACAGTATACTTATTGTTGGTGGGAACAGCCACAAGGGTGGTCTGCTCTTTCTGTCTATACCCCTTCCTTCTCTTGACATTCACCCAGCTAATTTCCTCATGACTTTTAGGGGTGACTATCTTCCTAAAACTCCTGTCTATTTCTGCCTCTCAAATGCTCCCAAGTTCATCCAGCTCCAGTTCCCTAACTCAGTTTGTCAGCAGCTACAGCTGCATGCACCTTTTACAGGTTTAGTCATCAGGGACAAGTGTGCTGGCCCTGACTGCCCACATACTGCATACAGAGCACTTAACTGCTGCCTTCATTACCTATTCCTATGTGAATTAAATTAATTAAAGGAACTTACCCAGGCTCTGGGAGTGAGCTTGAGCTTGAGCTTGAGCTTGGCCTTGGCCTTGGCCTTGGCCTTGGCCTTGGCCTTGGCCTCTGCTCACCAAAACCTCAAAGCTCAACTCCTACCCTGAGCCACTCACTGGCCACTCCTCTTCAGTTACCCCTCCTTATATTTGTCCCTGCCAACTACCTCAAGTACACACTCACTCTAATCAACTACTCAACACTGTTTAACCCTTCAGTTGCCCTCCACTTATTAAGCTTTTTAAATACACTCACCAGACCTGAAAGGGACCTGCTGCTCCAATGGCTCCCGGGCTGCTTTTGTAAAAGAAAATAGCTCTGGGCCTGTACTCACTGGAGTTTAGAAGGATGAGGGGGGATCTCATTGAAACCTACTGAATATCGAAAGGCCTGGATAGAGTGGACGTGGGGAGGATGTTTCCAGTAGTGGGAGAGTCTGGGACCAGAGGGCACAGCCTCAGAACAGAAAGATGTCCCTTAGAACAGAGATGAGCAAGAATTTCTTTAGCCAGAGGGTGGTGAATCTCTGGAATTCACTACCGCAGATGGCTGTGGAGGTCAAGTCATTGGGTATATTTGAAGCGAAGGTGGTTGGGTTCTTGATTAGTAAGGGCTTCAAAGGTTGTGGGGAGAAGGCAGGAGAATGGAGTTGAGAGGGAAAAAAAATCAGTCATCAAATGACGGAGCAGTCTCGATGGGCCAAATGGCCTAATTCTGCTCCTATGTCTTATGGTCTTATAACCCTGTCAATACTCCTGCTGCCTCAGGAAAAAAGCCAACATAATCAAAGAGGCTTCGTGGGTTTCACTTTGGAAGACGTCGGGACTTCGGAGCAGATAAGTTTTTTTATTTGTTTTTAATAGTTTTTATTATAAGGGTTAGATTTCGTAGGGTTCTTAAGTTGTTTTATAAGTTTTTAATTGGGAATAGTGAGGGCTTGACTGTGCAGGCGCGTGATGTCAGCAGGTAAGGCGCGGGCAGTTTAAAAAGCAAACTGCCATATTCAGCGGGCAGCGTCGGAGCGGGCAGCAGAGTGAGAGGGAGCAGAGTGGTCGGGCTTTGGCTCAAGGGGCTTTGGTGTAAAGAGGCGAGGAAAGGGAGGTGACTCAAGGAAAGGAAGGTGTATGAGTGCGGTGTGCTGTACTCAGTGTCAGATGTGGGAGTTCCCGGAGTCTCCCTGCCTCCAGGAAGGCTACGTCTGTGCCCGGTGTGTCGAGCTGCAGCTCCTGAGGGACGTGTTAGGGAACTGGAGATGCAGCACGATGACCTTCATCTGGTCAGGGAGAGTGAGGAGGTGATAGAAAGGAGTTATAGGCAGGTGGTCACACCGGGGCCACGGGAACAGCCAGAGGTCTTGGTACATATTGGTACCAACGACATAGGTAGGGAAAGGAATGAGGTTCTGAAAAAAGACTATAGAAAATTAGGAAGGAAGTTGAAAAGCAGGACTGAAAAGGTAGTAATTTCCGGATTACTGCCTGTGCTAAGCGACAGTGGGTATAGGAACAGAATGAGGACGAGGTTAAATGCGTGGCTGAGGGATTGGAGTAAGGAGCAGGGATTCAGTTTTCTGGATCATTGGGGCCTCTTTTGGGGCAGGTATGACCTGTTCAAAGAGGATGGGTTGCACTTGACTCCCAGGGAGACCAATAGCCTGGTGGGGAGGTCTGCTAAGGCTACTGGGGAAGGTTTAAACTAGAAATGTTGGGGGGTGGGATCCAAACTGGAGAGACTGGGGAAGAGGTGTTTGACTCAAGTAGAGAAAGCTAGTAGTAGGTTTGGTAGGCAGGTGAAAGAGAAGAGACATGCTCAGACAAGTTTGAGGTGTGTCTATTTTAACGCAAGGAGTATTGTGAACAAGGCAGATGAGCGTAGAGCTTGGATCAACACTTGGAGCTATGATGTGGTAGCCATTACAGAGACTTAGATGGCTCAGGGACTGGAATGGTTGCTTCAAGTGCCTGGTTTTAGATGTTTCAGGAAGGACCGGGAGGGAGGTAAAAGAGGTGGGGGAGTGGCACTGCTGATCAGAGAGTGTCACGGCTACGGAAAAGGTGGACGTTGTGGAGGGACTGTCTACGGAGTCTCTCTGGGTGGAGGTTAGGAACAGGAAGAGGTCAATAATATACTGGGTGTTTTTTATGGTCCGCACAATAGCAACAGGGATATTGAGGAGCAGATAGGGAAGCAGATCCTGGAAAGGTGTGAGTTGTTGTGAAGGGGGATTTTAATTTCCCAAACGTTGATTGGCATCTCCAGACAGTGAGGGGTTTAGATGGGGAGGAGTTTGTTTAGTGTGTTCAGGAAGGATTCTTGACACAGTATGTAGGTGGACCTACAAGAGGAGAGGCTGTGCTTGATTTGGTATTGGGAAATGAACCTAGTCAGGTGTCAGATCTCTCAGTGGGTGAACATTTTGGTGACAGTGATCATAATTCTATCTCCTTATGTTAGCACTGGGGAGAGATAGGAACAGACAGACTAGAAAGGTGTTTACTTGGAGTGAAGGGAAATATGAGGCTCTCAGGCAGGAAATTGGAAGATTAAAATGGGAACAGATGTTCTCTGGGAAAAGTATGGAAGAAATGTGGCAGGTATGTCTGGTGTTCTGCATAGGCATGTTCCAATGAGACGGTGGGGGGGGGGGGGGGGGGGGGGAGTCACGAGAAGATACAGGAACCGTGGTGTACAAAGGCTATAATAAATCTAGTCAAAAGGAAAAGAGAAGCTTACAAAAGGTACAGGGAGCTGGGTAATGTTACAGATCTGGAAGAGTATAAGGCTAATAGGAAGGAGATTAAGAAGGAGATTCGGAGACCCAGAAGGGGACATGAGAAGGCCTTGGCGGGCAGGATTAAGGAAAACCCCAAGGCATTCTACAGGTATGTGAAGAGCAATAGGATAAGATGTGAAAGAATAGGGCCTATCAAGTGCAGCAGTAGGAAAGTGTGTATGGATCCGGAAGAAATAGGGGAGGTACTTAATGAATACTTTACGTCATTATTCACTACGGTAAAAGATCTGGGGGATTGTAGTGGGGACATGCAGTGGCCTGAAAAGCTTGAGCATGTAGATATTAGAAAAGATGAGGTGCTGAATCTTTTGGAAAGCACTGAGTTGGTCAGGTCACCAGGACCAGATGAGATGTACCCCAGGCTGCCGTGGGAGGTGAGGGAAGAGATTGCGGAGCCTCTGACGATGATCTTTGCATCGTCGATGGAGATGGGAGAGGTTCTGGAAGATTGGAGGGTTGTGGATGTTGTTCCCTTATTTGAGAAAGAGAGTAGGGGTAGCCCAGGGAACTATAGACCAGTGAGTCTCACCTCAGTGGTTGGTAAGCTAATGGAGAAGATCCTGAAAGGCAGGATTTATGAACATTTGGAGAGGTATAATATGATTAGGAATAGTCAGCATGGCTTTGTCAAGGGTAGGTCCTGCCTTATGAGCCTGATTGATTTTTGTTTTGAGGATTTTTTTTTAATAAGATCTTTATTAGTCACATGTACATCGAAACACACAGTGAAATACGTCTTTTGCATAGTGATTTTGGGAGGCAGCCCGCAAGTGTTGCCACACTTCCGGTGCCAACATGGCATGCCCATAACTTCCTAACCCCTACGTCTTTGGAATGTGGGAGGAAACCCACACAGACACGGGGAGAACATACAAACTCCTTACAGACAGTGGCCGGCTTTGAACCCGGGTCACTGGTGCTGTAAAGCATTGTGCTAACCACTATGCTACTGTGCCATCACTAACCGTACTATACCGCTGTACTGTACTGTGACTAAATACATCGATGAAGGGAGAGCAATAGGTGTAGTGTATATGGATTTCAGCAAGGTGTTTGATAAGGTATCCCATGCAAGGCTTATTGAGAAATTAAGGAGGCATGGGATCCAAGGGGGCACTGCAGTGTGGATCCAGAACTGGCTGGCCCACAGAAGGCAAAGAGTGGTTGTTGAAGGGTCGTATTCTGAGTGGAGGTCAGTGACCAGTGGTGTACCTCAAGGATCTGTACTGGGACCCTTGCTCTTTGTGATTTTTATAAACAACCTGGATGAGGAATTGGAGGGGTGGGTTAGTAAGTTTGAGAATAACACAAAGGTTGGGGGTGTTGTGGAATAGTTTGGAGGGCTGTCAGAGGTTACAGACGGACATAGATATGATGCCAAACTGGGCTGAGAAGTGGCAGATGCAGTTCAACCCAGATAAGTGTGAAGTGGTTCATTTTGGTAGGTCAAATATGTTGGTGGAATATAGTCTTAATGGTAGGACTCTTGGCAGTGTGAAGGATCAGAGGGATCTTGGGGTCTGAGTCCATAGGATGCTCAAACTGGCTGCGCAGTTTGACTCTGTGGTTAAGACGGTGTATGGTGTATTGTCCTTCATCAATTGGGGAATTGAATTTAGGAGCTGCGAGGTAATGTTGCAGCTATATAGGTCCCTGGTCAGACCCCACTTGGAGTACTGTGCTCAGTTCTGGTCACCTCACTACAGGAAGGACGTGGAAGCCATAGAAAGGGTGCAGAAGAGATTTATAAGGATGCTGCCTGGAATGCAGAGCATGCCTTATGAAAGTAGGTTGAGGGAACTCGGCCTTTTCTCCTTGGAGCGACGGAGGATGGGGGGGACCTGATGGAGGTATATTAGATGATCGGGTAGATAGTCAGAGGCTTTTCCCCAGGGCTGAAATGGTGGCCACAAGAGGACATAGGTTTAAGGTGCTGGGGAGTAGGTATAGAGGAGATGTCAGGGGTAAGTTTTCTTTACTCAGAGTGGTGAGTGCGTGGAATGGGCTGCCGGCAACGGTGGTGGAGGCAGATACGATAGGGTCTTTTAAGAGACTGTTGGATAGGTACATGGAGCTGAGTAAAATAGAGGGCTATGGGTAAGCCTAGTAATTTCTAGGGTAGGGACATGTTCAGCACAGCTTTGTGGGCTGAAGGTCCTGAATTGTACTGTAGTTTTTCTGTTTTCTATCCTTTCTACCCTGGTCATTCTCTCTTTACCCCCCCCTTTCATTGGGCAGAAATTACAAAAGCCTGAAAACACTACCAGGCTCAAGGACAGCTTTTAAGACTGTTGTAAGGCCCTTGAATGGACCTCTTGTGCAATGAAGATGAACTCTTGACCTCACAATCTACCTTGTTGTTGTCCTTGCACCTTATTGTCTACAGGCACTGCACTTTCTCTGTAGCACTATTCTGTTTCTACTTTTCCCTTTGTTCTACCTCAATGCATATTTTGAAATGAACTGTATGGATGGCATGCAAAACAAAGCTTTTCACTGTATCTCTGAATATGTGCAACAATAAACCAGTTACTAATTTATTTACTACCAATTTTTCATGCTGGATAATGATAGGTGCCTTTTTATTTCAGGAAACAACTGTTGTATTATTGTAGGGCCAGGAGATCCATTCTATTTAAATGGAAAGATCCTAAACCCCCTCCTACATTCCAATGGTTTCCCCAAACTATGACATGTTTAAACTTAGAAAAAATTAGGAGTGGTACTTCTGAGCCTTCGGTTAAATTTGAAGAAACTTTCCATTTTCAGGTGATGCAGGTTGGCCTTTTCTGAATCCTTTTCAATAACTTTCTCTTTGAATATAGAAGAGTGGAGTTAATGACATAATCTTTTAACCAATGAAATACAACAGCCCAGCTTTTGTTTAGTTTTTGGTTATTATTAGTTTTGTTATTTTTTTAGTTTAGTTTTTTTATAACTAATCAAACTTCTTTTTAAATCTTTTTCATGCTCAATTATCAAGAGATTGGGAGGTTCAGATTACATATTTTACTGTGTCTGTATACATTAACTGTTATCCCGGTCTCTTTGTATCATGTGTATAACTACTGTTGTTATGTTTATTAATTTGAAAATTAATAAAAAGATTGGAAAAGAAAGTATTATTGTATATTTTAATTTGTTGGTGTTAACATTACATTTATTTTCATGGCTGAAATAATCAGGTGTTACAGGCTATACATGTAAATATGTTATAGCATCAAACGATTACTATCACTGTGTGAGCAGGTTAATGGACAACAAAATAAGCAGCACCCTTTACGAATTCTCTTACATATGCATTGTGCCAAGTTGATAGAGTGGACATGGAGGTGATTTCAGCTGATTTTAGGACAAATGACATAATTGTCACAGGAAAGAAGACATTTCTACAGTGATCGGAGAACAGTTAAATTTAAAGTAGTAACAATATGCTAGTGAGCTGTGACATTGACTCTTCTTTAAATCATAACACGTTATAAAGTGAGATAGTCTCACTCTACCATTAAACCCTCAAAAGAAGCATCACAACTGCCCACCACTCACAGCAGAAATCACAATCATTGTGAAAGTACAAAGGAATTGCACAAAAATATGGATTGTTGTTACTAATGCCTTAGACAATGAATTTGCCGTACAATGCAAAACACACTTTAAGGGGCTCAAATTCAATCCTCTATAAAAGTTGAATTTGGAGAATGACATTAATGTTAATAGTCAGAGTGATACAGCACAGAAACAGGCCCTTCAGTCCAGCTGGTTCATGCTAACCAAGATACCCCATCCAAGCTGGTCCCATTTGCCAGCGTTTGGCCCAAAACCTTCTAAACTTTTCCAATCTATGTGTCGTCCCGAAATTAATTTTCCCCTTCTGTCCGCTGTAAATAACACAGTGCCACGAGGTCGATTCGAACAAATACCTTTATTAGCAGTGCACCGCTAGGAGAATTCTCTTCAGCACTCACTAAGAGTTGCTTCCCGAGTTCTCCCCGCACAAAGGGCAGACAGACATTTATACAGGAATTGTCACGCACATCCCATGCAAACGGCGCCGCGAGTTTCGGTCAAGCTATAGAGATCCCGAGACAGCTATCGCACCTCTTGTCTTAGTATAATTGAGTTATAATCAAGGCATTCAAAGGCAGGTATCACCCTTTATTGTCAGACCAAGCCTTCACCTCGATGTTAATTACACCCAGTATCGCCACCGTCTGACATATCGGAATGGTCCGTTACCCGAAACAAAGGCATACTTAACATTCCAACCTAACTAGTGGGTCAGCAGCTTGCTAGTCCTTGCTAGAGAAATATAAATGCATATATATATTTTGTTTACCAGTTATAGGTATGGTTGCAATTCCTCACCCTTCACTTCCTCACATGTACCTGTCCAAATGTCTTTTAAAAGTTGTCATTGTACCTGCCTCAACCACTTCCCCTGACAGGTCATTGTCACAATGTCACATGAAGAGCGAGATTGCAGAGAACCCAAATGCGGAACACCGGTCCGAGACTGGAGTCAGGATGCTTCCTCGAAACCGAACGTAGAACAATGAACAGAAGGAATCTTGCCTCAGGGCTCTGAGACGGAGTCCCGACAGGGAAACAGGGTTTTCTAGGAGAAACAGTGAAACCAGGACTGCTCTAGAGTTGACAGCTCTAAATAACCAGGAGACAATGTATAACCAGAGATAGGCCGATAATCTGGCAACCAGTGTTTGTGAAACCAGGGTTCTTATACTAGTCTCCTGATGGAACTCAGGTGTGTGTCATGAGGCAAATAGTAGTGCATGGAAACCATGTGCTGCACAACAAGGTACCATCAATGGGGATAAGGGGCAGAATCGAGAACAAGCGCTCAGAACCATGACAGTACCCCCCACTCAACGGGAGCCTCTAGGTGAACCACTGAACTTGTCTAGATGGTTCTGATGGAATTCATGAATGAGGGAAGGGTCCAAAATGAAGGAGCGATGAACCCAGGAACGTTCCTCTGGACTGTATCCCTCCCATTCAACCAAGTATTGCAGACCCCTGCCCCTGTGGCGCACATCTAGTAAACGTTGGACGGTGTATGCTGGATGGTTGTCAATGATCCGGGGGAGGGGAGGGTGGCGGAGGGGGCTCGGCCAGAGGGCACAATGGTCTGCTAACCACCAGCTTCACCTGGGACACGTGGAAAGTGGGATGTATCCTTAGAGCTGTAGGTAATTTGAGCCAGACTGCCGTGGGACTGACAATCTGCTCAATGTCAGAAGGTCCCAAGAAACGAGAGGGCGAGTTTCTTGGGCTCGTCTTTGAGGGGGATGTCCCTAGCTGAGAGCCAAACCTTCTGTCCAGGCTGGTATTCTGGTGCAGGAACCCCACGGCGATGAGCAATTCTCCGGTTGCGGTTGGCGGAACAGAACAGGGACACACGTGTCCTCCCAGACCTTGTGACAACGGCGGAGATGGTCCTGAACTGAGGGCATGGCGATATCCTCTTCATGGATGGAGAACAGAGGGGGTTGGTCACCGAGTTAACATTCGAAGGGGGATCTTCCGGTGGCAGTGCAGACCAGAGAGTTGTGGGCGTACTCAACCCAAGCGAAGTGGGTGCTCCATGTAGGTGGGTTGTTCGCCGTTATGCAGCGTAGTGCTGCTTCCAAATCTTGATTCGCCCGTTCCGTGTGGCCTTTCGTCTGTGGATGGAAACCGGACGATAGGCTTACAGATGTTCTGAGGGCCTGACATAAAGACTTCCATACCACAGAGATGAACTGGGGACCCCGGTTGTAAATAATGCCTGCAGGGATTCCGTGGAGGCGGAAGACATGTTGGACGACCAGGTCAGCTGTCTCCCGAGCAGTAGGGAGTTTGGGAAGGGCCACAAAATGCACTGCTTTGGAGAATTGGTCCACTATGGTGAGGACAGCTGTGTTCCCGTGAGAAGGGGGCGGTCCCGTGACAAAATCCAGGGCAATATGGGACCATGGATGGCTAGGTATGGGTAAGGGACGAAGCAGTCCAGTGGGTGGTCAGTGGGAGGCTTTTCTACGGGCACAGACAGAAACAAAGGAATGGGTATCAGCGTCCATGGAGGGCCACCAGAAGTGTTTCTTCAAAAGGAGAAGAGTCCTATCAATCCCCAGATGGCAGACAAAACAAAAATAATGTCCCCACTGAAGAACTTGAGACCGCATGGATTCGGGTACAAAAAGGAGGTTGGGTGGTCCATTAACTGGGTCAGGTTGGGCTTTCTTGACTATGGCCTCGATCTCCCAGATGAGGGCTGCCACCACACAGGACCAGTGAAGAGTGGTCTTGGGGTTAGGATGGTCCTCCTCGGTAGTGTATTGCCAGGAGAGAGCATTGGGCTTCTCGTTCTTGGACCTAGGACGATAGGTTAATGTAAACCTGAACCTGCCAAAGAATAATGCCCAATGGGCTTGGCAGGAATTCAGGCATTTAGTGGTTCGGACATATTCCAGGTTCTTGTGGTCTGTCCAAATGATAAATGGATTCTCCGCTCCCTCTAGCCAGTGCCTCCACTCCTCTAAAGCAAGTTTGACCACCAGTAACTCCTGGTTCGCCACGTCCTAATTACGTTTGGTGGGGGACAACTGGCGAGAAAAAAAAGCACAGGGGTACAGTTTCTGATCCGGGCCCAAGCGTTGTGAGAGGACTGCTCCCACCCCGGAGTCAGAGGCGTCGACCTCCACAATGAATTGATTGGAGGGGTCTGGTTGCACCAAGATGGGGGAGGACGTGAAGCATTTCTTCAGCTCCGAGAATGCTGATTCAGCTTCAGGGTTCCAAAGAAAAGGGGTCATAGGTGAAGTGAGTTGAGTAAGGGGTGCCGCCACCAGACTATAATTCTTAATGAAAAGGCGATAGAAATTCGCAAACCCCATAAACCTTTGGAGTTGTTTGCGTGTCGTGGGTCAAGGCCACTCCGCCATCACCCAGATCTTCTCGGGATCCGCCCTTACTCGTCTCTTCTCAAGGATGTATTCTAAGAAGCTGACGGAGGGGACATGGAATTCGCATTTCTCAGCCATGAAGAGCTTGTTTTCCCACAGCCTCTGGAGGAGCTGACCGACATGATTGGTGTGTTCCTGGAGACTACTGGAGAAGATCAGGATGTCATCCAGATAGACAAACTCAAATCGATTTATAAAGTCTCGTTGGACATTTATCAGAGCTTGGAAAACGGCAGGAGCATTGGTGAGGCCGAATGGCATTACCAGGTATTCGAAGTGGCCGAGAGAGGTTTTAAACGCTGTCTTCCTCTTGTCTCCCTCCCTTATTCTGATTAGATGGTAAGCACCTCGTAGAGAATATGGTGGCCCCATGAAGTAGTTCAAAGGTGGAACTGATGAGAGGCAGTGGGTATTCGTTCTTGACAGTTATGTTATTTAGGCCCCGGTGGTCGATGCACGGACGCAGTGAGCCACCCTCCTTCCCCACAAAGAAGAATCCTGTACCTACCGGGGAGGATGAGGGACGAATAATGCCTGCTGTGAGAGATTCGTTGATATACCCCTCCATTGCTTCCCTCTCTGGTCGGGACAAGTCGTATAACCGACTGGTAGGTAGCGGAGCTCTGGGGAGAATGTCGATTGCGCAATCTTATTGCCAGTGTGGAGGCAGGGAAAGAGCCCGTTGTTTGCTAAGTCCTTGCCCCAGGTTGTGATACTCTGCTGGGACTCTGGACAAATCTGGGGGTTTTGGCGGCTGACGAACTAGCGGTAGACTTTACCGGGGAAAGGGCCGACTGAAGACAAGTGGAGTGGCAAAACGGACTCCAACTGGCTATCCTACCCATGGACCAATCGATGTGGGGATTGTGGCAGCTCAACCAGGGGTACCCAAGAACCATCGGAGTCTGCGGGGAGGCGATCAGGTAAAATTGGACCTGTTCCCGATGGTTTCCAGCGATAAGCAAAGACAGTGGAGGTTTATGGTACGTGACTCAGGTCAACAGTCGTGAGTGCCCGAACTTCTAGAGGGGTACTCAGTGGCTCCCGAGGAATCCCGGCCCGGAAAGCTACGTCTTTGTCCAACAGATTTCCCTCAGTGCCAGAGTCCACCAAGGCAGAAAGGGACAGGGACTGTTTGAGGTGCCTTATGGTAGCTGGGATCAGCATCTGGTTCTTGGGGACGAAAGGGAAAGTTGTCTGGCTCACCAGGATCCACCCCCCCCCCCCCCCCCCCCAACTGGTGAGCCTTCCCCTTTTGGCCAAAGGGAACAAATGGCAAGAAAATGGCCAGGTTGGCCACAGTAGAGGCAATTCCCAGCTCTTAACCTCTGACATTGTTTGGTGGGAGAAAGGTGATTCTGTCCCAGCTGCATTGGTTTTGCCTCTGGGTTGGTGAAATCAGCTGGGTTGGGAGCGCCTCTAGGAGTGGAAGGAGCAGAGAGGCTCGGGCTAGGAGAGGCTGGGAAGTTGACCCGCGGGGTGAACAGAGGTGTTGGATGAACCATCCTCTCTCTCTGCCATTCCCGGAGTCGGTTGTCCAGCCTGGTGGCTAGGGAGATCAACGCATCCAGACTGGTTGGCTCATCCCTTGCCGCCAACTCATCCTTTATCCTGTCACCAAGGCCTTGCCGAAAAACCCCCTGGAGAGCCTCGTCACTCCACCCCGAGTCAGCTGAGAATGTCCGGAACTCCACGGAGTATTCCGCGACACTGCGGGAGCCCTGATGGAGGGTCAGTAGTCGCTTGGCTGCCTTTTTGCCCCAGTGGGATGGTCGAAGACCTTTCTCATTTCCGCAATGAATGTGTGAAATGAAGAGCAGGTCTCTGGCTGATTGTCCCAGATGGCAGTGGCCCATTCTAACGCACTTCCTCGCAACAGCTCCATGATAAATGCTATCTTGGATCTATCGGTGATGTACTTGGAGGGCCACTGCTCAAACACTAATGAGCATTGTAGCAGGAAGAACCGGCACTTTCCCAGATCCCCAGCGTAGGGTTCTGGGTCAGGTACGTGTGGTTCCTTGGGTGGTCGGATCATTGAACCATAAGGTGATGCCATTACGGATTGTCCAGGCTGGTCACACAGAGTTCTCGGAGTGGAAGAGGTAAGAAGAGTGGAGACTCAGCTGACCTGTTCACTGACCTGCCCAACATTCATTGCTAGGGTACGGAAGTTTTCCATAACCTCCTGGAGCTGCTGGTCGTGCCGGCCGAGAAGTGAGTCCTGGCTGGTGAGGGCTTCTTGCAGGGGATTCATGCCCACTGGGTTTGTGGGGTCCAGATTATTCTGTCACAATGTCAAATGAAGAGCAAGATCGCGGAGAACCCAAATGCGGAACACCGGTCCGAGACTGGAGTCGGGATGCTTCCTCAGAACTGAACGCAGAACAGCAAACAGAAGGAATCTTGCCTCGGGGCTCTGAGACAGAGTCCCAACACGAAAACAGGGTTTTCTAGGAGAAACAGCGAAACCAGGACTGTTCTAGAGTTGCCGGCTCTAAGCAGCCGGGAAACAAAGTATACCCAGAAATAGACCAATAATCTAGAAACCAGTATTTGTGAAACCAGGGTTCTTATACTAGTCTCCTGATGGAACTCAGGTGTGTGTCATGAGGCAAGTAGTAGTGCATGGAAACCATGTGCTGCACAACAAGGCACCATCAATGGGGATAAGGGGCAGAATCGAGAACCAGCACTCGGAACCATGACAGTCATTCCACATAGATACCATTCTTTGTGTAAAAATATTGCCCCTCAAATTCCTCTTAAACCTTTCCCCTCTCACCTTAAACCTATGCGCTCTAGTTCTTGATACCCTAACTCTGGAAAAAGACTGAGTGCATTCACCCTATGCCCCTCATGATTTTATACATCTCTATAAGATCACCACTCAGTCTTCTATACTCAAAGAAATAAAGTCCTAGCCTGTCCAACCTCTTCCTATAACTCAGTCCCTCAAGTCCTGGCAGCATCTTTGTAAATATTTTCTGCAGTCTTTCCAGTTTAATAGCATCTTTCCTATAGCAGGGCGACCAAAGCTGAATGCAATACTCCAAGTTCTGCCTCACCGGCATCCTGTACAACTGCATCATGACCTCCCAACTTTTATATTGAATGCCCTGACTTCTGAAGGCCAGCGTGTAAAAGCCTTCTTCACCACCCTGTCTACCCGTGGCTCCAATTTCAGTGAAAAGTGAGCTGAAGAATGCAAACGTTTTGAGGATTCTTGCAATGATTGCCATATCGCTGTCCAGTGACTTCCCTTGGAAAGCGCCTCCATATGAATGTCAGTGAGGACATCATTTGCTTGATTGGTTGCAATGATAACTGAACCTGTGGAGTTTCACTTTCTTATCTCAGTACTTGGGCTAATTGATAATTCTGACACTGTGGTCATAATGCCATGATTTCATTATTTATTTTACAATTAAAATCTGTTAATAATGACTCAATTTTGGTTTAGATGTAACCTGTTTATTTTTAACTACTTAAATAATTTTGTGTTGTATAGATCATAAATATTCAAGGATTCATCATCAGATCTAAATGAATATGCCACAGCTGTCACTGATTTCATCAAGACCTGCATGGATGAGTGTGTGCCTTCAAAAACATACCAAGTCTTCCCAAACCGGAAGCCCTGGATGAACCAGGAGATTCACAGTCTGGTGAGGGCTAGACCTGTAGCATTCAAAACCAGCAATCCAGAACCCTACAAGAAGTCCAGGTATGACCTACGAAAAGTCATCGTGCGAACGAAAAGGCAATTCCATGTGAAATTAGAGACACAATCAGATGCATGACAGCTGTGGCAGGGTTTGCATGCCATTACTTCCTGCAAGGGAAAACCTAACCTGTGTAAATTCCCAGAGCATCTGGAGACCCTGTGATCTCTGTCTCGGAGGTAGATGACAGAACATCCTTCAAGAGGGTGAACCCTTTGTTATGAGAAAGGTTCTTTTGGTATCTTAAAGATAAAGGTATCTGGACACACAGTCTTTGTACTTTAAAAGGAGGATTTTATTCACAAAGACCGACGCGGGAACAGAATGTGAAAGAACAAATGCACACTCGCACACTCGCACAAGGGTGATGGCGAAACGTGGAGGAGTCGCAACAGGGGTGAAGTACACACACGCTCACACACACACACACACACACACACACACACACACACACACACACACACACAACGAACTAGTACAAACGATCAGGGAATGAACAAATATGTTGTCTGGACCCCCCTGAATCGGGACAAACAACGGCTCTATGCTACTGGGAATCTACTCAGGACGCTCCTAGACCCCTGTGGAAGTGCATCCTCTCACCTGTGGTCTCGACCCCAGCAGCAATCGGAAAAGAGGAAGAGAGCCCACGTGTACCATCTTTTATAGGGCTGTAGCTGGGTGGAGCCGCTCAAGTGAAACAAGCCAATGACTCAGGGTCAAGAACAAAGGTGGGTTACGAAACAATCCTCAGGTGTGCTCTTTAATGGGTGGGGCGGAGCTGGACCCTTGATTGACAGTGGTGTAGCCTCCAACCTGATAGGCAATGCTATCATCTGACCATGGTGGTCAGTAGTGTTGTCACTGTCTTCTGACCCCTGACCTTTCATACTACACCCTTGCAAGACATCAGGCCCCTATGGTGTACCTGGCAGGGTACTGAAAACCTGTGTCAACCAATCGGCTGGAGCGTTCAAGGACATCTTCAACCTCTCACTGCTGCAGTTGGAGATTCCCACTTGTTTCAAAAGGACATCAATCATATCAGTGCCCAAGAAGAGCAGGGTGAGCTGTCTCAGTGATTATCGCCCAGTAGTACTCACATCTACTGTGATGAGGTGCTTTGAGAGCTTGGTCATGGCTAGAATTAACTCCTGCCTGAGCAAGGACCTGGACCCACTGCAATTTGCCTACTGCCACAACAGCGGATGCAACCTCATAGGCTCTCCACTGGGCTTTGGAGCACTTGAATAACAGCAATATATATGTCAGGTTGCTGTTTATCAATTACAGCTTGGCATTCAATACCATCATCCCCTCAGTACTAAGCAACAAGCTCCAAAACCTGGGCCTCTGTACCTCCCTCTGCAATTGGTTCCTTGGTCTCCTTATCGGGAGACCACAGTCAGTGCGGATCGGTAATAACATCTCCTCATCACTGACAAACAACACAGGTGCACCTCAAGGATGCATGCTTAGCCCACAGCTCTACTCTCTCTACACTCATGACTGTGTGGTTAGGCATAGCTCAAACACTATCTATAAATTCGCCAATGACACCACTGTTGTGGGCAGAATCTCAGCAGCGACGAGGAGGGGTACATGAGTGAGATAGGTCAGCTGGTTGAGTGGTGTCGCAACAACAGCCTCTCACTAAATGTCTACAAGACCAAGAAATTGATTGTGGGCTTCAGGAAGGGGAAGTCAGGAGAACACACACCAGTCCTCATTGAGGGGCCAGCGGTGGAAGGACGAGCAACTTCAAGTTCCTGGGTATTAACATGTCAGAGGATTTTTCTTGGGCCCAACTCATTGATGCAATTATGAAGAAGGCACTCCAGCAGCTCCACTTCATTAGGAGTTTGAGGAGATTTGGTATGCCACCAAAGAGTATTGCAAATTTATGTAGATGTACGGTGGAGAGCATTCTGACTGGTTGCATCACCACCTGGTATGGAGGCTCCAACATGCGGAATCAAAAGAGGCTGCTGAGGGTTGTAGACTCAGCCAGCTCTATTATGGGCAAAACCCTCCCCACCATCAAGGACATCTTCAAGAGGCGGTGCCTCAAGAAGGCGGCATCCATCATTAAGGACTCTCACCATCCAGGATGTATCCTCTTCACATTACTACCATCGGGGAGGAGGTAAAGGAGCCTGAAAACCCACACTCAACTTTTCAGGAACAGTGACTTCCCCTCCGCCATCAGATTTCTGTATAGTCCATGAACCCATGAACATTATCTCGTTATTCCTCTTTTGCACTATTTATTTACTTATTTTTTGGTTATTTATCGTAATTTTTATGTCTTGCGTTGTACTACTACTTCAAAACAATAAATTTCACGACATATGTTAGTGATAATAAACCTGATTCTGATTCTGAAGTGTCATTCATGTTTTTTGTTGATTCTTGTACCTTAGATTAGATTAGTTTAATATCATATACACCAGGGTGCAATGAAATTCCTTGTTCATGTGAAGCTCAAAGAGTAAACAGTATAAGATAATAATAAATACATCAATAAATTCAGCAACAAGTGCAGAACAACAGGACGGTGCAGAGACTGTCGTGCGGTCTGAGGCAGTGCAGACAGAAATGCTGAAGTGACAATAACAGAATAACCGAGAGAGGGAGAGTTCAGAGTCCGGGAACGTGGCAGCACTGCCGGGAAGGGGATGTGAGGGAGGTGACTGGGTCAGGAGTCTGACAGCAGTGGGGAAGAAGCTGTTCTTGAATCTGGACGTCGGGGCTTTCAAGCTCCTGGATCTTCTCCCAGAAGGTCGAAGAGAGAAAAGGGAACGGCCGGGGTGACAGGTGTCCCTGACGACACTGTCAGCCTTCCTGAAACAACGCACGGTGAAGACGGACTGGATGGAAGGAAGTGAGGAGCCTGTGACGGACTGGGCAGTGTTTACCGCTCAATGCAGGTTCCGATGGTCCAGAGCAGAGCAATTACCATACCAGACTGAGATACAACCTGTCAGGATACTTTCTAAAGCACATCTGTAGAAATTTGAGAGAATCCTCAAAGTCAAGCTGAATCTTCTCAGGTTCCTCAGGAAGTCCATTCGCTGACGCACTTTCTTGATCACTGCATCGGTGTGGAAGGACTAGGTGAGGTTGCTGTTGACATGGATGCCAAGGAACTTGAAGCTGTCTACCATCTCTACAGTAGCTCTTTGGTTGAATTGCAGAACTCATCAATGAAGCACTTGCTTTTTGGTATTATTGTTGGTATTGGTTAGAGAACTATAGAATAAAAGCTGCAGACTTCACTTACTGCAACTTATTCATATTTGGAATTTTATTGTCTCTTTTCACTAGCTTGGCATATAAAACCAGGTTTCTAATGTGATAAGCCATTCTGTTGATTAACAAAATCAACGTGTACCATTATCTTACCAAAAGAATTTGCATTTTATCCTGGTGCCTGTTGTGGTAAAGATGTTTATGTACTTGCAGCTTAAGTACCCACGTTGATACTTGGGATCAATGTAACCCCTAAATAATTGGTCATGTCAGGCTCTGATCTCCCCCATTTGAAACATTATTTCTTCCAGGTGCCCTGAAAAGATCTATCAGATACTTGATGCAAAAAGTGTGCACACATTGCAGGAGTTTTGCTCCTTGACTTCCTTCACTTCAATGTTCTTCAGAAGTGATGCAGTTTAGAAGAAAGTTCACATGAGGATAGGAAAGGTGCATGGTTTTTGGAAAAGTACTGGAGTTATTATCAAAGTCAAGAATAACACTTAAAGCAGCAGGAGCTTGCTTTCATAATTCCCTTTGCTTCTACACTGAAAAACTGAGCAAGCGAATGAAGTAACAATTACTACCTTGAGGCTATATCAAGGTAACTAGGTCATGACAACACAATTATTTATCCTTTACGTTTAATGCTTTTTGGATGGCTTTAATAATGCAGCAAACATTTACTTCCTTGAACTGCAACCTGGATTTAAAGAGCATAGCTTCAGGAAGTTAGTAGCTGAGAATTTACAGTCATGCATCGCTTTCAAGGATGCTGACATTTCGTTAGAATCAATTACCATCTGTAAAATTTTCAAAGATTTCTCTCTCTGTGGCCCTAACAGACAAGACGTACATGTAATATTAATAGAGAAATATATTTCATGAGACCTTTATGGTGGCACCATATTATTAGAAAAGAGGATTTGTGCATGCAGATTCCTGCCAAATTGCTGTTAAAGCTAGCAGCTGTGCCAAATCCATAGGGTTTGATGCAACAGTTGGGAAAAGCAGTGGTATACCCTGAAGCCAATGCCATTTATAGAACTAGTTATCAAGCTCATTTTGTGAGGCTCAGTCCATGCCACACTGTATTGACCTGGATAGCAAAGACCCATTGCTGCCCACTGATCATGGAAGATAAACAGTCCATTAAGAATCGGAGGCCTTTGTGGCATCAGTGCCAAAGAATCCAGCAACAACTAGCATTAACAAAAAAACAAACTTCTGGAGGAACTCAACAGGTCAGACAGCATCAATGGAGGGAAATGGAGTTGGCGTTTAAGGTTGAGACCCTTCACCTGGACCAAAGGCTTCCATTTATTGAGCAATTTTCATGACCGTGGGTCATTAAAAAAGTGCTCTACAATCTGTGAACTACTTCTCAAATGCGGTCACTTTTGAAATAAAGGAAACGTGGCAGCCAATTTGCACACAGCAATTGGCAGGAAGTCCAGTGTGGGACTGATCAAATTATCTGTTTGTGATGTTGATTGAGGGACACACATTGTCCAGAACACCTCTACTGTTCATCTTCAAAGTTGTGCCATGGGATGTTATTATATGAGATATCTTTATTAGTCACATATACATCGAAACACACAGTAAAATGCATATTTGCGTAGAGTGTTCTGGGGGCAGCCCGCAAGTGTCGCCACGCTTCCGGTGCCAACATAACATGCCCACAACTTCTTAACCAGTACATCCTTGGAATGTGGGAGGAAACCCACGCAGATACGGGGAGAAAGTACAAACTCCTTACAGACAGTGGCTGGAATTGAACCTGTGCCACTGGCACTGTAATATCGTTACACTAACCACTACACTACTGTGCTGTGTCTTCCTGAGACATGTCTTCATGTCTTCCTGAGAGTTGTTTCAATGTTCTTTCCCTCTTTCTCTCTCTTTGTGTCTCTTTCTACCTCTCTCTCTCTGCCTCTTTCTCTCTTTTTCTCTGTCTGTCTGTCTCTATCGCTCCTTCTCTGTGATTCCCTCACATGCTCCCTGCCTTGTCTACTCCCTGTTGTGCATGGTCCAATAAATATCACTGCTAAACAGAATCTGCACTTGATCCTTCACTCTTGATTTTCTCACCCACTTTCAGTGGTTAATCATGTAAACCCATGTGCTGCAGGCTAAATTTAAATGACATTGTGGCAAGGCTGACATTATCTTAATCTCCAATGTTTCCTTCCAAGTTAATGATATAACTATAACTTGAATGAAATTACAACAAGGTGCTGAGTACAAGGTTAATGGCAGAACTCTTAGCAGTGTGGAGGAACAGAGGGATCTTGGGGTTCATGTCCATAGATCCCTCAAGGTTGCCACGCAGGTCGATAGGGTTGTTAAGAAGGTGTATGGAGTGTTGGCCTTCATTAGTCGGGGTATTGAGTTCAAGAGGCGCAAGATGATGTTGCAGCTCTGTAGAACTCTGGGCAGACCACACTTGGAGTATTGTGTTCAGTTCTGGTTGCCTCATTATAGGAAGGACATGGAAGCTTTAGAGAGGGTGCAGAGGAGATTTACCTGGATGTTGCCTGGATTGGAGAGCATGTCTTATGAGGATAGGTTGAGCGAGATAGGGCTTTTCTTTTTGGAGAGGAGGAGGATGAGAGGTGACTTGATAGAGGTGTACAAGATGATAAGAGACATAGATCGAGTGGACAGCCAGAGACTTTTTCCCAGTGCAACAATGGCTAACATGAGGGGACATAATTTTAAGGTGATTGGAGGAAGGTATAAGGGGGATATTAGGCGTTTTTTTTTCCACACAGAGAGTGGTGGGTGCACTGCCTGCAGAGGTTGTGGGGGCAGATATATTAGGGACATTTAAGAGACTCTTAGATAGACACAGGAATGATAGAAAAATAGGGGACAATATGGGAGGGAATGGTTAGATAGATCTTAGAGCAAAATAAAATGTCGGCACAACATTGTGGTCCGAAGGGCTTGTACTGTGCTGTAGTGTTCTACGTTCTATGTTCGATGAACTATTTCCAGCAATTTTTTATTGCCTCCCAGAAGCATTGAATTCAGTGGAAACAGGAAGGCATTTAGGTGAATGAGAGTGAAGAAAAACTGGTTTTGGTCGAGCTGTGACAGATTGAAGATAATCAGTCTGGCTCTACATGGACAATTTTGCATAATTGGTTGACTTGGTTGTGTAATAGGATGTGACAGGATTTAATGGACTGCGTATATTCACAGAATATAACATACTATGAGGAAAATACCATGTAGGAACGTGCAGGCATGGTAGTGTAGCGGTTAGCGTGACGCTTTAATAGTGCCAGCGACCCGGGTTCAATTACGGCCGCTGACTGTAAGGAGTTTGTACGTTCTCCCCGTGTCTGCGTGGGTTTCCTCTGGTTTCCTCCCACATTCCAAAGATGTACGGGTTAGGAAGTTGTGGGCATGCTATGTTGGTGCTGGAAACGTGGCAACACTTGCGGGCTGCCCCCAGAACACTCTGCACAAAAGATGGACTTCACTGTGTGTTTCGATGCACGTGTGACTAATAAAGGCATCTAATCTAACTAAGAGAGCTCTCATTTTTGTAGAGAGAAATCAGATATTCCTTGGTTAAATTATCATATTAACATTGTGACAAATGTGCCAAAATACAATGTAGACCATGTCAAGTACGACATTGTTTTGTGCAAAAGAGTTTTTCTGCTTTAAGCCATAACTTGTAATTATTCAAAACACAGCATGGTAATGCCCATGGTCATGTATTCACTATTCATGTTTATGCCTTTTCCTTGACAATGTTATTGTTATGCAACATATCTAGTGATATATTTAAATTATAGTCCTTTTGGAATCCCCTTTACCATCCTTAACCATGACACTAATAAGTGATTACACCAATGGTTAGTTCATAAACATGATGTGAAAAACAATTGACAGATTAACTACTAGAGTGATCCAAGGATGTGTTTTATGACTCATTCTGATTCAAATTGGATTTTGAAATGGAGGAAGATTTGAAAGATGAGTTTTCTGGCACAAGTTCCCGTTGTTATTACTGATGTTATCCTCAAATCTTTGTTGTTCCTTTTCAGCTCCTGATATTCACACACCAAGCTACTTTTCCTCCCCGCCTCCTCATTTCTGTTAAAATCAGTACTCAACAGAGATTCTTCTTCTGTTGGAGTTCAAAGAATTTGAACTTATTTTCTTAGTCTTTTCTTTCTTTCCCAATTTCTCAAACAGCGATGAGTCAGAGTACAGGAAGGAGATAGAGAACTTAGTGGAATGGTGTCTTGACAACAACCTTTCCCTCAATGTCAACAAAACAAAAGAGCTGATCATTGACTTCAGGAAAGGCGGCGGTGTACATGCACCTGTCGACATCAATGGTGCTGAGGTTGAGAGGGTTGAGAGCTTCAAGTTCCTGGGAGTGAATATCACCAACAGCCTGTCCTGGTCAAACCACATAGATGCCGCGGCCGAGAAAGCTCACCAGCGCCTCTACTTCCTCAGGAGGCTAAAGAAATTTGGTTTGTCCCCTTTGACTCTCACCAACTTTTACCAATGCACCTTAGAAAGCATTCTATCCAGATGTATCACAGCTTGGCATGGCAATTGCTCTGCCCAGGACCGCAAGAAGCTGCAGAGAGTTGTGGACACAGCCCAGCGCACCACAGACACCAGCCTCCCCTCCTTGAACTCTGTCTTTACCTCTCGTTGTCTTGGTGTAGCAGCCAGCATAATCAAATACCCCACCAAACTGGGTCATTCTATCTTCTCTCATGGATTTTAGTAAGGCGTTTGACAAGGTTCCATATGGTAGGCTTCTTCAGAAGCTCAGAGGCCAAGGGATCCGGGGAAGCTTGGTCATGTGGATTCAAAATTGGCTTGCCTGTAGAAAGCAGAGGGTTGTGGTGAAGGGAGTCCATTCCGATTGGAGGGCTGTGACTAGTGGTGTCCCGCAGGGATCGGTTCTGGGACCTCTACTTTTTGTGATATTTATTAACAACTTAGATGAGGGGGTGGAAGGCTGGGTTAGCAAATTTGCAGATGACACAAAGATCAGTGGTGTCATGGATAGTGTGGAGGGTTGTCGAAGCTTGCAGAGGGATATTGATAGGATGCAGAGCTGGGCTGACAAGTGACAGATGGAGTTCAATCCGGAGAAGTGTGAGGTGGTACACTTTGGAAGGACAAACGCCAAGGTGGAGTACAAGGTAAATGGTAGGATCTGGGGGTTTATATCCACAGATCACTGAAAGTTGCCTTGCAGGTTGATACGGTAGTTAGAACATAGAACAATTACAGCACAATTCAGGCCCTTTGGCCCACAAAGCTGTGCCGAACAGGTCCCTACCCTAGAAATTACTAGGCTTACCCACAGCCCTCTATTTTACTCAGCCCCATGTACCTATTTCAACAGTCTCTGAAAAGACCCTATGGTATCCACCTCCATCACCGTTGCCGGCAGCTCATTCCACGCACTCACCACTGAGTGAAAAACTTACTCCTGACATCTCCTCTATACCTACTCCCCAGCACCTTGAACCTATGTCCTCTTGTGTCCACCATTTCAGCCCTGGGGAAAAGCCTCTGACTAGCGACCCAGTCAATACCTCTCATCATCTTATATACCTCTCAGGTCCCCCCTCATCCTCCATCACTCCAAGGAGAAAAGGCAGAGTTCCCTCAGCCTACTTTCATAAGGCAGGCTCTGCATTCCAGACAGCATCCTGGTAAATCTCCTCTGCACCCTCTCTATGGCTTCCACATCCTTCCTGTAGTGAGGTGACCAGAACTGAGCACAGTGCTCCAAGTGGGGTCTGACCAGGGACGTATATAGCTTTCCCCTTGGCTCTCAGTGTTTCAGATTGTATATCATCATCCTTATTTGGAAGTTTGGCTGGTGGCTGTAGCTTTGCACAGCAAGTACTTGTACTTCAACACTTAGATATTGGTGAGTCACTGATCTGATTCTAGATTGGCAAATTAGCAAAGTCAGGAGTGCAGAATCAGTTGTCAATTGAAAAGAAAAATGAGAAAAACGCCTGTCAGACCTTTTGCAGAATTTAGCATTTGCGATGTACTGCCAGTCTTTTTGCAGCATTTCAGAAATCACTTAGATATTTCTGCTTTTGTGATCTTTAGTGATCACAACCGATTTTCATTGGCTGTTGCTTTCATTCCACAAATGTTTGGTGTTTCCTTCAGCTGTGTGGGGGTACTGAGCCAGGACACCAGTTTTCTGCAGAAATCAGTTGCTCTCCTTTATGGATGCAGAAGTGAGTATCCTCATTGGAGATCAGCATGATGGGGAGAATTTGTCAGAGGACAGGGCACACTGATAGAGGAAGGAGGTTGGTTGTTTCAGCAGCAGCAACTGTCCAATGTTTTCAGCAATCATTTCTCCTTTCCACAGCTCTGAGGGAAAGCACACAGGATATGATTGTCAATGGTATCTCTGAACCTTCTCTATGGCTTCCACATCCTTCCGCTACCACCAGATGGAGGCAACAACATGGAAGCAGGCCCTTTGACCCAACTCATCCATGCTGACCAGGGTGCTCCTCTAAGCCAGTCCCATTTGCTTGCATTTGGCCCATGTCCCTCTAAACCTTCCTAACCATGCACCTGTCTCAGGTTCCTACTAAATCTCTCCCCTCTCACCTGTGCCTTCTGGTTTTTGGTTCTCCTACCCTGGGCAAAAGACTGTGCATTCACCCTATCCGTGTCCCTCATGATTTTATACAGCTCTAAGGTCACCCTTCAATCTCTATGCTCCAAAGAATAAAGACCTAGCCTGTCCAACCTCTCCCTATACAAGTCCTGGTAGAATCCTCAAATTTTCTCTGCACTCTCTCCAGCTTAATGATGTCTTTCTTGAGGGCTTCAGTTCGGAGGACTTTGGAGCAGCTAAGTTTTTTCTGTTTATCACTTTTATTAGAGTTTTAAGTGTAAGGGTTAGTTTTTGTCAGGGTTTATGTGTAAGGGTTAGATTTCTATAACTTGCTTTGGTAATTGTTTTAAAAGTATTTTCTAACTGGTCGAGTGGGGGCTGGACTGCGCAGGAGCGACACGGGCAGCTTAAAAAAAGCAAACAGCCTATAGAGCAGGTAGTGCCAGAGCGGGCAGCTGAGTGAGAGGTAGCAGAGTGGTCAGGCTTTGGCTCAAGGGGCTTTGGTGTGAAGGGGCAAGGAGGGTAAGTAGCTGGTAAGTAGGTAAAGGTAAGGTTTACCTGTTGTCTATTGTAGATTTGTAGGTGGGATTAACTGGGGGTGGGGGGGGGGGGGGGGCAGGGAGAGAAAAAAGGTAGTCAGATGGAGGACATGGTCATATGCTGCAGCTGTTTGATGTGGGAACTTGTGGACCTTGCTGTGGTCCAAGATGGCCACATCTGCAGTAAGTGCTTGAGGATGGACAAACTTCAGCTCAGAGTTGATGAGCTGGAGTCAGCTACAAACATTGTACAGCATAAGGGAGGGAGAGAGTTATGTAGACACGGTCCATCAGGAGGCAGTCACCCCCCTTAGAGCAGGTACATCTGAGGTTCAGGATGCAGATAGAATGGTGATTGTCAGGGGAGGGAAGAGGAAGAAGTCAGGCAGGCAGAGAGCAAGGAACCCCAGTGGCTGTTCTCCTCAGTAACAGGTTTTCCACCTTGGAGGCTGTTGAGGGGGATGACCTGAAGGGGCCTAGCTGCAGTAACCAAGTCTCTGGCACTGGGATTGTTACTGCTGCTCAGAAAGGAAGGGTGGGAAAGAGACATGCAGTTGTGATAGGGGACTCGATAGTCAGGGAAACAGATAGGAGGTTCTGTGGCAGTGAGCATGAATCCCAGATGGTATGTTGCCTCCCAGGTGCCAGGGTCCAGGATGTCATTGATCGGGTCCACAGGATTCTTGAGCGGGAGGGAGAGCAGCCAAAAGTTGTGGTCCATGTTGGCACCAATGACATAGGTAGGAAAGGGGAATGAGGTCCTGAAGAGCAAGTTCAGGGAGCTAGGCAGAAGACTGAGGAACAGGACCTCAAGGGTAGCAATCTCAGGATTGCTGTCAGTGCCACGTGTTAGTCAAGGCAGGAATAGGAAGAGGTGGCAGATAAATGTGTGGCTGAGAAGTTGGTGCAGGAGGGAGGGTTTTAGATTTCTGGATCATTGGGATCTCTTCTCAGGAAGGTGGGACCTGTACATAGAGGATGGGTTACACCCGAACCAGAAGGGGGCCAATATCCTTGCGGCTAGGTTTGCTAGGGTGGTTCAGGAGGGTTTAAACTAGTTTGTGAGGGGGAAGGGAACCGGAGGAGTAGGTCAGAGGAAGAAGGGGACAGGGAAAAGTTAGATCAAACAGGTAGAGAGGCTTTGGGGGAAGGAGAAGCAGAATACAGGCTATAAAAGTAGGAAGGTAGATGGACTGAAGTGTGTTTACTTAAATGCAAGAAGTGTCAGGAATAAGGGAGAGGAACTGAGGGCTTGGATAAGTATGGGGGATTATGATATCGTGGCTATTACTGAGATGTGGCTGACGTCAGGGCAGGAGTGGATATTGAACATTCCTGGTTTTTGGTGTTTTAAGAGGGATAGGGAATGGGGGAGGGGTGGCGATACTGGTCAGGGACACTTATGGCTGCGGAAAGGATGGATGGATGTTGTAGAAGGATCTCTAGAGTCTGTATGGGTGGAAGTATGGAACAAGAAAGGAGCAGTTACTCTACTAGGAGTATTCTATAGGCCCCCTGGTAGCAGTAGAGATATAGAGGAGCAGATTGGCAGGCAGTGTTTGGAGAGAAGCAAAAATAACAGGGTTATAATGGGAGACTTCAACTTTCCAAATACTGATTGGCACCTGCTTAGTGCCAAAGGTTTAGATGGGATGGAATTTGATGAATGTGTCCAGGAGGGATTCCTGATGCAGTATGTCGACAGGCCGACTAGAGGGAATGCCACGCTAGATCGAGTTTCAGGAAATGAACCAGGACAGGAAGATCTATTGGTGGGTGAGCATTTGGGGGACAGAGACCATTGCTCCATAACCTTTAAAATTGTCATGGACAGGGACAGGTGCAGAGAGGACAAGAAGATATTTAATTGGGGAAGGGTGAACCGAGGCTATAAGGAGAGAACTTGGGAGTGTAAAGTGGGATGTCCTTTTTGAAGGGAAATGTACCATGGAGATGTGGTCGATGTTCAGGGATCTTATGCAGGATGTTAGGGATAAATATGTTCTGGTGAGGCAGGGAAGGAATGGCAAGATGAAGGAACTGTGGGTGACGAGAGAGGTGGAATGACTAGTTGGGGAGAAGAAGGTAGCATACATAAGGTATAAGCAGCAAGGTTCAGACAGGGCCCCGTGAAGAATATAGAGTAGCGAGGAAGGAACTTAAAGGGCTGAGGAGAGCTAGAAGGGGACATGAAAAAGCATTGGCTAGTAGGGTTAAGGAAAATCCCAAGGCCTTTTTCACGTACGTGAAGGGTAGGAGGATGGCTAGGATAAAGGTATGTCTGATCAAAGACAAAGGTGGGAGAATGTGCCTGGTGGCAGCGGAAGTGGGAGAAGTTCTCAATGAATACTTCTTAGGTATTCACCAAGGAGAGGGGTCTTGATGACACGAAGGGAGTGCTGGTCAGGGTAATGTTTGAGGTTGTAGATATCAAGAGAGAGGATGTGTTGAAGTTGTTAAATAATATCAAGACAGATAAATCTCCGGGGCCTGACAGGATTTTCCCCAGGCTGCTTTGAGAGGTGAGGGAGGAGATTGTTGAACTGCTGGTAAGGATCTTTGAGTCCTCATTGTCCACGGGGATGTTGCCGGAGGATTGGAGGGTGGTGAATGTTGTCCCCTTGTTCAAAAGAGGTAGTAGGGATAGTCCAGGGAATTACAGACCGGTGAGCCTTACATCTGTGGTGGGTAAGCTGTTAGAAAGGATTCTAAGGGATAGGATCTATGAACACCTGGAGAATCATGGACTGATTAGGGACAGCCAGCATGGCTTTGTGAAGGGAAGATCTTGCCTCACAAGCCTGATAGAGTTCTTTGAGGTGGTGACTGGGAAGATTGATGAGGGTAGTGTAGTGGATGTGGTCTATATGGATTTTAGTAAGGCATTTGATAAGGTTCCTCATGGTAGGCTTCTTCAGAAGGTCAGAGGCCAAGGGATCCAGGGAAGCTTGGCTGTGTGGATTAGGAATTGGCTTGCCTGTAGAAAGTAAAGGGTTATGGTGGAAGGAGTGCCTTCAAGTTGGAGGGCAGTGACTAGTGGTGTCCTGTAGGGATCAGTTCTGGGACCTCTACTTTTTGTGATATTTATAGATGACTTAGATGAGGGGGTGGAAGGCTGGGTTAGTAAGTTTGCGGATGACACAAAGATGGGTGGTGTTGTGGATAGTGTGGAGGGCTGTCGGAGCTTACAGAGGGATATTGATAGGATGCAGAGCTGGGCTGACAAGTGGCAGATGGAGTTCAATCCGGAGAAGTGTGAGGTGGTACACTTTGGAAGGACAAACTCCAGGGCAGAGTACAGGGTAAATGGCAAGGTACTTGGCAATGTGGAGGAGCAGAGGGATCTGGGGGTTCGTATTCACAGTTGCCTCAGGTGGATAGAGCAGTTAAGGAGGCCTATGGGATGTTAGCTTTCATAAGTCGTGGGATTGAGTTTAAGAGCCGCAAAGTGATGATGCAGCTTTACAAAACTCTAGTTAGACCACACTTAGAGTACTGTGTTCAGTTCTGGTCACTGCATTATAGGAAGGATGTGGAGGTGTTGGAGAGGGTGCAGAGGAGATTTACTAGGATGCTGCCTGGATTAGAGCATATGGAATATGAGGAGAGGCTTAAGGTGCTAGGGCTTTATTCACTGGAAACGAGGAGGATGAGAGGAGACATGATAGAGGTATATAAAATATTGAGAGGAATAGATAGAGTAGACAGCCAGCACCTCCTTCCCAGGGCAGCAATGCTCAAGACGAGAGGGCATGGCTTTAATGTTATGGGTGGGAGGTTCAGGGGAGATGTCAGGGGGAGGTTTTTCACCCAGAGAGTGGTTGGTGCATGGAATGCACTGCCTGGGGTGGTGGTGCAGGCAGATACATTGGACAGGTTCAAGAGTTTGTTGGATAGGCACATGGAGGAATGTGAGAGAGGGATATGCAGGAGCAAAGGTTAGATAGTGAGGGTGGTTTGATGGACAGCACAACATGGTGGGCTGAAGGGCCTGTTTTGGGCTGTGTGGTTCTATGGTTTATAACAGGGCAACCAAAACTGTACACAATACTCCAAGTGCAGACTCACCAAATCTTGTATAACTGCAGCAATACTGTGATTTCAGACCAGGACAAGGATCATATCGGCAGTAACTGTCAAAGTAACAATGACAGTAAACATTAGGTTTCTTCCATTCTGAGGTCAGAAACATTTATCATTCTGTAGTTTGCAATCCACTGTTTCTTTCTGGACAGAAGATATAGCAATTGAACAATCTCATGAGAATCTCAGTCTTCTCATTGGTACAGGGTATACTGACTGTAAGTGTGCTGCTTTTTGGGTGTTGCATGTTAACATGGAGATAAAAGAAATCGAGGTATGACCTTCAAAAGTTATCAGGGATGCCAAGAGGCAATACCAAGTCAAATTTGAGTCCCTGACCAGCTGCCAGTTATGGCAGGGCTTACATGCCATAACAGGCTACAAGATGAAGTCAGGCTGCATTGCAAACAGTGCATCCCTTCCTGAAGAACTTAATGCATTCTATGCATATTTTGAACAAAAGAGGAAGTAGATTGTCACCATCCACCCTGACAGCCAACAATGCAGTTTTGAAGGCAGAGCTGCAGTCAATAAACAACAGTCTAACATAGGTGTCTTTACTGTCCTGTGGGTCAGGGTTGTCTGGGAGGCTGAAGTTGATGCATGCCATGACCAGCCTCTTGAAGCACTTCATGATGGAGGATGTCAGAGACACTGGTCAGTACTTAAAGGCACATTACCTTATTTTTCTTAAGTACTGGGATAATAATGGTCTTCTTAAAGCAGGTGGGAACCTCAGATTGAAGCAGTGAAAGGTTAAAAATGTCTGCAAGTACCCCACCAGCTGATCTGTGTTGGAGCTAATGTGTTTTCCATGGGTTCACTCTCCAGAAGACTGATGTTATGCCTGCAATGAAGACTGTAGTTTCAGGTCCATTGGAGGCTGTTAGGGTGGGTGGTGACATTCTAATCCCCTTCTGTTCAAAATGTGCATAGAATGTGTTAAGCTCATTGGGAAAGGATGCGCTGTTGTTGATGATACTGCCTGACTTAGTTTTAGAACATAGAACGTTACAGCACAGTACAGGCCATTCGGCCCACAATGTTGTCCTGCATAGAAAGAGAAACTGAAACGGGAGGATCTGGTACAGAGAGTCATGCAGTGCTGGTCTGAGGAAGCAGATGAGCTCCTATGAGACTGCTTTGAGACAGTGGACTGGTCCATGTTCAAAGACTCAGCTGCCAGCCTTGATGAGTATGCCACCACCATCACACACTTTATCAGCAAGTGTGTGGAGGACTGTGTACCAAGGAAGACAATACAGCTGTTCCCAAACAGGAAACCATGGATGAACCGAGAGATCCACTCCCTACTGAAGGCGAGGACTGCTGCACACAAATCTGGGCATCATCATCTGTACAAGAAATTGAGGTATGACCTTCCGAAAGCTATCAGGGATGCCAAGAGGCAATACCAAGTCCCTGACCAGCTGCCAGTTATGACAAGGCTTACATGCCATAACAGGCTACAAGACGAATTCAGACTGCATAGCTAACAACAGTGCATCCCTTCCTGATGAACTTAATGCATTCTATGTGCATTTTGAACAAAAGGGAAGTGGATTGTCACCATCCACCCTGACAGCCACCAATGCAGCTGAACCTGTGATCACGGTGGAGGACGTAAGATCGGTCTTCTGGAGTGCGAACACGAGGAAAGCACTTGGCCCAGATGGTGTCCCGGGCCGCATGCTCAGATCTTGTGCAAATCAGCTGGCAGAAGTATTTGTGGACATATTCAACATCTCCCTGCTTCAATCTCAGGTTCCCTCCTGTTTTAAGAAGACCACTATCATCCCAGTACCAAAGAAAAGCAAGGTAACATGCCTCAATGACTACTGACCAGTGGCTCTGACATCCACCATCATGAGGTGCTTTGAGAGGTTGGTCATGGCACGGATCAACTCCAGCCTCCCAGACAACCTGGACCTATTGCAATTCACCTATCGCTGAAACAGGTCTACAGTGGATGCCATCTCCCTGGCCCTACACTCAGCTCTGGAGCATCTGGGCAGTAAAGACACATACATTAGACTTTTGTTTATTGACTACAGCTCTGCCTTTAATACAATAATTCCAAGCAAGCTTGTTACCAAACTCCAAGACCTAGGACTCAACACCTCCCTCTGTAACTGGATCCTTGACTTTCTAACAGACTGCAGTCAGTGAAGATAGGCAGCAATACCTCTGGCACGATTATTCTCAACACTGTGCCCCACAAGGCTGCATCCTCAGCCCTCTACTCTACTCCGTGCACTCATGACTGTGTGGCCAGATTCTGCTCTTACTCCATCTACAAGTTTGCAGATGATACCACCGTTGTAGGCCATATCTCAAACAGTGATGAGTCAGAGTACAGGAAGGAGATAGAGCTTAGTGGAATGGTGTCATGACAACAACCTTTCCCTCAATGTCAACAAAACAAAAGAGATGGTCATTGACTTCAGGAAAGGGGGCAGTGTACATGCACTTGTCTACATCAATGGTGCTGAGGGCAAGAGTGTTGAGAGCTTCAAGTTCCTGGGAGTGAACGTCACCAACAGTCTGTCCTGGTCAAATCACGTAGATGCCACATCGAAGAAAGCTCACCAGCACCTCTACTTCCTCAGGAGGCTAAAGAAATTTGGTTTGTCCCTTTTGACTCTCACCAACTTTTACCGATGCACCATAGAAAGCATCCTATCTGGATGTATCGCAGCGTGGTATGGCAACTGCTCTGCCCAGGACTGCAAGAAGCTGCAGAGAGTTGTGGACACAGCCCAGCGCATCACAGACATCAGCCTCCCCTCCTTGGACTGTTTTTTACCTCTCATTGTCTTGGTGTAGGAGCCAGCATAATCAAAGACCCCACCCAGCTGGGATATTCTCTCTTCTCTCCTCTTCCATTGGGTAGAAGATACACATACCAGACTTAAGGACAGCTTCTACCCCACTGTGATAAGACTATTGAATGGTTCCCTTATACAATGAGATGGACTCTGACCTCATGATCTACCTTGTGACCTTGCACCTTATTGCACTGCATTCTGTAGCTGTGACACTGTGTTGTTATTGTTTTTAACCTGTACTAACTCAATGTAACTGCACTGTGTAATGAATTGACCTGTATGATCCATTTGTTAGACAAGTTTTTCACTGTACCTTGGCATAAGTGACAATAATAAATAAACCAATAAATAAATCAGTTTCCTGCAAATGAAAGATCTTGGCAACAACTATGATGTCTTCTTCCTACACAGCCTGCTGTGTCATTTGCATGTGAGTAACTACATCAAACCAAAGGGTAATGGTGGCTATTCTTTGACAACAACACATGCAATCCACAAACATGTGGCAGCATGCCTTCAACTAAAGTCAAGTGAGCAAGTGAAATACAAAAGCAGACCATTGGCAGGCAGAAGCAGCAATTTTGTGGGGAAGCGAAAAGTATTCGTCAGAGTGGGTTTCAGATTTGTGGAGGGTTTTCCATGCACTGCATGCATTAACCATCAGCAAGGTTTCAGCTGGCCGCCAGTTATTTGGAGATCAGTTGTGCAGGAAAATGAAATGGTACATTGGAAGTTCAGAAGGAGAGCACGTACAATGCACTGTGGTAAGGTTACAGGGCATGCCATTTATGATGTCAAACAAGGCAGAGACAAACCTGGAAAGATTCAAACAATAGAGAAAGCAAAGTTTTGCATTAATTCTGTAGTGATATCACTTCAGAATGGAAAGGAATGTCAGGATGGCAGGAGTTTACAAGACAAAGAAGACATTTTATTGTTGATAAAGTGAATGATGATGGTCATGAAATAAGGGTTGATGCAAGGATGCAGGGAATGATTTCCAGCATCAGATATGAGGGAAACCAGGAAGGGAAGCTGAGTATATCTCAGTCTTGTGGGGCTGGGAGATGGGGGGCAGGCAGTGGACCCTGTACCTCAATGAGCTGGAAGAGTGCATGAAGTAAAATAGGAAGGAAACGAGAGAAAGGCACAAGTTTGTGGCTGGAAGGCATGTGAGGTGCTGATGGGGTATATTCATTGGAGGAAGTTTCACTTAGACTCAGTCCTACAGCATGGAAACAGGTCCTTTGGCCCAACTGGTCCATGCTGACCAAGATGGCCATCTAAGCTAGTTCTACTTCTTTGCATTTGGGCCATCTCTAAACCTTTCCTATTCATACCTGTCAAAGTGCCTTTTAAATATTGTTAATGCACTTGCCTCAACCACTTCCTCTGGCAGCTTGCTACCCTCTGGGTGAAAAAGTTGCCCTTCATGTTCCTACTAAATCTCTCCCCCCCTCACCTTAAACCCATGCCCTCTAGTTCTTGATTCCCCAACCCCAGGTAAAAGACTGAGTGCATTCACCCTATGTACCCCTCATGATTTTATACACCTTTAAGATCACCCCTCAGTCTCCTGTGCTCCAAGGAATAAAGTCCTAGCCTGTCCAACCTCTCCCTATAACTCATTCCCTCAGGTCCTGGCAGCATCCTTGTAAATCCCCTCTGCATTCTTTCCAGGTGAATTTTGTCTTTCCTATAACAGTGACTAAAACTGTACACAATATTCCAAGTGCAGCCTTACCAACATCTTGTACAACTGCATCATAACATCCCAACTTCTATACTCAGTGGCCTGACTGATGAAGGCTAGTGTGCCTAAAGCCTTCTTCTCCACCCTGCCTACCTATGTGTTGGTAGGCAGGTTTATGTGGCAGACTTATTTGAGCAAAATCTTAATGACATTAGAAATCAGTAAGCTCTTTTCACTTGTTCAAGATAGTGAAATAGAGATAGGTGACTCTTGAGACTATACATTGTACTTGAGTTGCTTTTGGTGCTTACTGCAAATGAAATTCACTGCAGTCAAAAGCCAGGTATCCTCTGTCATTCCAATATTTCAGTGGTATATCACATTTCTATGTCTCTTGGTTCCCCATCATCCATCTAGTTTAAAAATCTTACCTACAAGAATAACAGTTCTTCATTAAACCTCAGTCAATATTTTTGTGAAAACAATACCTCAGTGAGGAAGCATATTCCCCCTCCTCATCCCAGATGCTTTTATGCTTAGCTTAAGTAATCAAGGACTTTTTAGTTTGATATCTGTATGATTTGTTATATGGAGATGGAAAATTTGGATGCAGAATTGTGTGTATGTTCATTGCATTTAATTTTTTTTTTTATTTACAGCATGTTAACAGGCCCTTCTGGCCCAATGAGTCTATACTGCCCATTTTAAACCCCCATATTAACCTACCCGTACATCTTTAGAATGTGGAAGGAAACCAGAGCACCCGGAGGAAACCCATGTAGACACAGGAGAAGGTACAAACTCCTTACAGACAGTGACAGGAATCGAATCAGTTCTACTTTTCTTTTTTCCCTAATCTAAGGTCTTTATTCCATTTATATCATCTGAGAACTTGCGACAAGTTCTACCAAACATTTATACAGTTGACAGATAAAATTGGGTTGCTGAGGCATTATCAGTAAGATGCAGTATATCATGCCCAGATTTTGGAAATGAGAATTACACTGAGGAGGGGAAAGACGGCTTTTGGAATATTATGACAAGTTTTTGCATGCATGGCTCTTCAAAAATCAAAACTAGTAATGGAATAGTTTTCCTTGGACTCAAACCATGAAATAATGTTCATTTTTTAGCTGATGCCTTGATTGTTCCAAAATAAGGTTTAATGAATAGGAATGCTATCAATGCTTGATTTTTGTATCTAAGAATTGGGGCGGTGGGGGGGGGGGGGGGGGGATGATAGTGGAGGAAGGAGTAGGAAGTGCTGAATTGTCAGTGTAAGACTCAACAAATAAGTGGCCTCGTTCAGCGAGAACATAGAACACAGAACAGTACAGCACATCACAGGACCTTCAGCCCATGATGTTGTGCCAAACTAGTTGGCCTAATGACACCAGATTAAACTAATCCTTTTTGCCTGCACATGGTATAATCCCTCCATTCTCGGCACATGAATGTGCCTATCTAAGAGCCTCTCAAATGCCTCTATTGTATCTGCCTCCACTATCACCCCAGGTAGAACATTCCAGGCACTCACCACTGTAAATAAACCTGCTCTGCACATCTCCCTTGAATTTACCGTGTCTCTCTCCTTGTCTACCGTGTCTGTCTCTCTCTGGTGTCAGATGTTTTGACCCTGGGAAGGTAGACTTGTGCCTATTAAATGCAGCATCACTGACATCCTCCACTCTTGCTAATCCATAAAATAGTTCAGCCTAAAGGAAAGGATAAGATAAAATATCTTTTAGTCACATGTACATCAGAACACACAATGAAATGCATCTTTTGCATAGTGTTCTGGGGGCAGTCTGCAAGTGTCACCACACTTCCGGCACCAATATAGCATAGCCACAACTTCCTAACTCTTGTCTTTGGGATGTGGGAGGAAACCAGAGCAGCTGGAGGAAACCCACGCAGACATAGGGAGACCGTACAAACTCCCTGCAGACAAAGGCTGGAATTGAACCTGGTTCACTGGCACTGTAATAGTGTTACACTAACCGCCACACTACCATGCCTGGTGTAGAGAACTTGGGTATTGCCCTTGAGCATGTTGAAAGAAGGATTGTTTGTTGGATTTTTTCCTCGCCGCTGCTTGCTTTCATAAGCCAGTTTTTATTTGGAGATGAGCCTTAAAATAATTCAATAAAGAACAAGTAGATGACAATGTACTTATTGCAGTTTGGAGTGGTAGTGGATGATTGTTTGTCAGACTGGAGGCCTGTGACTAGTGGTGTGCCTCAGGGATCTGTATCTGATGGTATGTGCCCTCAGGCTCCTGAATCTTCTGCCTGATGGGAGAGGAGAAAAGAGAATGGCCTGGGTGGGAGGGCTCTTTGATAATGCTGGCTGCTTCACCAAGGCAGTGAGGGTTATAGACAGAGTCCATGGAAAGGAGATTGGTTTCGTTGATGTGCTGGGCTGTGTCTACAAGTCTCTGCAGTTTCTTGTGGTCCTGGGCAGAGCAGTTGCCATACCAAATATCTTGGACTAAAAGATATCTTATTTCTCTATCTCAACTTAGACTCAGTCATGCATCACCAGGCTCAATGACAGATTCCATCCCTTTATTACAAGACTCTTGGGACCCCTTGTGCAAAAAAGATGAAATCTTGATCTCCCAATCTACCACATTATGGCCTTGCACCTTATTGTCTACCTGCACTGCATTTTCTCTAACTGTAACATGATACTCTGCATTGTTAATATTTTCCTTTTGTACTACCTCAATGTACTTATGTATGAAATCTGTCTGGATGGTACATAAATGCTTTTCACTGTATCTTGTTACATAGAACATTACATCTGTAGAGTTTCGAGGAGGTTACCAAGAAAGTAGATGAAGGAAAGGCTGTGGATGTTGTCTGCATGGATTTTAGTGAGGCCTTTGACAAACTCCCACATGGGAGGTTAGTTTAGAAGGTTCAGACACTAGGTATCCATGGAAAGGTTGTAAACTGGATTCCAAATGTGGGAGAAGACAGAGTGGTAGTGAATGGTTGTTTCTCAGACTGGAGGCCTGTGATTAGTGGTGTGCCTCAGGGATCTGTGCTGGGACCATTGTTGTTTGTCTATATCAATGATCTAGATGTTAATGCGGTAAACTGGATCAGCAAGTTTGCTGATGACACTAAGATTGGAGGCGTTGTGGACAGCGAGGAAGGCTTTCAAAGCTTGCAGAGGCATCTGGACCAACTGGAAAAGTGGGCCAGAAAATGGCAGATGGAATTTAATGCAGACAAGTGTGAGGTGTTGCATTTTGGAAGGACAAATCAAGGTAGGACATGCACAGTAAATGGTAGGGCACTGAGGAGTGCAGAGGAACAAAGGGATCTGGGAGTTCAGATACATAATTCCCTGAAAGTGGCATCACAGGTAGACAGGGTTGTAAAGAAGGCTTTTGGCATCCTGGCATTTATAAATCAAAGTATTGAGTATGGGAGTTGGGATGTTATGGTGAGGTTGTACAAGACATTGGTGAGGCCAAATTTGGAGTATTGTGTGCAGTTCTGATCACCTAACTATAGGAAGGATGTCAGTAATATTGAAAGAGTGCAGAGAAGATTTACTAGAATGTTGCTGGGTCTTCAGGAGTTGAGTTACAGGAAAAGATTGAACAGGTTAGGACTTTATTCCTTGGAGCACAGAAGAATGAGGGGAGATTTGATAGAGGTTTACAAGATTGAGGGGTATAGACAGAGTTAATGCAAGTAGGCTCTTTCCACCTAGATTAGGAGAGATAAGTATGAGAAGACATGGCTTTAGGGTGAAAGGGGAAAGATTTAGGGGGAACATGAGAGGGAACTTCTTCAGTCAGAGTGGTGGGAGTGTGGAACGAGGCGCCATCTGATGTAGTAAATGTGGGCTCACTCAAGTTTTAAGAATAAATTGGATAGATACATGGATGGGAGAATTCTGGAGGGTTATGGACTGGGTGCAGGTCAATGGGACTAGTGGAATAAAGTTTCAGCACAGACTAGAAGAGCAGAATGGCCTGTTTTCTGTGCTGTAGTGTTGAATGGTTCTAAAGCACAGTACAGGCCCTTCAGCCCACAATGTTGTGCCAACATTTTATCCTGCTCTAAGATCTATCTAACCCTTCCTTCGCACATCACGCTCCATTTCTCTATCATTCGTGTGGCTGTCTGAGAGTCTCTTAAATGCCCCTAATGTATCTACCCCCACAACCTCTGCTGGCATGTGCATTCCACGCACCCACCACTCTCTAAAAAACTTACCTCTGACAACCCCCCCCATACCTACCTCCAATCACTTTAAAATTATGCCGCTTCATGTTAGCCATTGTTGCCCTGGGAAAGAAGTCCCTGACTGTCTACTCTATCTATGCCTCTTATCTTGTACACCTCTATCAAGTCACCTCTCATCCTCCTCCTCTCCAAAGAGAAGAGCCCAAGCCCACTTAACCTATCCTCATAGGACATGCTCTCCAATCCAGGCAGCACCCTGGTAAATCTCCTCTGCACCCTCTCTAAAGCTTCCACATCCTTCCTATAATGAGGTGACCAGAACCGAATACAATACTCCAAGTGTGGTCTAACCAGAATTCTATAGAGCTGCAATATCACCTCACAGCTCCTGAACTCAATATCTCAACTAGTGAAGGCTAACACACCATACACCTTCTTAACAATCCTATCAACCTGCGCGGCAAACTGCAAATGGCAAAACTATTTTGTGAGGGGGATGGGAAGCAGAGGGGTAGGTCAGAGGAAGAAGTGGATAGGGAAAAGTCAGATCTAACATGCAGAGAGGTTTTGAGGAAGGAGGAGCAGAGTACAGGGTATAAAAGTACATAGAACAATTACAGCACAATTCAGGCCCTTCAGCCCACAAAGCTGTGCCAAACATGTCCCTACCCTAGAAATTACTAGGCTTACCCATAGCCCTCTATTTCACTCAGCTCCATATACCGATCTAACAGTCTCTTGAAAGACCCTATCGTATCAGCCTCCACCACCATTTCTGGCAGCCCATTCCACACACTCACCACTGAGTAAAAAAAAAATACCCCTGCCATATACTCTGTATCTACTCCCCAGCACCTAAAACCTATGTCCTCTTGTGGCTACCAATACAGCCCTGGGGAAAAGCCTCTGACTATCTACCCTATCAATACCTCTCATCATCTTATACACCTCTATCAGGTCCCCCCCCCCCCCATCCTCCATGTCTCCAAGGATGAAAGGCTGAGTTCCCTCAACCTGCTTTCATAAGGCATGCTCTGCATCCCAGGCAGCATCCTTGTAAATCTCCTCTGCACCCTCTCTATGGCTTCCACATCTTTCCTGTAGTGAGGCGACCAGAACTGAGCACAATACTCCAAGTGGGGTCTGACCAGGGACCTATATAGCTGCAACAATACCTCCAGGCTCCAAAATTCAATTCCCCGATTGAAGGACAATACACCATATGCCTTCTTAACCACAGAGTCAACCTGGGCAGCCACTGAGCATCCTATGGACTCGGACCCCAAGATCCCTCTGATCCTCAGTAGAAGAGCGGATGGGCTAAAGTGCATTTACTTAAATGCAAGAAATATCAGGAATAAGGGTGAAAATTCAGAGCTTGGATAAGTATAATTGACTATGATATTGTGGCTCTTGCAGAGACTTTGCTGTCACCAGGGCAGGAATGTATATTGAATATTCATGGTTTTCAGTTTTTTTAAAAAAAGGGATGGGGGGGGGGGAGAAGAAGAGGAGGGGGGGTAATACTGGTCAGGGACACTATTACAGCTGCAGAAAAGGCAGATAATGTAGAAAGATCCTCTCTAGAGAGAGTATATGTAGAAGTTAGGAACAAGAAAGGAGCAGTTACTCAACTGGGGGTATTCTACAGGCCCCCCAGTAGCAGCAGCGATACCCAGGAGCAGATTGGGAGGCAGATTTTGGAAAGATGCAAGAGTAACAGGGTTGTTATCATGGGAGACTTCAACTTCCCAAATAATGATTGTCACCAGCTTAGTGCCAAAGGTTTAGATGGGGCAGGGTTTGTTAAGTGTATCCAGGACAGATTCCTGTCACAGTATGTTAACAGACTGACTAGAGGGAATGCCATATTAGATATTGCATATTAGATCTAATGAACTGGGTCAGGTGACAGAGCTCTTTGTGGGTGAGCATTTGGGGGGACAGTGACCACTGCTCCATAACCTTTATCATTGTCATGGAAAAGGATAGGAGCAAAGAGGATGGGAAGATATTTAATTGAGGAAAGGCGAATTATGAGGCTATAAGGCGAGAACTTGAGAGTGTAAATTGGGATGACATTTTTGAAGGGAAATGTACTATGGAGATGTGGTCGATGTTCAGGGATCTTTTGCAGGATGTTAGGGATAAATTTGTCCCGGTGAGGCAGAGAAGGAATGGCAGGGTGAAGGAACCATGGGTGACAAGAGGTGGAACAACTAGTTAGGAAGAAGGCAACATACACAAGGTGTAAGCAGCAAGGATCAGACAGGGCTCGTGAGGAATTTAGAGTAGCAAGGAAGGAACTCAAGAAGGGGCTGAGGAGAGCAAGAAGGGGACATGAAAAGGCTTTGTCAAGTAGGGTTAAGGAGAATCCCAAGGCTTTTTTCTCGTACAAGAAGAGCAGAAGGATGACAAGAGTAATGATAGGTCTGATTACAGACAAAGGTGGGAAGCTGTGGAAGTGGGTGAGGTTCTCACTGAATACTTCTCTTCAGTATTCACCAAGGAGAAGGGTCTTGATGACACTGAGGACAATGTTGGTGAGGTTAATGTTCTAGAGCATGTAGATATCAAGAGAGGATGTGTTGGATTTGTTAGAAAATATTAGGACAGATAAGTCCCCAGGGCCTGACGGATTATTCCCCAGGCTGCTTCATGAGGTGAGGAAGGAGATTGCTGAACCATTGGCTAGGATCTTTGAGTCCTTGTTGTCCACAGGAATGGTTCTGGAGGATTGGAGGGTGGCAAATGTTGTCCCCTTATTCAAAAAAGGTAATAGGGATCATCCAGGGAATTACAGACTAGTGAGCCTTACGTCTGTGATGGGCAAGCTGTTGGAAAGGATTCCAAGAGATAGGATCTATGAGCATTTAGAGAATCATGGACTGATTAGGGACAGGCAGCATGGATTCGTGAAGGGAAGATCTTGTCTCACAAGCCTGAAAGGATTCTTTGAGGTGGTAACTAGGAAGATTGATGAAGGTAGTGCAGTAGACGTGGTCTACATGGATTTTAGTAAGGCGTTTGACAAGGTTCCGCATGTTAGGCTTCTTCAGAAGGTCAGAGGGCAAGAGATCCAGGGAGGCTTGGCCATGTGGATTCAGAATCGGCTTGCCTGTAGAAAGCAGAGGGTTGTGGTGGAGGGATTACATCCGGATTGGAGGGCGGTGACTAATGGTGTCCCACAGGGATTGGTTTTGGGACCTCTATTTTTCATGATATTTATTAATGACTTAGATGAGGGGGTGGAGGGGTGGGTTAGCAAGCTTGCAGCGACAAAGGTCAGTGGTGTTGTGGATAGTGTAGAGGGCTGTTGAAGCTTACAGAGGGATATTGATAGGATGCAGAGCTGGGTTGAGAAGGGGCAGATGGAGGTCAATCTGGAGAAGTGTGAGGTGGTACACTTTGGAAGGACTAACTCCAAGGCAGGGTACAAGGTTAATGGCAGGATTCTAGGTAGTGTGGAGGAGTAGAGAGATCTGGGGGTTCATATCCAGAAGTCACTGAAATTTGCCTCACAGGTGGATAGGGTAGTTATGAAAGCTAACATCCCATAAGCTTTTTAAGTCGTGGGATTGAGTTTAAGAGCTGAGAGGCAATGATGCAGCTTTACAAAACTCTGGTTAGGCCACACTTGGAGTACTGTGTCCAATTCTGGTCGCCTCATTATAGGAAGGATGTGGAGGCGTTGGAAAGGGTGCAGAGGAGATTTACCAGGATGCTGCCTGGTTAGAGATTTACCAGGATGCTGCCTGGTTTAGAGAGTATGTATGAGGAGAAACTAAGGGAGCTAGGGCTTTACTCATTGGAGAGGAGGAGGATGAGGGGGAGACATGATAGAGGTGTACAAAATATTAAGAGGAATAGGTAGAGTGGACAGCCAGCTCCTCTTTCCCAGGGCACCAATGCTCAATAAAATAGGGCATGGCTCTAAGGTAATGGGTGGGAAGTTCAAGGGAGATATCTGAGGGAGGTTTTTCCATCCAGAGAGTGGTTGGTGCATGGAATGCGCTGCCTGGAGTGGTGGTGGAGGCTGATAGGTTGGTCAAGTTCAAGAGGTTGTTAGATAAACATGTGGAGGAATTTAAAATAGGGGGATATGTGGGAGGAAGGTGTTAGTCTTAGGCATGGTTTAAAGGTCAGCACAACATGGTGGGCCGAAGGGCCTGTATCATTCTTTGGTTCTATGGCAACCTTGAAGGATCGATGCATGTCGACCCCAAGATCCCTCTGTTCCTCCACACTGTAAGGAGTCCTGCCATTAACCTTGTATTCTGCCTTCAATTTCAATCTTCCAGAGTGTATCACTTCACACTTTTCTGGTTTGAACTCTGTCACTTCACAGCCCAGCTCTGCATCCTATCAATGTCCTGTTGTAACCTACAGCAACCTTCTACACTATCCAAAACACCAACCTTTGTATCATCAGCAAACTTATTAACTTACCTTTCCACAACCTCACAGCTCACAAACCTCCAGGCAGAATATGCTCCATCTACCATCACCCTCTTTTCTATGGGATAGCCAATTCTGAATCCACATAGTCAAGTCTACCTGATCCCATGCCTTCTGATTTTCTGAATGAGCCTTCCATGAGAAACCTTATCAATCGCCTTACTAATATCCATGTACACCACATCCACTGCTCTCTCTTCATCAATGTGCTTTGTCACATCCTCAAAGAATTCAATCAGGCTCGTGAGGCATGACCTGCTCCTCAGAAAACCATGCTGACTGTCCCTAATCAGCTTATGCTTCTTCAAATGCCCATAAATCCTCTTTAAGAATCTTCTCCAGTAATTTGCCCACCACTGAAGTAAGGCTCACTGGTCTGTAATTCCAAGGGTTATCCCTAGTTCTTTTCTTAAGGTACATCATTTGCCACTCTTTAATCATCTAGCACTACTCCTGTCACTAGTGAGGACGCAAAGATCATTAGTAAAGGCGCACCAATCTCTTGCCTTGCTTCCCATAATAACCTTGGCTATATCCTGGCTGCAGTGACTTATCTACCCTAACATTTTTCAAAAGTTCCAGCACATCATCTTTCCTCACGTCGACATGCCCTAGTGTATCAGCCTGTTGTACACCATCCTCACAAACATCAAGGTGTCTCTCACTGGTGAATACTGAAGCAAAGTATTCATAAAGGCCCTCCCCTTCCTCTTCAGACTCCAGGCACATTTCCTCTTTTATCCCCGATTGGTCCTACCCTCACTTTAGTCATCCTCTTATTCTTCACATTCATGTAAAACACCTTGGGGTTTTCCTTGATCCTACTCAGAGTGGTGAGTGTGTGGAATGGGCTGCCAGAAACTGTGGTGGAGATGGATACGATAGGGTCTTTTAAGAGACTGTTGGCTAGGTACATGGAGCTGAGTAAAATAGAGGGCTATGGGTAAGCCTGGTAGTTTCTCGGGTAGGGACATGTTTGGCACAGCTTTGTGGGCCAAAGGGCCTGAATTGTGCTGTAGGTTTTCTATGTTCTACTCTGAGGCCTTCTCATGCCCCCTTCCAGCTCTCCTAATTCAATTCTTAACCTCCCTTCTGGCTACCTTGCAACTCTCCAGAGCCCTGTCTGAAACATGCTTTCAAAACCTTAGGTAAGCTACTTTATTCCTCTTGACAAGCTATTTTACATCTCATCAACCACTGTTCCTTCACTCTACTATCCTTACCCTGTCTCAATGGGACAAACCTCACCAGAAGCCCATGCAAGTATTCAGTAAACAACCTGCACATTTCTGTCATGCACTTCCCCAAGAACATCTGTTCCCAATTTACACTCCTAAGTACCTGCCTAATAGGATCATAATTCCCCTCCGAATTAAATACTTCCCCATATTGTCTGCTCCTATCCCTCTCCAAGGCGATGGTTCTGGTCACCATCTCCAAAATGCTCTCCCATCGAGAGATCTGAAACCTGATCAAGCTCATTGCCGAGTACCAGGTCCATTACGGCCCCTCCTCTAGTCAGCCCGTCCACATACTGTGTCAGGAACCTTTCCTCTACACACCAAACAAATTCCATCCCATCTCTCCCCTTTACACTCAGGTGGTGTCAATCAATATTAGGGAAGTTGAAGTCACCCATGACAACAACCCTATTTTTTGCACCTCTCCAAAATCTGCCACCTGATCTGCTCCTCAGCATCTGCGCTGCTATTTGGGGGGGGGGGGGGGGGGGGGTGCAGTCTGTAGAATACTCCCAATAGAGTGATTGCTCCTTTTCTGTTTCTGACTTCCACTCACACTGACTCAGTGGACGATTCCTCCAGGATATGCTCCCTTTCTACAGCTGTGACACTGTCCCTGATCAGCGAAGCCACTCCCCCACCTCTTATCTCCACCCTGTCCCTTTTGAAACATCTAAACCCGAGAATATCCAGCAGCCATTCCTGCCCTTGTGACAGCCAAGTCTCTGTGATGGCCACCACGTCATAGTTCCACATCCTTACCCACTCTAAGTTCATCAGCCTCGTTCCTGATACTTCTCGCATTGAAGTAGACACACTTCAGCCCATCCAGCTGACTGCAATTTTGCCCTTTCAACTGCCTATCCTTCCTCAGTCTTTCTACACTCTGCATCTACCTATACAGTAAATTAACCAAACTCTGACCCATTACTCTGGTTCCCATCCCCCTGCTAAACTAGTTTAAACCCTCCCCAACAGTTCCAGTAAACCTACTCACAAGAATATTGGTCCCCCTCTATTTCACATGTAACCCATCCCTTTTGTACAGGTCGTACCTTCCCCATAAGAGATCTCAATGATCAACAAATCTGAAACACTGCCCCCTGCACCAACTCCTCAGCCACGCATTCATCTGCCAAATCATCCTATTCTTACTCTCACTGGCATGTGGCACAGGCAGCAATCCAGAGATTACCACCCTTGAGGTCCAGCTTTTCAGCTTCCTACCTAGCTCCCTATATTCCCTCTTCAGCACCTCATCTCTTTTCCTACTTATGTCATTGGTACCAACATGTACCACGACTTCTGGCTGTTCACTCTCCCCCTTCAGAATGCCATGGGCCCAATCTGAGACATCCCTGACCCTAGCACCAGGGAGGTAACATATCATCCAGGAGTCTTTCACATCCACAGAATCTCCTGTCTGCCCCCCATACTATGAAATTCCCTATCACTACCACTCTCCTCTTCTCCCCCCTTCCCTTCTGCACCACATGACCAGGCTCAGTGTGAGAGACCTGGTCATTGTGGCTTTCCTCTGGTACACCATCCCTCCCAACAGTATCCAAAGCAGTATACCTGTTATTGAGGGGAACAGCCACAGGGGTTCTCTGCGCTATCAGCCAATTCTCCATCCTTCTCCTGACAGTCACCCAGCTACCTGCCTCCTGCAGCTTCAGAGTGACTCCCTCCCTGTAGCTCTTATCTATGTACTCCTCAGTATCCCATAGGAGCCAAAGGTCATCCAGCTGCAGCTCCAGTTCCCTAACACTGTCTGTAAGGAACTACAGCTGGATGCACTTCATGTAGATGTAGTTATCAGGGAGACTGGATGTCTCCCAAAACTCCCACATCTCACAAGCTGAACACACCACTCAGTTCACTGAGCTATTCTCAGTGCTCTTCACTACAGAGAACACCAAATCAAAGAAAGAAAGACACTTACCAGAGACTCACCTTCACCTCTTTTCACTGAAGCCACTTGAACCAAAGCCTCAACTCCCCCACTCTAACACTAGACCACTCACACAATAGCCACTCCACTTATACTTGCCTTGCCTTTATTTGCTGCTGTTTATAAGCTAATCAGCTGGTAACAATTTGCAAATGTCACTCGTTTAGACTCTTGCAAGGTGAAACTCACCAGCTCAGGCACAGAGACTCACCTCTTTTTAAGCGGACCGCTCAAAATCTTGCTCCAATTCCTGACACCGAAAGTGAAATTCACCAGCTCAGGCATAAAGACTCACCTCTTTTCAAGTGTCCCTCAAGAAAGTGGCATCTATCATCAAAGATTTCCACCATCTGGGTCATGCCCTCTTCTTGCTGCTACTGTCAGGCAGGAGGTACAGAAGATTGAAGTCCCACACCACCAGGGTCAGGAACAGTTACTTTCCTACAACCACCAGGTACATGAACTGACCTGCACAACCCTCATCCAACCTGAGCAAAGGAACAATATGGACCACCTCTTGCACTACCATGGACTTGTTTCTGATTGTGTAGTTTATATTCTGCCTGCTGTCAGTACCTATATGCCTGTGTTGCTACTGCAAGCAAGTTTTTCATTGTACCTCAACATACTAGTGCACATGACAGTAAACTCGACTTGACTTGATTTACCTCAGTCCTTTTATCAGACCACATCTGCCTCTTAAACTCAAGAATGCACCTTACACTGTATTTCCAAATCTTCCTCCCCTTCATTATATTTTGTGTCTTTTTCTATTAAGTTTCTCTTTATTCATTGTATCAATCAAACATGTTCTCAACTATGAAGAAAACAATAAGAATACAAATTAATGGAAAAGTACAGCACAGAAACAGGCTCTTTGGCCAATGGTGTCTGTGCCAAACATGATGCCAATCGAAACTAACTCAATCTGCCCGCACATGATCCACATCCCTCCATTCCCTGCCTGTTCCTGTGTCTGTCTAAATGCTTCTTAAATGTTTTTTTTTCCTTTTAAATCTTTTTATTAATTTTCAAATTAATACAGAATAATACATATAACATTGGTAATTATACACGTAATACAAAGAGATCAGGAGGACAATCATGATATATATCGTCATAAAGAATAAAAAAGATATATTTTAAGCCCCACGGTTTCTTAGTAAATGAATATATTACACAAAAAAACGAGAAAGGAAAAGATTTATTATATAAAAAACCTCAAATTGAAAAAAATTATAAGTAATAGAACAAAACAAACTAGAAAAAAATTTCAGAAGAAACAAAAAACTGGACAGACATTTAGAAACATAGAAAAACTACAGCACAATTCAGGCCCTTTGGCCCACAAAGCTGTGCCGAACATGTCCCTCCCCTAGAAGTTACTAGGCTTACCCATAGCCCTCTATTTTTCTCAGCTCTAGGTACCTATCCAACAGTCTCTTAAAAGACCCTATCGTATCAGCCTCCACCACCATTGCCGGAAGCCCATTCCATGCACTCACCACTCTCTGAGTAAAAAACTTACCCCTGACATCTCCTCCATACCTACTCCCCAGCACCTTAAACCTATGTCCTCTTGTGGCCACCATTTCAGCCCTGGGGAAAAGCCTCTGACTGTCTACCTGATAAAGACCTCTCATCATCTTATATACATCTATCAGGTCCCCCCTCATCCTCCGTCACTCAAAGGAGAAAAGGCCGAGTTCCCTCAACCTGCTTTCATAAGGCATGCTCCGCATCCCAGGCAGCATCCTTGTAAATCTCCTCTGCACCCTCTCTATGGCTTCCACATCCTTCCTGTAGTGAGGCGACCAGAACTGAGCACAGTACTCCAAGTGGGGTCTGACCAGGGTCCTATATAGCTGCAACAATACCTCTCGGCTCCTAAATTCAATTCCCCGATTGATGAAGGACAATACACCATATTCCTTCTTAACAAAAGAGTCAACGTGCACAACCGCTTTGAGTGTCCTATGGACTCGGACCGCAAGATCCCTCTGATCCTCCACACTGCCAAGAGTCCTACCATTAAGACTATATTCTGCCATCATATTTGACCTACCAAAATGAACCACTTCACACTTATCTGGGTTGAACTGCATCTGCCACTTCTCAGCCTAACTTTGCATCCTATCTATGTCCCTCTGTAACCTCTGACAGCCCTCCAAACTATCCACAAAACCCCCAACCTTTATGTCATCCGCAAACTTACTAACCCACCCCTCCACTTCCTCATCCAGGTCGGTTATAAAAATCACAAATAGTAAGGGTCCCAGTACAGATCCCTGAGGTACACCACTGGTCATCGACCACCACGCAGAATACGACCCATCAACAACCACTCTTTGCCTTCTGTGGGCCAGCCAGTTCTGGATCCACACTGCAATGCCCACATGGATCCCATGCCTACTTACTTTCTCAATAAGCCTTGCATGGGGTACCTTATCAAACGCCTTTCTGAAATCCATATACACTACATCTACTGCTCTCCCTTCATCGATGTGCTTAGTCACATCCTCAAAAAATTCAAGCAGGTTCGTAAGGCAGGACCTGCGCTTGACAAAGCCATGCTGACTATTCCTAATCATATTATACCTCTCCAAATGTTCATAAATCCTGCCTCTCAGGATCTTCTCCATTAGCTTACCAACCACTGAGGTGAGACTCACTGGTCTATAATTTCCTGGGCTATCCCTACTCTCTTTCTTGAATAAAGGAACAACATCCGCAACCTTCCAATCTTCCGGAACCTCTCCCGTCTCTATCGATGATGCAAAGTTCATCGTCGGAGGCTCCGTAATCTCTTCCCTCGCCTCCCGCAGCAGCCTGGGGTACATTTCATCCAGTCCCGGTGACTTATCCAACTTGATGCTTTCCAAAAGTTTCAGTACCTCCTCTTTCCTAATGTCTGCATGCTCGAGCTTTTCAGCCCACTGCAAGTTCCCAGTACAATCCCCCAGATCTTTTTCTGTAGTGAATACCGACGTAAAGTATTCATCAAGTACCTCTGCCATTTCTTCCAGATCCATACACACTTTCCCACTGCAGCACTTGATAGGCCCTATTCTTTCGCATCTTATCCTCTTGCTCTTCACATACCTGTAGAATGCTTTGGGGTTTTCCCTTAATCCTGCCCACCAAGGCCTTCTCATGTCCCCTTCTGGCTCTCCTAATCTCCTTCTTAAGCTCCTTCCTATTAGCCTTATACTCTTCCAGATCTCCAACATCACCTCGCTCTCTGTACCTTTTGTAAGCTTTCTTTTCCTTTTGACTAGATTTATTATAGCCTTTGTACACCACGGTTCCTGTGTCCTCTTGTGACTCCCCTGTCTCATTGGAACATGCCTATGCAGAACTCCACCCAAATATCCGCTGAATATTTGCCACATTTCTTCTGAACTTTTCCCTGAGAACATCTGTTCCCAATTTAATCTTCCAGTTTCCTGCCTGAGAGCCTCATAATTCCCTTTACTCCAAGTAAATGCCTTTCTAGTCTGTCTGTTCCTATCTCTCTCCAGTGCTAATGTAATGGAGATAGAATTATGATCACTATCACCAAAATGTTCACCCACTGAGAGATCTGACCCCCTGTCCAGGTTCATTTCCCAATACCAAATCAAGCATAGCCCCTCCTCTTGTCGGCCTATCTACAGATACCTACATATATTTACATATATTTTTAATATATATCTACATATATTTGTTTCTCAATAAACAAAGAGCATTATTATGTCATCAACTCCGCTCCTCTAAGTTCAAAGGTTATTGAAAAGGGATCTATATGATATGAAAATATTGAATGAATGGATTCCAAACTTCCTCAAATTTAAGCGAAGAATCCACAGTGCCACTCCTAATTTTTTCAAAGTTTAAACATGGTATAGTTTGAGAAAGCCATTGAAAAGTAGTGGGAGGTATTGGATCCTTCTATTTAAACAAAATGGATCGCTTGGCTATTAATGTAACAAAGGCAATCATACGACAAGCAGCAGCAGATAAGTGGCCAGATTCCATCATTGGTAGCCACCATTGGTAGCCCAAAAATTGCAGTGATTGGGTGAGGTTGTAAATCAGTATTTCCAATATTTTTCCAAAAGAGGACAGGACCAAAACATATGTGTCAGGGAAGCCACCTCTGAATTACATCTATCACATATAAGATTTATATGGTGATAAAAACGGGCTAACTTGTCCTTCGACATATGGGTCCTGTGAACCACCTTAAATTGTACCAAAGAGTGTCTGGCACACATTGAAGATGTATTAACTAATTAAAGAATTTTCTTCCATGTCTCTGTGGGCAAAAGTATCTGGAGTTCTCTCTCCCATTCATTCTTAATTTTATCAAGTGTCTCTGGACGTATTTTCATAATTAGATCATAAATTATTGCTATCAAGCCCTTCTGATGGGGATTAAAACCTAAAATTTTTTCTGTAATTTCAATTTTATATGGAGTCGGAAAAGAAGGCATAGTAACTTTTAAAAAATTTCTAATCTGTAAGTGTCGAAAAAAGTGTGATTTGGGCAAATTGTATTTATGAGATGACTGTTCGAAAGGTAAAAAACTGTTATCAATGAATAAATCACGGAAACGTTATTCCCTTCATCTTCCATAAAGAAAAAGTTGAGTCAATTCTGGATGGTTGAAAGAAAAAATTAGATTGAATGGGGCTTGATAAGTTAAATTTATTCAACCCAAAGAATTTACGGAATTGAAACTATGTTCATATTGTATGTTTAACTATTGGGTTAGTCATATGCTTACTCAATTTAGTAAGTGCAAAAGGGAGTGGGGCTCCCAAAATAGAAACTAATGAAAATCCTTGCACAGATTCATACTCAAGGTATACCCATTCGGGACATTGAATTACATCTAAATCTGGTGCCCAAAAAATTAAATATCTGACATTAATTGCCCAGTAATATAATCTAAGGTTAGGCAAAGCCATGCCACCGTCCTTTTTTAATTTTTGTAAATATTTCTTACTTAACCTTGGGTTTAAATGTTTCTATTGTACCTGCTTCCATTCTATTGTATCTGCAGCACATTCCAGGCACTCACCACTTTCTGTGTAAAAAGTTGTTCCACACATCTCCTTTGAATGTACCCCCTCTCACCTTAAATGAATGGCCTCAAGTGTTTGACATTTCCACCCTGGGAAGAAGATTCTAGCTGTCTACACTATCTATGCCTCAGCCTCCTACACACCAGAGAAAACAACCTCTCTTTATAGCACTTGCCGTCTAAACCAGGCAGCATCCTGGCAAACCTCTTTTGCATCCTCTCCAAAGCCTCCACATCTTTCCTGTAATCGGGTGACCAGAATTGAATGCAATACTCCAGATGCGGCCAAACCAAAGTTTTTATAAAGCTGCAACAAAACTTCCTGACTCTTGAACTCAATGCCTCGACTAATAAAGGCAAGCATGCCATATGCCTTCTTTACCTCCCTATTGACTTGTGCTATTGACTTGGACCTCAAGATCCCTCTGTCCATCAACACTATTACTGGTCCTGCCATTAACAGTATACTTTATATTTGATCTCCCAAAGTGCAACCGCTCACACTTGCCCAGATTAAACTCCATCTGCCATTTCTCCACCCATATCTGCAACTGATCTATATCCCATTGTATCTTTTGGGAATCTTGTTTGTATATCACAAACAGCAGAATTTACAGTATGGATCCCTGTGGAACACCACCAGTCACAAACCCACGAACCTCTGGCCAAAATAAGACCCATTGACCACTACCTGTTGTTTTCTGTGGGCAGGCCAATTCTGAATCCAAACGGCCAAGTCACCATGGATCCCATGCATCTTAATCTTCTGTAGAACATAGAACATTACAGCATAGTACAGGCCCTTCAGCCCACGATGTTGTGCCGACATTTTATCCTACTCTAAGATCTATCTAACCCTTCCCTCCCACATCGTCCTCCAATTCTTTATCATTTACAGTATGTCTATCTAAGAATCTCTTGAATGTCCCTAATGTACTGTATATGCCCCCACAACCTCATCCGGCAGTGCATTCCAAGCACCCACCACTCTCTGTCTAAAAAATTTACCTCTGACATCCCCCTTATACCTTCCTCCAATCACCTTAAAATTATGCCCCCTCATATTAGCCATTGTCACCCTGGGAAAAACTCTCTGACTGTCCACTTGATCTATGCCTCTTATCATCTTATACACCTTTATCAAGTCACCTCTCATCCTCCTTCTCTCCAAAGAGAAAAGCCGTAGTTCACTCAACCTATCCTCATAAGACATGCTGTCCAATCCAGGCAGCATCCTGGTAAATCTCCTCTGCACCCTCTCTAAAGCTTCCACATCCTTCCTATAATGAAGTGACCAGAACTGAACACAATACGCCAAGTGTGGTCTGACCAGAGTTCTATAGAGCTGCTATGTAGTCATATGATGCGCGTGCAGTGAATTCACAATCATTCAGTAGGATATGAGACTTGAAGATAGACATACTGGTCTTGAGAACTTTTGTGGAGATAATTTCAACTTCTTCTGCACTGCATCCAGGTGCTTGGACCTTTTTAATCTCAGTTTGACCTTCACCATTATCTTTGCTCAATGCTTCCTGAGCCCTGTACAGATTACAAGACATCTCTCCTCCTTTCTATCTCTTCCAACAAGATTTCAGTACATTGTGTGAAAACCTTGGAGCCTGACAGCACCACAAGCAGCTTTCACTGAACCTTCCCACGCATACTTTAAAATACTTTCAGGACCTCACATTCATAGAACATTTCTGATTTAAGAGTTGGAATCTTCTTTTAATTGGCGTGAGGCATTTTCAAGATCAGCCCCCCTGTTGATGCATGCAGACAGGAAACAGTGGGGAGAGCACTGGCTGCACAGAGCAATTATGTAAATAAGCTGACAGCATGAAGTAGTCATCCTGCCTACACTGCAATCAATGAGCATTGGGTCAGTGTTGCATCCTGTGATCCCCGAACTCATTTTCCACAGGTTGCACTGACCTTTCAACACCAGAGTAATGTTGCCAGTTGCACACACTGTCTATGGCTGAGGCATTAACAGAGGATATGGTAATAACTATGCCACAGTCTTTCTGTATCAGTTTAAATTTCAGGTCAGGTTTCTGTTGACTGTCTGCAGGCAGTTGCATAAGGTATCCTTTATTCCTTTGATATTCACAAGTGGGGGTTTCCTGATGTATGGTATGTTGAATCTCAGAGGCAGAGTATATTTGTCATTTGCAGAAGCAATGCACAGACAAAACTTATTTGTACAAGATTAGAATTTCTTAGTTTGTAATCAGCCCTAAGGGAATTGGAATTGGTTTATTATTGTCACAGGTACTAGAATATAGTGAAAAATTTTGTTTTGCATACCATCCATACAGATAATTGCAGACATCAGTACATTGAGGTAGTACAAGGGAAAAGCCAATAACAGAATGCAGAATATAGTGTTACAGTTACAGAGAAAGTGCAGTGCAGGTAGACAATAAGGTGCAAGGGCCATGACAAGGTAGATTGAGAGGTCAAGAGTCATCTTTATTGTACAAGAGGTCAATTCAAATGTCTTATAACAGCGGGATAGAAGCTGTCCTTGAACCTGTAGTACTTTTGTATCTGCTGCCCGATGGGAGGGGTGGGGAAAGAGAGAATTACCGCCGTGGGAAGGGTCTTTGATTATGTTGGCTGCTTTACCGAGGCAGCAGGAAGTGTAGACAGAGTCCATGGAGGGGAGGCTGATTTCCATGATGATCTGGGCTGCGTTCACAACTCCCAGCAATTTCTTGCAGGCTTCAGTAGAGCAGTTGCCATACCAAGCCATGATGTATCTGGGTAGGCTCCTTTCTATAGTGCATTGTAAAATTGGTGAGGGTCATTGGGGCCATACTGAATTTTGCACACGTTTTATGACTTCTGTCCTGGATATTGCTGTCTTCATCTATCTGTTTTGTTTTCCATGTGATTGTTTCCATAGAAAAAAAACAGCATAAAATATAATAGTGTAAGTGCATTATGTGCAAATATCAACCCTAAAATCCAAAAAGAAAATTTTGAAAACTTGTTGGCATATTGTGATCCTTGTGTAGAAATGTGACTGTTATTCTTTGATGGAAGGCAGGATTAGTTAATTAGAAGGGATCCTTTTCAAGATGTGTTGATCTGAATCAGTCCTTGATTCAGTAATTTATCTTCTGATATTCTCAGACCTCATCTGTCAAAAGCAGACAATCTCCATAAAGCTTCCTTCACTCCAGCTGTATGAGAGTGTGGAAATAATGGACTAGTTTACTTTTTCTCCATTTTGAGTCAGAGAGTCACAGAGCAATACAGCATAGATACAGGCCCTTCGGCCCAACCAGTCCATGCCGACCATGATGCCCACCCAGCAAGTCCGAATTTCCTGTGTTTGGCCCATATCCCTCTGAGCCCCCCCAACCCCTCCAGGTACCTATCCAAGTGCTTCTTAAATGATACTAATGTACCTGCCTCACCCACTTCCTCTAGCTGCTCGATCCAAAAACTCACCATCCTCTTTGTGAAAAAGTTGTCCTTTAGGTCCCTTTTAAATCTTTCCCCCCTAACCCTGAACCTATGCCCCCTAGTTTTAGACTCCCCTACCCTTGGGAAAAGACTGTTACCATCCCCCTTATCTATGCCTCTCATAATTTTAAACATTTCTATAAGGTTGCCCCTCATTCTCCTATGTTCCAAGGAATAACGACTGAGCTTGGCCAACCTCTCCCTATAATGCAGGCCCTCTAATCCTGACAACATCCTCATAAATCTTTTCTGTGCTCTTTCCAGTTTAACCACACCTTTCCTATAACAGGGTGACCAAAACTGTACACAGTGCTCCAAGTGCAGCCTCACCAATGACTTATACAAATGCAACATAACGTCCCAACTCCTGTACTCAATGCCCTGACTGATGAAGGCAAGTGCGCTAAGCACCTTTTTCACCATCCTGACTACTGATGATGCCACCTTCAATGAACTATGCACTTGTACTTCTAGGGCCCTCTGTTCCATTACACTTCCTAGTGCCCTACCATTCATAGTATAAGTCTTATGCTGGTTTGAATTGTAATAAGTGTCAAGTGAATGGTAGGGCACTGAGGTGTGTGGTAGAATAAAGAGACCTGGGAATACCGATCCATAATTTCTTGGAAGTGGCATCACAGGTAGATAGGGTCATAAAGAGAGCTTTTGACACATTGGCCTTCATAAATCAGGGCAATGAGTACAGGAGTTGGGATATTCAGACAGGCTTGAGATGTGTCTATTTTAACACAAGGAGTGTTGTGAACAAGGCGGATGAGCTTAGAGCTTGGATCGATACTTGGAGCTATGATGTGGTGGCCATTAAGGAGACTTGGATGGCTCCGGGGCTGGAATGGTTGATTCAGGTGCCGGGTTTTAGATGTTTCAGGAAGGACAGGGAAGGAGGCAAGAGAGGTGGGGGAGTGGCGCTGTTGATCAGAGATACTGTCACGGCTGTGGAAAAGGTGGACGTTGTGGAGGGATTGTCTATGGAGTCTCTGTGGGTGGAGGTTAGGAACAGGAAGGGGTTGATAACTTTACTGGGTGTTTTTTTATAGGCCACCCAATAGTGACAGGGCTATTGAGGAGCAGATAGGGAAGCAGATCCTGGAAAGGTGTGAGAATAACAGAGTTGTTGTGATGGGGGATTTTAATTTCCCAAACATCGATTGGCATCTCCAGACAGTGAGGGGTTTAGATGGGGTGGAGTTTGTTAGGTGTGTTCAGGAAGGGTTCTTGACACAGTATGTAGATGGACCTACAAGACCAAAGGCTGTGCTTGATTTGATATTGGGAAATGAACCTGGTCAGGTGTCAGATCTCTCAGTAGGTTAACATTTTGGTGATAGTGATCATAATTCTATCTCTTTTACGTTAGCACTGGAGAGGGATAGGAACAGACAGACTAGAAAGGCGTTTACTTGGAGTAAAGGGAATTATAAGGCTCTCAGACAGGAAATTGGAAGATTAAATTGGGACCAGATGTTCTCTGGAAAAAGTATGGAAGATATGTGGCAAATATTCAGGGGGTATTTGTATGGAGCTATGCATAGACATGTACCGATGAGACAGGGGAGTCACGAGAGGATACAGGAACTGTGGTGTACGAAGGCTATAATAAATCTAGTCAAAAGGAAAAGAAAAGCATACAAAAGGTACAGAGAGCTAGGTAATGTTAGAGATCTGGAGGAGTACAAGGCTAAAAGGAAGGAACTTAAAAAAGAGATTAGGAGAGCCAGAAGGGGACATGAGAAGGCCTTGGCGGGCAGGATTAAGGAAAACTCCAAGGCGTTCTACAAGTATGTGAAGACTAAGAGGATGAGATGCGAAAGGATAGGGCCTATCAAGTGCAGCAGTGAGAAAGTGTGTATGGATCCGGAAGAAATAGGGCAGGTACTTAATGAATACATTACGTCAGTATTCACTACAGAAAAAGATCTGGGGGATTGTAGTGGGGTCTTGCAGCAGCCTGAAAAGCTTGAGCATGTACATATTAGGAAAGAGGAGGTGCTGAAACTTTTGGAAAGCATCAAGTTAGATAAGTCACCGGGACCAGATGAGATGTACCTCAGGTTGCTGTGGGAGGCGAGGGAGGAGATTGCAGAGCCTCTGACGATGATCTTTGCGTCGTCGATGGAGACGGGAGAGGTTCCGGAAGATTGGAGGGTTGCGGATGTTTTTCCCTTATTCAAGAAGGGGAGTAGGGATAGCCCAGGGAACTATAGACTGGTGAGTCTTACCTCAGTGGTTGGTAAGCTGATGGAGAAGATCCTGACAGGCAGGATTTATGAACATTTGGAGAGATATAATATGATTAGGAATAGTCAGCATGGCTTTGTCAAGGGCAGGTCCTGTCTTACAAACCTGATTGAATTTTTTGAGGATGTGACTAAGCACATTGATGAAGGGAGAGCAGTAGATGTAGTGTATATGGATTTCAGCAAGGTGTTTGATAAGGTACCCCATGCGAGGTTTATGGATAAGGTGAGGAGACATAGGATCCAAGGGGATGTTGCAGTGTGGATCCAGAACTGGCTGGCCCACAGAAGAAAAAGGGTGGTTGTTGAAGGGTTATATTCTGAGTGGAGGTCAGTGACCAGTGGTGTACCTCAGGGATCTGTACTGGGACCCTTACTATTTGTGATTTTTATAAATGACCTGGATGAGGGAGTGGGTTAGTAGGTTTGTGGATGACACGAAGGTTGGGGGTGTTGTGGATAGTTTGGAGGGCTGTCAGAGGTTACATAGGGACATAGATAGGATGCAAAGTTAGGCTGAGAAGTGGCAGATGCAGGTCAACCCAGATAAGTGTGAAGTGGTTCATTTTGGCAGGTCAAATATGTTGGAAGAATATAGTCTTAATGGTAGGACTCTTGGGAGTGTGGAGGATCAGACGGATCTTGGGGTCCGAGTCCATAGGACGCTCAAAGTGGCTGCGCAGGTTGACTCTGTGGTTAAGAAGGCATATGGTGTATTGTCCTTCATCAATCGGGGAATTGAATTTAGGAGCCGAGAGGTATTGTTGCAGCTATATAGGTTCCTGGTCAGACCCCACTTGGAGTATTGTGCTCAGTTCTGGTCGCCTCACTACAGGGAGGATGTGGAAGCCATAGAGAGGGTGCATAGGAGATTTACAAGGATGCTGCCTGGAATGCAAAGCAGGCCTTACGAAAGCAGGTTGAGGGAACTTGGTCTTTTTTCCTTGGAGAGATGGAGGATGAGGACGGACCTGACAGAGGTGCATAAGATGATGAGAGGTATTGATCGGGTGGATAGTAAGAGGCTTTTCCCCAGGGCTGTATTGGTGGCCACAAGAGGACATAGGTTTAAGGTGCTTGGGAGTAGATATAGAGGAGATGTCAGGGGTAAGTTTTTTACTCAGAGAGTGGTGAGTGCGTGGGATGGGCTGCCGGAAATGGTGGTGGAAGCAGATACGATAGCGTCTTTCAAGAGACTGTTAGATAGGTACATGGAGCTGAGTAAAATAGAGGGCTATGGGTAAGCCTAGTAATTTCTAGAGTAGGGACATTTTCGGCACAGCTTTGTGGGCTGAAGGGCCTGAATTGTGCCGTAGTTTTTCTATGTTCTATGTTCTTTGTTATGTTGAAGTTGTACAAGACTTTGGTTAATGTCAAACTGAGAGCATTGTGTGCAGTTCTGGTCACCTACCTACAGGAAAGATATCAATAAGCTTGAAAGAGTGCAGAAATTTACATGGATGTTGCCAGGACTTGAGGACCTGAGTTACAGGGATAAGTTGAATAGGTTAGGACTTTATTCCCTGGAGCGCAGGAGAATGAGGGGAGATCTTATAGAGGTATACAAAATTATGAGGGGTATGGATAGGGTGAATGCATGCGGGCTTTTTCCCCTCAGGTTGGGTGAGACTAGATCTAGAGGCCATAGGTTTCGGGTGAAAGGTGAAATATTTAAGGGGAATCTTAGGGGAAACTGCTTCACTCAGGGTGGTGCGAGTGTGGAACGAGCTGCAGGTGGAAGTGGTGGATGCGGGTTCAATTGTAACATTTAAGGGAAGTTTGGATTGGTACATGGATGGAAGGGGTTTGGAAGGCGATGGTCCGAGTGCAGGTAGATGGGACTAGGCAGAAAACCAGGCCGGCATGGACTAGAAGGGCTGAAAGGTCAGTTTCTGTGCTGTAGTGCTCTGTGACTCTAAGTAGGAAGAGAATGTAGAAAAATCAAGGATGGTGATGAGTCAGCGTACAGGAGTGAGATCAGGCACTTGGTTGAGTGGTGCCACAGCAATAACCTCTTGCTCAACATCAGTAAAACTAAAGAGCTGATTGTTGACCTAAGGAAGGGGAAGAAGAGTGAATATGCGCCAGTCTACACTGAGGGATCAGCAGTAGGCAGGGTCATCAGCTTTAAATTCCTGGGCGTTAACATATCGTATAATCTGTCCTGGACCCAGCACACAGATGTAATCACAAAGAAGGTGCACTAGTGTCTCTACTTTCTTAGAAGGTTAAGCAAGTTTGGCATGTCACTGAACACTCTAACAAACTTCTACAGATGGACTGTTGAAAGTATCCTTACTGGTTGCATCGTGGTCTGGGACGGCAATTCAAATGTGCAGGAACATAAGAAGATGCAGAGAGCAGTGGACTCTGCCTGATACATCACGGGCACATTCCTCTCCACTATTGGAAGTATCTACATGAGGTATACCTCAAGAGGCCAACATCTATCATCAAAGATCCCCACCATCCAGGCCATGCCATCTTCTCGCAGCTAGCATCAGGCAGGAGGTACAGAAGCCTGAAGTCCCACACCACCAAGTTCAAGAACAGCGACTTCCACTCAACCATTCAGTTCTCAAATCAACTGATACAACCCTAATTACGAGAGTTTAGCAACACTCTGACTACTTTGCATTACAATGGACATAATTTTTGTTCCAGTTGTGTTCTTTCTTGTATAATTTGTATAATTTATGTTTTTCTTGTGAATTCTGCTTATATGATGCTATGTGCCTGTGATGCTGTTGTGAGTAAGTTTTTCATTGCACCTGTACACAGTATAACAATAAACTTGACTTTGACTTGACTATTTGACTTTGGATATCAGGGACAAGACATCCAAGTTTCAGTCAAATCGTCTTTTGAATGTAGGCAGTTGGATAACTTTGAAAGAACAGACCGTATTAAATGGATGTGCAGCAATCTGCAGTGGAGGAGAAGCAGCAGAAGGCAAGGAGGATCCCAGACTTCAGAATAGGAATCACTGACATCTGTCATGAAATTTGTTTTTTGTGGCAGCAATACAGTGCAAGACATAAAGACATAAAATTACTTTAAGTTACAAAAACAAATAAATAGTGCAAAAGAGGAACAACGAGGTAGTCTTCGTGGGTTCATGGACCATTCAGAAATCTGATGGTGGAGGGGAAGGAGCTGTTCCTGGAACATTGAGTGTTGGTCTTCAGGCTCCTGTACCTCCTCCCTATTGGTAGTAATGTGAAGAGGGCACGTCCTGGGTGGTGAGGGTCCTCAGTGATGGATTCCGTCTTCTTGAGGCATCGCCTTTGAAGATGTTCTCAATGATGGGGAGGGTTGTTCCCATGATGGAGCTGCCTGAGTCTACAACCCTCTGCATCCTCTTGCGATCCTGCGCATTGGAGCCTCCATACCAGGCAGTGACACAACCAGTCAGAATGCTCTCCACTGTACATCTGTAGAAATTTGCAGGAGTCTTTGGTGACATACCAAATCTCCTCAAACTCCTAATGAAGTAGAGCCACTGGCATGCCTTCTTTATGATTACATCAATGTGTTGGGGCCAGGATAGATCCTCTGAGATGTTGATGTCCAGGAACTTGAAGCTGCTCATTCTTTCCACCACTGACCCCTCAATGAAGACTGGTGTGTGTTCTCCCGACTTCCCCTTCCTGAAGTTCACAATCAATTCCTTGGTCTTGCTGACACTGAGTGTGAGGTTGTTCTTGTGACACCACTCAACCAGTCGATCTATCTACTCCTGTACGCCTCCTCATCGTCATTGGAGATTCTGCCAACAACAGCGGTGTCATCAGCAAATTTATTGATGGCATTTGAGCTGTGCTTAGCCACACAGTAATGAATGCAGAGAGAGTAGAACAATGGGCTAACCACACATCCTTGAGGTGCACCTGTATTGATTGTCAGTGAGGAGAAGATGTTACTATCGATCCACACTGACAGTGGTCTCCTGATAAGGAAGTCGAGGATCCAGTTGCAGAGGAAGGTACAGAGGCCCAGGTTTTGAAGCTTGTTGATTAGTACTGAGGGGATGATGGTGTTGAATGCCGAGCTGTAATCGATAAACAGCAGCCTGACATATGTTTTGCTGTTGTCTAGGTGCTCCAAAGCCAAGTGAAGAGCCAGTGAGATTGCGTCTGCTGTAGACCTGTTGTGGCAGAGGGGAAAATGCAGTGGGTCCAGCTCCTTGCTCAGGCAGGAGTTAATCCTACTCATGACCAACCTCTCAAAGCACTTCATCACAGTAGATGTCAGTGCTACCGGCTGAAAGTCAAAAGGCAGCTCACCCTGCTCCTCTTGGGCACCGGTATGATTGATGCCCTTTTGAAGCAGGAATGAACAGTAAATATGTATGGGTGAGACAACTTGAAGGATTGGGGGAACCACACAGGTGTCTGAAATTGAGTTCATCTTGCTGTCGTAGGAAGATTCAATGGAGCTTTAAGAAAATTAAGTGACAGAGACTTAGTATGAGTAAGGACATGGTGATATTTTGAATTTGTTGTCCCTTGCCAGCTGAAGCAAGGAAACTCAAAGTCTGGGCAAACTCAACCTAAACCTTGGCACAATACAGTAAGAGGTAGTATATTGAGATTTATGTACATTATCAGAATCCATGGGCGACGACTCATAAATCTTATACCTGTCCAGCAAGATAATTCTGACATTGGCAGAGTGCAGAATGGTAAACTTCACTTTAGCAGCACAGATATTCACAATGAATGGTAGGGCCTTGGTTTTAGTCCTTGGCCTTAGTGTAAGGCCTTGGCCTTAGTGTTGTAGAATAGGTAATTTGGTTTCTCATTGTCACACGTGAGAAGGTGCAGTGAAAAACTTCCATACCATTCATAGATCAAATCATTATACAGTGCATTGAGGGAGTTAAGTTAAAACAATAACAGAATGCAGAATAAAGTGTAACAGTTACAGAGAAAGTGCAGTGCAGGTAGACTATAAGGTGGAAATTCAAGAGTCCATCTTATCATACTAGGAAACCATTCAATAGCCTTATACCAACGGGATAGAAGCTGTCCTTGGGCCTAGTGGTTCATGCTTTCAGGATTTTGTATCTTCTGCCTGATGGGAGAGGGGAGAAGAGAGAATGTCTAGGGTGGGTGGGGTCTATGATTATGCTGGCTGCTTTACTGGGGTAGCAAGAAGTGTAGACAGAGTCCAGGGAGGGGAGACTGGTTTCCAATGATATGCTGAGCTGTGTTCACAACTCTCTGCAGTTACTTGCGGTGGCTGGCAGAGCAGTTGCCATACCAAGCAGTGATGCATCCGGATAGAATGCTTTCCGTGGTATATCGATAAAAAGCGGTGAGGATCAAAGAGGACATGCCAAATTTCTTTAACCTCCCAAGGAATTAGGGGTGCTGGTGAGCTTTCTTGGCCATAGGGTCAACGTGGTAGGACCATGACAGGCTATTGGTGATGTTGACTCCAAGGAACTTGAAGCTCTCAACCCTCTTGACCTCAGCACCATTATTGTAAACAAGAACATGTGCACCGCCCCCCTTACTGAAGTCAATGACCATCTCTTTTGTTGAGACTGAGGGAAAGATTTTTGTCATGACATCATGTCACCTAGGCTCTTTATCTCTTTCCTATACTCTGACTCGTTATTTGAGATAGCGCCCATTATGGTGGTATCATCTGCAAACCTGTAGATGGAGTTAGAGCAGGATCTGGCTATGCAGTCATGAGTGCACAGAGAGTAGAGCAGAGGGCTGAGGACGCAGCCTTGTGGGACACCAGTGTTGAGAATAACCATGGTGGAGTTGATGCTGACTATCCTCACTGATTGCAGTCTGTTGGTCAGGAAGTCAAGGATCCAGTTGCAAAGGGAGGTGTTGAGTCCCAGGTCTAGTAACTTGGAGATGAGTTTTCTTGGAATTATAGTTTTGAAGGCAGAGCTGCAGCTGATAAACAATAGTCTAACATAGGTGTCTTTACTGTCCAGTCAGTCAGGGTTGTCTGGGAGGCTGCAGTTGATGCGTGCCATGACCAGCTTCTCAAAGCATTTCATGATGGAGGATGTCAAGAGAAAATGGTCAGTATTCATTAAGGCACATTACCTTATTTTTCTTAAGTACTGGGATAATAATGGTCTTCTTAAAGCAGGTGGGAACCTCAGATTGAAGCAGTGAAAGGTTAAAAATGTCTGCAAGTACCCCACCAGCTGATCTGCGTCGGATCTAATATGTTTTCCATGGGTTCACTCTCCAGAAGACTGACGTTATGTCCGCAATGAAGACTGTAGTTTCAGGTCCATTGGAGGCTGTTAGGGTGGGCGGTGACATTCTAATCCCCTTCTGTTCAAAACGTGCATAGAATGTGTTAAGCTCATTGGGAAAGGATGCGCTGTTGTTGATGATACTGCCTGACTTCGTTTTAGAACATAGAACATAGAACGTTACAGCACAGTACAGGCCATTCGGCCCACGATGTTGTCCTGCATAGAAAGAGAAACTGAAACAGGAGGATCTGGTACAGAGAGTCGTGCAGTGCTGGTCTGAGGAAGCAGATGAGCTCCTATGAGACTGCTTTGAGACAGTGGACTGGTCCATGTTCAAAGACTCAGCTGCCAGCCTTGATGAGTATGCCACCACCATCACAGACTTTATCAGCAAGTGTGTGGAGGATTGTGTACCAAAGAGGACAATCCGGGTGTTCCCAAACAGGAAACCATGGATGAACCGAGAGATCCACTCCCTACTGAAGGCGAGGACTGCTGCACACAAATCTGGTGATCTTCATCTGTACAAGAAATTGAGGTATGACCTTCCGAAAGCTATCAGGGATGCCAAGAGGCAATACCAAATCAAAATAGAGTCCCTGACCAGCCGCCAGTTATGGCAAGGCTTACACGCCATAACAGGCTACAAGACGAAGTCGGGCTGCATAGCTAACAACAGCGCATCCCTTCCTGATGAACTTAACGTATTCTATGCGCATTTTGAACAAAAGGAAGTGGATTGTCACCATCCACCCTGACAGCCACCAACGCAGCTGAACCTGTGATCACAGTGGAGGACGTAAGATCAGTCTTCCGGAGAGCGAACACGAGGAAAGCAGCTGGCCCAGATGGTGTCCCGGGCCGCGTTCTCAGATCTTGTGCTGATCAGCTCTCCATATGCCTTCTTAACCACCCTATCAACTTGTTCAGCAACTTCGAGGGACCTATGTACTTGGACCCACACTGCTAAGAACACTGCCATTAACCATGTAACCTGCATTCAAGTTTGATCTTCCAAAGTGTATCACTTCACACTTCTCCAGATTGAACTCCATCTGCCACTTGTCTGCCCAGTTCTGCACCCCCTGTCTAAATCCTGTTGCAACCTACGACAACCTTCTGCACTATGTACTACACCACCAACCTTTGTGTCATCTATAAACTTACCAACCCACCCATCCATTCTTCATCCAGGTCATTTATAAAAATCACAAAGAGCAGGAGTCTCAGAACAGATCCCTGCAGAACACCACAAGTCACTGACCTCCAGGTCGAATACTCCCCTTCTACAACCATCCTCTGCATTCTGAGGGCAAGCCAATTTCAAATTCACACAGCAAATTTCCCACGGATCCCATACCTCATGACTCTCTGGACAAGCCTACCACGGAAAACCTTGTCAAACGCCTTACTAAAGTCTACATACATCACATCCACCACACTATCTTCATCAATTTATCTTGTCACTTCCTCGAAAAACTCTATTAGGCTCATGAGGCATGACCTGCCCTTCACAAAGCCATGTTGACTATCCCTAGTAACCATAGAACCATAGAACCATAAAACAATACAGCACAATACAGGCCCTTTGGCCCACCATGTTGTGCCGACCTTCAAACCACTCTGAAGACTATCTAACCCCTTCCTCCCACATATTCCCCTATTTTAAATTCCTCCATATGCTTGTCGAACAATCTCTTGAACTTGACCAACGTATCAGCCTCCACCATCACCCCAGGCAGCGCATTCTATGCACCAACCACTCTCTGGGTGAAAAACCTCCTTCTGACATCTCCCTTGAACTTCCCACCCATTACCTTAAAGCCATGCCCTCTTGTATTGAGCATCGGTTCCCTGGAAAAGAGGTGCTGGCTGTTCACTCTATCTATTCCTCTTAATAGCTTGTATACCTCTATCATGTCTCCCCTCATCCTCCTTCTCTCCAATGAGTAAAGCCCTAGCTCCTTTAATCTCTTCTCATAATCCATACTCTCTAATCCAGGCAGCATCCAGGTAAATCTCCTCTGTACCCTCTCCAACGCCTCTACACCCTTCCTACAATGAGGCGACCAGAAATGGACACAGTACTCCAAGTGTGGTCTAACCAGAGTTTTGTAAAGCTGCATCATTACTTCGCAGCTCTTAAACTCGATCCCATGACTTATGAAAGCTAACGTCCCATAAACTTTCTTAACTACCCTATCCACCTGTGTGGCAACTTGCAGTGACCTGTGGATATTAACCCCCAGATCCCTCTGCTCCTCTACACTGCCCAGAATCCTGCCATTTACCTTGTATTCTGCCTTGGAGTTTGTTCTTCCAAAGTGTACCGCCTCACACTTCTCCAGATTGAACTCCATCTGCCACTTGTCAGCCCAGCTCTGCATCCTATCAATATCCCTCTGTAAGCTTCTCCAAATGCTCATAAATCCTGTCCCTAAGAATCCTCTCCAATAGTTTGCCCACCACTGACATAAGACTCACTGGTCTATAATTGCTGGGATTATCCATTTTGCCTTTCTTGTACAATGGAACAACGTTTGCCATCCTCCAATCCTTCGGTACCACTCCTGTGGCCAGGAATGACTCAAAGATCATTTTTAATGCTCCAGCAATCTCTCCCTCACTTCCCATAGTAACCTGCGGTAGATCCTATCCGACCCTGGGAACTTACCATAGAACCATAGAACCAGAGAACCATAGAACAATACAGCACAATCCTATCTTAAATTACTGATTCTAATGCTTTTTAGGAGCTCCCTAACTGCTTCTTCCTTAATCTCGACATGCTCCAACACACTTGCCTGTTCTATGCTAACCTCATGATGCTACCAGGTAGGATACTTTCAACAGTACACTTGTAGAAGTTTGTTAGTGTTCTTTGACAAGCTCAACCTCCTTAACTCCCTGAGAAAGTAAAGACACTGGCATGTTTTTCTTATGATTGCATTTATGTGCTGGGCCCAGGACAGGTCATTTGATATGTTAACGCACAGGAATTTAAAGCTGCTGACTCTTCACCGCTAAACCTCCAATGTAGACCGGTGCATGTTAGCCCTCCTTTCCCTTCCTGAAGTCAACAGTCAGCTCTTTAGCTTTGCTGACGTTGAGCGAGAGGTTGTGATTGCGGCATAACTCAACCAAGTGTCCTATCTCACCCCAGTAAGCTGACGCATCACCACCTGTGATTCATCCAATAACAGTGGTGTTGTCAGTGAACTTGAAAGTGGCATCGGAGCTGTGCTTAGCCACACAGTCATGTGTGTATAGAGAGTAGAACAGGGGGCTAAACATGCTGCCTTGAGATGACCTGTGTTGATGATCAGCGAGGAGATGTTGTTCCCAATCCTCACTGACTGAGGTCACCAATAAGGAAGTCAAGTATTCAGTTGCAGAAGGAGGAACAGAGGCCCAGGTCTTGAAGCTTGATGATGAGTTTTGAAGGGAGGATTATGTTGAACTCTGTAGTTGCTGAACAGCAGCCTGACGTATGAGTTCCAGTTGTCCAGATGGTCCAGAGCAGAGTGAAGAGCCAGAGAAATTGCATCTGCTGTGGACCTGTTGTGGTGGTAGGCAAATTGGAACAGATCCAGGTCATCTCTGAGGCAGGAGTTGATTCACGCCATAACCAACCTTGCGGAGCCCTTCGTTACTGGACGATAGTCACTGAGGCAGGTCACCTCACTCTTCTTGGGCTTCAGTACAATAGATGCCTTTTTGAAGCAGGTGGGAACCTCAGACAACAGAAGTGACACATGAGCTTTTATTTATTCATTTAAAAAAATAAAAGTTTGGTCAGATAATTTGATGAGGAAAGAGGGAAGAATTGCATATCCTCTAGGTGGAGCTATTTGCTCAAAGCTACAAAAATGTTCTTTAATGAATACCACAGAATCCGCAGGAAAATATTCCTCAGCAGCATTCAGTGATGGTTGCTTGATATAAAACTGCTTGCTTGTAACTTCAGTGATTGCATACACATCTACAAATCAAACAGCTGCAAGTTTGGGTCACAGTCATGAACCATAAATGAGGCTTCCTTTCATTACTTGAGAACGATTGGATTGATGTGAAATTAAACTGAGCAGCCAGGGGATCAGAATTAGGCCACTTTACCTTTCAGCAAAGAAATTAAATTTGGAACAATTCCATTACTGTGGATGAGAACATTGCTTCTCATTTATAACTAAAACTAGGTATTGCAATCTGTAATATCATGTCACCTCAATCTGTAATATCATGTCACCTAAATAACTTCTGATTTGTCTTGCTGCAAGCTCAGACCACAGGTCTCATTAAAGATTTGTGTTTGTATAAATTTTATACCTGATGTTGAAAATGTCTTGGGAGTTCAGGTAACTGTTTTGGTGTCAAGTTGAGAGATGTTGATGTGGAGTTGCATCATGAGCAAGATGATGCATCGATATCCAGAGCCCGACGATCATAGAACATTACAGCACTGTACAGGCCCTTCGGCCCACGATGTTGTGCCAACATTTTATTCTGCTCTAAGATCTATCTAACCCTTCCCTCCCACACAGCCCTCCATTTTTCTATCATTCATGTGGCTATTTAAGAGTCTTTTAAATGTCCTTAATGTATCTGCCCCCACAACCTTTGCCAGCAGTGTGTTCCACACACCCACCAGTCTCTAAAAAAACTTACCTCTGACATCGCCCCTATACCTTCCTCTAATCACCTTAAAATTATGCCCCCTCGTATTAGCCATTTTCGCCCTGGAAAAATGTCTGACTGTCCACTCGATCTAAGCCTCTTATCATCTATCAAGTCACCTCTCATCCTCCTTCCCTCCAAAGAGAAAAGCCCGAGCTCACTCAACCTATTTACATAAGACATGCTCTCCAATCCAGGAGCATCCTGGTAAACTTCCGCTGCACCCTCTCTAAAGCTTCCACATCCTTCCTGGTATGAGGCGACCAGAAGTGAACATTGAGTCTGAATTCCACCAGAGAAGCTGCGCAATTTAAATTAAAGTCATTAAATAAATCTGGAATAGAAAATTGCTCTCAGCAATATTGACTGTGAAACTACTAGATTGTCTTAAAACACCAGCTATTTCACTGATGTCCTTAAAAGAAAGAAATCTGCTATCCTTACCCAGTCTGGTCATATTCATCTCCAGTCCACCAATGTAGTTGACTTAACTGCCTTCTAAAATCAGCTAGCAAGCCACTAAATTTAGCAATAGATTAAAAAAAGTTGGGTTTATCAACAAACTCCACATTTCCTGAATGAATAAACAAAAATATGGCAGTTTTAAGGTGATCTTATGCGGTTCAGGCAGTCATACAGGTTTGAATAATCCCCAGTTGTTTTCAGCTGTGTCACTCATTATAAGACTTTGGAGAAACAAATGTCACTCTGCTTTGGAGGAGGTCACACATCCTACTGAAAAGCCAGGCAGGTGGGCAGAGGGGGTGGGGTGACTCTTTTGTTAAAAATGAAATCAAATGCTTAGAAAGAAGTGACATAGGATCAAAAGATGTGGAATCTTTGTGGGTAAAGCTAAGGAACTGCAAGGGTAAAAAGACCCTGATGAGAGTTATATACAGGCCTCCGAATAGTAGCCAAGATGTGGGGTACAAATTACACAGGAGGTAGAAAAGGCACGTAAGAAAGGCAATGTTGCAGTGATCATGGGGGATTTTAATATGCAGGTAGATTGGGAAAATTGCGTTGGCACTGGATCCCAAGAAAAAGAATTTGCAGAATGTCTCCGAGATGGCTTTTTAGAGCAGCTTGCGGTTGAGCCCACTAGGGAAAAGGCAATTCTGGACTTGGTGTTGTACAATGAACCAGATTTGATTAGGGAGCTTAAGGTAAACGACCCCTTAGGAGGCAGTGATTATAATATGATAGAATTCACCCTGCAGTTTGAGAGGGAGAAGCTAAAATCGGATGTATCCGGATTACAGTTGAGTAAAGGTAACTACAGAGGCATGAGAGAGGAGCTGGCCAAAATTGATTGGAAGGGCACCCTAGCAGGGATGACGGTAGAGCAGCAATGGCAGCAGTTTCTGGGAGTAATTCGGAAAATGCAGGATCAGTTCATCCCAAAGAAGAAGCAGCATTCTAAAGGGAGGATGAGGCAACTGTGGCTGACAAGGGAAGTCAAAGACAGTATAAAAGCAAAAGAGAGGGCACACAATATTGCAAAAATTAGTGGGAAGCAAGAGGATTGGGAAGCTTTTAAGAACCAACAGAAGGCAACTGAAAAAACAATAAGGGAAGAAAAGATGAGCTGGCCAATAATATAAAAGAGGATACCAAAAGGTTTTGCAGACACATAAAGGATAAAAGAGAGGCAAGAGTGGACATCAGGCCTGCTGGAAAGTAATACTGGAGAGATAGAAATAGGGAACAAAAAAATGAAGGATGAACTAAAAAGGTATTTTGCTTCAGAGAAACAAAGAATTACAGATGCTGGAATCTGGATGAAAAAACAACAAGATGCTGGGGGAACTCAGCAGGTCAGGCAGTATCTGTGGAGAAAAATAGTCAACGTTTTGAGTCAGGACCTTCTTCTCGAGTCCTGAAGAAAGGTCCTGATCTGGAACGTTGACTGTTCCTCCAGCATCTTGTTTTTTGAGGTAGCTGTGGAACTTATTACCACAGACGGCTGTAGAGGCCAAGTCATTGGGTATATTTAAAGCGGAGGTTGATAGGTTCTTGATTAGTAAGGGTGTCAAAGGTAGGAGAATGGGGTTGAGAGAGAAAAATAAATCAGCCATGATTGAATGGTGGAGCAAACTCATAAAACATAGACAGTACAGCACAGTACGGGCCTTTCAGCCCATGATGTTGTGCCAAACAATATGAACACCTCCTCCATGATCAATCTAACCCTTCCCTCCTGCACTGCCCATAACCCTCCATTTTTCGTACATCCATGTGCCTATCTAGGAGTGTTTTAAATGTCCCTATTGTATCAGCCTAATACCATTGTAATTAGCCTTCCCCAATTAAAAACTTCCCCATATCGTCTGCTCCTATCCCTGTCCATGGCTCTGTGAAATGTCACAGAGCTGTGGTCACTATTTCCAAAAATGTCACCCACCAAGAGGTCTGTCACCTGACCAGGTTCATTGCCTAGTACTAGATCCAGTATGGCCTCTCCTCTAGTTGGCCTGTACACAGACTGTGTCAAGAATCCTTCCTGGACACACCTAACAAATTCTTCCCCATTTAAACCTTTTTCACTTAGGAGGTGCCAGTCAACATTAGGGAAGTTGAAGTCACCCATGACAACTACCCTGTTATTTTTGCACCTTTCCAAAATTTGTCTACTTATCTGCTCCTCAGTGTCCCGGTTGATATTGGGGGGGAGGGGGTCTATGGAATACTCCCAGTAGAGTGATCTCTCCCTTCTTGTTTCTGACTTCCACTCACACTGACTCAGTAGACGATCCCTCCACGACATCCTCCCTTTCTGCAGCTGTGAAACTGTCCCTGATTAGCAGTGCCGCTCTCCCCCTAGCCCTTTTACCTCCTTCCCTATCCCCTTTAAAACATCTAAACCCTGGTGTGTTATTATGTGTTATTATGTAGTTATAATGAAGAACTACGGTTCCCAGCAGGCAATGCAAGGGGTCACATGGGGAAACAGGAAGTAGCTGGAAAGAGCGGGAAAAGCAGCCAGCCTGGGGTTGTAAGTCTGTGCAGTCTGTTGTTTTGTTGTTTTTTTTTAATAAATGTTCCGATGTTAAACCCACGCCAAGTTGGTCTTGTGATGAAGAACAAACATAACACCTGGAACATCAAGCAGCCATTCCTGCCCTTGTGACAACCAAGTCTCCGTAATGGCCACAACATCGTAATTCCGTGTACTGATCCATACTCTGAGTTCATCACCCTTATTCTTGACACTTCTCGCATTAAACACCTTTCATCTCATCCAACTGACTGCATTTACAACCTATCCACTGTCTATCCTTCCTCACAGTCTCTCTGCATAATGCATCTACCTTTACACCAACTGCTCCATTATCTCACCTAACACTCTGGTTCCCATCCCTCTGCTAAACTAGTTTAAACCCTCCTCAACAGCTGTGGCAAACCTGCCCGCAAGGACATTAGTCCCGCTCGAGTTCAGATGCAACCCATCCTTTTTGTACAGCTCATACCTTCCCCAGAAGAGATCCCTATGATCCACAAATCTGAAACCCTGTGCTCTGCACCAACTCTTCAGCCACACATTTGCCTGCCATATCTTCCTATTCTTACCCTTGTTGGTGCGTGGCACAGGCAGCAATCCAGAGATTCCTACCCTTGCTTTTTATCCTGCTTTTTATCTTCCTTCCTAACTCCCTTTATTTCTTCTTCAGGACCTCATCCCTTTTCCTATCTACTGTATGTCATTTGTACCAATATGTACCATGACTTCTGGCTGCTCTCCCTCCCCCTTAAGAATGCTGTGGACTTGGTCTGAGATGCCTCTGACCCTGGAACCTGGGAGGCAACTTACCATCCGGGAGTCTTGTTCTCATCCACAGAATCTCCAATCTGTTCTCCTAACCAATGAATCCCCTAACACTACCCCAGTCTTCTTCTCCTCCTTCCCCTCTGTGTGGCAGAGTCAGACTCAGTGCCAGAGACCTGGCCGCTGGGGCTTTCCCATGGTAGGTCGTCCCCACCAACAGTATCCAAAACGATATACCTGTTATTGAGGGGAATGGCCACAGGGGTACCCTGCACTGACTGCCTATTCCCTCTCTAACCCCTGACAGTCACCCAGCGACCTGCATCCTGCAACCCAGCTGTAACTGCCTCCCGATAACTCCTGTCTATCATCTCCTCAGTTTCCCGAATGATCCGGAGATCATCCAGCTCCAGCTCCAGTTCCCTAACACGGTCTGTAAGGAGCTGCAGCCGGATGCACTCCTCGTAGGTGTAGTCATCAGGGACACTAGAGATCTCCCTGATTTCCAACATCCTGCAAGAGGAGCAAACTACTGCCCTGCCTGCCATTCCCAGTGCTCTAAACTGTGCAATAAGAGAAAAAGACACCATACCTGAACCTCACCTGAGCCTCTGCTCACTTACTCTGTCTCTTGAGATGAAGCCCCTTGAGCCAAAGCTGCAAGGTCCCACTCTGACACTGAGCCACTCACACAATGGCCGCTCCACAATGGCTGCTCCACAGGAGCTTACCTTCTTTTTATTGGCTGCTGCTGCCGCCCAATTAGCTGAGCAACAAAACTTGCTCTCCAAACTGCTTCCCGCTCTCGCCCCTCGATGGGCCAATTGGCCTAATTCTGTTCCTGTGTCTTATGGTCTTATGAGGTACAGGCACAAAAGAGAAAATTTATTTAATCAAGTCATGGTGTTTAATTAAATAAGTGTGAGGTATTGTATTTTGGGAAGTCAAACCAGTGTAGGACTTTCACAGTGAACAGTAGGGCCCTGAGGAGTGTTGCAGGACAGAGGGACGAAGGAGTACAAGTACATGGTTCACTGAAAGTTGCGTCACAGGTCGACAGGGTAGTGACAGGCTTTTGGCAGGCTGGCTTTCATCAGTCAGGGTATTGAGTATAGAAGTTGGGAGGTCCTGGTGCAGTTTTATAGGACATGGGTGAGGCTGCATTTGGAATATTGTGTTCAGATTTGGTCACCCTGCCATAGGAAAGATGCCATTAAACTGGATGGAGTGTAGAAAAGATTTATAAGGATGTTGCCAGGACTTGAGGGACTGAATTATAGAGAGAAGTTGAGCAGGTTGGGACTTTCGTCATTGGAGCGTAGGAGACTGAGAGGTGACCTTATAGAGGTGTATAAAATAATGGGGGGCATAGATAGGGTGAGTGCACTCAGTTTTTTCTCCAGAGTTGGGGAGTCAAGCACTAGCAGACACAGGTTTAAGGGAGAGGGAGGATATTTAATAGGAACCTGAGAGGCAACTTTTTCACCCAGATCGTGGTCAGTAGATGGAACGAGCTGCCAGAGGAAGCAGTTGAGGCAGGTACAATAATAACTTTTAAGACACTTGGACAGGTCCATGGATAGGAAAGGTTTAGAGGGATATGGGCCAATTGCAGGCAAATGGGACTGGCTCAGATGGGCATTTTGGTTGGCATGGACCAGTTGGGCTGAAGGCCTCTATGACTCTATCACTACAAGTTCAAGTTCAAGTTTATTGTGTTGGGCATTGATACAAAAGGTATGAATGCCATGAAAATGAGCTTTTTGCAGCAGCAGCAAAGTGCACTACAAACATGTTTACATAAGTTAACATAAACTTAAATTAACATAAATTATACATCAGTTACACAACAAAATAAACAAGATAAACATTATGACATTAGTGCAAGTTGAGAGAGAGAAAAATATACAGTCCGAGGTAGTGTTCGGGTTTTTCAGGAGGGTTCAAGAACCAGATGGCAGTGGGGAAGAAGCTGTTGTTGAACCTTGAGTTGTGGGTCTTCAGGCTCCTGTAACTCCTGCCTGATGGCAGCATCGAGAAGAGGGCATGGCCCAGATGGTGGGGTCTCTGATGATGGATGTCACCTTCCTGAGACATTGCCTCTTGTAAATGTCATCAGTGGTGGGGAGAGCTGTACCTGTGATGGAACTCGCTGGGTCCATCACTTCCTGTAGCCTCTTGCATTCCTGTACATTGGAGTTTCCACACTAGGCCATGATGCAACCAGTCAGAATGTTTTCCACTGTATATCTGTAAGTTTGTCAGAACATTTGAAGACCTGCCGAATCGTTTTAAACTTCTAAGAAAGTAAAGATGCTGGTGCACCTTCTTTATGGTTGTATTTTTGTGCTGGGCCCAGGATAAGTCCACTGAGATGCTGACACACAGGAGCTTGAAGCTGCTCACCTTTTCCACCACAGACCCTTCCTACTAATGTATGTCAATGATTACAAGTATGGCACTTAGCATCTGCTTGATGGCTGAAGAAAGAATTATATAAATGAGGATATAGCAAGAAGATTAATTTAGCTTTCCTACATCCATTCAGAAGAACAAGTCCCTTAATATTAGAGGTTTGCTTTAGTGTACTGTAGCATTAAAATGGGACTAGCTCATATAGACATGGTTGGCATGGATGAGTTGTGCTGAAGGGTCTGTCTCCATGCTGTATAATCTATAACTCTATTAAACTCAAACTAACCAGGACCAATTTGAATGTGACCCAAGCCTGCAATCTTATTTTCCTGTTCCTGACCCAATCATTGTCATAAATATGGCAATTTGAAACATGCTGTTGATTTACTTGATGAAACACCAAATTAGATCAAGGACAGAAGCCACAATATTGTCATCCATTTTGATCTGGATAAAGTAGCAGGCATACACAGAGCAGCCGAACCTGACCCAACCTAATCCTGAAAGTTTGATCCTTTTACACACCCGATCCAACGCAGGGTCAGGCTCACGTCAGGACAGCAGATTTTATATTCCTTTGATGCCTCTTGTATCAACTGCTCAGGTACTTCATGATCTAGGAAATTCATCCCAAGTAATATTATTTGTTCACTTGTAAAATGTAAATTTATTTAATAATGTGATAATATGCAACTGCAAATAAATACTCCTCCCTCATACTATCTTAATTTTTGTCAGTTGGACATCAGAATAATTAAATAACAATTGGCATCAGTTTAATAAAATAAGGATGATTTGCATTTATATCATTCCATTAAAAACAGTGTTGTTGTTCATCACTGATTCTCAACTAAGACCATGACTTCCAGTCTATCGTGTTGCAATATGTATGGAGATGTCTGATTGGACCAATCTGGGTTTGAAAGTTCCTGTCACACTGGTGACAGAGGTGGGCATGCTGTGGCATCAGTGGTTCTTGATTTTCAAGATTCTCTTTCCCTCTTAGATTCCTTCATTCTAGTTTCCTCATGTAGCGAGCATTGGTTTTAATGTGGGTACACCAAAGAGGGCAATCCAATGCTTATTGTTCCCAGTGGGATGTATCAATGTTGAAACTCTTCAGGGATACTCAAAGGGGGTCTTTGAACTACTTTCTCTGTCCACCACTGATCGTTTGCCCTCATTCAGCTCTCCATAATGTCGCTGCTTTGGTATTCTGTCATCAAACATTCTTCTGACATGTCCTTCCCACCTGACCTGTGATTCTTTCAGCAATGTGTGAATGCTGGGGAGATTTGTTTGGGACAGAATCTGTGTGTCTGGAAACTTGTCATGCGACTTGATCTTGAGAAAGCAGTGAGGGTCGTAGTTCCCATTTGAAAGGTGACACTTCTGACAATGAGCACTCCCTAGACACTGCACTTGAGCGTAAGTCTAGATTTTTCTTAATTTGTTCCCAGGAGAGGTGCTTCAGTGATTTTTGTGGTCTTGTCTCAAGAGTGAGACTTGAACCTACGACTTTCATATGGGCAGCTAAAGTGGAATCTTGTTTCCAAAAGTATAATTGCATCAATTCTCCTTAGTTATTCCTTAGTTTGGTGTAACCAACTTAGAATAGTAACCACAAGAAACTGCAGAGAGCTGTGGACACAGCTCAGCACATCACAGAAACCAGCTTCTCCTCCATGGACTCTGTCTACACTTCTCGTTGCCCTGGTAAAGCAGCCGACATAATCAAAGACCCCACCCATCCCGGACATTCTCTCTTCTTCCCTCTCCCATCGGCAGAAGATACAAAAACCTGAAATCATGTACCACCAGGCTCAAGGACAGCTTCTGTTCTACTCTTATATGACTATTGAATGGTTCCCTAGTACAATAAGATAATCTCTTGACCTCACAATCTCTCTTGCTATGGGCTTGCACCTTATTGTCTACCTGCACTGCACTTTCTCTATAACTGTAACACTTTATTCTGCATTCTGCTATTGTTTTACCTTGTACTACCTCTATGATCTGTATGGACATTATGCAAGATAAGTTTTTCACTTTACCTCAGTACATGTGACAATAATAAACCAATTTACCAATTTACTAATTTTTAGAATATGTGAGAAACAAAGGACTGAAATCCTTTGCTGGAGTCTAGATGAAAAACACACTGATGCTGGAGGAACTCAGCCGGCCAGGCAGCATCCGTGGAGAAAAGCAAGTGGTCAATGTTTCAGGTCAGGATCCTTCTTCAGGACTGCAGATAGGAAAAGGGGAAGCTCAATAAAAAGGAGGGAAAAGCAGAGCAGTGATAGGTGAACAGAAGAGGGGAGGCAGGGTGGGCACACGGTGGTGATAGGTAGCTGAAAGTAAGCGATAGTGATAGGCAGTTGTGGGGAAGAAGGGTGAGAGCAGATTCACCAGGGGAACGGTCAAAGTTAAGGAGAGAACCATAGAACCAGAGAACAATACAGGCCCTTCGGCCCACCATGCTGTGCTGACCTTCAAACCACACCTAAGACTATCTAACCCCTTCCTCCCACATATCCCTCTATCTTAAATTCCTCCAAATGCTTATCGAACAATCTCTTGAATTTGACCAACGTATCAGCCTCCACCACCACCCCAGACAGCACATTCCATGCACCAACCACTCTCTGGGTGAAGAACCTCCCTCTGACGTCTCCCTTGAACCTCCCCCCCCCATTACGTTAAAGTCATGCCCTCTTGTATTGAGCATTGGTGCCTGGGAAAGAGGTGCTGGCTGACCACTCTATCTATTCCTCTTAATATTTTGTACACCTCTATCATGTCTCCCCTCATCCTCCTTCTCTCCAATGAGTAAAACCCTAGCTCCTTTAGTCTCTCCTCATAATCCACACTCTATAATCCAGGCAGCATCCAGGTAAATCTCCTCTGCACCCTCTTGAACGCCTCCACGTCCTTCCTATAATGAGGCAACCAGAACTGGACACCTTACTCCAAGTGTGGTCAAACCAGAGTTTTGTAGAGCTGCATCGTTACTTTGTGGCTTTAAACACGATCCCACGACTTATGAAAGCTAACATCCCATAAGCTTTCTTAACTACCCTGTGAGGTGACTTTCAGTGATCTGTGGATATGAACCCCCCAGATCCCTCTGCTCCTCTACACTGCCCAGAATCCTGCCATTTAACTTGTACTCCGCCTTGGAGTTTGTCCTTCCAAAGTGTACCACTACACACTTCTCCGGATTGCACTCCTTCTGCCACTTGTCAGCCCAGCTCTGCATCCTATCAATATCCCTCTGTAAGCTTCGACAGCCCGCCACACAATCTATAACACCACCAATGTTTGTGTCATCTGCAAATTTGCTAACCCACCCTTCCACCCCCTCATCTAAGTCATTAATAAATATCACAAAAAGTAGAGGCCACAGAAGCGATCCCTGTGGGGCACCACTAGTCACAGCCCACCAATCCGAATGCACTCTCTCCACCACAACCCTCTGCTTTCTACAGGCAAACCAATTCTGAATCCACACGGCCAAGCCTCCCTGGATCCCTTCGCTTCTGACCTTCTGAAGAAGCCTACAATGTGGAACCTTGTCAAACGCTGTACGAAAATCCATGTAGACCACACCTACTACACTACCCTAATCAATCTTCCTGGTCACCTCCTCAAAGAACCCATTCAACCATAGAACCATAGAAAAGTACAGCACAATACAGACCACTCGGCTCACCATGTTGTGACACCCTTCAAACCACACCTAAGACTATCTAACCCCTTCCTCCCATGTATCCCTCTATCTTAAATTCCACCATATTGCTTATGCAACAATCACTTGAACTTGACCAACGTATCAGCCTCCACCACCACCCCAGGCAGCGCATTCCATGCACAAACCACTCTCTGGGTGAAAAACCTCCCTCTGATATCTCCCTTGAACTTCCCACCCATTACCTTAAAGCCATATCCTCTTGAGCATTGGTGCCCTGGGAAAGAGGCGCTGGCTGTCCACTCTATCTATTCCTCTTAATATCTTGTACACCTCTATCATGTCTCCCCTCATCCTCCTTCTCTCCAATGAGTAAAGCCCTAGCACCTTTAGTCTCTCCTCATAATCCATACTCTCTAATCCAGGCAGCATCCTGGTAAATCTCCTCTGTACCCTCTCCAACGCCTCCACATCCTTCCTATAATGAGGCAACCAGAATTGGACACAGCACTCTAAGTGTGGTCTAACCAGAGTTTGGTAAAGCTGTATCATTACTTTGCGGCTCTTCAACTCGATCCCACAATTTATGAAAGCAAACATCCTATAAGCTTTCTTAACTACCCAATCCACCTGTGAGGCAACTTTCAGTGATCTGTGGGTATGAACCCCCAGATCCCTCTGCTCCTCTACACTGCCCAGAATCCTGCCATTTACCTTGTACTCTGCCTTGGAGTTTGTCCTTCTCTGGATTGAACTCCATCTGCCACTTGTCAGCCCAGCTCTGCATCCTATCAATATCCCTCTGTAAGCTTCGACAGTCCTCCACACGATCCACAACACCACCTATCTTTGTGTCATCTGCAAGCTTGCTAACCCACCCTTCCACCCCCTCATTTAAGTCATTAATAAATATCACAAAAAGTAGAGGTCCCAGAACTGATCCCTGTGGGACACCACTAGTCACAGCCCTCCAGTCCAAATGTACTCCCTCCACTAAAATCCTCTGCTTTCTATAGGCAAGCCAATACTGAATCCACACGGCCAAGCCTCCCTGGATCCCTTGGCTTCTGACCTTCCGAAGAAGCCTACCATGTGGAACCTTGTCAAACGCCTTACTAAAATCCATGTAGACCACATCCACTACACTACCCTCATCAACATTCCTGGTCACCTCCTCAAAGAACCCTATCAGGCTTGTGTGGCAAGATCTTCCCTTCACAAAGCCATGCTGGCTGTCCCTAATCAGTCCATGATTCTCTAAATACTCATAGATCCCATCTCTTAGAATCCTTTCTAACAGCTTACCCACCACAGACGTAAGGCTCACTGGTCTGTAATACCCTGGACTATCCCTACTACCCTTTTTGAATAAGGGGACAACATTCGCCACCCTCCAATCCTCCGGTACCATCCCCATGGACAACGAGGACTCAAAGATCCTAACCAACAGTTCAGCAATCTCCTCCCTTGCCTCACAAAGCAACCTGGGGAATATTTCGTCAGGTCCCGTGGACTTATCTGTCCTAATATTTACTAACAACTCCAACACATCCTCTCTCTTGATATCAACATACTCTAGAACATTACCCTTACCAACACTTTCTTCAGCTTCACCGAGTCCCCTCTCCTTGGTGAATACTGAAGAGAAATATTCATTGAGAACCTCACCCACTTCCACAGCTTCCAGGCACATCCTCCCACCTTTGTCTTTAATTGGACCTACCTTTACTCTAGCCATCCTTCTTCTCTTCAAGTTAGAGAAAAAAGGCTTGGGATTCTGCTTAACCCTACTCGCCAAAGCCTTTTCATGTACCCTTCTTGCTCTCCTCAGTCCTTTCTTAAATTCCTGCCTTGTTATTCTATATTCTTCACGAGCCCTGTCTGATCCTTGCTGCTTACACCTTATGTATGCTGCCTTCTTCTTCCTAACTAGTTGTTCCACCTCTCTTGTCACCCACGGTTCCTTCACCCTGCCATTCCTTCTCTGCCTCACCGGGACAAATTTATCCCTAACATCCTGCAAAAGATCCCTGAACATTGACCACATCTCCATAGTACATTTCCCTTCAAAAATGTCATCCCAATTTACACTCCCAAATTCTCGCCTTATAGCCTCATAATTCGCCTTTCCCCAATTAAATATCTCCCCTTCCTCTTTGCTCCTATCTCTGTCCATGACAATTCTCAAGGTTATGGAGGAATGGTCACTGTCCCCCAAATGTTCACCCGCCAATATATCTGTCACCTGTCCCGGTTCATTACCTAAAACTAGATCTAATATGGCATTTCCTCTAGTCGGCCTGTCAACATACAGTGTCAGGAATCCGTCCTGGACACACTTAACAAACTGCGCCCCATCTAAACCTTTGGCAGTAAGCAGGTGCCAATCAATATTCGGGAAGTTGAAGTCTCCCATAATAATAACCCTGTTATTTTCGCATCTTTCCAAAAACTGCCTCCTAATCTGCTCCTCAGTATCCCTACTGCTGCGGGGGGCCTATAGAATACTCCCAGGAGAGTAACTGCTCCTTTCTTGTTCCTAACTTCCACCCATATTGACTCTAGAGAGGATCCTTCTACATTATCCACCCTTTCTGCAGCTGTAACAGTGTCCCTGACCAGTATCGCCACCCCTCCTCTTCTTCTCCCCCCCTCCCTATCCCTCTTAAAACACTGAAAACCGGGAATATTCAATATCCATTCCTACTCTGATGTCAGCCGTGTCTCTGTGATAGCCACAATATCATAGTCCCATGTACTTATCCAAGGAATAAAAAGGGGAGAGAAAAGAGAGAGAGGCGAGGAAAGGGAAGAAGAAAAAAAGCATGGTGGGGGGTGGGGGGTTACTTAAAGTGGGAGAATTCAATGTTCCTGCCATTAGTCTGTAAGGTTCCAAGATGGGAATGAGGTGCCGTTCCTCCAGTTTGTGCTTGGAATTCTCCTGGCAGTGATAGTGTGGGAGGGAGCGTTGAAGTTACTGGCAACGGGGAGATGTCGATCGTGGTTATGGTCAGAGGGCAGGTGTATTGATATTGGTATTGGTTTATTATCGTCACGTGTACCCAGGTACAGTGAAAAGATTGTCTTACAAACCGATCGTACAGGTCAATTCGTTACACAGTGCAGTTACATTGGGTTAGTACAGAGTGCATTGATGTAGTTCAGGTAAAAACTATAACAGTACAGAGTAAAGTGTCACAGCTACAGAGAAAGTGCAGTGCAATCAGGTGCGAGGTCACAACAAGGTGGATCATGAGGTCATAGTCCATCTCATTGTATAAGAGGACCGTTCAATAGTCTTATCACAGTGGGGCAGAAGCTGTCCTAAATTCTGGTGGTACGTGCCCTCGGGCTCCTGTATCTTCTACCCGATGGAAAAGGAGAGAAGAGAGAATGTCCCAGGTGGGTGGGGTCTTTGATTATGCTGGCTGCTTCACCAAGACAGCGAGAGGTAAAGACAGTCCAAAGAGGAGAAGCTGATGTCCATAATGTGCTGGGCTGTGTCCACATCTCTCTGCAGTTTCTTGTGGCCCTGGGCAGAGCAGTTGCCGTACCAAGCCGTGGTACATCCAGATAGGATGCTCTCTATGGTGCCTCTGTAAAAGCTGGTGAGAGTCAAAGGGGACAAACCAAATTTCTTTTGCCTCCTGGGGAAGTAGAGTTCTGTGACTTGATCACCTAGTCTGCATTTGGTCTCACCAAGGTAGAGGAGACCACACTTGGAGCACTGAATGCAGTACACAATATTAAGGGAAGTGCAGATGAATCTCTGTCTCACCTGTAAGGACTGTTTGGGTCCCTGGATGGAGGTGATGGAGGTGGTGTAGGGCCAGGTGTTGCACCTATGGCTGGGGCAGTGGAAAGTTCCAAGAGTGGGAGCAGGATGGGTGGGGGAGGGGAGGGACTGAACTAGTGAGTCATGGAGAGAGAGGTCCCTGCGACAGGCAGAAAGGGGTGGGAGGGGAAGGTATGCTTGGTAGTGGGGTCCCATTGGAGATTGCGGAAGTGGCAGAGAATGACGTGTTGGATACATAGGCTGGTGGGATGAAATGTCAGGAGAAGGGGGACCCTATCCCTGTTGGTTCTGGGAGGGGTGGGGGTGAGAGCAGAGGTGCGGGAAATGGCAGAGATACGGGTGCGAGCTCTCTTGACCAAAGTCGGGGGGAAGCCCCAGTTAGAAAAGAAGTCGGACATCTCAGATGTCTTGGAGTGGAAAGCCTCATCATGGGAGCAGATGCAGTGGAGATGGAGAAATTGAAAAGAAGGTATAACATCCTTGCAAGAGACATGGTGGGAAGAGCTGTAATCGAGGTAGCTGTGGGTGTCAGTGGGTTTGTATAAGATGTCAGTGGAATTGTGACCTTGCACCTTATTACACTGCACTTTCTCTGTACTGTTATTGTTTTTACCTGTACTACATCAATGCACTCTGTACTGACCAAATGCATCTGCACTGTGTAATGAATTGACCTGTATGATCGGTATGCAAGACAAGCTTTTCACTGTACCTCAGTACAAGTGACAATAATAAACCAATACCAATAAGGAATCTCCTGAGATGGACAGAAAGATAGAGGAAGGAGACAGAGGTGTCAGAGATAGTCCAAGTGAATTGGAGAGCAGGGTGAAAACTAGTGGCGAAATTTATGAAACTGTCGAGTTCTGCACAGGAGCAAGAGGTGGCACTAATGCATTCATCGATATAGCGGAGAAAGAGTTGAGGAATGTGGCCGGATTAGGCTTGGAACAGAGACTGCTCAATGTAGCCAACGAAGAGGCAGGCATAGCTGGGGCCCATGCGAGTGCCCACAGCTATGCCCTTGGTCTGTATAAAGTGAGAGGAATCGAAAGTGAAGTTGTTAAGGGTGAGGACAAGTTCAGCCAGGTGGAGGAGAGTGTTAGTGGAAGGAGACTGGTTCTGTCTCTGGTAAATACATCCCTGAATGACAGTTCTGGGAGATTTGATTTCATTATTTCGTCTGGCAACAGCTTAATTTCTTAACTTAATCTTTTCCTGCCAAAAAAAAAGTCAAATCCTTGTTTGTTGTTTTTAAAAGTTAGCATCTTTTTGTGGCCGCTCATGATGTTTGCTAATCTGTTATTGATGAGTCTCAATAATGAATCCCATTTGACTTCCAAATTCCAGGTTATAAACCCTCACTAGTTTCTTAACCTACAGATAAATTCTGTTAATTGGTGGCTGTCTCAAAACTTCATGTTCTATTAATTTGCTGTTTTCCAACCGTAAGTGGTTTTCCTTTATCAAAATTTAACATGCATATTCACTCTGTTCAATCTGTACATTTTAATTTGTATACACATCTGATGAGCTGTGTGGGAATTGTAATGAGAACTAAAGATAAAGTGAAGCTCATGTTAATCTTTTCATCATCAGCATCAGCTAAAAGAAGTGAATTATTTTCTGCATTGAACTTGAACTGGAAGAGAAAACAATAAATAATGGCAAAACCACAAAGTTAATTGAAAGAGCAAATATAAACTAAAACACTTTTCTCATTTTTAAAAGGTATGACACCTTAACTCATAATTGGAATTTAAAATCCAGCTGGTATTAATTTGAGATTTTCTGTAGGGTCTTACTTCAGTGGAATAGAACCCAGCTTTTCTCTAAATGCTGCATTTGTTTGCTAATAATGAACAGTGTGCGGTAGAATAAGTGCAGACAGTGTTGTCAGAACGTATCAGCAATAGAATATTCATAACTTAAAGAGGGTTGTGCAGGTGTGGAAAATTTCAACCTATGCTGTTATTTGTTTTGACAAGTTCTTAAATGTGTTACTGCTCAACATTTTGAAATGTGGACGTTGTTATTATTTTATTTTCTATGTATTTATGTGCAAAGGTGCCTTTATTTAGCTCATAACAGTTAATTCCCAGCTGGATCCTGTTGGATAATCACAAATAGTATAAAGAGACCAGCTGCAGTTGGATTGCTTCAAAATATTATGAAAGAGAATCATTTTCGTGCTGAAGAAAATCCATCCAGATGAATTAAAGAGATAAGTTAACCATAATTTCACGATGGTAAACTTAATTGTAGCAGCGGAAGATCAGCATGATTGTGTCAAATGGAGGAGCTGGCCGGAAGGGTCGCAGAGCCTCGTCTGGCTCTTACCTTCTATTTCTCTGTGCTTCTTCCATTGCCACAGAGTCATAGAGTCATTCTGCATCGAAACAGGCCCTTCGGCCCAACTGGTCCATGTCAACCAAGATGCCCATTCAAGCCAGTCCCATTGGCCCGCATTTGGACCATATCCCTTTAAACCTTTCCTATCCATGTACCTGTCCAAATGCCTTTTATATGTTGTTCATGTACCTGCCTCAACCACTTCCTCTGGCAGCTCGTTACATACACTGACCACCCTCGGTGTATGTAAAAAAAGTTGCCCCTCAAGTCCCCATTAAATCTCTTCCCTCTCACCTTAAACCAATGCCCTCCAATTCTTGATTCTCCAACTCTGGAGAAAAGACTGTGCACATTCACTCTATCTACGCTCCTCATGATTTTATATACCTCTATAAGGTCACCTCTCAGTCTCCTACACTCCAAGGAATAAAGTTTATGGGCTAATAAGAGAAACATTAAGACAGATTTTGCAGTACAATTCACCTCAAAGCATTATAAAATAAAGTGTGAATGCTTTTATTTTTGTATGCAGTCAAGTTTGGAATGCCATTTAAATGTTTGTTACAGCCAATTTTGCAGTATTGTCCTTTAACACTTTTTGAATACCAAACATTGCTAAAGTAAAGAATATTTAAGGAAGCAGTGCTGTATTTTCGTCAAATCCAATATGATGTAATCAGCTTTGGGGGTTACCTGGTGGTACAATGGCCAGCTGTCTTGGTTTTGCGTTTTATCTTCAGGGTGTGAAACAAGGGCAACAGGCTCTACCGGGGATTTAATATCACATGACCTGTCTGTACCTTGGGTAGTAGGCATTGGTGTATTGCTGAAAGTTTCCCAAACATCACTGCCACATCTGTACATGATAGCTTCAATACCTGTCAAAGTCTGCAAGTACATGTGTGCACAGGTGCAATGACAAACTTACTTGGAGCAGCATCACAGGCACATGGCATTAGAAACACAACATTCTCAAGAAAAACATAGATTATGCAATATTAATAAGAAAGAACGCAATTATAACAGAGAAAATTCCATTGTAGTGCAAAGTGGTCAAAGTGGTCATAATGTTGCTCTACTGAAGTAGTGATTAGGGTTTTGCCAGTTGTTTCAAGAATCAAATGGTTAGAGGGGAGTAGCTGTCCTTGAACCTGGTGATGTGGGACTTCAGGCTTCTGTACCTACTGCCCAATGGTAGCTGTGAGAAGATGGCATAGCCCAGATGGTGGGGATCTTTGATGATAGATGTTGCCTTCTTGAGGCATGTAGAACTGAATTGTAAGTGTAAAGAACTGAATCGCTTTTGCAATCCTGTTGTAGACTTTGTTGTCAACATTGACTGTTCTTGAGAGAGTGCTCCCAAGTTATGTGAACTTGTCCACCACTGAAAGTCTGACTATTCACAAGGGTGTTTGGTTCTGTTTACGGGTTGTTTGATGCAGGTTGGTGCATAATTTCTGTTTTCTTTGAGCTAACTGTGAGGCCATAGTTGCCAAAGGCACTGGCAAATATGTTCAAGATTTTCTGTGTATCAGAAAAAAAACATTAACAACTACAAGACATGGGTAGAACTGAATTGTAAATAGGTTAATAACAATCATTTCAAAGCATAAGTCTTTTCAAACTTAGAGATAATGCTTTTCCTCCTGATCCCCACCCAATGAATCAATGTCTGGTATGCAGTATCTCGTGTGGTTTTCAGTCAGTGAGTGAGCTGAGGAGAGAAATTGACATTTTTATGAAAGAACTGCTGGAATTTTTTATTTCAGGGAAGTGTTATAATCTTGACTTGGTTCTTAGTTGTAAAAATTAGACGAGCAAATCATAACTTCCTCGTGCAGCATTCATGTTTCAATTAACTTTCTATTGGCCTGGAATTTGCATGAGAAGATAGTGGGTCTACCAGCACTCACCCCTCCGGTGGAGGAGCTCTGACAGCACCTCGTATAGTTGGCATATATACAGGTAAATGCAACAATCCAGAATCTGTGCCCACTGACATTCTGCTCCTCAGCAAGGTGTATTGTTACAGCCTTCACTAATACATTCACTCAGAAATTCAATGTAATTTAACCACACTTGCTATAAAAGCATTGAAAGTATTGCAGTTTGTTGAATGAAATGTAACTAAAACATAACAGCTGCTTCACAACCTCTTAGATCCTGATGAAGTAATTTTCAAGGAAATTTATTCATGATATTTCAGCTTCTGGTTTATTCCCATGAGAATGACCCAAACTTACTTCACTCTGAGTAAATTATTTAAAAAGGTACAAAAAATTAGAGATGTTTCTTTCCTGGCTTTGTTACTGAGAATTCTCTGATGTACATGACTGCCTAGCGTTCATGAGTTCGAGTTCAAGTTTATTGTCATAGGTATACACACCCAGGGTATAAATGCTGTGAAAATTAGCTTTTTGCAGCAGCAGCAGCACACTAATGACACTTAAATGACATCCACCTGTGAAGTGGGCACTTTAGGGTTAACGTTTCAGGTCAATTACTTCAGTAGACTTGAAAGTGCCAGTATCAGTATTGGCATCAGTTATACATAGAACACAAGAACAGGCCCTTTGGCCCAAGATGTTGTGCCAAACAAATTAAACAAGTAAATAAATTCCAAAATAAATTAATCCCCTCTCCCTGTACAAATCCCCCAATTCTCTGCACATTCATGTACCTATCTACAAGCCTCTTAGACACTTCCACGCTTCCACCACCACCCCTGGTAGTGCATTCCAGGCACCCTCCACTCTCTGTGTAGAAAAACTTGCCCCACGCACCTCCTTTGAACTTACCCCCCTCTCAAATGCATGCCCTCTGGTATTAGAGTATTGTTAGTCTTCTAGTATTAAATGCATGCCCTTTACCTGTCAAAAACAAACTTGCTGCATATGCTCGCCTCCTCCCCTGCACCTAAACTTCCTCCGACTCCACAATTTGGTTAGTCTGAACATTTATTTCTTTTATATTTATGCCATGGGTAAGACTAGTTTGAACATACATCTTTGGGGGTGATTAGATGTGATTAGATTATGTTACCTTCCGTAATTGCAGCTACAAAAAATATGGTAATCTCTACCGGTAAAGCCCAGAGTGAGGGAAAGAAACTAAACTTTTGGCAAAGGAAAAGGATCCCTTCTGACTAGTGCTATTTCTTTAACATTTTCAGCAAAATTATAAATGCTTCACTGTATCATCAATTTTTTTGTATGGAATTGGAACTTTGTTTTGTATGCCATCCATACAGATCATTTCAAAACATAAATACATCAAGGTAGGACAAAGGGAAAAGCAATAAACAGAATGCAGAATAAAGTGTTACAGTTACAGAGAAAGTGCAGTGCAGGCAGACAATAAGGTGCAAGGGCCACAACGAGGTAAACTGAGAGATCACAAGTTCATCTTTTTCGTACAAGACATCCATTCAAGAGTCCTATAACTGTGGGATAGCAACTGTCTTTGAGCCTGGTGATACATGTTCTCAAGCTTTTGTATCTTCTGCCCGATGTGGAGAAGAAAGAATGTCCGGGGTGAGACGGGTCCTTTCCCAAGGCAGCAGAAAGTGTAGACAGAGTCAATGGAGGGGAGGCTGGTTTCTGTGATGGACTGGGTTGTGTCCACAGCTCTCTGCAATTTCTAGCGGTCTTGGGCAGAGTAGATGCTGTACCAAGCCGTGATGCATCTGGATAGGATGTTTTCTATGGTGGATCTGTAAAAATTGGTGAGGGTCATTGGAGATATGCTGAATTTCTTTAGCCTTCTGAGGAAGTAGAGGGACTGATATGTTTTCTTGGCCATAGTGTCTACATGGTTGGACCAGGACAAATTGCTGGTGATGTTTACACTTAGGAACTTGAAGCTCTCAATCAATTCTACCTTAGCACCATTGATACAGACAGGGACGTATGCTCCACCCTGCTTCCTGAAGTCAATGACCAGCTCCGTTGTTTTGCTGACATTGAGGGAAAGGTTGTTGTCTTGACACCATGTCACTGGACTCTCTATCTCCTTCCTGTACTCCATCTTGTTCTTGTTTGAGATCCGCCCACTACGGTGGTGTCATCTGCAAACTTGTAGATGGAATTACAGCAGGATCTGGCTGCACAGTCTTGAGTGTATAGGGAGCTGGGCAAGGGGCTTAGGATATAGCCTTTTGGGAACTGGTGTTGAGGATAATCATGGCAGAAGTGTTGCTGCCTATCCTCACTGATTATGGTCTGTTGATCAGGAAGTCAACGATCCAGTTACAGAGGGAGGTGCAGAGCCCTAGGTCTACGAGTTTGGAGGTGAGTTTGTTTGGAATTATGGTATGGAAGGCAGAGCTATTGTCAATAAATAGGAGTCTGACGTTGGTGTCTGTTGTCCAGTTGTTCCAGAGATGAGTGTAGGGCCAGGGAGCTGGCATCCGCCATGGACCTGTTTCAGCAGTAGGTGAATTGCGGTGGATCAAGGTTGTCTGGAAAAGATTATTGACAAAGGAAAAGGATCCCGTGTGCTTCCTGCTATTTCTTTAAAAATTTCAGCATAATTTTAAATACTTCAAAGTAGCATCATTTTTTTGTGTAATTCGATAAAGGCTTTCATATGATATAATTCCTCTAGTTTTAACATTATTTTGGAGAGAGTGAAGCCTATTTGTTGATCAGATTAGAAAGTTAAAAATCTACATAGAACAGTATGAATGAATTTGAAAGTAGACGAGATACCACAATGATGAATATTTCAGGTACAGAAAAAAACATTTGGAATAAAAGTGGGAGAAGTTTCCTTTTATAGTTTGTGTAATAAAATAAAAATCAGAAAGCTCCGCATTGCTTTGGAATTTCAATCCATGTTTCACAAACTCTACTCGTCTGGAACTAAAATAAGCAAGAAAAATATGGATGTGTTTGTGAGCAGAATCCTGCTCTGTTGATCAACAAGGCAGACTGCAGAAGGAAGATAATTAAGTACAGCATGACTCATCTTGAGATGGTGGTATGCTTGCACAAGGGAGCTCAGGAAATAAGATACTCGCTGTTGAAAAAACATGAAATGTATTCTGCAGTATATATTTGCAGCAAATCTGTATGAGGAAGTATTAATTATCAACTATACTTTCCCAGATCAGGTATCCAAAATGCTAGCATCTTGATGGTAGCTGTCATTTGATGGTATGTGTCTTGAGGCTCAATATCAGTCACCTTTATTATCCTTTCACATACATCAGTTAGAATAATATTTCTGTTGCATAGTGGTTCAGCAACACTGGTAAGTAATTTAAATGTAAACCAGTGGCTCATGCTTCAGTTGCCAAGAACCATGTGAAAGTATTTAACGAACAAGTTTTAAAATAGAAGTGTGGGTTGCAATGTTCCATTTCAAAATGTATTTAAAAAAGAATTTGTCATGCAGTCTCAAATAGATCACTGATCATGTTCCACATCCAGCCAGCACCATGACACAGTACCACCCCCCGCCACCCATGCCAACTAAGGGTCATTTCAGCTCTTGTCCTCTCTATTTACTGCTGAATAGCTAAAACCCTCATGATGATTCTCCCTTACCCTCTTCCATCTCCACTGTTCAGGGAAAACTCCATTCCCCACTGCTGCACCAAAGAACATCTAACTCTTGTTAATAAACTTTCCAATTCATTAATCATATCAATGTCACTTCCACTCTCTCTCACTCTTCCTTTTCTCTTCCTCTTCTTTCTCTCTCTCCTTCCCTTATCCTCACTTCATTTCTCTGCTTTCTTCTCTTTCCTCTGAACCTCTTTCTCTCTCTCTCTCTCTGTTTGTCTGAGAATCTCCATGTCTGTCTGTCTGTCTCTGTCTTTTTCCCTGTCTCTGTCATTTAACTATAACAGCAATACATTTGTTTTTAAGTGACCCATGGACTATCCATCATGTTTTAATTGTTGTCACAAGTGTGGCCAAACCTTGTCAAATGTCAGGAATTTGTTCTTGATGAACCTACTACTCCCCTAGTGCAATTTAATTATCAAAAATGTTATAAATTAGATAAACACTGCTGGTGACAAAACAGGATTGCAAGATGTTCTGACTGCCCTGTTCTCCTTCAAACCTGCCTTAAGGGTATAAATCATGTCATGTGCTTTTTTGTTATATAATGCTAACATAGGTTTCATACATTTGCAACAAGCAATGTGCTTAATGTGCCCCGTGGGTGCTGACAAGAAATGCTAGAGAACACAAGCAACTGTCTCGTTGAGTGCGTGGAATGGGCTGCCAACAACGGTGGTGGTAGGGTCTTTTAGGAGACTTTTGGATAGGTACATGGAGCTTAGAAAAATTGAGGGCTATGGGTAAGCCCAGTAATTTCTAAGGTAGGGACATGTTTGGCACAACTTTGAGGGCTGAAGGGCCTGTATTGTGCTGTAGGTTTTCTATGTTTCTATGTCTTATTTGCTTTAGAAAAGTGAAGCTATTTGATTTATCGGTAGACAAATCAAACCTCTGTTAATTCACTAGTTCTGTCCCCACGACCCCACCTTGTTAAAGTACTGGTTCTTGTTTCCTCTCCCTTGCCCCAGTCATCTGTAGTCGTGGACCTCTTCGAAGATACTAATGCTCCTAAGCTCCTTCTCTGTCTTTATTCTACCCATTATAGTCATATCCCCCTTAGCCTTCCTCACGTTCTGAAAGAGAATTCTTTAAACTTACTCCCTTAACACCATTGATGTATGGAGGCATCATGGGGTCCAAGTCCAAAGCTCTCTGAAAGTGGCCACACAGGTAGATAGAGTGGTAAGGGCGGCGAATAGCATCCTTGCCTTTATTGGTCAGGGTGTTGAGTAGAAAAATAAGGAGGTCATGAGGAAGCTGTATAAAACTTTGGTTGGGCTGCACTTGGAGAATTGTCTGCAATTCTGTTCACCCCATTACAGGAAGAATGTGGAGGTTTTGGAGAGGCTACAGAAGAGGTTTACCAGTTTGCTGCCTGGATTACAGAGTATTGGCCATGCGGAAAGGCTGGACAAAGTTGTAAAGCTTTCTCTGGAATATCAGAGGCTGAGAGGAGGTCTGATAGAAGTTTATAAAATTATGAGGTCAGAGTCTTTTTCCCAGGGTGGAAATATCAAATATTAGAAGACCTGTATTTAAGGTAAGTGGGGTAAAGTTTAAAGGAGATGTGTAGAGCAAGTTGTTTTTTTACACAGAGAGTGGTGGGTGCCTGGAATGCGCTGCCAGGGGTGGTGGTGGAGGCAGATACGGTAGTGGTGTTTAAGAAGCTTTTAGATAAACATATGAACAGGCAGGGAATGGAGGGATATGGAGCATGTGCAGGCAGAAGAGGTTTAGTTTAATTTGGCGTCATGCTCAGCACAGACATTATGGGCAGAATGGCCTGTTTCTGTGCTGCACTGTTCTATGTTCTCCCTCTTTTCCTGTACTTTTCTTGCACCATTCCTTATACAATGAGATGGACTCTTGACCTAACAATCTACCTTGTTATGACCTTGCACCTTACTGTCTACCTGCAATACACTTCCCTGTAGCTGTGACACTTTACTCTGTTTTCTGTTATTGTTTTTACCCTGTACTACCTCAATGCACCCTGTACTATCGCAATGTATCTGCACTGTGTAATAAATTGATCTGTACAAACGATGTGCAAGACATGTTTTTCACTGTACCTCGGTAAAGTGACAATAATAAACTAATACCAGTACATCTCCCCTCCCTTCATACCCCCCCACACTCTCCAATCCTTCAAGAAAATGTCTCTGTCCACCAATACTTTTTCTTTCTTCCTTGCATGCAGGTAGATAGAGCAGTTAAGAAGGCCAATGGGATGTTGGCTTTCATAAATCGCGGGATTGAGTTTAAGAGCCACGAAGTGATGATGCAGCTTTACAAAACTCTGGTTAGACCGCACTTAGAGTACTGTGTTCAGTTCTGGTCGCCTCATTATAGGAAGGATGTGGAGGCGTTGGAGAGGGTGCAGAGGAGATTTACCAGGATGCTGCCTGGATTACAGCGTATGGAATATGAGCACAGGCTTAAGGTGCTAGGGCTTTATTCTCTGGAAAGGAGGAGAATGAGAGGAGACATGATAGAGGTATATAAAATATTGAGAGGAATAGATAGAGTAGACAGTCAGCGCCTCCTTCCCAGGTCACCAACGTTCAAGACGAGAGGGCATGGCTTTAAGGTTATGGGTGGGAGGTTCAGGGGAGATGTCAGGGGGAGGTTTTTCACCCAGAGAGTGGTTGGTGCATGGAATGCACTGCCTGGGGTGGTGGTGGAGGCAGATACATTGGACAGGTTCAAGAGTTTGTTGGATAGGCACATGGAGGAATGTGAGATAGAGGGATATGCAGGAGGAAAGGGTTAGATAGTGCGAGGGTGGTTTGATGGACGGCACAACATGGTGGGCCGAAGGGCCTGTTTTGTGCTGTGTGGTTCTATGGTTCTATGGTTCAAACAACTGGTTGCTGGTTATTCTACTGTCATAGAATCATAGAGTACTGCAGCACAGAAACAGGCTCTTCGGCCCATCCAGTCCATACTGACCTGATGTTCTGCCTAGTCCTATCTACCTACACCTGGACCACATCCCTCCTGACCCCTCCCATCTATGCACCAATCCAAACCTCTCCCAAATGTTACAGTTGAACCCGCATCCACCACCTCCTCTGGCAGCTCGTTCCACACATGCACCACCCTCTGAGTGAAGAAGTTCTCCATCAGATTCCCCCCAAATATTTCACCTCTCACCCCAAACCCATGACCTCCAGTTCCAGTCACCCAACCTGAGGGGAAAAAGCCTGTATGTCTAACCCCATCCATACACCACCCCCTCCCCCCAAAGTTGGTGAGAGTCAAAGGGGACAAACCAAATTTCTTTAGCCTGAAAGGTCCTAGTATGGATCCCTGTGGGACACCACTGGGAAAAGACCTCCAACAAGATTAAGAGCGATTGACCACTATCCTCTGTCTTCTATGGGCAAGCCAATTCTGAATTCAAATGGCCATATCATCATGGATCCCATGCATCTTAATCTTCTGGATAAACCTCCCATGAGGGACCTTGTCAAATGCCTTACTAAAATCTATGTAGACAACATCCATGGCTCTAACTTCATCAATGATCTTTGTCACTCTTCGAACAATCAGGCTTAAAGCCAGAATTGTCACGACATTGGTGATTTTAAAAGAATATGAATTTAATAAGAAGTGAATATAAAGAATCTTTCATTGACATTTCTTCACCATCACCCTGCAGATGGATGGCCTTTACTTCACTACTGGTGGTGTGGGACTTCAGGCTTTTATACCTCCTGTCCAATGGCAGTTGAAAAAAGATTGCATGGCCCAGATGGTGAGGATTTTTGATGATGGATGTTGCCTTCTTAAGGTTGTGCCTCCAGTACGTACTACCAATGGTAGGGAAGGATGTACTAAAGTAGGTGTTGAATGATGGCATTATGAAAGTAAGCTATCAATTTAGGGATGCAGTCAGAAGATAATTCCATGAGAGTTAAATTATTGCAATGTCTATGTTTTCTATGTTAAATTGATAACTTGCCCAAGTCCACAGGAAATTGGAGAGAGTTGTGAACGCAACCCAGTCCATCACGAAAACCTAGCCTCCCCTCCACTGACTCTGTTTACACTTCCTTCTGCCTCAGGGAAGCAGCCAACATAGTCAAAAACTCCTCCCATCCCAGTCAGTCTCTCTTATCCCCTCCCATTGGTCAGAAGATACAAAAGCTTGAGAACACACACCACCAGGCTCAAGGACAGCTTCCATACTGTTGTTATCAGACTATGTTTGAGAGGTCTGATCAAGACCTCTCAAATGCTAAACATGGATTCTTGATCTCCCAGTTGCCTTGTCATGGTCCTTGCACCTTACTGTCTCCCTGCACTGTACTTTTTCTGTAACTGTAACACAATATTCTGCATTCTGTTTTCCTTTTTAGTACCTCAATGTACTTGTGTTTGGAATGATCTGTCTGGATGGCACAGAAACAAAGTTTTTCACTGTATCTTGGTACATGTGACAATAATAAACCAATACCAATATCAGTTACCATTCCAGCAACATAAGTGTGTAAATCATACTAAATACTGATTAAGGAATAAACAATGTATATTGCTGCAGGGTTTGCCATACCAGATTGGCACAATGTTCAGAGACATGTCATTTTCCTCTGCCAAGCAACAATTTACTGAATTTTAACTTTACTAAATTGTAAGGTTAAAATAAATAGATAAATCTTGCTGTAAACAAAAGTTACTGCAATCTCAGTAATGCTTCAGAGATTCAAAATCTCTTATAATTTGCTTGCACACAGATCCTGTGATGGACATATTGGCAACATTAAAATCAATTTATTTCATTTATAATCAGGAGTACCTTTCCCAGCTGTTGTCACTTTTTTTTAAACTACCTAAAATTTGGATTCTTTAATATCAAATAGCTTGCGAAGGATTGAATATGTCAAAGTTCACTAAGGTATTCATAAAAAGCATTTGCAAGGACAAAAAAATGAGGAACTTACTACCGATAGGAATCCTCAGCTGCTTTTCTTCTTTCTGCAGAACAACATGGAGATTTGACCTTTAACGTTTGCCTCTCATTCTCTTCCCCTCTGGAATTAAGAATGGGAAATCAAGAAATGGCAGAGATGCCATTTGTCAGACAAGGTTTCCCCTTCATTCTGGCTCTTCAGTGATTAAATAATAACTTTACAACTGATGTTGTATCTGCCTTCATGACAGAAAGCATCCTAATTTTAGTGGGAAATTCAAAGGCTTAAGGAACACAACTTCTGGAGAAAATGTGTCAGGTAGACTCATGGTACAGAAGTCTGAAAAATCCCCGGCCACGGATTGGTCTTGACAGCTGCGGATGGACCCAAAATGTCAACAATTTCTTTTCCCCTCCACAGACGCTGTTTTTGTTAGCAACAGATCTAAATTCATGTTTCCAGCATGCTGCTATCGGATTTGTTTACATGTTCTTTCTCTCCACAAATGGTGCTTGAACTGCTGAATACTCCCAACAGTTTCTAGTTTTATTGCTGTTTTTACTTCAAATTATCAGTACCTACAATTGTTTGCTCTTCTGTTATATTCATAATAGATTCATTAGCTGCTTCATCTTGGAAAGATGAAAAAAATAACAGGGTTATTATAATGGGGGACTTCAACTTCCCAAATATTGATTGGCACCTGCTTAGTGCCAAAGGTTTAGATGGGGCAGAGTTTATTGAATGTGTCCAGGATGAATTTCTGACACAGTCACTGAAAGTTGCCACACAGGTGGATAGGGTAGTTAAGAAAGCTTATGAGATGTTGGCTTTCATAAGTCGTGGGGTCGAGTTTAAGAGCCGCGAAGTAATGATGCAGTTTTACCAAACTCTGGTTAGACCACACTTAGAGCACTGTGTCCAGTTCCGGTCGCCTCATTATAGGAAGGATGTGGAGGCGCTGGAAAGGGTGCAGAGGAGATTTACCAGGATGCTTCCTAGATTAGAGAGTATGGATAATGAGGAGGGACTAAAGAGTGGACAGCCAGCGCCTCTTTCCCAGGGCACCAATGCTCAATACATGAGGGCATGGTGTTAAGGTAATGGGTGGGATGTTCAAGGGAGATGTCAAAGGGAGGTTTTTCACCCAGAGAGTGGTTGGTGCGTGGAATGCGCTGCCTGGGGTGGTGGTGGAGGCTGATATATTGGTCAATTTCAAGAGATTGTTTGATAAGCATATGGAGGAATTTAAAATAGATGGATATGTGGGAGGAAGGGGTTAGATAGTCTTAGGTGTGGTTTGAAGGTTGGCACAACATGATGGGCCGAAGGACCTGTATTGTGCTGTATTGTTCTACGGTTCTATGGTTCAGTCAAGTTTGTTTGGGCTTGGTCTTTTCGATTCTTAATTTTTTTTTGCAGCCTATTAACATAAAATTGTGAATCCTTGATATTGTTCTATCATGGAAACCTTGGTATTATGATTCAGTGAAATATTCTTATCTGCAAAGGACAAAAAATAGACTGCTTTCTGGATGTTAACTGCAAGAAATCATATTTTCCATTCAATTATGGGGTGAGTGTCACTGACAAGGAAGCAATTATTGCCCATCCCTGACTGCCCTTGAGAAAGTCTTGGTGAGCCACCTTCTCAAATTGCTGCAAGGTGTAACATTTTGGGAAGATAAATCACATTTATCTGAATTCAAAGCCAATTACCAATCTTCGGCCCAAGGCAGCCCTGTAATTCTTGATAACCTTCTTCACAGTTTATGATACCACCTATTTTAGTACCATCCACAAACTAACTAACCACGTTCTTGTACATTCACATCCAAATCATTGATATAAACACTGAAAGTGTATCACTTCACACTTTTCTGGGTTGAACTCCATCTGCCACTTCTCAGCCCAGCTTTGCATCATATCAATGTCCTGTTGAAACCTACAGCAACCTTCTACACTATCTATAACATCGCCAACCTTCCTGTCATCTGCAAAATTACTAACCCACCTTAGACATCCTCATCCAAGTCATTTAGAAAATCACTTGAAGGTATTAATAATAAACAATGTTGTAATTGGAGTTCTGTTCTCTTTTTAAAAAGCTCCAGATTTGGAGTATCAGAATATTTTTTATCTATCTCTTTAATCTTGTCAACCAATATACGTATTTCGTCATTAGTTCGTTTTATCAATCCAGCAGAATATGAAATAATTTGACCACGGATATATGCTTTAAAAGCATCCCATATTATCCCACTGGAGATTTCTTCAGTAAAATTAGTTAAAAATAAAAATGAAATCTGTTCTTTAATAAATTGGACAAAATCTGAGTATTGTAATAGAGAAGGGTTAAATCGCCATTGTCTGACATCAAAGGATACATCTGGTAATTTAATTGACAAAGTCAATGGTGCATGATCAGAGATGGCAATTGCATCGTATTTACAGTCCATAGTAAGTGGAGCTAATCTAGTGTCAATAAAAAAAATCAATCCTTGAGTAGTTGTGGTAGACATGAGGAAAGAATGAAAATTCTTTATCACATGGGTGTAGAAACCTCCAAACATCTAAAATTCCAGATTCAACTAAAAAGGAATTAATAAAGACAGCAGATTTGTTTGGAAGTGCAGGATTTGACTCAGATCTATTCATCAAAGGGTTTAGACAACAGTTAAAATCTCTACCCATAATCACAGTGTATTCAATTAAATTAGGAAAAAATGCAAACAGATGTTTAAAAAATTCAGGGTGATCTACATTGGGTGCATAAAGATTAACCATAACAGCTTTTTTATTATGAAGCAGACAAGTAATTAATAAAAATCTACCATTTAGGTCTGATATTGTCTCATGATGGACCAACAAAATTGAGGAGTCTATAAAAATAGAAAGTCCTTTCACCTTTGCTTGTTAATTTGAATGGAACTGTTGACCCCTCCAAAATCTAAAAAAACATTGATTATCTTTCTTCCTGGTGTGAGTCTCCTGAACGAAAATAATCTGAGCATTTAATCTATGAAAAACTTTAAAAATCTTCTTGCGTTTAAGCGGGTTATTTAAGCTGTTAACATTCCATGAGATAAAATTGATAGTCTTATCCATTTTAACAGATTAAAAAACATATGGTATGTAAAGGGTTAATCTCGGTATATCCGAGTCTTACCAACAGGAAGAAGTAAAAAAAATTCAAAGAGGAAATGGATGTAACGACAATTTAGAAAAATTTGTAGTTTAGCCCAGAAGAAAAAAACCTAAAAACAACCCCACCCCCCTCCCCCAACAGCCCGAAAACTGGCCAATAGGCAGCCAGAAAGCTACCTTCTAATTGAACTAACCCCAGTTCTATTGGTGGCAGTAGTCCAAATTGAGAAATATATAAACCACCCATGTTTTGTCTAAAGATGAACAACATAATCCAAATAGAGATATCGAACTAACAACATAGTTATGAGATTGAGACAGAGCCAAAGGGCAGTAACAGCCTACAATTAAAAAATTATGTTTAATAATTATTTCGAAAAGAAAGCAAACAATCAGTCTGCTTTCTTCAGTGTTCAGATCTTCAGATCTTCAATTGAAAATCTACTACTTAAAAACAAAAGTCAATTTTATATACATGGTGAAAAATCCAGTAAATTATTGGCCAACCAATTGAAAGCTACGTTATCGAAATGTCAGATTAATAAAATTTGTAAACCAGATGGTACTTACACGATAGATCATGTTCAAATCAACAAATCCTTTCAAGAATTTTATTCTTCTTTATACCAATCAGAATGCCCTGAGGATCCTACATTAATGTATGAATTTTTAAGAGATCTGAATATTCCCCAACTATCTTTAAATGAATGTTCTACATTAGATGCTCCCATTTTGGAGGAAGAAATAAAGAAAGTAATATTTTCAATGAACTTCGGTAAAGCACCCGGTCCTGATGGATATACAGCTGAATTTTTTAAATCCTTTTCTGATATTCTTGTTCCCTGGTTAGCCAAAAATTTTAAAGATGCCCTATCAGTGGGTAAACTACCACAATCTTTCTATGAAGCAACTATTTCTTTAATTCTTAAAAAGGATAAAGATCCCACTGATTGTGCACCTTATAGACCTATTTCTTTATTAAATGTAGTTTCAAAAATATTTTCCAAAATATTCAGACTTCAGACTGGAAAAGGTTCTCCCACAAATTATCTCTGAAGACCAGACAAGATTTATTCAGAATTGTTATTTATATTTTAATATTAGGAGATTAATGAATATTATATATACCCCTTCATCCCAAATCCCAGAATGTGTTGTTTCACTAGATGCTGAAAAGGAGTTTGATGGAGTCGAATGAGAATATCTATTCACTACACTTCAAAAATTTAATTTTATTCCTAAATTTATATCTGCGATTAAAATGATTTATTATACACCTATGGCTTCAATACTTACTAATAATCAAAGATCTCCTTTGTTTAGGCTTTTTTGAGGTACTAGACAAGGTTGCCCGTTAAGCCCTTTAGTATTCGATATTGCTTTAGAACCCTTGGCTATTGCACTCCGGGAGTCTTCAAATGTATGTGGCATTACTCGCGGATAGAAGATTCATAAGATATGGCTCTATGCAGATGACCTTATATTTCTAATCCCGACGAATCTATCCCCCGCAGTACAATCACTACTAGACCAGTTTAATGTCTTTTCTGGCTATAGATTAAATCTTAAAAGAGCAAACTTTTTCCATTGAATATGCAAACCCCAATTTATAGGTGATTACCTTTTAGATTGGTAACTGATTATTTGATGTATTTAGGTGTTAAAATTACTAAGAAACATAAGGAAAATCATAAAGAGCAGGGGTGGAACACCACTGCTCACCGACCTCCAGTCAGAATATGCTCCATCTACCACCACCCTCTGTCTTCTATGGGAGAGCCAGTTCTGAATCCACACAGCCAATTTTCCATGGATCCCATGCCTCCTGACTCTCTGAATGAGCCTTCCATGAGGAACCTTATCAAATACCTTACTAAAATCCATGTACACCACATCCACTACTCTACCTTCATCAATGTTTCATTGACACATCCTCAAAGAATTCAGTCAGGCCCGCGAAGCACGACCTGCCCCTCACAATGTCATGCTGCATGCTGACTACCCCTAATCAGCCTATGCTTCTCTAAATACCCATAAGTCCTGTCTCTAAGAATCTCCTCCAGTAATTTGCCCACCACTGAAGTAAGACTCACTGGCCTGTAATTCTGAGGGTTGACCCTCCTCACTTTCTTGAACAAAGGAACAACATTTTCTACCCTCCAATCATCTGGCACTACTCCTGTGGCCAGTAAGGACACAAAGATCATCGCCAAAGGAGTAGCAATCTCTTCCCTCACTTCCTGTAATAACCCTGGATATATCCCGTCTGGCCCCGGTGACTTATCTATCCTCATGTTTTTCAGAAGATCCAGCACATCGTCTTTCCTCATGTTGACATGCCCTAGCATATCAGCCTGTTGTACGCCATCCTCACAAATGTCAAGATCTCTCTCACTGGTGAATATGGAAGCAAAGTATTCATTAAGGACCTCCCCTTCCTCTTCCAACTCCAGGCACATGTTTCCTCTTTTATCCCTGATCGGTCCTACCCTCACTCTAGTCATCCTCCTATTAGAACCATAGAACAATACAGCACAATACAGACCCTTCGGCCCACCATGTTGTGCCGACTTTTAAACCTCGCCGAATACTATCTAACCCTTTCCTCCCACATATCTTCTTCCCGCGCTATTCTTCACATACATGTAGAACGCCTTGGGGTTTTCCTCGATCCTATTCGCCAAGGCCTTCTCATGCCCCCTTCTAGTTCTCCTAAGTCCATTCTTAAGCTTCCTATTGGCTACCCTGTAACTTTTCATGGCCCTGTCTGATCCTTGCTTTCTAATCCTTAGGTAAGCTTTTTTCTTCCTTTGGACAAGATATTCTACGTCTCTTCTCAACCACAGTTCCTTCACTCTACTATCCTTACCCTGCCTCAATGGGGCAAATCTATCCAGAGCTCCATGCAAGTATTCCATAAACAACCTCCACATTTCCGCTGTGCACTTCCCCAAGAACATCTGTACCCAACTTATGCTCCCACGTTCCTGCCAAATAGCATCATAATTACCCCTCCCCAATTAAATACTTTCCCATATCATAGAACGTAGAACAGTACAGAACTATACAGGCCCTTCAGCCCACAACGTTGTGACGACCTTTAAACCTCGCCGAATACCATCTAACCTCTTCCTCCCACATATCCCTCTAATTTAAATTCCTTCATATGTTTGGTGAAGGCAGGTACATTGGTGAAATTCAAGTAATCTCTTGAATTTCACCAATGTACCTGCCTCCACCAAAACCTCAGGCAGCACATTCCATGCCCCAACCACTCTCTGGGTAAAAAACCTTCCTCTGATATCTCCCTTGAACTTCCCACTCATTACATTAAAGCCATGCCCTCTTGTATTGAGCATCGGTGCCCTGGGAAAGAGGCGCTGGCTGTCCACTCTATCTATTCCTCTTAACATTTTGTATACCGCTATCATGTCTCCTCTCATCCTCCTTCTCTCCAAAGAGTAAAGCCCTAGCTCCCTTCGTCTCTCCTCATAATGCATCCTCTCTACACCAGGCAGCATCCTGGTAAATCTCCTCTGCACTCTTTCCATCGCTTTCACATCTTTCCTATAATTAGGCGACCAGAACTGGACACAGTACTCTAAGTGTGGTCAAACCAGAGTTTTACAGAGCTGCATCATTACCTCGGGACTCTTAAACTCGATCCCTCGACTTATGAAATCTAACACCCCATAAGCTTTCTAAACTCCTCTACACTATCCACAACACCACCAACTTTTGTGTCATCTGCATATTGTCTGCTCCTATTCCTCTCCTAAACTATGGTAAAGATCAAGGAGTTATTGTCACTGACTCCAAAATGCTCTCCCACCGAGAGATCTGAAACAAGGGTGATGAACTTCGAGCATGAGTCAGTACATGGAACACGATGTTGTGGCCATTACAGAGACTTGGCTGTCACAAGGGCAGGAATGGCTGCTGGATGTTCCAGGGTTTAGATGTATAAAAAGAGACAGAGACGGAGGTAAAGGAGGTGGGGGAGTGGCACTGCTAATCAGGGACAGTCATCACAAGTTCATCGCCCTTGTTTCAGATCTCTTGGTGGGTGAGCTTTTCAGAAACTATGACTGCATCTCCCTGACTACCTTTGCCTTGGAGAGGGATAGGAGCAGATGATGTCTGGAAGTATTTAACTGGGGGAATTATGATGCTGTTAGGCAGGAACTTGAGAGTGTAAATTGGGAGCAGATGTACTCAGGGAAATGCACAATGGAAATGTGGAGGTTGTTTAGAGATCATTTCCATGGGGTTCTGGATAGGTCTGTCCCACAGAGGCAGGAAAAGGATGGTAGGGTGAAGGAACCATGGTTGACAAGAGATGTGGAATATCTAGTGAAGCAGAAGAAAGAAGCTTCTTTAAGGTTTAGGAAGCAAGGATCAGACAGGGCTCTGGAGAGTTACAAGGTAGCCAGGAAGAAGCCTTAAGAATGTACTTAGGAGAGCTGGAAGGGAGCATGAGAAGGCCTTGCCGAGTAGGATTAAGGAAAACCACAAGGTGTTCTACAAGTATGTCAAAAACAGGAGGATGAATCCTGCTCTTGACAGGAGTGAAGGTAGGACCATTTAGGGATAGAGGAGAAAACACGTGCCTGGAGTCGGAGGAGGTAGGGGAGATCCTTAATGAATACTTTGCTTCAGTATTCACCAGTTAGAGAGACCTTGACGTTTGTGAGCGTACAACAGGCTGATAAGCTGGAACATGTTAGTGTTAAGAAAGAGGAAGTGCTGGAACTTTTGAAAAACATTAGGATAGATTAGGATAGTCCTGGAGCCAGACGGGATATATCACAGGATCCTACGGGAAGCAAGGGAAGAGATTTCTGAGCCCTTGGCAATGATATTTGCATCCTCATTGGCCACAGGTGTAGGACCAGATGATTGGAGTGTGGCAAATGTTTTTCCTTTGTTCAAGAAAGGGAGCAGGGATAACCCTGGGAATTATCGACAGTGAGTCATACTTCAGTGGTGGGCAAATTATTGGAATAGATTCTTAGGAACAGGATTAATGAGCATTTGAAGAAGCACAGTCTGATTAGGAATAGTCAGCATGGCTTTTTGAGGGGCAAGTCATGTCTCATGAGCCTGATTGAATTCTTCGAGGATGCGACAAAACACATTGATGAGGGTAGAGCAGTGGATGTGGTGTCTATGGACTTTAATAAGGCATTTGAGAAGGTTACCCATTTTTGGCTCATTCAGAAGGTCAGGAGGCATGAGATCCATCAAAACTTGGCTGTGTGGATTCAGAATTGGCTCACTCATAAAAGACAGAGTGTGGTGGTAGATGGAGTGTATTCTGCCTGGAAGTCAGCAACCAGTGGTGTTCTGCATGGATCTGTTCTGGGATTCCTGCTCTGTGTGATTTTTATCAATGACTTGGATGAGGAAGTGAAAGGGTAGGTTAGTAAGTGATACAGAGATTGGTGGTGTTGTGGATAGTGTAGAAAGTTGTCGAGGGTTACTACAGGATATTGATAAGATGCAAAGCTGGGCTGTGAAGTGGCAGATGGAGTTCAACCCAGAAAAATGTGAAGTGATTCACTTTTGAAGATTGAATTTGAAGGCAGAATACAAGGTTGATGTTAGGATTCTCAGCAGTGTGGAGGAACAGATGGATCTTGGGGTCCACGTCCATAGATCCCTCAAAGTTGCCGTGCAAGTTGATAGGGTTGTTAAGAAGGCGTATGGTGTGTTGGCCTGCATTAGCTGGGGGATTGAGCTCAAGAGCCGCAAGATAATGTTGCAGCTCTATAAACCCTGCCTTAGACCACACACATGGAATGTTGTGTTCAGTTGTGATCACCTCACTATTAGCTTTAGAAAGGATGCACAGGAGATTTACCAGGATGCTACTTGGATTGGAGAGCATGTCACATGAGGATAGGTTGAGTGAGTTACGGCTTTTCTCTTTGGAGCGAAGGAGGATGAAAAGTGACTTGATAGAGGTGTACAAGATGATAAGAGGCATAGATCGAGTGGACAGCCAGAGACTTTTTCCCAGGGCAGAAATGGCTAACATGAGGGAACATAATTTTAAAGTGATTGGAGGACAGTACATGGTGGATATCAGAGGTCTTTTTTTTTCCCCACAGAGAGTAGTAGGTGCATAGAACGCACTGCCAGGTGTGCTGGTGGAGGCTGATACTTTAGGGACATTTAAGAGACTTATATAGATGATAGAAAAATTGAGGGCTTTGTGGAAGGGAATGATCCTGGAGTAGGTTGGAAGGACCATACAACATCACGGGCCAAAGGGCCTGTACTCTGTTGTAATGTTTTGTATTCTATGCGGTAACATCAGATCATTGAGGTCACCTTGCCATCGGCACAAACTGATGAAACCTCAGCTATTATCATCAAATATTCCACTCGGCAAAAATACAACCCAATGTATGATAGGACCTTATTTTCAATAATTTAAAAATACTTGAACTTAGAATTTGTCATTCCTTTTTACATTTCAAAATGGATTCTGTCAGTGAGAAAGTGAGTCAAATCTCAGAAAATGAATTTTCTGTGGGACGATTTCAAATGTACATTAGGGCTTTGCAGATATGAGACACAGATAAATGAAGTAAGTTGCTTATTTGTATTCTGTGCAGTAGGATATCTTCATTGTCATTGATTGACAGTGTTGTCTGTTCGGACCCTGCAGCTGTAAGGAGATCTGTCAGATTGCTTTTGATATCCAGTGCTTGTCAGCATAAGCATAACTGGTAATTCTGGGCACAGATTCCAAACAGTGTCTCTATGAGAATGCATTTTTAAGTTCATGTGAGACATAGCTTGTTTCTGGAAGCCACATATTTCCCATGAACAAGCAACACAATTGCTTCTAGAAGCTCTGCACTTTCAGAGGAACCTTCCACGTTATTACATAGGTTCCCAACTTCAGGAAGAGAAATTGGAGTGGTTCTTCCATGGATGAGGTAGCCCACAGTGATCATTTAGCTTTTGCACCCTTGGTATGTATTGACCTGCAATTTTCAGCATTTGCAATTGTTGTGTGAAAAGGTTCTTTTTGAATCTTAAAGATGGAGGTCTCTGGACACAGGCTTTGGATTTTGAAAGTAGTTTAATCACAAAGGCAAAGGTGGGGACAGAATGAATGGGAACAGATGCACACTCTCACACACACGCAGGAGACCGTGAACATGAGGGGGGATCGCAACGAGGATGAGATACACTCACACACACAATAAACAAGGTACAGCTTATCAAGGGATAAACACTTCAATGCTTGAATACCTTGACCCAAACAAGCATTGGCCCAAACACTCCCTGATTCTGACTAAGACACTCCAAAACCACGTGGTGATGTACACTCTTACCAGTGGTGTCTGCAGCATCATCTCACTATTCCTGGGGCAGTCGAAAGAGGGAAGGCCAGGGGATTGCAACACTCTTTATAGTGCTGGGAGGCTGGGTGGAGCCTGGCCAGGTGATTTAGACAGGCCAATAGTTTGGAGGTCAAGGACAATGGTGCCTACCAAGGCCAATTGTCAGACAGGTTCAGGAAAAAGGTGCTCTCCAAGTCCAATCCCTCTGCCTACACCTGATGGGTGAGGAGGAGCCACACCTTGATTGACAGTGGTGTCACTTCCGATCTGAGGAGCAATGCTGTCCTCTGACCAGAGGGGTCAGTGTTGTTACTGTCACGTGACAGCCATGTCCTCTCCTACTACAGCAATTAAATGTGAAATCTGAAAGTTACTATTCAAGAACCTCCAGATTTTTGAAAGCTGATGGGGAATGGTATCTGCCCTGCTGCAAATATATTGAAAGGTATGAAATTGATGTAATAATGTTGTATATGAGGACTAAACTGATCAAAGGAAGTTAGGGCTTGTCTGTTTCAATCTGAACACTCTTTTGGGGCATGAAATATCCTAATTATTGCCAACGGTCCTCTGATAGTTAAAAATAACTTCTGTAGTCATGGCATCTCATTCCTTCAGATTTGAATTATTAAACAAGATTGAAATTGTTTTAAAATTAACATGCTATGAATTGAGACATGGTTATGGACAATAAAGTGGTTTCCTGCAAGGAACCTGAGATAATGACTTGTGTCAGTGGGGAAGGAATTTTACTTATCCACAAAATGTGCAGAGGCTAAGTCTCCCAAATTTTCAGCCTTTGCTACTGTTACATGGAGCAACCACATGTAATTTCAAGAGTTGTGCAAGAAGTATCAACTTTCCTGTACATTCCCTGTGATGGGAGCTGTTAAAATGGAGCCTCTCAGTCAGAAATGGTTTTGCCTGTCGCTCACCAAACGGCAACATTGTGGCCCCTTATAAAATGTGCAATTGATGACTTTAAGACACCTTGATTCACTGAGAGGAAGTTGACAGAAGATCTACTAATCATCTTCAATTTATTTATTTATTTATTTTTACATGCAGTCATTACGTGAGAGGCGGAAGGTTTAAAAGGGACCTGAGGGGCAACTTCTTCATGCAGAGGGTGGTGCGTATGTGGAATGAACTACCAGAGAAAGTTGTGGAGGCAGGGACAATTACAATGTTTAAAAGACATTTGGATAAGTACAAGTGTGAAGTGCTGCACTTGGGAAGACCAAATATAAAGGAAACGTACACAGTTAATGGCAGGACCCTTAATAGCATTGATGTACAGAGGGATCTTGGGGTCCATGTCCATAGCTCCCTGAAAGTGGCAGCACAGATTGATAGGGTGGTAAAGAAGGTGTATGGCATGCTTGCCTTTATTAGTTGAGGCAGAGTTCAGGATTGAATCTAATGAGGCTGCATCTGGAGTATTGCGTTCAATTTTGGTCACCCCATTACAGGAAAGATGTGGAGGCTTTGAGAGGTGCAGAAGAGGCTAACCAGATTACTGCCTGGATTAGAAGACATGAGCTATAAGAAGTTGGATGAACTTGGGTTGTTTACCTTGGAGCATCAGAGGCTGAGTGAAAACCTGACAGAAATTTACAAGATTATGAGAGGCACAGATAAACAGCTGGTATCCTTTCCCCAGGATCAAAATGTCTAATATTAGTGGGCATACCTTTAATATTGAACATAGAACAGTGCAGCACTGGATAGGCCATTTGGCCCACAATCCTCCACCTGTGTATCATCTATTTCCATGTGTCTATCTAAACACCTCTTAAACTCTACCAAACTGCCTGCTTCCACTACTACCCCTGGTAACTCATTCCAGGCAACTACCACTCTCTGTTAAAAAAAAATCTTGCCCCTCATGTTGCCCTTAAACACCCCTCCTCAATCTTAAAAGCATGTCTTCTGGTGTTTGACATTTCTACCCTGGAAAACAGATTCTGACTGTCTACCTTATCTATGCCACTCATAATTAAACAAACCTCAGGCAGGTCTCCCTCAGCGTCTGGTGCTCCAGGAACAACCCAGGTTAGAACATAGATACATGGAAAACCGACAGCACAATTCAGGCCCTTCAGCCCATAAAGCTGTGCCAAACATGTCTCGACCTTAGAAATAACTAGGCTTACCCATAGCCCTCTAATTTTCTCAGCTCCATGTACCAATCCAAAAGTGTCTAAAAAGACCCTGTTGTATCCGCCTCCACCACCGTTGCCAGCAGCCCATTCCACACACTCACCACTGAATAAAAAACTTACCCCGACATCTCCATACCTTCTCCCCAGCACCTTAAACCTATGTCCTCTTGTGGCCACCATTTCAGCCCTGGGAAAAAGCCTCTGACTATCCAGACAATCAATACCTCTCATCATCTTATACACCTCTATCAGGTCCTCCATCATCCTACGTCGTTCCAAGGAGAAAAGGCTGAGTTCCCTCAACCTGCTTTCATAAGGCATGCTCCGCATTCCAGGCAACATCCTTGTAAATCTCCTCTGCACCCTCTCTATGGCTTCCACATCCTTCCTGTAGTGAGGTGACAAGAACTGAGCACAGTACTCCAAGTGGGGTCTGACCAGGGACCTACATAGCTGCAACATTACCTCTCGGCTCCTAAATTCAATTCCATGATTAATGAAGGACAATGTACCATATGCCTTCTTAACTACAGAGTCAACCTGTGCAGCTGCTTTGAGCATCCTATGGACTCAGACCCTAAGATCCCTCTGATCCTCCACACTACCAAGGGTCCTACCATTAATATTATACTCTGCCATATTTGACCTATCAAAATGAACCACTTCACACTTATCTGGGTTGAACTCCATCTGCCACTTCTCAGCCCAGTTTTGCATCCTATGTCCCGCTGTAACCTCTGACAGCCCTCTGGGAAAGTTAGATCAAACAGGTAGAGAGGCTTTGGGGAAGGAGAAGCAGAATACAGGCTATAAAAGTAGTAAGGTAGATGGACTGAAATGTGTTTACTTAAATGCAAGAAGTGTCAGGAATAAGGGAGATGAACTGAGGGCTTGGATAAGTATGGGGGACTATGATATTGTGACTATTACTGAGATGTGGCTGACGTCAGGGCAGGAGTGGATATTGAACATTCCTGGTTTTCGGTGTTTTAAGAGGGATAGGGAAGAGGGGAGAAGAGGAGGAGGGGTGGCGATACTGGTCAGGGACACTTAATGGCTGCGGAAAGGATGGATGTTGTAGAAGGATCATCTCTAGAGTCCGTATGGGTGGAAGTAAGGAACAAGAAAGGAGCAGTTACTCTACTAGGAGTATTCTGTAGGCCCCTCGGTAGCAGTAGAGATATAGAGGAGCAGATTGGCAGGCAGTGTTTGGAGAGAAGCAAAAATAACAGGGTTGTTATAATGGGAGACTTCAACTTCCCAAATATAGACTGGAACCTGCTTAGTGCCAAAGGTTTAGATGGGATGGAATTTGTTAAATGTGTCCAGAAGGGATTCCTGACGCAGTATGTCGACAGGCCGACTAGAGGGAATGCCATGTTAGATCTAGTTTTAGGAAATGAACCGGGACAGGTGAAGGATCTATTGGTGGGTGAGCACTTGGGGGACAGTGACCATTGCTCCATAACCTTTAAAATTGTCATGGACAGGAACAGGTGCAGAGAGGACAAGAAGATATTTAATTGGGGAAAGGCGAACTATGAGGCTATAAGGAGAGAACTTGGGAGTGTAAAGTGGGATGTCCTTTTTGAAGGGAAATGTACCATGGAGATGTGGTCGATGTTCAGGGATCTTATGCAGGATGTTAAGGATAAATATGTGCTGGTGAGGCAGAGAAGGAATGGCAGAGTGAAGGAACCGTGGGTGATGAGAGAGGTTGAACGACTAGTTGGGGAGAAGAAGGTAGCATACATAAGGTATAAGCAGCAAAGTTCAGACAGGGCCCGTGAGGAATATAGAGTAGCGAGGAAGGAACTTAAGAAAAGGCTGAGGAGAGCTAGAAGGGGACATGAAAAGGCATTGGCTAGTAAGGTTAAGGAAAATCCCAAGGCCTTTTTCACATACGTGAATGGTAAGAGGATGGCTAGGGTAAAGGTAGGTCCGATTAAAGATAAAGGTGGGAGAATGTGCCTGGAGGCGGCGGAAGTGGGAGAATTTCTCAATGAATACTTCTCTTCGGTATTCACCAAGGAGAGGGGTCTTGATGACGCAGAAGGGAGTGCTGGTAAGGGTAATGTTCTTGAGGTTGTAGATATCAAGAGAGAGGATGTGTTGAAATTGTTAAATAACATCAAGACAGATAAATCTCCGGGGCCTGACGGGATTTTCCCCAGGCTGCTTCGAGAGGTGAGGGAGGAGATTGTTGAAACACTGGTAAGGATCTTTGAGTCCTTGTTGTCCACGGGGATGGTGCCAGAGGATTGGAGGGTTGCGAATCTTGTCCCATTGTTCAAAAAAGGTAGTAGGGATAGTCCAGGGAATTACAGACCGGTGAGTCTCACGTCTGTGGTGGGTAAGCTGTTAGAAAGGATTCTAAGGGATAGGATCAATGAGCAATTAGAGAATCATGGACTGATTAGGGACAGCCAGCATGGATTTGTGAAGGGAAGATCATGCCTCACAAGCCTGATAGGTTCTTTGAGGAGGTGACGAGGAAGATTGATGAGGGTAGTGCGGTGGATGTGGTCTATATGGATTTTAGTAAGGCGTTTGATAAGGTTCCTCATGGTAGGCTTCTTCAGAAGGTCAGAGGCCAAGGGATCCAGGGAAACTTGGCTGTGTGGATTAGGAATTGGCTTGCCTGTAGAAAGCAGAGGGTTGTGGTGGAAGGAGTGCCCTCGGATTGGAGGGCAGTGACTAGTGGTGTCCCCCAGGGATCGGTTCTGGGACCTCTACTTTTTGTGATATTTATAGATGACTTAGACGAGGGGGTGGAAGGCTGGTTTAGTAAGTTTGCGGATGACACTAAGATCAACGGTGTTGTGGATAGTGTGGAGGGTTGTCGGAGCTTACAGAGGGATATTGATAGGATGCAGAGCTGGGCTGACAAGTGGCAGATGGAGTTCAATCCGGAGAAGTGTGAGGTGGTACACTTTGGAAGGACAAACTCCAGGGCAGAGTACAGGGTAAATGGCAAGGTACTTGGCAGTGTAGAGGAGCAGAGGGATCTGGGGGTTCATATTCACAGTTCACTGAAAGTTGCCTCACAGGTGGATAGAGCAGTTACGAAGGCCTATGGGATGTTAGCTTTCATAAATCGTGGGATTGAGTTTAAGAGCCACGAAGTGATGATGCAGTTTACAAAACTCGAGTTAGACCACACTTAGAGTACTGTGTTCAGTTCTGGTTGCCACATTATAGAAAGGATGTGGAGGCGTTGGAGAGGGTGCAGAGGAGATTTACCAGGATGCTGCCTGGATTAGAGTGTATGGAATATGAGGAGAGGCTTAAGGTGCTAGGGCTTTATTCACTGGAAAGGAGGAGGATGAGAGGAGACATGATAGAGGTATACAAAATATTGAGAGGAATAGATAGAGTAGACAGCCAGCGCCTCCTTCCCAGGGCAGCAATGCTCAAGACGAGAGGGCATAGCTTTAAGGTTATGGGTGGGAGGTTCAGGGGAGATGTCAGGGGAGGTTTTTCACCCAGAGAGTGGTTGGTGCGTGGAATGCATTGCCTGGGGTGGTGGTGCAGGCAGATACATTGGACAGGTTCAAGAGTTTGTTGGATAGGCATATGGAGGAATGTGAGGTAGAGGGATATGCAGGAGGAAAGGGTTAGATAGTGTGTGGGTGGTTTGATGGACAGCACAACATGGTGGGCTGAAGAGCCTGTTTTATGCTGTATGGTTCAATGGTTCTACTATCCATAACACATCCAACCTTCATGTCATCCGCAAACTTACTAACCCATCCATCTACTTCCTCATCCAGGTAGTTTATGTATATAAAAAATAAATCACAAAAAGTAAGGTTCCCAGAACAGATCCCTGAGGTACACCACTGGTCACCGCTTTCTGCGGGCCAGCCAGTTCTGGATCCACAAAGCAATGCAATCCACAAAACAATCCTCACTTTCTCATTACGCCTTGCAAGGGGTACCTTATCAAATGCTTTGCTGAAATCCATATACACTACATCTACTACTCTCCGTCCATTGATGTGTTTAGTCACATCCTCAAAAAATTCAATCAGGCTTGTAAGGCAGGACCTACCCTTGACAAAGCCATGCTGACTATTTCTAATCATATTATACCTCTCCAAATGTTCATAAGTCCTACCTCTCAGGATCTTCTCCATCAGCTTACCAACTACTGAAGTAAGACTCACTGGTCTATAATTTCCTGAGCTTATTCCTTTCATGAATAAGGGAACAACATCCGCAACCCTCCAATCCTCCGAAACCTCTCCTGTCTCCATTGATAATGTAAATATCATCATCAGAGGCTCCGCAATCTCCTGACTTGCCTCCCACAGAAGCCTGGGGTACATCTCATCCAGTCCCGGCGACTTATCCAACTTGATGCTTTCCAAAATTTCCAGCACCTCCTCTTTCTTAATGCATTTCAGCCTGCTGCAAGTCCCCACTACAATCCCCCAGATCTTTTTCTGTGGTGAATACTGAGGTATAGTATTCATTAAGTACCTCCGTTATTTCTTCCGGATCTATACACACTTTCCCACTGCTGCACTTGATAGGCCCTAATCTTTCGCATCTTATCCTCTTGCTCTTCACATACTTGTAGAATTCCTTGGGATTTTCCTTAATCCTGCCCACCAAGGCCTTCTCACGTCCCCTTCTGGCTCTCCTAATTTCCTTCTTAAGCTCCTATTAGCTTTGTACTCTTCCAGATCTCTAACATTACCTAGCTCTCTGTACCTTTTGTAAGTTTTTCTTTTCCTTTTGACTAGATTTATTTGTACGCCACAGTTCCAGAATACTATCATACCCTCCCTGTCTCATTGGAACATACCACTGCAGAACTCCACCCAAATATCCCCTGAATATTTGGCCACATTTCTTCTGTACTTTTCCCTGAGAACATCTGTTCCCAATTTAAGCTTCCAATTTCCTGCCTGAGAGCCTCATAATTCCCTTTACTCCAACTGAATGCCTATCTTGCCTGGCTGTTCCTATCTCTCTGCAATGCTATTGCAAAGGAGATAGTGATCATAATTCTATATCCAAAATGCTCTCCCACTGAGAGATCTGACACCCGAACAGGTTCATTACCCAAACCAAATCAAGCACAGCCTCTCCTCTTGTAGGCTTATCTACATATTGCGTCAAGAATCCTTCCTGAACACACCGAACAAACTCCAGCCTATCTAAACCCTTTGCTCTCGGGAGATGCCAATCGATATTTGGGAAACTAAAATCTCCCATCAAAGCAACTCTGTTATTATCACACCTTTAAAACATAGAACAATTACAGCACAATTCAGGCCCTTTGGCCCACAAAGCTGTGCTGAACATGTCCCTACCCTAGAAATTACTAGGCTTACCCGTAGCCCTCTATTTTACTCAGCTCCATTGACCTATCCGACAATCTCTTGAAAGACCCTATCGTATCAGCCTCCACCACCATTGCCGCCAGCCCATTCCACACACTCACCACTCTCTGAGTAAAAAACTTACCCCTGACATCTCCTCCATATCTACTCCCCAGCACCTTAAACCTATGTCCTCTTGTGGCCACCAATACAGCCCTGGAGAAAACCCTCTGACTATCTACCCTATCAATACCTCTCATCATCTTATACACCTCTATCAGGTCCCCCCTCATCCTCCATCTCTCCAAGGAGAAAAGGCAGAGTTCCCTCAACCTGCTTTCATAAGGCATGTTCCGCATTCCAGGCAGCATCCTTGTAAATCTCCTCTGCACCCTCTCTTTGGCTTCCACATCTTTCTTGTAGTGAGGCGACTAGAACTGAGCACAATACTCCAAGTAGGGTCTGACCAGGGACCTATATAGCTGCAACAATACCTCACATCTCCTAAATTCAATTCCCCGATTGATGAAGGACAATATGCTTTCTGAACCACAGAGTCAACCTGCGCAGCTGCTTTGAGCGTCCTATGGACTCGGACCCCAAGATCCCTCTGATCCTCCACACTGCCAAGAGTCCTACCATTAAGACTATATTCCGCCAACATATTTGACCTACCAAAATGAACCACTTCACACTTATCTGGGTTGACCTGCATCTGCCACTTCTCAGCCCAACTGTGCATCCTATCTATGTCCCTCTGTAACCTCTGACAGCCCTCCAAACTATCCACAACACCCCCAACCTTTGTGTCATCCGCAAACTTACTAACCCACCCCTCCACTTCCTTATCCAGGTCATTTATAAAAATCACAAAGAGTAAGGGTCCCAGTAAAGATCCCTGAGGTACACCACTGGTCACTGACCTCCACTCTGAATACGACCCTTCAACAACCAATATTTGCCTTCTGTGGGCCAGCCAGTTCTGGATCCACACTGCAATGTCCCCTTGGATCCCATATCTCCTCACCTTCTCCATAAGCCTCGCATGGGGTACCTTAATCAAATGCCTTGCTGAAATCCATATACACTTCATCTACTGTTCTCCCTTCATCGATGTGTTTAGTCACATCCTCAAAAAATTCAATCAGGCTCGTAAGGCAGGACTTGCCCTTAATAAAGCCATGCTGACTATTCCTAATCATATTATTGGGTGGCCTATAAAAAAACACCCATCACAGTTATCGACCCCTTCCTGTTCGTAACCTCCACCCACAGAGACTCCATAGACAATCCCTCCACGACGTCCACCTTTTTCGCAGCCGTGACACTACCTCTGATCAACAGTGACACTCCCCCACCTCTCTTGCCTTCCTCCCTGTCCTTTCTGAAACATCTGAAACCTGGCACTTGAATCAACCATTCCAGCCCCAGAGCCATCCAAGTCTCTGTAATGGCCACCACATCGTAGCTTCAAGTATTTATCCAAGCTCTGAGCTCATTCGCCTTGTTCACTATACTCCTTGCGTTAAAATAGACACATCTCAAATCATTGGTTTGAGCACGTCCCTTCTCTATCACCTGCCTATCCTCCCTCTCGTACTATCTACAAGCTTTCTCTATTTGAGAGCCAAACACGTCTTCCCCAGTCTTTCCAGTTCGGATCCCACCCTCCAACAAATCTAGTTTAAACACTCCCCAGTGGCCTTTGCAGACCTCCCCGCCAGGATATTGGTTCCCCTGGAATTCAAGTGCAACCCGTCCTCTTTGTACGGGTCATACCTGCCCCAAAAGAGGCCCCAATGATCCAGAAATCTGAATCCCTGCCCCTTACCCCAATCCCTCAGACATGCATTTAACCTCCACCTCATTCTATTCCTATACTCACTGATGCATGGCACAGGCAATAATCCTGAAATTACTACCTTTGTGGTCCTGCTTCTCAACCTTCCTTCCTAACTCCCTACAGTCTTTTGTCAGGACCTCTTCCCTTTCCCTACCTCTGTCATTGGTACCAATACGACCACGACCTCTGGCTGTTCTCCCTCCCTCTGCAGGATATCTTGGACGCGATCTGAAATATTCCGGATTCTCGCACCTGGGAGGCAAACTACTATCAGAGTTTCCTTCCTGCATCCACAGAATTGCCTCTCTGCCCCCCTAGAGTCCCCTATGACTACTGCCCTGCTCTCTCTTTCCCTATCCTCTGCCACTCTTGCTTCCCCCAGGTCGGCTGTCTCCCCCAGCAGTACTCAAGCAGGAGTACTTATTGTCAAGGGGTACAGCCACAGGGGTACTGTCTAGTACCTGACTCTTCCCCTTCCCCCTCCAGTTGTTGACGCACTTGCTTGTCTCCCGTGGCCCCAGTGTGACCACCTGCCTATAATTCATTTCTATCACCTCCTCATTCTCTCTGACCATACGAAGGTCATTGAGCTGCATCTCCAGTTCCCTAACGAAGTCCCTTAGGAGCTGTAGTTCGACACACCGGGTGCAGATGTGGCCGTCCTGGAGGCTGGGAGACTGAAGGACCTCCCACATCTGATGCCGAGCACAGAAAACCGCACTCATACTACTTCCTTTCCTCAAATCACCTACCTCTCCTCACCCCATTACCGCCTAAGCCCGTTGAGCCAAAGCCCAATCACTCTGCTCCCTTTCACTCCGCTGCCCGCTCCGACGCTGCCCGCTGGTTATGGCTGTCTTCTTTTAAACTGCTCGCGCGCTACCCGCTTATGTCACGCCTCTGCGCAGTCTTGCCCCACTATTCCTGATTAGAGAGAAAAAAAACACTTAGCTGCTCCGAAGTTTGCCAAAACAACCCGAAACAAAACCGCCAGTTTTTTTGTTTGCTTTTTAAGCTGCTCGCGCGCTACCCACTTATGTCACGCGCCTGCGCAGTCTTGCCCCACTATTACTGATTAGAGAAAAAAAACATTTAGCTGCTCTGAAGTCCACCGAAACGACCCCGAAGTTTATTCAACCTTTCCTTATAGTGCATACCCTCTTATCCAGGCAGCTTCCTGGTGAACCTCTTCTGCACAGTCTCCACATCCTTCTTATAATGGGGTGACCAAAACTGCACACAACACTCCAAGTGTGGTCTGACTAAAGTTTTTACATAGCTGCAGTACGACTTCCTTACTCTTATACTCAACATCCTCACCAATGAAAGCAAACATGATGTACGTCTTCTTTACCACCTTATCCACTTGTGTAGCCACTTTCAGTGAGCTATGGACCTGGACCCCAAGATCCCTCTGTATCTCAATGCTATTGGGGATCTTGCCATTAACTGTATACTTTCTCCTTTTATTGGACCTCCCAAAGTGCAACACCTCACACTTGCCCGGTTTAAACTCCATCTGCTACTTTTCTGCCCATATCTGTAACTGATATATATTCCACTGTATTCTTTGACAGTCCTTTACTCTGTAACAACTCACCAATAGTGGTGTCTTCCGCAAACTTGCTAATCCACCCATTTACATTTTCATCCAAATCATTGACATATATCACAAATGACAGGGTTTATGGTGAGAGAGAATAAGTACAAAAGAGATATGCAGGGCAAGTTTTTCTCCCCCCACACAGTGGTGGGTGCCTGGAATGCACTGCCGGGAGTGGTGGTGGAGGCAGTTATGATAGAGGCATTTAAGAGGCTCCTAGATAAGCACATGAATGTGCAGAGAGTGGAGGGATAGGAACCCATGAACACTACTTCATTATTCCTCATTTGCACTATTTAGTTTTGTAACTTAGTAATTTTTGTGTCTTTGTTTTACACTGTATTGCTGCCGCAAAAAAAAACAAATTTCATGACATATGTCAGTGATAATAAACCGGATTCTGATATGGACCTCATGTAGGCAGAAGGTCTTGGTTTAGTTTCGAATGTAATTACTTGTTTAATTAGTTTGGCAAAACATTGTGGGCTGAAGGGCCTCTTCCTGTGCTGTACTGTTCTATGTTCATGGGTTGTAAAGGTTAGAGGGATATGGGCCAAATAGGATGAGGTTGGTGGGCACCTTGGTCACCATGGATGAGATGGGCCGAAAGGCCTGTTTTGGTGCTGTGTTACGCTGACTCCCTTATACATACTTACTAATGTGTCTCCTTTGCATCTAATCGTTTACTGCTGTGCATTGTACTTTTGCTACCTGAACAGCAGATTACAATTTATTTTAATTTTATTTATTGCCTAAACACTATTATATGTTCTCAACCTGAAACACCCCTTTGCCTCTACAGATGCTGCTTGACCCCGCTGAGCTCTTCCAGGCAGTTTATTGAGTGGTGGCATGTTGTGTCCAAAGGAGGTACAATGCTGATTGATAGCATCCATGGAATTACCTGGGAAAATTAGCTGTTAAGATGAATAATACTGGGGTCATTGATACTTACTTTGTTCCACATGTATGCATGTATGGGTGCACCAGTTTGGACAGGAATACTTATATTGACAGAAGCTCATGGACTGCAGAGAAATGAAGCTGATATTGCACTCACAAGAGGCCTGTTGATGTCATCATTAACCTTAATTTACATTTTTGATCATTTTTCTAACCTGGTTGAGACAAAACAGCAAGCCTATTGCTTAAAACATTTGGCATTAACATTGCTATCAAAACCTGCTTCATTAGCATTCTTTGTTCCATGAAATTTGTTTGGAGACTAGTCAATTTGTTAGAGTAATTTTCTTGCAGTGTGCTGCTTTTATTTAAAAATCCCTTCACCACAACTGCCCCAGTTACATTTACACAGCCCCAACAAATTTCAAAGCAAACTTCATATTGAAATGGGAGCAAATATTGAAGGATGAATACAGATCTTACACATGCACTGCCAATGCTTAAATGGTGAAATACCTCCCTCAGACAAAGAGCAGGTTACACAGGTGTCACTTAAACCGTATTAAGCTACTTTACCAGTTAAGACGACGAATTCTCATACCTTGTTTCTGTGCAATTACTACTGAGACCTTTTAATGGTTTCTGATGACCATTTCACAATTGCATTATTTAAGAACAGAAAATGACTATAATTAGAACTGCTGGTGTTCAGTTCACAGATGTAATGACATTTTACAGCCCAGAGCTCTCCCAGATCTCTGCACCTCCAGCAGGCACTTGCCCACTGGTTAAGTGTCCTGTCTTTCCTGGTTTTGATAGCCTGACATTTTAAAAGATTCTGGCCACCGAGTATTTACGATACTTATAGGAATATTATTCTGCACTGAAGGACACTTTGTTTTTCACATCAGCTTTCGCCACGCGTAGCAAGGATGATACTGAAACCAGAAGCTCAAGCTGAAACAACATCCCATTGTCTGCTCTCAATGGCACAGCTGACAGCCCTCACTGTTCACTTTACACAAATGGTACAGCAACTTCAGTTAAAAAGCAGATACACAAGTTGAACACAAATCTTCAAAAGGATGTTGCCCTGGAAGCAATGCTCTGTTACTGGTTTCATGAAACTTCATCTCCTTGCATTCCTCACCAGTGATGGCATTGCTATTGCACTTGCAAGACAGAATGTGGTAAGCTCACCACAGTAAGTTGACGCTTTTACATTTTAATGCAAGTGCACTTTATAACAATGTGGTAAAAATCAATTATTGTACATGGCTCCCTGACACAAACTATTACATGTGTGATGTCTGATATAGAATCATAGTCATAGGGTCTTACAGCACAGAAACAGGCCTTTTGACCCAAATGGTCCATGTCGACCAAGATGCCCATCCAAGCTGGTCCCATTTGCTTGTGTTTGGCCCATACCCCTCCAAACTTTTCCTATCCGTGTCCCTGTCCAACTGTCTTTTAAAAGTTGTTAACGTACCTGCCTCAACCACTTCCTGTGGCAGCTTGGTCCATATACGTAAAACACTGGGAGGAGAAAGCTGCTCCTCAGGTTCCTACTAAATCTCTCCCCTCTCACCTTAAACCCATGCCCTCGACTTCTTTATTCCCCAACCCTGGGAAATAGACTGAGTGCATTCACCCTATCTATGCCCCTCATGATTTTTATACCGCCTCTATAAGGTCACCTCTCAGTCTCCTATGCTCAATGGAAAAAAGTCCAAGTCTGTCCAACCCCTCCCTATAATTCAGCCCCTCAAGTCCTGACAACATCCTTATGTCTTTTCTGCGCTCTTTCCAGATTAACATAGAACAATATGGGCCCTTCAGCCCACGTGTTATTTCAACATCTCCTCTGTAGCTGCTCCACAGCACCTTAAACCTGTGTCCTCTTGCGGCAACCATTTCAGCCCTGGGAAAAAGCCTTTGACTATCCATACAATCAATGCCTCTTATCATCTTATACACCTCTGTCAGGTCACCTCTCATCCTCCGTTGCTCCAAGGAGAAAAGGCTGAGTTCACTCAACCTGTTTTCATAAGGCATACTCCCCAATCCAGGTAGCATCCTTGTAAATCTCTTCTGCTACCTTTCTATGGCTTCCACATCCTTCCTGTAGTAAGGTGACTGGAAACGAGCACAGTACTCCAAGTAGAGTCTGACCAGGGTCCTATATAGCTGCAACATTACCTCTCGGCTCCTAAATTCAATTCCACGATTGATGAAGGACAATACATCGTATGCCTTGTTGCACCACAGAGTCAACCTGTGCAGCTTGCTTTGAGTATCCTATGTACTTGGACCCAAGATCCCTCTGATCCTCCACACTGCCAGGAGTCTGACCATTAATACTATATTCTGTCATCATATTTGACCTACCAAAATGAACCACTTCACACTTAAACGGGTTTTAGATATTTCAGAAAGGACAGGGAGGGAGGCAAAAAAGGTGGGGGCATGGCACTGTTGATCCAAGATAGTGTCACGGCTGCAGAGAAGGTGAACGTCATGGAGGGATTGTCTACAGGAGTCTCTGTGAGTGGAGGTTAGGAACAAGAGGGGTCAATGACTTTACTGCATGTTTTTCCAGAGGCCACCCAATAGTGACAGGGATATCAAGGAGCAGACAGGGAAACAGATCCCTAGAGCAAGGGGTTTAGATGGGGTGGAGTTTGTTAGGTGTGTTCAGAAAGGTTTCTTGACACAGTATGTAGATAAGCCAACAAGAGGAGAGGCTGTACTTGATTTGGTATTGGTAAATAAACCTGGTCAAGTGTCAGATCTATCAGTGGGAAAGCATTTTGGACATAATGATCATAATTTTCTCCTTTACAATAGCATTGGAGAGAGAGGAAGAGAAGTTAGAAAAACATTTAATTGGAGTAAGGGGACTTATGAGGCCCTCAGGCAGGAAATTGGAAGCTTAAATTGGGAACAGATGTTCTCAGGGAAAAGTATGTATGAAATGTGGCAAATGTTCAGGGGATATTTGTGTGGAGTTCCAATGAGACAGGGAGGTTATAGTAGGGTACAGGAACTGTGGTGTACAAAGGCAGTAATAAATCTAGTCAAAATGAAAAGAAAAACTTACAAAAGGTATAGAGAGCTAGGTAATGTTAGAGATCTGGAGGAGTATAAGGCTAATAAGAAGGAGCTTAAGAAGGAAATTAGGAGAGCCAGAAGGGGACATGAGAAGGCCTTGGCAGTCAGGATTAAGGAAAACCCCAAGGCATTCTACAAGTCTGTGAAGAGTAAGAGGATAAGATGTGAAAGAATAGGACCTATCAAGTGTAACAGTGGGAAAGTGTGTATGGATCCAGAGGAAATAGCAGAGGTACTTAATGAATACTTTACTTCAGTATTCACTATGGAAAAGGATCTTGGTGATTGCAGTGATGACTTGCAGCAGACTGAAAAGCTTGAGCATGTGGATATTAAGAAAGAGGATGTGCTGGAGCTTTTGGAAAACATCAAGTTGGATAAGTCGCCAGGACTGGATGAGATGTACCCCAGGCTACTGTGGGAGGCAAGGGAGGAGATTGCTGAGCTTCTGGCGATAATCTTTGTATCATCAATGGGGACGGGAGAGGTTCTGGAGGATTGGAGGGTTGTGGATGTTGTTCTCTTATTCCATAAAGGGAGTAGAGTTAGCTCAGTAAATTATAGACCAGTGAGTCTTACTTCAGTGGTTGCTAAGTTGGTGGAGAAGATCCTAAGAGGCAGGATTTATGAACATTTGGCGAAGTATAATAATGATTAGGAATAGTCAGCATGGCTTTGTCAAGGGCAGGTCCTGCCTTACGAACCTGATTGAATTTTTTGAGGATGTGACTAAACACATCAATGGACGGAGAGCAGTAGATGTAGTGTATATGGATTTCAGCAAGGCATTTGATAAAGTACCCCATGCAAGGCTTTTTGAGAAAGTTAGGAAGCATTGGATCCAAGGAGACATTGCTTTGTGGATCCAGAACTGGCTGGCCCACAGAAGGCAAAGGTTCATTCATTGGTTTATTATTGTCACTTGTACCAAGGTACAGTGAAAAGCTTGCCTTACAAACCGATCAAACAGGTCAATTCATTACACAGCGTAGTGTTGACGGGTCATATTCTGCATGGAGGTTGGTGACCAGTGATGTGCCTCAGGGATCTGTTCTGGGACCCTGACTCTTTGTGATTTTTATAAATGACCTGGATGAGAAAATAGAAGGATGGTTTTGTCAGTTTGCTGATGACACAAAGGTTGGAGGTGTTGTTGTGGGTAGTGTAGGGGGCAGTCAGAGGTTGCAACGGGACATAGATAGGATGCAAAACTGGGCTGTTAAGTGGCAGATGGAGTTCAACCAGTGGTTCATTTTGGTAGCTCAAATATGATGGCAGAATATTAGCATTAATGGTAATACTTCTGGCAGTGTGGAGGATCAGAGGGATCTTGGGGTCCAAGTACATAGGATGCTCAAAGTGGCTGCACAGTTTGACTCTGTGGTGAACAAGGCAAACGGTGTATTGTCCTTCTTCAATCGGGGAATTGAATTTAGGAGCCGTGAGGTATTGTTGCAGCTTTATAGGTCCCTGGTCAGATCCCACTTGGAGTACTGTGCTCAGTTCTGGTCATCTCACGACAGGAAGGATGTGGAAGCCATAGAGAGGGGGCAGAGAAAATTTACAAGGATGCTGCCTGGGATACGGAGCATGCCTTATGAAAGCAGGTTGAGAGAACTCGGCTTTTCTCCTTGGAGCGATGGAGGATGATGGGGGGACCTGGTAGAGGTGTATAAGATGATGAAAGGCATTGATTGTGTGGATAGTCGGAGACTTTTTCCCAGGGCTGAAATGGTTGCCACAAGAGGACACAGGTTTAAGGTGCTGGGGAGTAGGCATAGAGTAGATGTCAGGGGTAAGTTTTTTTACTCAGAGTGGTGAGTGTGTGGAATGGGCTGCTGGCAACGACGGTGGAGGTGGATACGATAGGGTCATTTAAGAGACTGTTGGCTAGGTACATAGAGCTTAGAAAAATAGAGGGCTATGGGTAAGCCGAGTAATTTCTAAGGTAGGTCCATGTTCGGCACAACTTTGTGGGCTGAAGGGCCTGTACTGTGCTCTCGGTTTTCTATGTTTCTCTCTCCTGAATTTTCCTCCACGCACCTTAAATAGGTGACCTCCAGTATTGGCCATTGCTGCCCTGGGGAAAAGATGCTGACTGTCCACTCTGTTTCTGCTCCTCAATCTTGTGCACTACTATCAAATCAGCTCTCATCCTCCTACACTCAAACTTTCCTCATAGGACAGGTTTTCTAATCCAGGCAGCATCCTGGTAAATCTCCTCTGCACCCTCTGCAAAGTTTCCACATCCTTCCTATAATGTCGCGACCAGAACTGAACACAATATTCCAAGCATGGTCTAACCAGAGTCGAGTAGAGCTTCAACATTACCTCTTGGTTCTTGAGCTCAATCCCCTGGCTAATGAAGGCCAGCACACTATACGCATTGTTAACAACCCTATCAACTTGTGAGGCATCCTTGAGGGATCTATGTACTTGGACATCAAGATCTCCCTATTCCTCCACACTGTTAAGAATCTTGCGATTAAACTTGTATTCTGCCTTCAAGTTTGATCTTCCAAAATGTATCACTTCACACTTCTCTGGATTGAACCCCATCTGCCACTTCTCCAGCCAGCTCTGCAACCTATGTCCCATTGCAACCTACGACAACCTTATGTACGAGCTACTATATCACTAACATTCATGTCATCTGCAAAGTTAACAACTCACCTTTCCACTTCTTCATCCAAACCATTTATAAAAATCACAAAGAACAGTAGTCCCAGAACAAATCCCTGCAGAAAACCACCAGTTACAGACCTCCAGGATGAATACTCCCCTTCAATAACCACCCTCTGCCTTCTGTGGGCAAGCCAGTTCCACATCCACACAGCCAATCTTCCAGGAATCCCATACCTCATGAGTTTCTGGATGAGCCTACCATGGGGAACTTTGTCAAATGCCTTGCTAAATTCCATATACAACACATCCACTACACTAACTTCATCAATTTGTCTTGTCACTTCCTTGAAAAACACAATGATGCTGGAGGAACTCAGGAGGCCAGGTGGCATCTGTGGAGAGAAGCAGATGGTCAACATTTCAGGTCATGACCCTTCTTCAGGACTGAAGATAAGAAAGGGGGAAACCCTACATACAGGAGGGAAAAGCAGAGCAGTGATAGGTAGACAAAAGAGGAGAGGTGGGATGGGCACAAGGTGATTGGTAGATGCAGGTAAGAGATAGTGATGGCAGGTGTGGGGGAGGAGAGGAGAGCAGATCTCCTGGGGGATGGGTCAAAGGTAAGGAGAGAGAAAAAAGGGAGAGAGAAAAAAGGTAGAGAGAAAAAAGGGACTAGGAAAGGGCAGAGGAGAAGCAGCACGGTGGAGCTGGGGGGGTGTGTGTTGTGGGGAAGGGGGTGGGGATTACCTGAAGTGTGAGAATTCAATGTTCATTCCATTAGGCTGCAAGGTTCCATGGTAGAAAATGAGGTGCTGTTCCTCCAGTCATATCAGTGAGAGTGTGGGAGGGGAGATTGAAGTGACTGGCAAGGGGGAGATGCAGATCGCAGTTCCAGACAGAGCGCAGATGTTCTGTGCAACAGTCACCTTGGCTGCGTTTGGTCTCACCAATGTAGAGGAGGCCACACTCAGACCATCGAATGCAGTAGATAATATTAAAGGGAGGTGCAGGTGAATCTCTGACTCACCTAGAAGGACTGTTTAGGTCTCTGGATGGAGGTGGTATAGAGGCAGGTGTTGCACCTCTGGTAGGGACAGTGGAAAGTTCCTGGGGTAGGAGTGGGATGGGTGGGGAGGAGGCAGTAGGAGAATCGGATGGGTGGGGGTTTGGGGGGTGGGGGGGAGGTGGTGGGAGGGAAGGAGTGTCTACATTGGTGAGACCAAATGCAGAGTAGGTGACCATTTTGCAGAACACCTGCTCTCTGTCCATAACCGTGATCTGCATCTCCCCATTGCCAGTCACTTCAACTCTCCGTCCCTCACTATCACTGATAGGACAGTCCACCTTGTGCCCACCCTGCCTCCCCTTTTTTTCTCCCAGCTATCACTTCTTGGTTTTCCCTCCTATGTATTGGGCTTCCCCTTTTCCTATCTTCAGTCCTGAAGAAGGGTCCTGACCTGAAATGTTGACCACCTGCTTTTTTCCACAGATGCTGTCTGGCTTGCTGAGTTCCTCCAGCATCATCGTGTTTTTCGTCTAGATTCCAGTATCTGCAATCCTTCATTTCTCTTGAAAAACTCTATTAGGCTTATGAGGCACGACCTACCCTTCACAAAGCCACATTGACTGTCCCAAATAAGACTCTACTTCTCCAAATGCTTATAAATCTTGTCCCTAAGAATCATCTCCAATGGTTTGTCCACCACTGATGTAAGGCTCACTGGTCTATAATTCCCATGGTTATCCCTTTTACCTTTCTTGAACAATGGAACACTGTTTGCTGCTGTTGCGAGAAATCCACATGGCTGTCACGTGACAGTAATGACACTGACTGGAGGACAGTATTGTTCCTCTGATCGGAAGTGATACTACTGTCAATCAAGGTGCAGCTCCACCCACCCCTCAGGTGGAGGAGTACCTTTTGTCTCTGAACCTGCCTGACCATTGGCTGTGGCAGGAACCTTTGTCTTGGACTCCCACACCATTGGCTCATTTAAATCACAACAGTGAGTCTCCACCCAGCCTCCTAGCACCATAAAAAGAGCTGCAATCCAATCACCCTCCCTCTTTTGATGACCCCAGGAGTAGTGAGAGAACACTGCAGTGATCATTGGTAAGAGTGAATCACCACATGGTCAGAGAGCATTTCACTCAGGCTCAGGAAGCGTTAAGGGCCAATGCTCGTGTGGGATGGGCATTGAAGTGTTACATCCTGAAGCTGTACATTGTTACTGTGTGGGGGGTGTGTGTATGTGTGTGTGTGTGTGTGTGTGTGTGTGTGTGTGTGTGTGTGTGTGTGTGTGTGTGTGTGTGTCTGTGTGAGTGTATTTTACCCCAGTTGTGCTTCCCCTCTCATGTCCGTGGTATCCTGTGCGTGAGTGAGTGTGTGTCTGTTCCCATCCATTCTGTCCGCATTTGCTTTGTGATTAAACTAGTTTTGACCTACAAAGCTCGTGTTCAGAGTCCTTGATCCTTAAGATAAAAAAGAATGATTTCACACAACAACTGCCCTTCAGTCCTCCGGTATCACACCTGTGGCCAGGGAGGACTCAAAGATCATCATTAACACTCCAGCAATCTCTTCCCTTGTTTCCCATAGGATATACCCTAGGTTACTATCTGACCTCGGGGACTTATCTATCCTAAGGACTTTTAGTAGTTTCAACACTTTCTTTCTTAACCTTGACATGGTCCAAACATTATCCCATTCTATGCTAACCTCACATTCATCCAAGTTACTCTCTCAGGTGAACACTGAAGCAAAATATTCATTCAGGACCTCCCCTCCCTCCTCCACCTCCAAACAGTTCCCCCCCATCCCCCTTATCTCCGAGCAGTCCTACCCTCATCCTAGTCACCCCCTTGCTTCTCACATATGCGTAGAAAGCCTTAGGGTTTTCCTGAACCCTTCTAGCTAAGACCTTCTCATTCCCCCTTCTAGCTCTCCTAAGTCCCTTCTTAAGCTCCTTCCTGGTTACCCTAAAACTCTCAAGAGCCCTGTCTGAATTTTGCTTCCTACACTTTAAATATGCTTCCTTCTTCCTCCTGATTAAATATTTTACCCCTCTGGTCAGCCATGGTTCCCTCACCCTACCATCCTTTCCCTAGCTCAGTGGGACAAACCTATCCAGAACATCATGTAAATGGTCCCTAAACAACCCAAACATTTCTGCAGTGCATTTACCAGAAAGCATCTATTCCCAATTTATGCTCCCATGTTCCTGCCTAATACCATTGTAATTAACACTCCACCAAATAAAAAAACTTTCCCATATCAACTGCTCCTATTGCTGTCTATGGCTATGCTAAAGTTGTGTTCACTATCTCTGAAATGCTCGCTCACTGAGAGGTCTGTCACCTAACCAGGTTCATTGCCTAGTACTAGATTCAGTATGGCCTCTCCTCTAGTCAGCCTGTCAACATACTGTGTCAGAAATCCTTCCTGTACACACCTAACAAATTCTGCCCCATCTAAGTCTTTTGCACTCAGGAGGTGCCAATCAATATTCGGGAAGTTGAAGTCACCCATGACAATAACCCTGTTATTTTTGAACCTTTCCAAAATCTGCCTACTTATCTGCTCCTCAGTGTCCTGGTGGATGTTTGGGGGCCTATAGAATACTCCCAATGGAGTGATTGCTCACTTCCTGTTTCTGACATCCACCCACCCACACTGACTCAATAGATGATCCCTCTATGATATCCTCCCTTCCTACAGCTGTGATACTATCCCTGATTAGCAATGTCACCCTCCCCCCCACCCCTTCTACTTCTCTTCCTTTCCCTTTTGAAACATAGAACACAGAACATTACAGGCCCTTCAGCCCACAATGCTGTGCCAACATTTTATCCTGCTCTAAGATCTATCTAACCCTTCCTTCCCTCATAGCACTCTATTTCTCCATCTTCCATCTGTCTATCTAAATCTATTTAATGAGGTAGCCTCCACTGCTTCCCCGGGCAGGGAATTCCACAAATTCACTACTCTGGGAAGAGCAGTTTCTCCACATCTCCATCTTAAATCTACTCCTCTGAACCTTGAGTCTATGTCCCCTAGTTCTAATCTCACCTACCGGTGGAAACAACTTTCCTGCCTTATCTTATCTATCTCTTTCATAATTTTATGTTTCTATAAGATCCCCTCTCATTCTTCTGAATTCCAGCAAGTGTAGTCCCAGGTGACTCAATCTCTCCTCATACTATCCCTGATTAGCAGTGTCATCTCTGGAAGCAACTTGGTGAACTTCCTCTGCACCACCTCCAAAGCCAGTATATCTTTTCTCAAGTTAGGAGACCAGAACTGCACGCAGTGCTCCAAGTGTGGCCTCACCAGTACCCTGTACAACTGCAGCATAACCTCCCTGCTCTTAAATTCAATCCCTCCAGCAATGAAGGCCAACGTTCCGTTTGCCTTCCTGATAACCTGTTGCACCTGCAAACCAACTTCTTGCGATTCATGCATGAGCACTCCCAAGCCCTTCTGCACAACAGCATACTGTAATCTTTGACCATTTAAATAATAATCTGATCTCCAATTTTTTTTCTTCCAAAGTGGATAACCTCACATTTACCAATGTTGTACTCCATCTATCAGAACCTTGCCCACTCACTTAACCTATCTATGTCTCTCTGCAGACTCTCCGCATCCTCTACACAATTTTCTTTTCCACTCAATATAATGTCAGCAGCAAACTTAGATACGCTACACTCGGTCCCCTCTTCCAAATCGTTAATATATATCATGAACAGCTGTGGGTCCAGCACCGACCTGTGACACCCCACTCACCACTGACTGCCAACCAGTGAAACACCCATTTATCCCAACTCTCTGTCTTCTATTGGTTAACCAATCCTCTATCCATGCTAATAATATATTACCCCCAACTCCATGCATCCTTATCTTATGGTTGTCTTTTATGTGGCATCTTATCAAACACCTTCTGGAAATCCAAGTATACAACATCCACCTGTTCCCCTCTAACCACTGCGCTCATTATATCCTCAAAGAACTCCAGTAAGTTTGTCAAACAAGATCTGCCCTTCCTGAATCCATGCTGTGTCTGCCTGATGGAACAACTTCTATCCAGATGTCTCACTATTTCTTCCTTAATGACAGCTTCAAGCATTTTCCCAACTACAAATATTAAGCTAACTGGCCTACAGTTACCTGCCTTTTGCCTACATCCTTTTTTTTTCTAAAAAGACAGTGATGTGACAGTCGCTGTCTTCCAATCTACCAGGACCTGCCCAGAGTCCAGAGAATTTTGGTAAATTATCACAAACACCTCTACTATAACTTCTGCCATTTCTTTCGGTACCCTGGGATACATCCCATCAGGATCAGGGGACCTGTTTACCTTCAGACCCACTAGTTTGCTCATCACTACCTCTTTAGTGACTGCGATGGTATAGAGGCCTTCACCTCTTTGGCAAGTTAGATGTGTCCTCCACCATGAAGACTGACACAAAATAGTCATTCAAGGCCTCGGCCATATCCACATTACCCAATATTAATTCCCCCTTCTCATCTTCTGAGGGACCTACATTCACCTTAGCCGCCCTTTTCCGCTTTACATAATTATAAATACTTTCACTATCTATTGTTATATTTTGTTCTAATTTATTTCCATAATCTATCTCCCTTTCTTTATTGCTTGTTTAGTGTTTCTTTGTTGCTTTTTAAAGTTTGCCCAATCCTCTAGTTTCGCACTACTCTTAGTGTCTTAGTGACTTTGTATACATGAGCTTTTAGCTTGATGTCTTCTTTTATTTCCTGAGTTATCCAAGGCTGGATCTCCCCACCCTTACTGTCCTTGCTTTTGACTGGAATGTACTTTGTTGAGCACTGAAAAATCTTTCTGAAAGTCTTCTACTGTTCCTCAACTGTCCCATCATATAGCCTGTGTTCCCAGTCTATGCTAGCCAACTCCTCTCTCATCCTGTTGTAGTCTCCCTTGTTTAGGCACAATACACTGGCTTTAGATTGAACTATTGCACTGTCCATTCATGAGAAATTCAATCATACTATGGTCACTTTCCAAGAGGATCTCTAACTACAACATCATTAATTTTACCTGTCTCATTGCAGAGGACCAGATCTAAGACAGAATTTTCCTTTGTAGGCTCACTAACATGCTGTTCTAGAAAGCTATCAACGAAGTATTCTATAAATTCCTCCTCAAGACTGCCTCAACCAACTTGATTTGCCCAATTTATGTGCAAGTTAATGTCCCCCATGACAACTGCCATTCCATTTTTACATGCATCAAATATTTCCTGGTTTATTTCCTGTGCCACTGTAATGTTATTATTCGGTAGTCTAGAGACAACTCCCACTAGTGATTTTTTCCCTTTACTGTTCCTAATCTCTACCCAGATGGACTCAACATTCTGCCCCTTTCTTATTGTCTCTCACTATTTGATATTGGGTAATGGACCTGGTCAGGTGTCAGATCTCTCAGTGGGTGAACATTTTGGTGATAGAATTATGATCACTATCTCCTTTACGTTAGCACTAGAGAGGGATATGAACAGACAGGCTAGAAAGGTGTTTACTTGGAGTAAAGGGAATTATGAGGCTCTCAGGCAGGAAATTGGAAGATTAAATTGGGAGCAGATGTTCTCAGGGAAAAGTACAGAAGATATGTGGCAAATATTCAGGGGATATTTGTGTGGAGCTCTGAACAGACACGTTCCAATGAGACAGGGGAGTCATGACAGGATACAGGAACCGTGGTGTACAAAGGCTATAATAAATCTAGTCAAAAGGAAAAGAAAAGCATACAAGTAGTACAGAGAGCTAGGTATTGTTAGAGATCTGGAGGAGTACAAGGCTAAAAGGAAGGAACTTATGAAAGATTAGGAGAGCCAGAAGGGGACATGAGAAGGCCTTGGCGGGCAGGATTAAGGAAAACCCCAAGGCGTTCTACAAGTATGTGAAGACTAAGAGGATGAGATGCGAAAGGATAGGGCCTATCAAGTGCAGCAGTGGAAAGTGTGTATGGATCTGGAAGAAATAGCGGAGGTACTTAAACCATAGAACAATACAGCACAATACAGGCCCTTCGGCCCACCATGTTGTGCTGCCATTCAAACCACTCCTATGACTATCTAACCCCTTCCCCCCACATATCCCTCTAACTTAAATTCCTCCATTTGCTTATCTAACAATCACTTGAACTTGTCCAATGTATCAGCCTCCACCACCACACCAGGCAGCGCATTCCATGCACCAACCACTCTCTGGGTGAAAAACCTCCCTCTGACATCACCCTTGAACTTCCCACTCAATACCTTAAAGCCATGTTCTCTTGTTTTGAGCATTGGCGCCCTGGGAAGAGGTGCTGGCTGCCCACTCTATCTATTCCTCTCAATATCTTGTATACCTCTATCATGTCTCCCCTCATCCTCCTTCTCTCCAATGAGTAAAGCCCTAGCTCCTTTAATCTCTCCTCATAATCCATACTCTCTAATCCAGGCAGCATCCTGGTAGATCTCCTCTGCACCCTTTCCAACGCCTCCACATCCTTCCTATAATGAGGTGACCAGAACTGGACACAGTACTCCAAGTGTGGCCTAACCAGAGTTTTGTAAAGCTGCATCATCACTTTGCGGCTCTTAAACTCGTTCCCCCGATTTATGAAAGCTAACATCCTAGAAGCTTTCTTAACTACCTGATCCACCTGCGAGGCAACTTTCAGTGATCTGTGGATATGAACCCCCAGATCCCTCTGCTACTCTACACTGTCCAGAATCCTGCCATTTACCTTGTATTCCACCTTGGAGTTCGTCCTTCCAAAGTGTACCACCTCACACTTCTCTGGATTAAACTCCATCTGCCACTTGTCAGCCCAGCTCTGCATCCTATCAATATCCTTCTGCAAGCTTCTACAGCCCTCCACACTATCCACAACACCACTGATCTTTGTGTCATCTGCAAACTTGCTAACCCACCCTTCCACCCACTCATCTAAGTCGTTAATAAATATCACAAATAATGAATATTTCATGTCATTATTCACCACAGAGAAAGATCTAGGGACTTGCAGCGGCCTGAAAATCTTGAGCATGTAGATATTAGAAAAGAGGTGGTGCTGAAACTTTTGGAATGCATCAAGTTGGATAAGTCACCAGGACCGGATGAGATGTACCCCAGATTGCTGTGGGAGGCAAGGGAGGAGATTGCGGAGCCTCTGACAATGATCTTTGTATCATCGATGGAAATGGGAGAGGTTCCAGAAGATTGGAGAGTTGCGGATGTTGTTCCCTTATTCAGGAAGGGAAGTAGGGATAGCCCAGGGTATTATAGACCGGTGAGTCTCACCTCAGTGGTTGGTAAACTGATGGAGAAGATCCTGACAGGCAGGAATTATGAACATTTGGAGAGATATAATATGATTAGGAATAGTCAGCATGGCTTTGTCAAGAGCAGGTCCTGTCTTAAGAGCCTGATTGAATTTTTTGAGGATGTGACTAAGCACATCGATGAAGGGAGAGCAGTAGATGTAGTGTATATGGATTTCAGCAAGGCGTTTGATAAGGTACCCCATGCGAGGCTTATGGAGAAGGTGAGGAGACATGGGATCCAAGGGGACATTGCAGTGTGGATCCAGAACTGGCTGGCCCACAGAAGGCAAAGAGTGGTTGTTGAAGGGTCGTATTCTGAGTGGAGGTCAGTGACCAGTGGTGTACCTCAGGAATCTGTACTGGGACCCTTGCTCTTTGTGATTTTTATAAATGACCTGGATGAGGAAGTGGAGGGGTGGGTTAGTAAGTTTGCAGATAACATGAAGGTTGGTGGTGTTGTGAATAGTTTGGAGGGCTTTTAGAGGTTGCAGAGGGACATAGATAGGATGCAAAGTTAGGCTGAGAAGTGGCGGACGCAGTTCAACCCAGATAAGTGATAAGTGGTTCATTTTGGTAGGTCAAATATATTGGCAGAATATAGTATTAATGGTAGGACTCTTGGCAGTGTGGAGGATCAGAGGGATCTTGGGGTCCGAGTCCATAGGACGCTCAAAGCGGCTGCACAGGTTGACTCTGTGGTTAAGAAGGCATATGGTGTATCATCCTTCATCAATCGTGGAATTGAATTTAGGAGCCGAGAGGTATTGTTGCAGCTATATAGGTCCCTGGTCAGACCCCACTTGGAGTATTGTGCTCAGTTCTGGTCACCTCACTACAGGAAGGATGTGAAAGCCATAGAGAGGGTGCAGAGGAGATTTACAAGGATGCTGCCTGGAATGCGGAGCATGCCTTATGAAAGCAGGTTGAGGGAACTCGGCCTTTTCTCCTTGGAGAGATGGAGGATGAGGGGGGACCTGATTGAGGTGTATAAGATGAGAGGTATTGATTGGGGAGATAGTCAGAGGTTTTTCCCCAGGGCTGAATTGGTGGCCACGAGAGGACATAGGTTTAAGGTACTGGGGAGCAGATATAGAGGAGATGTCTGGGGTAAGTTTTTTTTTTACTCAGAGTGGTGAGTGCATGGAATGGGCTGCCGGAAATGGTGGTGGAGGTGGATATGATAGGATCTTTCAAGAGACTATTAGATAGGTACATGGAGCTGAGTAAGAGGGCTCTGGGTAAGCCTGGTAATTTCTAGGGTAGGGACATGTATGGCACAGCTTTGTGGGCCAAAGGGCCTGAATTGTGCTGTAGTTTGTCTGTTCTGTATTCATCCTAAATATGCTGCTATTCCCAATCTGACTAGCATGTGGCACAGGTAGCAATCCTGAGGTTATTACCTTTGAAGTCCTACTTTTTAAATCTCTCCTAGCTCCCTAAATTCCACTTGTAGGACCTCATCCCACTTTTTTCTCTATTGTTGATACCTACATGCATCACGACAACTGGCTGTTCCCCCTCCCCCTCCAGAATGTGCTACAGCCACTGAGACATCCCTGACCCTTGCACCTGGGAGGCAACACACCAACCAGGAGTCCTGTTTGCGGCCACAGAAGCTCCTGTCTATTCCCTTTAGCATGGAATCTCCATCACTAGAGCTCAGCCGCTCTTTTACTTGCTGTCCTGTGCAGCAGAGCTATTTATGGTGCCATGATCCTGGCTACTGCTGCCTTCCCCTGATGAGCCATCTCCCCCAACAGTTTCAAAACAATATACTTGTAATCAAGGGAAACAGTCACAGGGGTATCCTGTACCAACTGCCTATTCCTTCTCCTTCCCCTAATGGTCACCCAAATTTCTACATCCTGATAAGTCTGATCTATCATCTCCTCAGCTTCCTGAATGACCTGCTGTTCATCCAGCTGCTAACTCCAGTTCCCTAACGGTCTGCAAGGAGCTGCAGCTCCACACATTCCAGCAGGTGTAGTCTTCAGGGACACTGGAGGGCTCCCTGACTTCCCACATCCTACAGGAGGAGCAGACTTCTGCCCCGACTGCCATTCCCACTGTTCTGAACAAAGAAAATAACCAAGAAAGAACCTACCAGAAGTCTCCACTCACCTACTTTGGCTCAACGCCAAAGCCTCTTGAGCTAAAGCCTCAGCTCCCAAGTCTAACACTGTCCATTCACACAATGGCTGTTTCACTTGACCCTGACTTCTTATTGGCAGCTGCTGCCTAATTATTCAATTAGCTAATCAACAGGCCTATCAACTCACTGCAGCAGCAAGAACAACAACAATGGGCCTACCTTTTTAAACTACTTCCCACTCTCATTCTTGCTCTCGCTCTGGTTCTCGTGATATTTACCACGGCAACGAGACTTCCCGCTCCTGTACTGCTCACCACAGCAACAAGCAATACGAGATGTTATTAACAATTTAATAACATCTTTCCTAAAGCAGGGTGACCAAAACAGCACAATACTCCAAGTGTGGCTTCATCAGTGTCTGATAATAACTGCAACGTAACCTTCCAGCCTCTATACCCTGACTGTTGAAGGCCAACCTGCCAAAAGCCTTGTTCATCACCCTGTCTACCTGTGACTCCACTTTCAGGGAACCATGTACCTGAACTCCAAAGTCCCTCAGTTCTACAATACTCCCCAGGGCCCTACCATTCACTGTGAAAGCCCCATCTTGATTTGACTTCCCAAAGTGCAACACGTCACATTTATCTGAATTAAGCTCCATTTGCCAATCCTCCGCCCACTTACTCAGCTGATCAAGATCCCACTGTAATTCTTGAAAACCACCTTCACTGTCAATGATACTACCTATTTTAGTGTCATCTGCAAACCTACTAACCATGCCTTCTCATCCAAACTGATAGAGATGACAAATAAAAGTGGCCCTACTACCGACCTGAGGCACACCACCAGTCACAGGCCTCCAGTCCGAGAAACAACCTTCCAGCATCACCCTCTCCTTCTTACCATCAAGCCAATTGTGTATCCAATTAGCTTGTTCTCCCTGGATTCCATGTAATTTAACCTACCAGAGCATCTTATAATGCAGAACCTTAAAGGCCTTGCTGAAGTCCATGTCTACTGCCCTGCCCTCATTGATCAACTTGGTTATTCATTCAAAAATCAGTCAAAGTCATGAGACATGATCTCCCATGAACAAAGCCTAATCAAACCGTCTTTCAAGATGCATGTACATCTTATCCCTCAGAATCCTCTCTAGTAACTTACCGACCACAGATGTTAGGTTTACTGGTCCATAGTTCCCAGGTTGCTGCCCTTCTTAAATAAAGGCACAACATTCACTACCCTCCGGTCTACCAGCACTTCACCCATGGCTAATGATGAAGCAGATATCTCAGCCGGGTCTGCCACAATTTCTTCACTACCCTCCCACACTGTTCTTGGATATATCTGGTCAGGCTTCAGAGATTTGTCTACCTTCATACACTTTAAGATGTCCAGCATCTCCTCTGCTGTATTGCAGACCATCCTCAAGGCATCCCCATTAAGTAAATTTCCAAAATCTTTCTTTCCTTCTCCAGGGTAAAAAAACAGAGGGGAAATATTCATTGAGGACCTTGCATCTCCTGCAGCTCCACACAAAAATGTCCCCTTGGGTCTTTGAGGGGCCCTATTCTCTCCCTAGTTACTCTTTTCCCCTCTATATACTTAATAAATCTCTTTGGATTCTCTTTAAACTTCTCTGCCAAAGCTACCTCATGCCCCCTTTTTGCCCTTCTGATTTCCTTCTTGAGTGCTTTCCTGCATCCCCTATACTCCTCTAGGGATTCACTTGATCCCAGCTGCATGTACCTGAGCCAGGCCTCCTTTTTGCCTGGCCATGTTCAAATCTTAACTGATGTTGCAGATTCTAAAAAAATGTAAGATTTTAATTTGTTTTTCTTTTTTCCCTCCTTTTTTCAATTTTATCTTTCTTCATCTCTCACTATTTCACTTTTTGTACTTGATTTGAGATTGAATTTATCTATTCTATTTACCCATTCATGCTGGTCCTTGCACTGTTAATTTCATACCTTCACTCCCTTTGATTACTAAGTCATGTTTAATGGCCTCATTTACTCAGGTCCCAGCTTTCCCCTCTGCATCATTGTCAACTCGCATTTTCAGTAAATTACCATGCTTGATATCTCTAAAAGCCTAAAGGTGAAACAACTGGTCTAATGGCACATGAAATTAGTTCTCCTGTAGAGCAGGGTCCTAGAAATGCCCTGTATTATGCAAAATAATCAGTGATTTTTCAGAAAGATAGTGGAAATCCAGTTTTGAGATCAAGTAACAAAACATATGCCATATCAGTGTGGTATTTGCCATTTACAATGCTGCCTGAATGCTGTAAATGCCACACACTGGTTTTGTATTTAATTTGCTCTTCTGCATTTTGATAAGTACAGATCTAACAACCCTTCAGAAGCTTGACATCATCCAGAATAAAACAGCCATCTTGACTGACCCGATCTACTGCCCTGAACATTCACTTCTCTTTTTCAAATGTCTACCCCTACTATCCCATTGAAACAAAATAAAGTCAAAGTACATCTGATTATGACCATGTTAAATGATGGGTTTGCGTCCTTGTTGACCAGCTTGTGATATCCACTGTTCCTTCAATCCCTCTTCTCTGCCTTTGAGATGGGTGGAACAGATTCTGTTCTTATCTCCCCTTTCAGCATCAAAACGTTAACTGTCCAGTCCCAGCCTGGACATTCTCTTTTTGCCCCCTCCCATCAGGAAGATACAAAAGTCTGAAAACACACACCACCAGGCTCAAGGACAGCTTCTATCCCACTGTTATAAGACCATTCAACAGACCTCTTGTACGATAAGATAGACTCTTGACCTCAGAATCTATCTCGTCATGGCCTTTCACCATATTGTCTGCCTGCACTGCACTTTCTCTGAAACTGTAGCACTTTATTCTGCGTTGTTATTGCTTTTCCCATGTACTGCCTCCATGTAATGATGTGGTGAAATGATCTGTATGGATGGCACGCACAACCAAGTTTTTCCCTCTGTATCTTGGTACATGTAAACCAATTACCAATAAACCAATTACTGGGGTCTTTCTCTATTTCTATCATTAACTCTGATGTTTCCTGAGATGTGTCCTCAGCCAGATTATTTCTCATCTGCAGCCACCTCTACTTCACCAATGACTTTCCTGAACCCAACATTATCTCAGATTTGTACCACTGCATGGCCAATGTGCAGTGATGCAAGAGCCTGATCATTCACAAACTTGGTGTCATAGTTCAGCCAGAAATAAGCTAGCAGTGAGACAGCATTAAGATTTCCTGCTTCCACCATCACCTAACACTATCTAGGACTCATCCACTGCTTAAGTCATCATTGAAGTATTAGTTACCTTCAGAATTATTCTTCTCTCTTCCATAACCTTGAATGATTTCAAACCTCTCTTCCTCATGTCCCAACTTGCACCAGTTATGTTCAATCATCCTGTGTTCTTTGGCTTACATGGACTCCCTGTTAAGCAAGGCTATGATTTCAAAATCCTTTCACAGATTCCTCTCTCCATATCTCTTAACCTTCTGCAGCCATACCACCCTCTGAGATCTCTATGCACCTCCATATCTCGTAGCTCTGACGCTACTTCCTTCGCCATAGGTGGCAGTTTTAGGCCATCTCGATCCTGGCTCTGGAATTCTCTCCTTGAACCCTTCCTGCTCTCTCTATTTTGTTGCTTCGAATTTAACCTCTTTTGCAAGCTTTTGATTATCTATTCTAATATTTATGGTTCCATGTTGATGTCAAAAGTTGTTGCAGCTCCTTTGAAAGATCTCTGATGGCACAAAATCAAGGATAGAATACTTTTTCAATCTGACAGTAACATCTGTGTTGCGGAACAGAGGGACCAAGGAATACAAATGCATGATTCCCTGAAATTGGTGTAATGGGCAGACAGTGTGGAGAAGGTGGTGTTTGGCATGCTGCCCTTTGTCATTTGGGGCACTGAGTATAGTAGTTGGGATCTTATGCTGCAGTTGTACAAGACACTGGGGAGGCCGCACTTGGAATATTGTGTTCAGTTTTGGTCACCCTGCTATAGGAAAGACATCATTAAACTGGAAAGAGTGCAGGGAAAATTTACAAGGATGCTACCAGGACTTGAGGGCCTGAGTTATAGGGAGAGGTTGGGCAGGCAAGGACTTTATTACTTGGAAAATAGGGGACTGAGGGGTGATTTTATAGAGGTGTTTGAAATCATGACGGGGATAGATGGAGTGAACGCGCAGTCTCTTTCCCAGGGAAGGGAAACTAAAAACTAGTGGGCATAGGTTTAATGTGAGAGGGGAAAGATTTAAATAGGACCTGAGGGGCAACTTCTTCACACAGAGGGTGGTCAGCATATGAAATGAGCTCTCAGAGGAAGTGGTTGAGGCAGGTACAACAACAACATTTAATAGATATTTGGACAGGTCCATAGATAGGAAATGTTCAGAAGCATATGGGCCAAATGTGGGAAAATGGAGCTAGCTTAGATGGGCATCTTGGTCAGCATGGACTGGTTGGGCCAAAGGGCTGGTTTCTGTGCCGTGTGACTCTATAAGGGGAGTGGGAATGCACCATTTGCAGATAATTCTCCACGTTGAACAATTTCCTGACCTGATGTATGTTGACATTTCTTCATCATGACAGGGTCTAAATCCCAGAACTCCCCATCAACAGAGCTGTGGAGGCATAGAGTCAAAGAGTCATACAGCATGGAAACAGGCCTTTGACCCAGCTCATCCCTGCCAACTGTGTCGCCCAGCGAGCTAGTCCCATCTGCCCGTGTTTGGCCCAAAGCTTTCTGAACCTCTTCTATCCATGTACTTATCCAGGGCTTTTAAATGCTGCTCCTATGCCCACCCCAACCACTATTTCTGGCAGCTCATTCCAAATCGCACCACCCTTTGTGTGAAGAAGCTGCCCCTGATGTCCCTTTTATATCTCGCATCTCTGATCTTAAACCTGAGTCCTCTTATTTTTAAGCACCCCCTCCCTGGGAAAAAGACTGTGCTTTTACCCTGTCTATGCCCCCATGATCTTACATACCTCTATTAGGTCACCCCTCAAGAAGGAGGATGAGAGATGACTTGATAGAGTACAGATGATAAGAGGTATAGATTGAAGGACAGTCAGAGACTTCCCCCCCCCCCCCCAAGGTGAAAATGGCTAACAAGAAGGGCATAATTTTAAGGTGATTGGAGGAAAGTATTGGCGGGGGAAGGTGGGGTGTCAGTGGTAAGGTTTTTTTTTAGAAACACAGTGGTGGATTGTGGAATGCACTGCTGGCAGAGGTTGTAGGGACAGATATGTTAGGGACATTTAAGGGAATCTTAGGTAGCCACATGAATGATAGAAAAATGGAGGGCTATGTGGGAGGGAAGGGTTAGATCAATCTTAAGAGCAGGATAAGATGTTGGTACAACATAGTGGGCTGAAGGGCCTATACTGTGCTGTAATGTTCTTTGTCCTATGTTCTATAATCCAGGAGTGTTCCTTAAATCAATATATAGATAGTCCAACAAGATGAAGGGCCATACTGGACCTGGTGTTGGGTAATGAGCCTGGCCAGGTGACCAACCTTTCAGTGGGAGAACAGTTAGGGAACAGTGACCACATCTCCCTGTTTCAGGATAGCCATAGACAAGGATAAGTATGGACATTGTGGGAGAGTATTAAATGGTAGGCGCTCTAGTGTAGCGGTTAGTGTAGCACTGTTACAGCACCAGTGACCCGGGTTCAATTTTGGCCGCTGTCTGTAAGGAGTTTGTATGTTCTCCCCGTGTCTGCGTGGGTTTCCTCCCACATTCCAAAGACGTACGGGTTAGGAAGTTGTGGGCATGCTACGTTACTGCCCCCAGAACACTACACAAAAGATGCATTTCACAATGTGTTTTGATGTACATGTGGCTAATAAAGAAATTTTATCTTATATAAAAAAAATAGGAGCAGAGCAGATTACAAGAGTATTAGGCAGGAACTAGGGAGAGTTAATTGAGAACAGCTGTTTCTGCACAAGTTCACATCTGACATGTGGAGGGTGTTTAAAGACCAACTGCACAGAGTACAGGACAGGGATGTTCCAGTAAGAAGGACAGACAAGATAAGATCTTTAGTCACATGTACATCGAAACACACAGTGAAATACATCTTTCGTGTAGTGATTTTGGGGGGCAGCCCGCAAGTGTCGCCATGCTTCCGGTGCCAACATAGCATGCCCACAACTTCCTAACCTGTACATCTTTGGAATGTGGGAGGAAACCGGAGCACCCGGAGGAAACCCATGCAGACCCAGGGAGAACGTACAAACTCCTTACAGACAGTGGCCGGATTTGAACCCGGGTCTCTGGCGCTCAAAAGCATTATGCTAACCACTATGCTCCCGTGCCTACCTGCAAGGATGGCAAGGTAAAGGAACTTTGGATGACAAGAGAGCTGTGAATTTAGTCAAGAAGAAAAAGAAAGTGCATGTAAGGTTTAGCAAGCAAAAATCAAGCAGAGCCCTTGAAGATTATCAATAAGACAGAAAAGAACTCAAGGAGGAAATTAGGAGAGACAGGAGGGACCATGAAAAGTCCTTGGTAAGTTGGACTAAAGAGAATCCCAAGGCACTCTATACATACATACATAAAGAGAAAGAAGATAACTAGGGAGTATGTAGGACCACTCAAGGACAAAGGAGGGAACATGTGCTTGGAGGCAGAGGATGTGGGGGAGGTCGTAAATTGGTACTTTGCATCAGTATTTACCAAGGGGAAGGACATGGAGGACAGGGAGATCAGTGTGGAGTGTGGTCATCTGCTCAGGCATTGCAAGATAAAGGAGGAGGTAGTGTTGGGTCTCTTAAAGATTAAAGTGGATAAGTTTCTAGGACCTGATGGGATCTACCCCAGGTTATTGAGAGGAAAGGGACGAAATTGCTGGGGCCTTGACCAATATCTTCGTATCCTCTTCAGCCACAAGCGAGGTACTGGAGGATTGGCAGGTAGCTAATAAAACATACAACAGTATAGCACAATACAGGCCCCTCGGCCCACAATGTTGTGCTGACCTTTAGACCTCGCCCAAGGCTATCTAACCCCTTCCTCCCACAGATCCCTCTATTTCAAATCGCTCCATATACTTATCTAGTAATTTCACCAATGTACCTGCCTCCACCACCACCCCAGGCAGCATATTCCACGCCCCAACCACTCTCTGAGTAAAAAACCTTCCATTGATATCTCCCTTGAACTTCCCACCCATTATTTTAAAGCCATGCCCTCTTGTATTGAGCATTGGTGCCCTGGGAAAGAGGAGCTGGCTGTCCATTCTATCTATTCCTCTTAATATTTTGTACACCTGTCATGTCTCCTCTCATCTTCCTTCTCTCTAAAGAGAGAAGCCCTAGCTCTCTTAGTCTCTCCTTGTAATTCATACTCTCTAATCCAGGCAGCATCCTGGTAAATCTCCTCTGCACCCTTTCCAACGCTTCCACATCCTTCCTATAATGAGGCGACCAGAACTGGACACAGTACTCTAAGTGTGGTCTAACCAGAGTTTTATAGAGCTGCATCATTACCTTGCGGCTCTTAAACTTGATCCCTTGAATTATGAAAGCTAACCCACCATAAGATCTTTATTAGTCAAATTTACATCAAAACACACAGTGAAATGCATCTTTGCGTAGAGTGTTATGGGGCCAGCCCACAAGTGTCGCCACGCTTCTGGCGCCAACATAACATGCCCGCAACTTCCTAACCCGCACGTCTTTGGAAATGTGGAAGGAAACCGGAGCACCCGGAGGAGACCCACATAGACACGGGGAGAACGTAAAAACTCCTTACAGACAGTGGCCGGAATCGAACCCAGGTTGCTGGTGCTGTAATAGCATTACGCTAACAGCTACACTACCGTGCCTGCCCATAGTCAGGCTTTCTTAACTACCCTATCCACCTGTGAGGCAACTTTCAGTGATCTGTGGATATGAACCCCCAGATCCCTCTGCTCCTCCACACTACCCAGAATCCTGCCATTAACTTTGTACTCTGCCTTGGAGTTTGTCCTTCCAAAGTGTACGACCTCGCACTTCTCTGGATTGAACTCCATCTGCCACTTCTCAGCCCAGCTCTGCATCCTATCAATGTCCCTCTGCAATCTTTGACAATCCTCTACACTATCCATACAACCACCAACCTGGATCCTTGTAGGTCATCCCCCTCAACAGCATCCAAAGCAGAAAACCTGTTATGGAGGGGAACAGCCTCCAGGGTCCTCTGCTCTGTCTGCCTGTTCCCTTTCTCTCCTCTGACAGTCATCCATCTATCTGCCTCCTGGACCCTAGAAGTACCTGCTCTAAGGGGGGTGGGGTGGAGGGGGGCGATCTGCCTCCCGATGCACAGCATCTACATAACTCTCTCCCTCCCTTGGCAGTGTTTGAGGCTGCGACTCCAGCTCATCAATTCTGAGCCGAAGTTCCTCCAGCCTCAAGCACTTACTACAGATGTGGTCACTGTGCACCACAGCAGGGTCAGCTAGCTCCCACATCAAGCAGCTGCAGCACATCGCCTTGCCCTCCATCTGAACTATTTTTTTCCTCTTACCTAGCTGTAGTCTACTTATATGTTATAACAATAACAGTGAACCTTACTTTTACTTACCAGATACTCAGTGTTGTTGCAGACAGCCTCCACCTCTTAATGCCGAAGCCTGTTGTTCCAAAGCCCTATCACTGCAATTTTTGGATTACCAAGGATAGAGTCTGGTCATTTATCTGCTTCTGCTTACCATATGATTGCCTTTAAAATTGTCATGGACAGGGACAGGTGCAGAGAGGACAAGAAGATATTTAATTGGGGAAGGGTGAACTATGAGGCTATAAGGAGAGAACTTGGGAGTGTAAAGTGGGATGTCCTTTTTGAAGGGAAATTTACCATGGAGATGTGGTCGATGTTCAGGGATCTTATGCAGGATGTTAGGGTTAAATACGTCCCGGTGAGGTAAAGAAGGAATGGCAGGGTGAAGGAGCCGTGGGTGACCAGAGAGGTTGAACGACTAGTTAGGGAGAAGAAAGTAGCATACATAAGGTATAAGCAGCAAAGTTCAGGCAGGGCCCATGAGGAATATAGAGTAGCGAGGAAGGAACTTAAGAAAGGGCTGAGGAGAGCTAGAAGGGGACATGAAAAGGCATTGGCTAGTAAGGTTAAGGAAAATCCCAAGGCCTTTTTCACGTACGTAAAGGGTAGGAGGATGGCATGGGTAAAGGTTGGTCCGATTAAAGACAAAGGTGGGAGAATGTGCCTGGAGGCGGCGGAAGTGGGAGAAGTTCTCAATGAATACTTCTCTTCGGTATTCACCAAGGAGAGGGGTCTTGATGACGCAGAAGGGAGTGCTGGTAAGGGTAATGTTCTTGAGGTTGTAGATATCAAGAGAGAGGATGTGTTGAAGTTGTTAAATAATATCAAGACAGATAAATCTCCGGGTCCTGACGGGATTTTCCCCAGGCTGCTTCGAGAGGTGAGGGAGGAGATTGTTGAACCGCTGGTAAGGATCTTTGAGTCCTCGTTGTCCACGGGGATGGTGTCGGAGGATTGGAGGGTGGCGAATGTTGTTCCCTTGTTCAAAAAAGATAGTAGGGATAGTCCAGGGAATTACAGACCTGTGAGCCTTACGTCTGTGGTGGGTAAGCTGTTAGAAAGGATTCTAAGGAATAGGATCTATGAACACCTAGAGAATCATGGACTGATTAGGGACAGCCAGCATGGCTTTGTGAAGGGAAGATCTTGCCTCACAAGCCTGATAGAGTTCTTTGAGGAGGTGACGAGGAAGATTGATGAGGGTAGTGCAGTGGATGTGGTCTATATGGATTTTAGTAAGGCGTTTGATAAGGTACCTCATGGTAGGCTTCTTCAGAAGGTCAGAGGCCAAGGGATCCAAGGAAGCTTGGCTGTGTGGATTAGGAATTGGCTTGTCTGTAGAAAGCAGAGGGTTGTGGTGGAAGGAGTGCCCTCGGATTGGAGGGCAGTGACTAGTGGTGTCCCGCAGGGATCGGTTCTGGGACCTCTACTTTTTGTGATATTTATAGATGATTTAGATGAGGGGGTGGAGGGCTGGGTTAGTAAGTTTGCAGACGACACTAAGATTGGTGGTGTTGTGGATAGTGTGGAGGGCTGTTGGAGCTTAGAGGGACATTGATAGGATGCAGAGCTGGGCTGACAAGTGGCAGATGGAGTTCAATCCGGAGAAGTGTGAGGTGGTACACTTTGGAAGGACAAACTCCAGGGCAGAGTACAGGGTAAATGGCAAGGTACTTGGCAGTGTAGAGGAGCAGAGGGATCTGGGGGTTCATATTCACAGTTCACTGAAAGTTGCCTCACAGGTGGATAGAGCAGTTAAGAAGGCCTATGGGTTGTTAGCTTTCATAAATTGTGGGATTGAGTTTAAGAGCTGTGAAGTGATGATGCAGCTTTACAAAACTCTGGTTAGACCACACTTAGAGTAATGTTCAGTTTTGGTCGTTGCATTATAGGAAGGATGTGGAGGCGTTGGAGAGGGTGCAGAGGAGATTTACCAGGATGCTGCCTGGATTAGAGCATATGGAATATGAGGAGAGGCTTAAGGTGCTAGGGCTTTATTCACTGGAAAGGAGGAGGATGAGAGGAGACATGATAGAGGTATATAAAATATTGAGAAGAATAGATAGAGTAGACAACCAGCGCCTCCTTCCCAGCACACCAATGCTCAAGACGAGAGGGCATGGCTTTAAGGTTATGGGTGGGAGGTTCAGGGGAGATGTCAGGGGGAGGTTTTTCACTCAGACAGTGGTTGGTGCATGGAATGCACTGCCTGGGGTGGTGGTGGAGGCAGATACATTGGACAGGTTCAAGAGTTTGTTGGATAGGCACATGGAGGAATGTGAGATAGAGGGATATGCAGGAGGAAAGGGTTAGATAGTGTGAGGGTGGTTTGATGGATGGCACAACATGGTGGGCCGAAGGGCCTGTTTTGTGCTGTATGGTTCTATGGTTGTCACATTAATGGCCAAACGATCCATTTTGCTTAAATGGAAGGATCCAATACCCCCTACTAAATTAGGTGTGGTACTGTTGATCCTTCGCTTAAATTTGGATATTTGGAGTCCACTTATTCAATACTTTCATATGATATAGATCCCTTTTCAATAACTTTTCAATTTAGAGGAATGGAGTTGATGACATAATATTGCTCTGTTTCTATTGAGAAATTTCAGTCCAGTTTTTTCTCTTTTGGAATTTTTTTTAGCTTGGTTTATTATTTACAATTTTTATTGACTTGGATTTTTTTTTAGACACAATCTTTCCTTTCTTTTATATTATATTCATCTACTAAGAGATTGTGAGATCTAAAGATTTTTTATTTTATTATTCTTTGTGATTATCTATGCCATGATTCTTCTCTTGATCTTTGTATTACTTGTACAATCAGCGATGTTATATATTAAGCTGTATTAATTTGGAAACTACTAAAGATTGAAAAAGAAAAGAACATTGATAGGATGCAAAGCTGGGCTGAGAAGCAGCAGATGGTGTTCAACCCAGAAAAGTGTGAAATAGTTCACTTTGGAAGGTCGAATTTGAAGGCAGAATAGAGGGTTAATGGCAATTTCCTTCGCAGTATGGAGGAAGAGGGGATCTTGGGGTACAAGTCCATAGATCCCTCAAGGTTGCTGAGCAAGTTGATAGGGTTTTTTTTAAAGAAGGCATATGGTGCATTGGCCTTCATCAGTCAGGGTGTTGAGTTCAAGAGCTGCAAGGTAATGTTTCAGCTCTATAAAACTCTGGTTAGTCCACACTTACAATATTGTGTTCTGTTCTGGTTTCCTCACTACAGGAAGGATGTGAAAGCTTTGGAAAGGGTGCAGAAGAGATTTACCAGTTTGGAGAGCATGTCTTATGAAGATAGGTTGAGCAAGCTAGGACTTTCCTTTTTGGAGAAGAGGAGGATAAGAGGCATCGATCAAATGGACAACCAGAGACTTTTTCCCCCTGGGGGTTGAAGTGACTAACACAAGGGGGCATAATTTTATGGTGATTGGAGGAACGTACAGAGGGGATGTCAGAAGCAAGTTTTTTTTTAAAAAAGCAGTGGTGGAATGTGCTGCCAGGGATGCTGGTAGAGGCAGATTCACTGGAGACATTTAAGAGACTCTTAGGCACATGGATGATAGAAAAATGGAGGGGTATGTGGGAGGGAATGGTTAGATTGATCTTAGAGGAGGTTATAAAGTTGGTACAACATTGTGGGCCAAAGGACCTGTACTGTGCTGTTAAAACACACAACTGGAAGAACTTGATGGGCCAGGCGTCATCTGTGGAGGCAGAGGGGTGGTTGGTGTTTTAGGTCAAGACCCTGCATTTGGAAAGGCAATATTGTAGACTTCCTATTTGAGTTAAAATGGTCTCAGATGAGACATCCATTAAAGCTGCTGTAGGTTTCTAAGTGCTTAAAATGTATTTTCCATGTGGGACTAGTTCCGCCTGCCTTTGCTTATCAAACAGTGGTGTAAAATAAAACATTTCTAAAGGCAATTCTCCACATGCAATTCAAATGTTTGTGCATATGATATTGCCATATTTAATTTCATTAACATGGAATTGAATTAGTGCAAGAACATTACTTGAAGTCAGTTTTCCAAACATTCAGAGCTGACGAGACTCCTGTTAACACATGGTGGGCATTCTTAATTTGATTTTTTTTGCACTTTGATTTTAATGAACGGTTAAACAGATTGCACAATTTACACAGCTGTTGAGCAGAACTTCTCACAGGCAGTGTGTGCTTGGAGCATCCGTACTGAAGCGCCCAACAGTCAAAAGTCTCAAACTATCAAACATCCATAATCTCGCTGAAAATCAGATTTTCATTTGCATTCATTTAATGCCTTGTTATTGGTACTGTTAAGAATTAACTCTAGCTGTAAAAGTTCTTGGATTATCAAACTTGAGGGAGTTTGAAAAAGCAGTGTCACACTTCTGAATTCACGCATTTGCTTTATTGACTGAGAACCTTGAACACTCAGACCCTTAAGATCTCGCTGATGTTCAGAGAGATCTTGGGGTCCAACTCCATAGCTCCCTGAAAGTGGCACCACAAGTCAATAGAGTAATACAGAAGGCATATGGCATGATTGCCTTTTAGTTGAGGCATTGAGTTCAGGAGTCATGAAGTTGTTATGCAGCTTTATAAAATTGTAGTTAGGCTACATAGAACAACATAGTAAAAGGCCTTTCAGCTCACAATATTGTGCCAACCTATATAAACCTATTCCAAAATCAATCTAACCCTTCCCTCCTGCACAGCCCATAACCCTCAACTTTTCTTGCATCCATGTGCCTATCTAAGAGTCTCTCAAATGTCACTATTATTTCAACCTCTACCATCATCCCTGGCAGTGTGGTGCAGACAACCACCACATTTCTATTTTTTTTAAAAAAAAGGACCTACCTCTGACATCTCCCCTAAACTTTCCTCCTCTCACCTTAAACAGATGTCCTCTGGTATTGGCCATTGCTGCCTTGGGGAAAAAAGGTGCTGCTGTCCATAATCTATGCTCCTCAATCTTGTACATCTCTATCAAGTCACCTCTAATCCTCCTCTTTTCCAAAGAGAAAAGCCCTAGCTCACTCAACCTATCCTCATAAGATGTGCTCTCCAATCCAGCCAGCATCCTGGTAAGTCTCCTCTGCACCTTCTCTAAAGCTTCCACGTCCTTCCTATAATGAGGTGACCAGAACTGAACACAATACTCCAAGTGTGGTCTAACCAGAGTTCTATAGAGCTGCAACATTACCTCACGGCTCTTGAACTCAATACCCCGACTAATGAAGGCAAACACACCATACGTCTTCTTAACAACCCTATTGCCCTGCGCAGCATCCTTGAGGGACCTCTGGATGTGGACCCCAAGATCCCTGTGTTCCTCCACACTGCTAAGGATCCTGCCATTAACCTTGTACTCTGCCTTCAAGTTCAATCTTCCAAAGTGTATCATTTTGCACTATTCTGGATTGAACTCTGGAGTATTGCATTCAATTCTGGTCACCCCATTATACAAAGGATGTGGAGGCTTTGGAGAGGGTACAGAAGAGGTTTACAAGGATGCTGCCTGGATTAAAGGGCATGTGCTATTAGGAAAGGTTGGACGAATATGGGTTGTTTTCTCTGGAGCAGTAGAGGCTGAGGAGAGACCTGAGAGAGATTGAGAGGCACAGAGAGTGGACAGTGGCTTTTATCCCCCCCCCTCAGGGTCAAAATATCTAATACTATAGGACTTGCATTGAAGGAGAGAGGGGGACACACACACACACAGTATGGATTGCATGCAAAACAAAGCTTTCCAGTGTATATTGGTACGTGTGAGAATCATTAACAATTATAATCCTATCCAACTTCAGCTGAACTATTGAATTCACATACTGCTCCATTGATCACACCACTGTCAATCATCTCAATAATCTCCATCAACTGTTAGACACACTTAACTTTCTAATGTCCCTGCATACAGTCTCACCTTCCACTCTTCCAACACTCATGTGCACAAGTCACAGCTTACACACACATTGTCAGCTTTTGACTACAGCAGCCACATCATGCAGCACTCTTCCTTCTCTGCAGGAGCAGGTGGCAAAAGTGCTGCCGCAAAGCAGGACTGATGATGGCCACATTTGTGTCCTAAAGGACAATCACCTATGCTCCAAAGAGGACAGTGGCAGCATGATAGTGTAGCAGTTAGCGTGATGCTATTACAGGACCAGTGACCTGGATTCAATTCCCACTGCTGTCTGTAAGGAATTTGTATGTTCTCCCTGTGACTGCGTGGGTTTCCTCTGGGTGCTCCGGTTTGCTCCCAAATTCCAAAGGTTTACTGGGTTAGGAAGTTGTGGGCATGCTATATTGGCACCAGAAGCATGGTGACACTTGCGGGCTGCCCCCAGCACATTCTCAGTAATGCAAAAAGACTCATTTCACTGTTTCGATGTACATGTGACTAATAAATCTATTTGTTTAAATAAATAATCTGCATGCCATTATGGGATAAGCTGCTGGAGATCATGACAGTTGGTGGGGTGAAGGTTGTTTAAGTTAACAGTCTGCCTATTCCCATTCTGCAAGTGAAGGATGGTATCAAGATAGGATCTCCACATAGTAAGTCACTAGGCATGATGGGACTTCAATACAGTGAATGTTAGAAAAACTCAGCAGGTGAGGCAGGATCCATGGAGAGAGGAAAACAAAGTTCATGTTTCAGGTTGATGGCCTTTCATCAGAACTGCTTTTTGGGTGATTGGTCCGCAGCCAGGCAGGTGGAACAGGTAGCTCAAAGGGTGAGGGTCCACATTTCTGGTGAGGTCAAGGAAAGGACAGCCGACTGCAGAAGTTTGACCCATCTTTCAAAGAGCATGAGTCTTTTCACCTATAACCTTGGAGGTGGCTATTCATGGAGCAGGGAACAGATACACCACAGTCCAGATCTGATGGCTGTGGTCTTGATTTTCAATGGAAGGAGGGAGGCTTGCGATGTAGTTACACTGCAGTTAGAATCTCAGATTGCTGTCATCTTGGTTCTGCTTTCCAATATTTAGTCAGTATTACAGCACAAAAACAGGCCCTTCAGCCCAACCTGTCCAGAAGACATTGGAACAGTATTAGGCCATTCAGCCCAAAGAGCATGCTCCACCATTCATTTATTTTTCCCTCAACCCCATTCTCCTGCCTTCTCCCTGTAACCTTTGACGCCCTTACTAATCAGGAACTTATCAACCTCTGCTTTAAATATACCCAATGACTTGGCCTCCACAGCCGTCTGTAGCAACGAATTGCACAGATTCACCACCCTCTGGCTAAAGAAATTCCTCATCTCATCTGCACTGTATCCCATCTGCCACTTCTTTTCCCAACCTGTTCAAGTCCTTCTGCAGACTCCCTGCTTCCTCAACACTACCTGCCCCTCCACTTATCTTTGCATCATTCACAAACTTGGCCACAAAGCCATCAATTCTGTCATCTAGATCATTAACATGCAACGTGAAAAGTAGCAGACCCAACACCAACCCCTGTGGAACACCACTAGTCACTGGCAGCCAACCAAAAAAGGCCCCCTTTATTCCCACTCTGCCTTCTGCCAGTCAGCCAATCTTCTATTCATCCTAGTATCTTTCCTGTAATACCATGGGCTCCTATCTTGTTCAGCAGCCTCATGTGTGGCAACTCGGCAAAGGCCTTCTGAAAATCCAAATAAACAATATCCACTGACTTTGTCTATCCTGCCTGTTACTTCCTCAATGAATTCCAACAGATTTGTCAGGCAAGATCTCCCCTAAGGGAAACCATGCTGACTTCAGCCTACTTTATCATGTGTTTCCAAGTACTCCGAAACCTCATCCTTAATGGACTCTAAACATTGTAACGACCACTGAAGGCAGGCTAATTGGTCTATAATTTCCTGTCTTTTGCCTCCCTCCTTAAAGAATGGAGTGACAGTTGTGATTTTCCAGTCCTCCAGAACCATCCCTGACTCTAGTGGTGATCTTTCAAGAATCACTAATGTCCATGCCAACCAAGGTGCCCATCTAAACAAGTCCCATTTGCCAGTGTTTGGTCCATATTTCTTTAAACCCTTCCAATCCATGTACCTGTCCAAGTATTTTTTAAATGTCATAATTGTACCCACCTCCATCACTTCCTCTGACAGTTCACTCCAAAAACCCCCCATCCTCTGCAGGAAGAAGCTGCCCCTCAGGTCCCTTTTAAATATTTCCCCTTTCATCTTAAACTTATGCCCTCTAGTTTTTGGTTCCTTTTCCCCAGGGGAAAATTGTGTACTCACACTTTCTATGCCCCTCATGATTTCATACAACTTCTTAAGATCACCCCTCATTCTCTTATGCTCCAATGAATAAAGTCCCAGCCTGTTCAATCTCTCCATAACTCAATCCCTTGAGTCCCAGCAACATCCTCGTAAACATGCTCACACTTTCTCCAGCCTAATGATGTCTTTCCTACAGCAGGGCAACCAAAACTGAACAGTACTCCAAATGCAGTCCCACCAGTGTTCTAAAAACTGCAACATAACATCCCAACTCCTGTACTCAATGCCCTGACTGATGGCCAGTGTACTAAACACCTTCATCACTCTATCCACCTGCGGTTCCACTTACAGTGAATTGTGTACTTGTACTCCAGGTCCCTCTGTCCTACAACATTCCCCAGGACCCTACCTTTCGCTGTCAAAGTCCTACTCTGGTTTGACTTCCCAAAATGCAACATCTAAACAAGCATTGAGGGTAGCAAAGCACTCCAGTAATCTTACACTCAGCAGATAACTTGCATTTCTCTGGTTCCTTCCCATGGGCAAGAAGCTGAAGAGCAGAGACACCTTGGGGTGCAAGTCAATGACTCATTGAAAACGGCTAAGCAGGTAGACAGGGTGGTAAGGCAGCTTATGGAATGCTTGCACTTATTAATCGAGGTATTGATTATAGGAGTCAAGAAGTTACAATGCATCTCTATAGCACTCTGGTTAAGCAGCATTTAGAGTATTGCATGAAATTCTGGTCACCTCACTATAGGAAGGATGTTGAGGCTTTAGAGAGGGCACAGAGGAGGTTTAGCAGGATGCTGCCTGGATTAGAGGGCATGTGCTATCAGGAGAGGCTGGACAAACTTGGACTCTTTTCTCTGGAGCAGCAGAGGCTGAGGGGTGATTTGTTGGAAGTGTATAAAATTATGAGGGGCATAGATAGGGTGGACAAACAGTATCTTTTTCCCCATTATTGAGTGATCCAATACCAGAGGGCATGCATTTAAGGTGATGGGGTGTAGGTTCAGAACAGACCTGAGAGGTACTATTTTTATTGAGAATAGTGGATGCCTGGAATGTGTTGTCTGATAGGGTGGTGGAGGCAAATTCATTGGGGGCTTTCAAGAGGGGCTTGGATGGGCACATGAATGAGAGGAAAATGGAGGGCTATGGGCATTCTGTAGGTAGGAGGGAATAGCTATGTCGGCACAACATTGTGGGCTGAAGGACCTGTTCTGTGCTGTACTGTTCTATGGTGAGGTATCAGCCTGATGGAGTATAAATTGGGTGCCCTATTGCACAGAGAGCTTTTGTAATTCCACCAGTTCTATTTCAACTGTGGCTCCTGTCACAGGCTGCTGCTATTCATGAGCTTAGCCAAAAGCCTAGACATCTAAACATTAAGTCTTCATGGCCATCTGATGCCCCCAACATTACAAGGTAGCAGGCAGCCAACAGTTTGGGGTGGGGTGGGAGTAAAGCAGGGCAAACAGTAGGGTAGGCAAAGGCTGAAGATAGACAATGAGGACTGGAACCAGAGTGATGGTAGTACTTTGGTATTGATCAGATTCATATAATTTGTTGCTCTGTGGTTTGCGCTCAGGCAGAGAAAGAGAGGGGTAGAGAATGGTAACAGGAACCATGACACTATCTTCATCAAGTCTATTGACAAGGTCCCACATGGTAGGCTGGTCTGGAAGGTTAGATCACATGAGATCCAGGCAAGCAAACCAATTGGATACAAATCTGGCTTGGAAGCAGTCAAATGGTGCTAGTAAAGCAGGGCTCAATAACCCAATAAAATAAACTTTGAAAATGCTTGTATTTTCACTACCAGGTGGGAGCAGGAAGTGATGATAGTTGCCTTGCCATTTGCTTGGGCAGTTGTCTTAACACTGACTTGCTTGGAGCAAGGTATGTAGTTTTAACAAAGCTACATCAAGACTATCACAAGCTATATTTATGTGCAGCTGAGTGGTTTGGTTTTAGTTTTCTCCTGATTATATTTTTAAATTACTTAGATCTATTTCAGCTGTTTTTACATGTCTCAGGACTGCCACAGCAATAAGGCCTACACCTCGATTTGACCTTCAGGGCTGTGGAAGGTTAGTGTGATGGCAGGAATTATGTGGGAACCAGAATGAGGGGTGGGTTAGTTTGATTATGATCCAGCCCACTGTTGTGATTGAAAATTGAACTTGCAGATAAGCAGAAATACATTGCATCAAAAACAGAACTGTACTTTAATTCAATTTATAGACTTTAGCAAGATGCCTTTCTATAATGTCTTTCACCTCCTTCACATTTGTTTTTTTCTGAGTAACAGCAGTTCCATCCAACATCATACTGAAATGGCTTTCACAAACATTCACTTTCCAGCAGAGGTCACCGGATGCTAGTGAGGAACAGTTGATCTTTTTCTCTTGTATTTATGTAGTCTGAAAAATCTGACCTGGTTACACTTGCGCCAGCAGAGCATTGAAATTTGAACTTTTCTTGACTATAACAATTGAGTTCAGATAATCTTTAACTAAATTGCCAGTTTTCTTTTTAAATATTGCTCCTTGGTCATAGGATATGACTGATACTTAAATGTTGTTTTACAGTATCATCCTCAGTTTAACTTTCTTTATTGAAGTACCATTCATGTTAATTCAGGAAGCACACTTGGGGAATAAATTACACTTTAGCTCCATAGGAAAAGGATGGGAGAATAATAATTGAATAGCTTTGTACAGTCAGAGTGAAACATCAGGGAAACAGGCCCTTCAGCCCAACTCATCCATGCTGACCAAGGTGCCTTCCTGAGCTTATTTAATTTACCTGCATTTGGTCCATATCCCTCCAAAACAGTCCTATGAACCATTCAAATGCCTTTTAAATGTTTTAACTGCACTTGTCTCAAGTCTTTTAAATACTGTATTAGTACCTGCTTTGCAAAAGTCCACGTTGACAACATCTACTGCCCTGACCTCATCAATCCCCCTTAAGAGCTCTTCAAAAACCATGGTCAAATTTGAGACTACTTCCCACACAAAGTATTGGAGTAAGACCAATTTTGATGGCATCAGAAGAGATCTGGCAGGTCTGGGTTGGGATCAGTTGTTTTCTGGCAAAGATGCTTGGTAAGTGGGAGGCTTTCAAAAGTGAAATATGGAGAGTACAGAATCAGTATGTTCCAGTTATAATAAAAAGGCAAGGTGAGCAGGTTTAGGGAACCTTGATTATTAAGGGATATTGAGGCCCTGGTAAAGAAAAAGGTGACACATTTCAGGTATAGGCAGTTAGGATCAAATGAGGCACTTGAGTACAAAAAAAATGCAAGAGAACATGAGAGAAATCAGGAGGGCTAGAAAGAGAACACGAGGCTCTGGCAGACAAGGTGAAAGAACATCCCAAGGGTTTCTATAGCTATTTTAAGAGCAAAAGGGTAGCAAAGGACATAATTGATCCTTGAAGATCAGCAAGGTCATCTGTGCATGGAGTCAAGAGTTGGGAGAGAGATAAAGTTTTTGCATCTATTTACTCTGGAGACAGGCACACAGACTATAGAACTGAGGCAAAAGAGTAGCGAGGTCAGGGACCTTATTTGGATTATGGAAGAGGAGGTGCTGGTTGTCTTGAGGCAAATTAAAGTGGATAAATCCCCACCACCTGACAAGGTGTCCCCTCAGACGTTGTGGGAGGCTAGTGCAGAAATTGTAGGGGCCAAGATATTTAAAACATCCTTAGCCATGGGTGAGGTGCTGGAGGATAGCTAAAGTTGTTCAAGAAAGGCTCTAAGAATAAGCTAGGACATTATAGGCCGGTGAGCCTGATGTCAGTCATGGGTAAATTGGAAGGCATTCTAAGGGACAGGAGATACAAGTATTTGGATAGACAGGGCCTGATTAGGGATAGTGAACATGGCTTTGTGCATGGTAGGTCCTGTCTAACCAATCTTAGAGTTTTGAGGAGGTTACCAAGAAGGTAAATGAGGGAAATATGGTGGATGTTGTCTACATGGACTTTAGCAAGGCCTTTGACAAAGTCCCACATGGGAGGCTGCTCCAGAAGGTTTAGTCACTTTGCATTCAGGATGAAGGAGCCAATTGGATTCAACATTGGCTTGGGGGGAGAAGCCAGAGAGTGGTAGTGATGGTTGTCTCTCTGACTGCAGACCTGTGACTGGTGCTGTGCTGCAGGAATCAGTGCTGGGTCCATTGTTGTTTATCATCTATATTAATGATTTAGATGATAATGTGGTAAATTGGATCAGCAATTTTGCAGACAACACCAAGATTGGGGGTGTCCTGGACAGCAAAGGCGGCTATCAAAGCTTGCAGTGTGATCTTGACCAGCCAGGAAAATGATCTGAAAAATGGCAGGTGGAATTTAATGCAGACTAGTGAGGTGTTGCACTTTGGGAGGACAAACCTGGGTAAGACTTGCATGGTGAATGGTTGGGGGACAGGTGTGCAGGAGAACAAAGGGACCTGGGAATACAGATCCATAGTTCCTTGAAAGTGGCGTCACAGGTAGATAGGGTCATAAATAGAGCTTTTGGCACATTAGCCTTCATAAATCAGGGCAGAGTACAGGAGTTGCAATGTTATGTTGAAGTTGGACAAAATATTGGTGAGGCTGAATTTAGAGTATTGTGTGCAGTTCTGGACACTGACTGACAGGAAGGATATCAATAAGCCTGAAAGAGTGCAGAGAAAATTTACATGGATGTTGCCAGGACCCAATTACCTGAGTTATAGAACATTACAGCACAGTACATGCCACACTAACAGCTGGTTTCTGCCAATAGCAATAAGCTGAAACTTGACCTCTGCAGTCAGAATCAATGACATTAAATGATCAAGAAAGTGAACTCATCTTTCTGTTCTTCAAAATGTTCTAAACATCACTCAATTTTCAGTGGGTGAAACCCCAAAGTGCTATCTCCTTTGTGCTTTAGCTTTAAAATCATCCACTTTTAACAATTAAATCTACTGATAATACAAGTGATGCTGCCATATATATTACCTGTCTCATTCAGAAGATCTCACACCATGCTGCAAATGGTGCATTTCAGTTATCTCACACCTACCTGTCTGAACATAGAACAGAACATTACAGCACAGTAAAGGCCCTTCAGCCCACAATGTTGTGCCAACATTTTATCCTGCTCTAAGATCTACCTAACACTTCCTTCCCACATAGCCCCCTTCCATTTCTCTATCATTCATGTGTCTAAGAAATGCTTAAATGTCCCCAATGTATCAGCTCCCACAACCTCTGCAGGCAGTGTGTTCCATGTACCCACCACTGTTTTAAAAAAAACAAAAACTTGACTCTGACATCCCCCTTATATCTTCCTCCAATCACCTTAAAATTATGCCCCTTTGTGAGCTATTTTCACCCTGGGAAGTAGTCTCTGACTGTCCACTCAACCTATGACTTATCTTGTACACCTCCAAGTCACCTCATCCTCCTCCTCTCCAAAGAAAGCCCAAGCTCATTCAACCCATCCTCATAAGATGCACTGCAATCCAGGCAGCATCTTGGTAAATCTCCTCTGCATCCTCTCCAAAGCTTCCACGTTCTTTTGTCAAAGTTCACCCATACTCTAATGAATCAGACAACAGCAGAACCAAAGAACTTACAATAAATGCTTTATTAGTTTTCACTAGTGGGAGTGTGTGTGTGGGGGGGGGGGGCAATACAGAGAGTAAACAGTGTAACCCTAGCTCTGTACTGATCCTCACTCAGATGACTTGGTTAGTGTCTATTTATACTCATTTTCATGGGAAAGCTAGGTGGGAAATTACACTTGCACAGGCAATTGTTTACAAGGAAGTTTTTAAGCATAAGAAATGTCTGAAAAGAAAAACTACTTCTTTCCCACTTACACTTGGCATTAAAACTAGACAAAACTAATATCACACCATGCCTGAGATCATTTACTCTGGGAAGCTACTTGACAATGAGAAGCATACCATTAACCCTTACATTGCCAGTCATTAACCCTTGCATTCCCAGCAATCTTTCACACTTCCTATAATGAGGTGACAAGAACTGAACAATACTCCAAGTGTAGTTCAACCATATTTCTATAGAGCAGCAAAATCACCTCACGGTCGTTGAACTCAATACCCTGACTAATGAAGGAAAATGCACCATACGCCTTAACAACCCTATCAACCTGCAAGGAAACCTTGAGGGATCTATGGATATGGACCCCAAGATCCCTCTGTTCATCCACACTGCTAAGAGTCCTGCCATTAACCTTGTATTCTGCTTTCAAATTCAATCTACCAAAGTGTATCACTTCACACTTTTCCAGGTTAAACACCATCTGCCACTTCTCAGCCCAGCATCCTATCAATGTCCTGTTGCAACCTTCTACACTATACACAATATCACCAACTTTTGTGTCATCTGCGAACCTACTAACCCAACCTTCCACATCCTCATCCAAGTCATTTAGGGCAGGGGTCCCAGAACAGATCCCTGGTGAACACCTATCTCCACCATCCAGGCAGAATACTCTTCATCTACCACCACACTGTCGATGGGCAAACCGATTCTGAATCCACACAGCCACGTTTCCCTGGATCCCATGCCTCCTAACTTTCTGAATAAGCCTTCCATTAGGAACCTTACCAAATGCCTTACCAGAATCAACATACACCACAGCCACTGCTCTACCTTCAACGTGCTTTGTCACATCCTCAAAGAATTCTACCAGGCTCACGAGGCATGATCTGCCCCTCAAATCTATGCTGACAGTCCCTAATTAGCCTATGCTTCTCCAAATGCTCATAAATCCTGTCTAAGAATCTTCCAGTAATTTGCCCTGCAATGAAGACTCACTGGTCTGTAATAGCCAGGGTCATCCCTACTCCCTTGTACAAAGGAACATTTGCCAGCCTCCAATCATCTGGCACTACACCTGTGGCCAGTGAGGATGTAAAGATCATCGCTCGCTTCCCATAATAACCTTGGATATATCCTTTCCAAGCCTGGTGACTTATCTATCCTAATGTTTTTCAAAAATTCCAGCACATCCTCTTTCCTCACGTCGACATGCCCTGGCGTATCAGGCAGAGTGTTCATTAAGGACCTCCCCTACCTTTTCCAACTCCAGGCACATTTCCTCTTTTGTCCCTGATCAGTCCTACCTTCACTCTCGTCACCCTCCTATTCTTCACATAAGTGCAGGACACCTTGCGGTTTCCTTGATCCTACTCGCCAGGGCCTTCTCAGGCCCTCTTCTCACTCTCCTGAGTCCATTCTTAAGCTCCCTACTGACAACCTTGTAACTCTCTACAGCTGTCTGATCCTTGCTTTCCAAACCTTGGACAAGCTTCTTTCTTCCTCTTGGAGATATTCTACATCTTTTATCTACCCTGCCTCAATGAAACAAGCCTACCTAGAACCCCATACTCCCTAAACAACCTCCACATTTCTGTTTTGCACTTCCCCAAGAACAGCTGTTCCCAATTTACGCTCCCAAGTTCCTGCCTAATAGCATCATAATTCCCCCTCCCCCAATTAAACATTGCCTGCTCCTATCCCTTGCCAAGGCTTTGGTGAAGGTCAAGGATAAGATATCTTTATTAATCACATGTACAACAAAACACAGTGAAATGCATCTTTGCAATAGAATGTTCTGGGGGCAGCCCACAAGTGTCAGCATACTTCTGGCACCAACATAGCATGCCCACAACTTACAAACTTGTATGTCTTTGGAATGTGGGAGGAAACCTGAGCACCCAGAGGAAACCTATGCAGTCACAGGGAGAATGTACAAACTCCTTACAGACAGTGGCTGTAATTGAACCTGGGTTGCTAGTGCTGTAATAGCATTACACTAACCACTACACTATCACTGTCTATAATTCTCTCCCTCAGAGATCTGAAACCTGATCAGGCTCATTGCCTAGTACCAGGTCCAGTATGGCCTGTCCACATACTGTGTTAGGAATCATTCCTGGACACTCCAAACAAACTCTGCCCCATCTATCCCCTTTACACTAAGTAGATGCCAAATCAATATTAGGGAAGTTGAAATCACCCATGACAACAACCCTGTCGTTGCACCTTTCCAAAATTTGCCTCCTGATCTGCTCCTCAGTGTCCCTGCTGCTATTGAGGCTGTTTGTAGAATACTCCCAAGAGTGATCACTTTCTGTTTCTAACTTCCACCCACATTGACTCAGTGGACAATTCCTCCAGGACATCCTCCCTTTCTGCAGCTGTGACACTGTCCCTGATCATCTAAGCCACTCCCCCACCTCTTTTACCTCTGCCCATCCCTTTTGAAGGATATAAACTCCAGAATATCCAGCAGCCATTCCTGCCCTTGTGACAACCAAGGATTGGCAAAAGCCACAACATTGTAGTTCCACGTACTTGCTTTAAGTTCATTACCCTTTTTCCTGATCCTTCTTGCATTAAGTCAAGGCACTTCAACCCATCTGACTAACTGCAATTTTTCCCATCAACTACCTATCCTTCTTCCTCTGTCTCTCTACACTCTGCATCTACTTGTACATAAATGCACCAACCTCTAAACTATCACTCAGGTTCTCATTCCCCACCAAACAAATTTAAACCCTCCCCAACAGCTCTAGCAAACCTGTGCACGAGAATATTGGTTCCTCCTCTAGTTCACATGTAACCTGTCCATGTCATACCTTCCCCAGAAAAGATCCCAATGATCAACAAATTGGAAACCCTGCTCCCTGCACCAACTACTGAGCCACACATTCATCTGCCAAATTAACCTATTCATACCCTCTCTGGCATAGGCTGCAGTCTAGAGATTACTACCCTCGTGGTCCTACTTTTCAGCTTCCTACCTAGCTCCCTATATTCCCTCTTCAGCACCTCATCTCTTTTCCTACTTACGTCTTTGGTTCACCCTCCCCAATTGCTGTGGATCCAATCTGAGGCATCACAGACTCAAGCACCCAGGAAGCGACATACCATCCAGGAGTTGCTTTCACATCCACAGAATCTCCTGCCTGACCCCTTACTGTGGAATCCCCTATCACTACCGCTCTCCTCTTCTCCCCCTTCTCTGCTGCACCACACAACCAGGCTCAGTACCAGAGACCTGGTCACTGCAGCTTTCCTCTGGTAGGCCATCCTTCCCAGAATTATCCAAAGCAGTACACCTGTTATTGAGGGGAACAGCCAAAGCTGTACTCTACAATATCTACCTATTCTCAGTCCTTCTCCTGATAGTCACCTAGCTACCTGTCTCCTGCAGCTTCAGAGTGACTGCCTCCCTGAAACTCTTGTCTATGTACTCCTCAGTATGCCATAGGAGCCAAAGGTCATCCAGCTGCAGCTCCAGTTCCCTACCAGTCTGTAAGGGACTACAGCTGGATGCACCTCATGCAGATTTGTTATCAGGGAGACTGGATGTCTCCCAGAACTCCCACATCTCACAAGCTGAACACACCACTGACCCTGGAGCCATTCTCACTACTCTGATCTGGCACTAAAGGAACCATTAAGGACAGAAAGAAACCTACCAGAGACTTGTCCCCACTCCAACACTAGCTGCTCTATTTGCCCCCTACCTTCTTTTTATTGGCAGCTGTTAATTAGCCAATCAACTATGAACAATTTGCCAATGTTCCTCTTTTAAAGTCTTGCAAGTTGAAACTCACAAGCACACACACAGAGACTCGTCACTTTTCAAAGCTCCCACTCCAAATCTCGCTCCAACACCCAACTCCTGCAAGGAGAAACTCACACTAATTGAGAAAGATTGAATATGTTTGGACTTTATTCCCTGGAGTGTAGGAGAATGAGGGGAGATCTTATAGAGGTATACAAAATTATGAGGGGTATTGATACGGTGAATGCATGCAGGCTTTCTCCCCTCGGGTTGGGTGAGACAAGAACTAGAGGTCATAGGTTTAGGGTGAAATATTTAAGGGGAATCTGAGTGGAAACTTTTTCACTCAGGGCAGTGCGAGTGTAGAGTGTCATGGTAGATGCAGGTTTAGCTGTAAAATTTAAGAGAAGTTTGGAATGGTACATGGATGAGATGGACTTGGAGGGATATGGTCCAGGTGCAGGTAGTTGGAACCAGGCAGAAGATCAGGTGGGCATGGACGAGATGGGCCAAAGGGCCTGTTACTGTGTTGTAGTACTCTGCCTCTAAAGCCATGTCTGGTATTCCTAATCAGTCCTTACCTTCCCAAATGCAGATAAATAGTGTCTCTCAGAATCCCCTCCAGTAACTTTCCCACCACTGATGTCAGGCTCACCAGCCTGGAGTTTGTTGGTTTGTCCTCACAGCCCTTCTTAAATAAAGGCACAACATTAACCATCCTCTAGTCTTTAGGTACCTCACCCATGGCTATAGATGATACAAATATCTCTGTCGTGGCCCCTGCAATTTCTTCCCTAGCTTCCCACAGCGTCCTAGGATACACTTGGTCTGGCCCCGAGGATTCATCCACCTTGATGCCCTGAAAACCTTCAGCACCTCCTCTTCCATAACATCAGTATATTTCAGGACACCACTGTTCTGTCCCCTGAATTCCCTCGCTTCCATGTTCTTCTCCACAGTAAATACAGAGGACAAGTATTCACTTAGGACCTCGTCCATCTCCTATGGCTCCACACATAGATGATCATGCTGATCCTTAAGGGGACCTATTCTCTCCTGAGTTACCCTTTTGCTCTGAACATTCACAGAGACTCTCTTAGGATTCTCCTTTATTTGCCAATGATTCTCATATCTCCTATTTACCCTGGTGATTTCCTTCTGAAGTGTATTCCTACATCCCTTATAAACCTCAAGGGATTCACTTGATCCCAGCTGCCTATACCTCAAGTCATAGAGCAATACAGCACGGATACAGGCTCTTCAGCCCAACCAGTCCATGCTGACCACAATGTCCACCCAGCTAGTCCCAATTTCCTGCGTTTGGACAATATTGCTCCAAGCCCCGCCCCTCCATGTACCTATCCAAGTGCTTCTTAAATGAAACTGTTGTACCTGCCTCACCCACTTCCTCTGGCAGCTCATTCCACATACTCACCACCCTCTGTGTGAAAAAGTTGCCCCTAAGGTCCCTTTTAAATCTTACCCCTCTCACCCTGAACCTATGCCTTCTAGTTTTGACTCCCCTATTGGTATTGGTATTGGTTTATTATTGTCACTTGTACTGAGGTACAGTGAAAAGCTTGTCTTACAAACCGATCATGCAGGTCAATTCATTACGTAGTGCAGTTACGTTGAGTTAGTACAGAGTGCACTGATGTAGTACAGGTAAAAACAATAACAGTACAGAGTAAAGTGTCACAGCTACAGAGAAAGTGCAGTGCAATAAGGTGCGAGGTCACAACAAGATAGATTGTGAGGTTATAGTCCATTGTAGCGACTCACCGCACCGGCATCAAACCAGCTCCCGACATCGCGACGTCGTCGGAGGCCCCGATCCAAGATGGCGCGGGGCCCTCCTTCTTCCCCAGCGTTGGGCTGGGAAAGCCTGCGCGCGGGAAGGTCAGGTGACCCGCACGTGACGTCAGCGCGGGAACTGTAGCGTGGGAAGTTTTCGGGTATTAAAGGTGCACTGCACCCCAGTCAACATTCGATCTCTGATTTTGAAACCAGCGACTCTGTGCCTTCATTTCGTAGTGTGTAGCTAGCCGCTACATTGGTGACCCCGATGGGCCCAAACGTTTTTGGACCCACGATGTCTGCACAGCAAGAGGTACAGGCAGTAGCCCTTAAACTGCCCACCTTCTGGACCCTCCGGTCCAGTGTCTGGTTTGACCAGGCCGAGGCCCAGTTCCAGGTTCGCCAGATCACCAGGAACGACACCAAGTACTATTACGTGGTGGGCGCCCTCGACCAAGACACCGCCACCCAGGTCAAGGATTTCATCCAGGCGCCCCTGGAGGAGGAGAAGTACGATAAGTTCAAGACCCTCCTCCTTGAGACTTTCGGCCTTTCCCGATGCGAGCGAGCCTCCCGCCTACTCCACCTCGATGGGTTGGGTGACAGACCCCCCTCCGTGCTCATGAATGAGATGTTGGCCATGGTAGACGGGCATAAACCCTGCCTGCTGTTTGAGCAGATCTTCCTGGAGCAGTTACCCGATGACATCCACCTGCTCCTTGCGGATGCTGATTTCAGCGAACCACGGAAGGTGGCTGCCTGGGTGGATGTCCTCTGGCGGGCGGAAAAGGAGACCAGGGCGTCCGTCGAGCGCGTTGCCACGCCACGTACCCAGTGGCCCAGCAGGCCAGACCCGGCGATCGAACGGTCCCCACCCGCCACCAGGTCTGAGACACCGACCGACCAATGGTGTTTCTACCACCAGCAGTGGGACACTGATGCCCCCAGATGCCGGCCACCATGCAGGTTTCCGGGAAACGCCAGAGCCAGCTGCCGCTGATGGCTACGGCGGCTGGCCACCTGGATAGCCTCTTGCATGTGTGGGACAGGCGTTCCGGACGTCGGTTCCTAGTGGACACCGGAGCCGAAGTCAGCGTCGTGCCTCCCAATGGCCGCGAGACTCACAACTGCACACCAGGACCCGCCCTCAGAGCCGCCAATGGCAACGTCATTCGGACCTTTGGCACCCAGTTGGTACATCTCCAGGTCGGCACCTGCAACTTTACTTAGAGGTTCATCCTGGCCGCCATCACACAACCACTCCTTGGGGCAGACTTCCTTCATGCCAACAGTCTGCTGGTTGACCTGTGGGGTAAGCGTTTGGTACATGCCAGGACCTTCCAAACATTCTCGTTGGGTGAGGCCAAGCTGCCGGCCCCACACCTTGACTCCGTCACTAAGTTGACCAACGAGTTTGCCAGGGTCCTGGCAGAGTTCCTGTCCATACTAACCCCCCAGTTCTCCACCACCTTGTCCAAGCACGCCGTCCAGCATCACATCCCCACCAAGGGCCCTCCCCTCCGTGCCCGCGCCCGGCGGCTACCCCCAGACAAGCTCCATCTCGCGAAGGAGGAATTCAAAAAAATGGAGGAGCTAGGGATCATCCGCAGGTCGGACAGCCCATGGGCCTCTCCACTACACATGGTCCCCAAGGCAGCCAGAGGCTGGCGGCCCTGTGGCGATTACCGACGCCTCAACGGCATTACTACCCCGGACCGGTACCCCGTGCTGCACATTCAGGACTTTGCTGCCAACCTACATGGGTGGTCCATTTTTTCCAAGGTCGACATTGTCCGCGGGTATCACCAGATCCCGGTGCATCCAGACGACATTCCGAAGACGGCGCTGATCACACCTTTCGGCCTCTTTGAATTCATCCAGATGCCCTTTGGTCTCAAGAATGCTGCTTAGTCCTTCCAACGACTCATGGATGCGGTCGGGCGCAACATTGACTTCGCCTTCGTATACCTCGACGACATCTTGATCGCCAGCAACAGCCGCCAGGAACATTTCACGCCCCTCCGCCAACTCTTTTCTCACCTGAGGGATTTCGGCCTGACCGTCAACCCAGCCAAATGCCAATTCATGCTGGAGACAATCGATTTCCTGGGTCATCGGATCAACAAACACGGTGCCATGCCCCTGCCTGCGAAGGTCGATGCCATCTGCCATTTCGCCCGACCCACCTCCATCAAGGGCCTGCAGGAATTCCTCGGTATGGTAAACTTTTATCACTGGTTCATACCATCCGTGGCCCGCATCACGTGCCCGTTGTTTGCTCTCCTGTCAGGCGGAAGCAAGAACATTGTTTGGTCAGAAGAGGCTCACACCGCGTTGGTCGAAACCAAGCAGGCCTTGGCAGACGCGGTCATGTTGGTGCATCCGCGCACGGATGTCCTGACTGCCCTCACAGTCGACGCCTCCAGCACAGCGGTCGGAGGCGTTCTAGAACAGCTTATCAAAGGGCGTTGGCAACCGCTGGCGTTCTTCAGCAGGCACCTTCGACCACCAGAGCTCAAATATAGCTCCTTCGACTGCGAGCTGTTGGCGTTGTACCTGGCCATCAGACATTTCCGTTACTTCTTGGAGGGCAGGCCGTTTACAGCTTTCACCGACCACAAGCCGTTGACCTTTGCCTCCAACAAGGTCTCAGATCCCTGGTCAGCACGACAACAGCGGCACTTGTCGTACATCTCAGAGTTCACCACTGACATCCCCCATCTGTCTGGGAAAGAGAACATGGTTATGGATGCACTGTCATGGCCCACCATCCAGGTTTTGTCCCAGGGGGTGGATTTCGGTGCCTTAGCGGAGGCACAGTGAACGGACATGGAGATGCCCAGCTATCGCACCGCAGTCTTGGGCCTGCGACTGCAAGACCTTCTGGTAGGTCCCAGTGAGCGCACCCTGCTCTGCGATATCTCCACAGGTAGACCCCGCCCCATTGTCCCAGCTGCCTGGCGCAGACGGGTGTTTGATGCCATCCACAGCCTTGCACACCCATCCATCCGGACTACTGTCCGGATGGTGTCAGACAAGTTCGTCTGCCATGGCCTGCGTAGACAGGTTTCCGAATGGGCCTGGTCCTGCACACACTGCCAGACCTCAAAAGTACAGCAGCACGTCAAGGCCCCCTTGCAGGATTTTCAGCCTACCCGCTGGAGGTTTGACCATATCCATGTCGACCTGGTCGGCCCCCTTCCAGTTTCCCGAGGAGCGTGGTACCTCCTCACGATTGTCGACCGTTTTACCCGCTGGCCTGAAGCCATTCCCCTCGCAGACACCTCCACCCAGTCCTGCGCACGGGCCCTTTTGTCAACTTGGGTGGCTCGTTTCGGTGTCCCGGCACATATCACTTCAGACAGGGGAGCTCAATTCACCTCCGGCCTGTGGTCTGCCGTTGCCGACTTGTGGGGTTCCCGGATCCACCTCACCACCACCTATCACCCGCAATCCATTGGGCTGGTGGAGAGGTTCCATCGCCACCTGAAGTCGGCACTTATGGCCCGCCTTAAGGGGCCCAACTGGGTAGACGAACTCCCCTGGGTCCTGCTGGGGATATGCACCGCGCCAAAAGAGGACCTGCATGCCTTGTCCGCGGAGATAGTCTACGGAACGCCCTTAGTTGTCCCGGGTGAGTTCCTACCAGCCCCTCGGGGGCCAGAGGAAGGACCTGCCGCGGTGCTCGACCGGCTGCGTGATCGGCTTGGAAGCATGGCCCCGATTCCCACCTCGCGACACGGACGGGTCCTGACCCATATACCGACTTCCCTCCAAGACTGTAAGTTTGTCTTTGTCAGGGGGGCGCGCACCAATCACCGCTGCAACGGCCGTACAAAGGGCCATTCTGGATCGTCAGGAACAATGGATCTACATTCGTGCTAGACATTGGGGGGCGCGAGGAGGTGTTTACGGCTGACTGGCTAAATCCAGCTCATTTAGACTCAGACCAACCATGGTGGTACAGCGGGCGTGGCGCAGGGGCAGGCCATTCAAGTCATCGTTTATTTAATTCTGGTTTTCGCGACGGTATTTCCGGTTCTGGGGGGGGTGGTTATGTAGCCACTCACCGCACCGCCATCGAACCGGCCCCCGGCATCGTGACGTCATCAGAGGCCCCGATCCAAGATGGCGCGGAGCTCTCCTTCTTCCCCAGCGTTGGGCTGGGAAAGCCCGCGCGCAGGAACGTCAGGTGACCCGTGCGTGATGTCAGCACGGAAACTGTAGCGTGGGAAGTTTTCGTCTATTAAAGGCGCACTGCGCCCCGGTCGGCATTCGACCTCTGATTTCGAAACCTGCGACTCTGTGTCTTCATTTCATAGTGTGTAGCTAGCTGCTACACCATCTCATTGTATAAGGGAACTGCTCAATAGCCTTATCACAGTGGGGTAGAAGCTGTTCCTAAGTCTGGTGGTCCTACCCTGGAGAAAAGACTATTACCATCCACCTTATCAATGTCTCTCATAATTTTAAACATTTCTATAAGGTCGCCCCTCATTCTCCTATGTTCCAAGGAATAAAGACCGAGCCTGGCCAACTTCTCCCTATAACTCAGGCCCTCTAGTTCTGGCAACATCCTCGTAAATCTTTTCTGCACTCTTTCCAGTTTAACCACGTCTTTCCTATAACAGGGAGACCAAAACTGTTCACATTACTCCAAATGTGGCCTCACCAATGACTTATACAACTGCAACATAATGCCCCAACTCCTATTGATGAAGGCCTGTGCACCAAACGCTTTTTTCACCATCCTGTCTACCTGTGATGCCACTTTCAATGAACTATGCACTTGTACTCCAAGGTCCCTCTGTTCCATTACACTCCCTAGTGCCCTACCATTCATAGTACAAGTCCTATGCTGGTTTGACTTTCCAAAATGCATCACCTCACACTTACCTGTATTGAAACTCATTTGCCACTCCTCAACCCACTTCCCTACTTGATCAAGATCCCCCTGTAATCTACGATAACCTTCTTCATTATCAACAACACTTCCTAATTTTGTGTCATCTGCAAACTTACTGATCAAGCCTTGTGCATTCACATCCAAATAATTTATATAAATAACGAATAACTCGGGTCCCAACATTGACCCCTGTGGTACGCCACTTGTCACCGGCCTCCATTCCGAGGAACAATCTTCAACCAAAGCAGTATAAAAAAAGCAACATTCACAGTGTTTGATTTGAAATATAGATTCATACTGCTGGTGTTTCAAAGGTTAATGAGCTAATAATATTACAGAAGCATAAAATGAATAGCACCTTTTGACCAGTACCAGCTCTTTGAAATGAGGCAGGACAAGTGGCTGAAGAATCAGTGGGGTAGCCTTTGGGACCAGTGACCATAATTCTATTTTTAATTCCATAATTCCCAGGACTGGAGGGCTGGAGTTACAAGGGGAGGCTAGATAGAACATAAAACATAGAACAGTACAGCACAGCATTGGAACAGGCCATGAAGCTAATGACACCTAATTAAATTAATCCCTTCTGTCTGCACAATGTCCATATCCCTCCATTCTCTGCGTATTCATGTGCCTATCTAAGAGCCTCTTAAACACCTCTATTGAATCTGCCTCCACCCCCACCCCTGGCAGCACATTCCAGGCACCCACCACGCTCTGTGTAAAAACTTGCCCTGCACATCTCCTTTGAACTTCTCCCCTTTCAATTTAACTGTTGCCCTTTAGTATTGGACATTTCAACCTTGGGAGGGGTGGAAGATCCTGAGTGTCTACTCTACGTGTACCTCTCATAATTTTATCAAGTTCTATCAGGTCTCCCCTCAGCCTCTGCCGCTCCAGAGAAAACAACCCAAGTTTGTCCAATCTCTCCTTATAGCACATGCCCTCTAATCCAGGCAACATCCTGGTAAACATCTTCTGCACCCTCTCCAAAACCTTGAGAAAAAAAGAGAGAAAAAATGAGAACAATATTAGTTATGGACCTTTCTATCAATGGAAATATCTTTTCTCCTTTATCTTCTTCTGTTTATGAACCTCATTCACTCCTCATTCCTCTTTGTTTGAAACAAGGCATTGCTGAGGCTGCACCCGGAGTATTGTGTACAGTTTTGGTCACCCTGTTATAAGAAAGATGTTATTAAGCTGGAAAAAATGCAGAGTGGATTTAAGAGAATGTTACCAGGACTCAAGGGCCTGAGTCATAGGGCGAGGTTGGGCAAGTTAGGACTTTATTTTTTGGAGCATAGGAGAGTGACAGGTGACCTTATGGAGGTGTATAAAATCAAGAGGGGTAAAGGTAGTCTGAATGCACACAGTCTTTTTCCAAGGGAAAGTGAATCAAAAACTAGAGGGCATAGGTTTAAGTTGAGATGGGAAAGATTTAAAGGGGAGCTGACGGGCAACTTCTTCATGCAGAGGGTGGTGTGTACATGGAACAAGGAAAGATTTAGAGAGATATGGGTCAAATGCGGGCAAATGGGACTAACTTAGATTGGAATCTTGGTTGTCGTGGATAGTTGGGCTGAATGGTCTGTTTCTGTGTTGTATTCTTCTATGACTATGATTTTAAGTAAAACAAACTCAGCCTTGTCAGTCTCTCATTGGATCTATAATTGTCTAGTCCTGGTAACTTCCTCCTAAATCTCCTACATATGTGTTTCAAACACATGCTGTATTGTGCGGACCAACAGAGCCACTGCACTCCAGCTGTGGCTGAACAAAAGTTTCAGGCAATTCTATCAAGATCTTAAACCTCGGCTGGTAAAGTCAAGGATCCCATATTCCCCATCTAATTTGGGAGCTAAAGTAAGGATTGTGAGAAGTGATTGTGAGAGTTAATATCAGTTCACACAACAGAGAAAACTGGATAGAGAAAGGGTTACATCTGTGTGGAAGTTTCAATATTGGATCTGTACTCACATGTGCATAGCTGTACTTTTATGTAACTTTAAAGCTAGCATACCACATTAGCAAATAAAAAACTGCAGATGCTGGGAATCTGCAACACAGAAAATGATGGAAATACTTAGCAGGTCAGGCAGCATCTACAGAGAAACGGTTAACATTTCAGATGTGGGACACTGGGAAACTGGGAAAGACCTGCCGATTATTTCCTGCATTCCCTGTCTTTCCAGCACAGTAGTAGAAATTTTCATCTTTTCATCTCATGTTTTCATCTTTTGATAGTGCTAGTGTTTCCCACCATCACAGACAAGATGATGGGAAGACAGTTGGCTGGTTTGCTCAATCAATTCTCTTCGAAGTAGGAAAGCTTTAACAGAGTGCGAGTTGGCATAACAAATAACCATTTGGCTTTCGAACAGCAGGAATACCAAACATTATATCAGGCTACCCGAAGTGGTCATGTGAAAACTCCAAATGTTGGCTGAACTGACCATCCGCCTGGAAAATGTAAACTCAGTTTCTCACTGCAGACATTTTCTCACCTGCTGGGTATTTTCAGATTCTGCTTCATTGTCAGATTTCAGTATTATGCTATTTTGCTTTTGTATCTGGCAAAACATTCCATTAACGGTCAAATATTGATAATTGGTTTCTTATTGTCACATGTACCGAGATACAGTGAAAAACTTTTGTTTTGCATGCCATCCATACAGATCAGTCCATACATCAGTACATCGAGGTAGGAATATAGGAAGGATGACAAGGTTTTGGAGAGGGTGCAGAAGAGGTTTACCAAAATGCCGCAACAGCCAGGACCTCCTGGTGGCCACCCACTTCAATTCCACATCCCACTTCCATACTGACATGTCTGTCCATGGCCTCTATGTTGTGGCCAGGTGCAGGTTGGAAGAACAACACCTCATATTTCGCCTTGGGAGTCTCCAACCAGACGGCCTTAACATCGATTTCTCCAACTTCCGGTAACCCCACCCCTTCTTTTCCTTGCCGCCCCCCCCCCCACCGACTCCTTTGTCTTCCCTTATTCCTGTGGCTCTCTTCCCCCACCTTGATGACCTGCCCCTCTCCTCTCCTCCCCTCCCCCACCATTTATTCCATGGTCCACTGCCCTCTCCTACCGGATTCCTCCTTCTTCAGCCCTCGGCCTCTTCTACCCATCACCTCTCAGCTTATTACATTTTCTCCCCCTCCCCCACCCACTACCTTCCCCCTCTCACCTGGACTTGCCTATCACCTGAACTCACCTACCCCCTGCCTGAGTGTGCTCCTCCCCCCAGCTTCTTATTCTGGCTTCTGCCCTCTTCCTTTCCAGTCCCGATGAAGGGTCTCAGCCCGAAGTGTCAACTGTTTATTTCCCTCCATAGATGCTGCCTGACCTCCTGTGTTCCTCCAGCATTTTTTGTGTATTGCTCCAGATTCCAGCATCTGCAGAATTTCTTGTGTTACCAAGATGCTGCCTTGATTAGAGGGAATATGCTATGAGGAGAGGTTGGACAAACTTAACATAGAACACTACAGCACAGTACAGGCCCTTCAGCCCACAATGTTGTGCCGACATCCTATCCTGCTCTCAGATCTGTCTAACCCTTCCCTCCCACATAGCCCCCCATTTCTCTATCATTCTGGTATTGATATTGGTTTATTATTGTCACTTGTACTGAGGTACAATGAAAAACTTGTCTTACAAGCTGATCGTACAGGTCAATTCATTACACAGTGCAGTTACATTGAGTTAGTACAGAGTGCATTCAGGTAGTACAGGTAAAAACAATAACAGTACAGAGTAAAGTGTCACAGCTACAGAGAAAGTGCAGTGCAATAAGGTGCAAGGTCACCACAAGGTAGATCGTGAGGTCAGAGTCCATCTCATTGAAAAAGGGAACCGTTCAATAGTCTTATCACAGTGGGGTAGAAGCTGTCCTTAAGTCTGGTGGTACATGCCCTCAGGCTCCTGTATCTTCTACCCGATGGAAGAGGAGAGAAGAGAGGATGTCCTGGGTGGATGGGGTCTTTGATTATTCTGGCTGCTTCACCAAGACAATGAGAGGTAAGGACAGAGTCCAAGGAGGGGAGGCTGGTGTCTGTGATGCGCTGGGTTGTGTCCACAACTCTCTGCAGCTTCTTGTGGTCTTGGGCAGAGCAGTTGCTGTACCAAGCTATGATACATCCAGATAGGATGCTTTCTATGGTGCATCGGTAAAAATTGGTGAGAGTCGAAGGGGACAAACCAAATTTCTTTAGCCTCCTGAGGAAGTGGAGACACTGGTGAGCTTTCTTGGCCGTGGCATCTACGTGATTTGACCAGAACAGGCTGTTGGTGATGTTCACTCCCAGGAACTTGAAGCTGTCAACCCTCTCAACTTCCCCACTACTGATGTAGACAGGTGCATATACACCGCCCCCTTTCCTGAAGTCAATGACCAGACTGTTAGTTTTGTTGACATTGAGGGAAAGGTTGTTGTCATGACACCATTCCATTAAGCTCTCTATCTCCTTCCTGTACTCCGACTCATCGCTATTTGAGATACGGCCTACAACGGTGGTATCATCTGCAAACTTGTAGATGGAGTAAGAGCAGAATCTGGCCACACAGTCGTGAGTGTATAGGGAATAGAGTAGAGGGCTGAGGACGCAGCCTTGTGGGGCACCAGTGTTGAGAATAATCGTGCCAAAGGTATTGCTGCCTATCCTCACTGATTGTAGTCTGTTTGTTAGAAAGTCAAGGATCCAGTTACAGAGGGAGGTGTTGAGTCCTAGGTCTCGGAGTTTGGTGACAAGCTTGCTTGGAATTATTGCATTGAAGGCAGAGCTGTAGTCAATAAACAATAGTCTAATGTTTGTGTCTTTACTGTCCAGATGCTCCAGAGCTGAGTGTAGGTCTATCTAAGAGTCTCTTAAATGTCCCTAATGTATCTGGTCCACAACCTCTGCAGGCAGTGTGTTCCACGCACCCATTGCTCTCTGTGTGCAAAAAAAAAACTTATCCTGACATCCCCCTTATACCTTCCTCCAATCACCTTAAAATTCTGTCCCCTTGTGTTAACATTTGTCGCCCTAGGAAAAAGTGTCTGACTGCCCACTCGATCTATGCCTCTTATCATCTTATACACCTCTATCAAGTCACCTCTCATCCTCCTCCTCTCCAAAGAGAAAAGCCCTAGCTCACTCAACCGATCCTGATGAGATATGCTCTCCAGTCCAGGTAGCATCCTGGTAAATCTCCTCTGCATCCTCTCTAAAGCTTCCACATCCTTCCTATAATGAGGCGACCAGAATTGAAAACAATACTCCAGTTGTGGTCTAACCAGAATTCTATAGAGCTGCAACATCACCCCATGGCTCGTGAACTCAATATGCAGACTAATGAAGACCAACACTTCATACGGTTTCTTACTGACCTGCGTGGCAACATTGAGATCTATGGACGTGGACGCCAAGATCCCTCTGTTCCTCCACACTGCTGAGAGTCCTGCCATTAACCTTGTATTCTGCCTTCAAATTTGATCTCCTGAAATGTATCACTTCACACTTTTCTGGCTTGAACTCCATCTGCCACTTCTCAGCCCAGCTCTGCATTCTATCAATATCCTGTCGTAATCTACAGCAACCTTCTACACTATCCACTAAACCACCAACCTTTGTATCATCAGCAAACTTACTAACCCACCCTTCCACATCCTCATCCAAGTCATTTATAAAAATCACAAAGATCAGGGGTCCCAGAACAGATCCCTGTGGAACATCACTGGTCGCCAAACTCCAGGCAGGATACACTCCATCTACCACCACCCTCTGTCTTCCATGGCGAGCCAATTCTGAATCCACACAATCAGGTTCCCTGGATCCCATTGCCTCCTGACTTTCTGAATAAGCCTTCCATGAGGAACCTTATCAAATGCCTTACTAAAATCCACGTACACCACATCCACTGCTCTAACTTCATCAATGTCCTCTGTCACGTCCTGAAAGAATTTAGTCAGGCTCATGAGGCATGACCTGCCCCTCACAAAGCCATGCTAACTGTCCCTAATCAGCCTATGCTTCTCCAAATGCCCATAAATCCTGTCTCTAAGAATCTTCTCCAGTAATTTGCCCACCACTGAAGTAAGACTCACTGGTCTGTAATTCCCAGGGTTATCCCTACTCCCTTTCATAAACAAAGGAACAACATTTGCCACCCTCCAATCATCTGGCACTACTCCTGTGGCCAGTGAGGACGCAAAGATCATCAGCAAAGGCACAGCAATCTCTTCCCTCACTCATCGTAATAACCTTGTATCCCACCCGGCCCCAGCGACTTATCTGTCCTAACGTTTTTCAAAATTTCCAGCACATCCTCTTTCCTCACATCAACATATCAGCATATCAGCCTGTTATACACCATCCTCAAAAACGTCAAGGCCTCTCTGGTGAATACTGAAGCAAAGTATTCATTAAGGACCCACCCTCCCTCTTCCGACTCCAGGCACATGTTTCCTATTTTATCCCTGATCGGTCCTACCCCCACTCCAGTCATCCTCCTATTCTTCATATATGTGTAGATCACCTTGGGGTTTTCCTTAATCCTACTCACCAAGGCTTTCTCTTGCCCCCTTCGAGCTCTCCTAAGTCCATTCTTAAGTTCCCTTCTGGCTACCTTGTAACTCTCCAGAGCCCTGTCTGATCCATGCTTTCTAAACCTCAGGTAAGCTTCTTTCTTCCTCTTGACAAGATATTCTACGTCTATTGTCAACCATGGTTCCTTCATTCTACCATCCTTACCTCAATGGGACAAACCTATGCAGAACCCCATGCAAGTATTCCTTAAACAAGCTCCACATTTCCGCTGTGCACATCCCCAAGAACATCTTTTCCAATTTACACTCCCAAGTTCTGCCCAATAGCATCATAATTCCCCCTCCCCCAGTTAAATACTCCCCCATATCGTCTGCTCCTCTCCCACTCTAAGGCTATGGTAAAGGTCAAGGAGTTATGGTCACTGTCTCCAAAATGCTCTCCCATCGAGAGATCTGAAACCTGAACAGGCTCATTGCCTTGTACCAGGTCCAGAATATCCTCTCCTCTGGTCGGCCTGTCCACATACTGTGTCAGGAATCCTTCCTATACACACTGAACAAACTCCACCCCATCTATCCCTTTTACACTGAGGAGGTGCCAATCAATATTCGGGAAATTGAAATCACCCATGACAACAACCCTGTTATTTTTGCACCTCTCCAGAATCTGCCTCCCGATCTGCTCCACAGAGTCTCTGCTGCTACTGGGTGATCTGCAAAAAACTCCCAATAGAGTGATCGCTCTCTTCCAGTTTCTGACTTCCACCCACACTGACTCAGTGGACGATCTCTCCAGGATATCCTCCCTTTCTACAGCTGTGACACTGTCCCTGATCAGCAAAGCCACTCCCCCACCTCTTTTACCTCCGTCCCTGTCCCTTTTGAAACATCTAAACCCCGGAATATCCAGCAGCCATTCCTGCCCTTGTGACAGCCAAGTCTCTGTAATGGCCACCACGTCATAGTTCCACGTACTTACCCATGCTCTAAGTTCATCAGCCTTGTTCCTGATACTTCTCGCATTAAAGCAGACACACTTCAGCCCATCCAACTGACTGCAATTTTGCCCTTTGAACTGCCTATCCTTCCTCAGTCTTTCTACACTCTGCATCTACTTGTACACTGAATGCACCAATCTCTGACCTATCACTCGGGTTCCCATCCCCCTGCCAAACTCATTGAAACCCTCCCCGACAGATCTAAAAAAACTCACCACAAGGATATTGGTCCCCTTCCAATTCAGGTGTAACCCGTCCCTTTTGTACAGTTCATACCTTCCCCAGAAGAGATCCCAATGATCAACAAATCTGAAACCCTGCCCCCTGCACCAATTTCTCAGCCACACTTCATCTGCTAAATCAACCTATTCTTACCCCCTCTAGTGTGTTGCCCATGCAGCACCCTTGAGGTTCTGCTTTTCAGCTTCCTACCTAGCTCTCTGTATTCCCTCTTCAGACCTGATCTCTTTCCCTACTGCTGGCTGTTCACCCTCCCCCTTCAAAATGCTGTGGACCCGATCCGAGACGTCCCAGACCCTGGCACCTGGGAGACAACATCCCATCCGGAGTCTCTTTCACATCCACAGACTCTCCTGTCTGCCCCCCTGTCACGACCGCTCTCCTCTTCTCCCCCCTTCCCTTCCCTTATGCGCCACACAGCCAGGCTCAGTACCAGAGACCTGGTCATTGGGGCCTTGAGGACAGAGATCAGTTGGTAATTTGGGTGGAGTAATGCCAGATGGAGTTTAAACCAGACAAGGGTGAGTGGTTGCTTTTTGGAAGGTCAAATGCAAAAGGAAATGGCAAGACCATTGATGTACAAAGGGATCTTGGGTGCAAATCCATAGATCCCTGAAGTGGCCACACAAGTAGATAGGGTCAGAAAAAAGGTGTACGAATGCTTGCCTTCATTGTCAAGGTGTTGAGTATAAAAGTTAGCAAGGCATGTTGTGGCTGTACAAAACTTCAGTCAGGCTACATTTGGAGTCTTGTGTGCAGTTCTGATCACTGCATTACAGGAAGGATGTGGAGGTTTTGGAGAGGGTGCAGAAGAGCTTTACAAGGATGTTTACAAGGCACGGTAGCATAGTGGTTAGCATAATGCTTTACAGCGCCAGCGATCCGGGTTCAAATCCAGCCACTGTCTGTAAGGAGTTTGTACGTTCTCCCCGTGTCTGTGTGGGTTTCCTCCGGGTGCTCCAGTTTCCTCCCACATTCCATAAATGTACAGGTTAGGAAGTTGTGGGCATGCTTTGTTGGCGCCGGAAGCGTGGCGACACTTGAGGGCTGCCCCCCAAATCACTACGCAAAAGATGTATTTCACTGTGTGTTTCAATGTACATGTGACTAATAAAGAGATCTTATCTTATCTGTTGCCTGGATTGGAGTGTGTTTACTGGAAGGATTGTTTTCCCTGGAGCATTGAAGGTTGAAGGGAGATCTGACAGAAGTTTATAACATTATGGAAGGCATTGATAGGGTAGCCAGTCAGAATCTTCAGTGGGCATAGCTGTTATGTGAAAGGGGGATAGTTTAACGGAGATGCGCGAGGAAGTTTTTGTTACATATACAGAGTGGTGGGTGCCTGGAACATGTTGCCGGGGAGGTGGTGGAAGCAGACACAGTAGCAATGTTTAAGAGACATTTAGACAGACACATGAACACACAGGGATTGCAGAGATTCAGACCTTGAGCAGGAAGATAGATTAGTTTAGATTGGCATCATGATTAGCATGGACTTGATCAGCCAAAGGGCCTGTTCCTGAGCTGTACTGTTCGATGTTCAACCCATGATATGCTGACGCAAAGCAAAATGCTCTGGCTGAATTATCACTAATATATGTATTAAAATAGCTCATAATTTTCTAATATGTTAGTTACCCTGACACTGGTAAAAAGACATCTTGCCCTTATTTGATACTTGCACAAATTCCTTTGGTGCTGCCTAAACCATTTTTAGTTATTTTATGTCGACTTCCACATCCAAGAGAATGAGCAAGGTAGATAGATAAATACAGAGCACCTAAATAAACCAAAAATGAAACAAATGCAGAAACAGTGATGTGTATTCGTTATAGTCACCCAGATCAACAATCAAAGGTCAGCAATCAATGTTCCTGTGTATCGAATCAACCAGAAAATGGTGCTGGGATAGAGATGGTTGAGAGCTTCAAGTTCCAAGGTGTAAATATCACCAGTAACTTGTCCTGCTATAACCATGTCGATGCCATGGTCAAGAAAGCACACCAGGACCTCTACTTCCTCAGGAGGCTAAGGAAACTCAGCATGTCCCCATTGACCCTTACCAATTTTTATAGATGCACCATAGAAAGCTTCCTATCCAGATGCATCACAACTTGGTATGGGAACTGCTCTGTTTAAGACCACAAGAAACTGCAGAGAGTTAGGGACACAGCTCAGCACATCACGGAAACCCACTTCCCCTCACTGGACTCTGTCTACACTTCTCGCTGCCTCGGGAAAGCAGCCAATATAATCAAGGACCCCACTCACCCCAGTCATTCTCTCTTCTCCCCTCTCCCATTGGGCAGAAGCTATAAAAGCTTGAGAACACATACCGCCAGGCTCAAGGACAGCTTCCATCCCACTGTTATCAGACTCTTTAATGGACCTCTTGCATGATAAAGATGAACTCTTGACCTCATAATCTATCTCATCACGGTCCCTGCACTTTATTGTCTACCTACACTGCACTTTCTCTGTAACTGTAACACTATATTCTGCATTCTGTTATTGCTTTTCCCTTTGTACCAGAACATTGAACAGTAGAGCACAGGAACAGGCCCCTTGGCCCACGGAAAACAATTACATTAGTAATCAAATGCCCAGCTAAACTAATCCCTTCTGCCTACACAATGTCCATATCCTACCATGTCCCTCACATTAATGTGCCTATCCAAGAGTTTCTTGTACTTGCCTCCACCCCCACCCCTGGCAGCACATTCCAGGTACCCACCACTCTGTGTAAAAAAACTTACCCCGCCCATCTCCTTTGAACGTTCACTCTCTCACCTGAAATGCATGCCCTCTGGTATTAGACATTTCAACCATGGGTAAAAGATACCAGCTGTCTACTTTATCTATGCCTCTCAATTTTATAAACCTCTATCAGATCTCCCATCAGCCTCTGCAGCTCCAGAGAAAACAATCTATCTCTTCTGGGGAAGGAACGACCTGTACAAAAAGGACGGGTTACACCAGAACTGGAGGGGGACCAATATTCTTGCGGGCAGGTTTGCTAGAACTGTTGAGAGGGTTTAAACTAGTTTGACAGGGGGATGGGAACTAGAGTGATAGGTCAGAGGTTGGTTCACTTAGTGTACAAGTAGATGCAGAGTGTAGAAAGACTATAAGGAAGGATACATTGAAGACAGAGGGTGGTGGTAGATGGAGTGTATTCTGACTGGAGGTCGGTAACCAGTGGTGTTCCACAGAGATCTGTTCTGGGATACCTGCTCTTTGTGATTTTTTTATAAATGACTTGGATGAAGATGTGGAAGGGTGGGTTAGTAAGTTTGCTGATGACATGATGGTTGGTGGTGCTGTGGATAGTGTAGAAGTTTGCTATAGATTACAGCAGGACATTGATAGGATGCAGAGCTGGGCTGAGAAGTGGCGATGGAGTTCAACCTGATAATTGTGAAGTGATACACTTTGGAAGATCGAATTTGAAGGCAGAATACAAGGTTAATGGCAGGACTCTTAGCAGTGTGGAGGAACAGAGGGATCTTGGGGTCCACGTGTATAGATCCCTCAAGGTTGCCGCACTGGTCGATAGGGTTGTTAAGAAGGCATATGGAGTGTTGATCTACATTAGTCGGGGTATTGAGTTCAAGAGCCATGAGGTAATGTTGCAACTCTATAGAGCTCTGGTTAGACCACACTTGGAGTATTGCGTTCAGTTCTGGTCGCCTCATTATAGGAAGGATGTGGAAGCTTTAGCGAGGGTGCAGAGGAGATTTACCAGGATGTTTCCTGGATTGCAGAGCATATTTTATGATGATAGGTTGAGTGAACTAGTGCTTTTCTCTTTGGAGTGAAGAGGATGAGACGTGACTTGATAGAGGTGTACAAGATGATAAGAGGCATGGATCAAGTGGACAGTCAGACACTTCTTCCCAGGGTGAAAGTGGCAAACATGAGGGGACATAATTTTAAGGTGGTTGGAGGAAGGTACAAGGGAGATGTTAGGGTTAAGTTTTTTTTACACAGAGAGTGGTGGGTGCATGGAACACACTGCTGGCAGAGGTTGTGGGGGCAGATACATTATGGACATTCAAGAGACTCTTAGATAGACACATGAATGATAGAGAAATGGAGGGCTATGTGCGAGGGAAGGGTTAGAAAGGTAATGGAGCAGGATACCAGAGGGCCTGTACTGTGCTGTAATGTTCTATGTTCCATGTTTCATGTTCTGATAGCTTTTCTCACCATCCACAGCTCCACCAATTTTCATGTTGTCTGCAAACTTACTAATCAGACCGGCTACATATTCATCCATATATATCAGAAACAGCAGAGGTCCCTGCACTGATCCTTGCAGAACACCACTGATCAGAGAAAAACTTTGTTCTAAATACCTGTGCTGTCAATCAAGGCTATGATATGGATGAGCAATTGAGGGAATGCTGCTCTCTTGGAGAAGACCTTTTCAGGTCGATGTAGTGGACCCTGTCTTACTATTTGAATGAAGAGCAGGAATGTTCCTTTTGTTTATACCTAAATTAATATCATTAAAACAGATCATCTGGCTATTATCACCATCCTGATTGTAACATTACAAAATTGAGTAGATTTTAAAAACGCTGCTTCATAATTTGCTGTAAAGCAGTTTTGGACATATTGAGGTCAGGAAATCTGATATAAAAATACAAGTTGTGTCTTCTTTCAGCGAATTTCCCTCCTAAACTATTGTGCACTCATATTTTTACTCCAGTGTGAATACCAGGGACAGAATTCATCTTCGATGGGCTGTGAATTGGGATCACTTTAATATAAAAAGAAATCACATAAGACGTAACTGCCAATCACAAAAATTTAATGGTTAAGTTAATAACTTCTTTATATTAAGAACGACCTTCCATCCTTCAGGGATGTCCTCGTCTAGGTGAACTATTTTTGTTTCTTGTGTTTCTGTTCATGAATAGGCTGTCACATGGGTGAGGTTAGAGTTCAATATACTATGTGTAGGGTCAGAAATCTTTGTTTAGATTGTAAAAGTGAGACACGTCACTGCAACAACAGATGCAGTCTGCTGGTGAGCATTTAGGATACAGGTACATAGAAAATACAACATCGGAAAGAGCTAGCGCCTCTCTTTGATCACTGCTGGTGTTTTCCTCCATCTGATTCTCTTCCCACCCCACTTCATCTGATCCTGTCTACTCTTCTCTTTCTTTCTCCTTTGTATGTTTTCCTTGTATTGAAAAGGAAAATAAAAGAAAAAATTTAATTTAATCACCCTTGTGATAATGAATTCCACATAGTAGGATAAAAATGTTTGTCTTGGGTTCACTGATGTGATTGTCTTACATGTATTATACCCAGTTTTGGACTCCAAGATAAGTGGAAACATGTTCTGTTTGTCTGTTCCATTTGGTCATAGTTCAGTTTTCTTTTTTCCAGAGAGATTATACAATACCTTAGTTCAGATGGAATCATGGAGACATAGAGCAATACAGCTCGGATACAGGCCCTTCGGCCCAACCAGTCCATGCCGACCACGGTGCCCACTCATCTAGTCCAAATTTCCCACGTTCGGCCCATATCCCTCCAAGCCCCGCCCCTCCATGTACCTGTCCAAGTGCTTCTTAAATGATACTGCTGTACCTGCTTCACCCACTTCCTCTGGCAGCTCGTTCCATATATTCATCACCGTCTGTGTGAAAGTTGCCCCTCGGGTTGATTTTAAATCTTTCCCCCTCACCTTTTTTTTTTACAGAATCGGCCCGGAGACGTTGGAGCAGCGGGTCCCTCACAGGTACGGTGAGAGTATTTGAAAGGCTTCTGTGTTTCCGCGGGCTTCTCTTTTACAGAATCAGACTGGGAGACGTTGAAGCATGGAGCGGGGACTCGGGAGACTGTGATCGCTGGATCGTAGCAGGAGGAGGAGGAACAAGGGACTCGGGAGAGCGCTGATTGCTGGGAAGCAGATGAACTGAGCGTGCTCTAAAAGGAGCGTGGAGGGCACCTGAAGGGTTAAGCAGAGTGTTGATTGGTTGATTAGAGGGAGTGAGTACTTGAGATAATTGGCAGGGACAAATATAAGGAGGGGTAACTGAAGAGGAGTGACCAGTGAGTGAGTGGCTCAGGGGAGGCCCTGGAGGCCTTCAGTGAGCAGAAGGTGAGGACGAGCTTTCTCCCAGTGAGGTAAGGCTGGGAAAGTTCCTTTAATTAATTTAACTAACTTATAAGTAGGTAATGAAGGCAGCAATTAGGGCAGTTGTGTGCTCTGTATGCAGTATGTGGGAAGTCAGAGACAGCACGCTTGTCCCTGATGACCACACCTGTAAAAAGTGCATCCAGCTGAGTTAGGGAACTGGAACTGGATGAACTTTGGATCATTCATGAGGCAGAAGCAGAAATAGGCAGGAGTTTCAAGGAGGTAGTCACCCCTAAAAGTCATGAGGCAGGTAGCTGGGTGACTGTCAAGAGAGGGAAGGGGTATAGACAGAAAGAGCAGAGCACCCCTGTGGCTGTTCCCATCAACAATAAGTATACTGTTTTGGATACTGCTGATGGAGACGACCTACCAGGGACAAGTTGTAGTGGTTGTATCTCTGGCACTGAGACTGGACCCTCAGCTCAAAGGAAGGAGGGAAAAGAGGAGAGCAGCAGTGATAGGGGATTTGATAGCTAGGGGTACAGATAGGCAGTTCTGTGGGAGAGATTGAAAATCCTGGATGATCTGGTGCCAGGGCCTGTGATATCCTGGATCGAGCTCTTGATATTCTCAGGAGGGAGGGTAAGCAACCAGCTGTTGTGGTCCATGTAGGGACCAATGATGTGGATAGGGAGGAGGAGGAGGTCCTGCAAAGAGTATGAAGAATAAGGTGCAAAGTTGAAGGACAGGACCTCCAAGGTTGCAATCTCAGGATTGCTACCTGTGCCATGAGCTAGTGAGGCTAGAAATAGGAAGATAATGCAGCTAAATATGTGGCTAAGGAGATGGTGCAGGAGGGAGGGCTTCTGGTTTCTGGACAACTGGGCTTTGTTCCAGGGAGGGTAGGACCTGTTCTGATGGGACAGTTTGCACCTGAACTGGAGGGGGACTAACATACTTGTGGGTAGGTTTGCTAATGCTGCTCCAGGGGGTTTAAACTAGATTTGCAGCGGGAGGGGAACCAGAGTGTTAGAGCAGATAGTGAGGTGGAGGAGGAAAATGGTCATGTGAGGACTGCAGGTATCAACAGAAATCAAAGGTTTGTATGTGATAGAAATGTTCTCAGGTGCATCTACTTCAATGCAAGGAGTATTGTAGGTAAGACAGATGAGCTTAGGGTGTGGATTGGCACATGGGATTATGACATTATTTCTATTAGTAAGACTTGCTTGCAGAGGGGGCAGGACTGACAGTTTAATGTTCTGAGGTTCTGTTGTTTCAGACATGATAGAGGGGGAGGAGTAACATTACAAGTCAGAGAAAATATCACAGCTGTGTGTAGACAGGACAGCCTGGAGGGCTCATCCACAGAATCCATATGGGTGGAGCTGAGGAACAGAAAAGGTGTGACAACACTAGTGGTGTTGTATTATAGAGTGCCCAATAGTCAGAATTGGAGAAACAAATCTGTAGTGAGATAGCAGACCGATGTAAGAAACAGAAAGTTGTAATAGTAGGGGATTTTAACTTTCCACATATTGACTGGGACTCCCACACTGTGAAAGGGCTAGATGGCTTGGAATTTGTCAAATGTGTTCAGGAAAGTTTTCTAAATCAATATAGAGAGGTACCAATGAGAGAATGCAATACTTGATCTCCTATTAGGGAACCAGACAGGTCAGGTGACAGAAGTATGTGTAGGTGAGCATTTTGGGTCCAGTGACCATAATGTCATTAGTTTCAAGTTCCTTATGGATAAGGACAGGTCTGGTTCTCAAGTTGATGTTCTAAATTGGAGAAAGGCCAATTTTGTGGAAATGAGAAAGGATGTAGGAAGAGTGGATTGGGATAAGTTGTTTTCTGGCAAGGATGTGTTCAGTAAGTGGAAGGCCTTCAAAGGTGAAATCTTGAGAGTGCAGAGTTTGCATGTTCCTGTCAGGATTAAAGGCAAAACTAACAGGCATAGGGGACCTTTGTTTTCAAGGGTTAATGGCGATCTGGTTATGAAAGAGGTGTATAGCAGGTATAGGCAACTAGGAACAAATGAGGTACTTGAAGAGCATAAATGTAAGAAAATACTATAAAAGGAAATCAGGAAGGCAAAAAGAAGATGAGGTTGCTCTGACAGATAATATGAAGGTAAACCCAAAGGGCTTCTACAAGTATATGAAGAGTAAAAGGATAGTAAGGGACAATTGGTCCCCTAGGAGATCAGAGTGGTTGTCTATGTGTGGAGCCTGAGGAGATGGGGGAGATCTTAAACAGTTTTTTTTTGCATCAGTATTTACTCAGGAAACAGGCATAGTGGATATGGAAGGAAGGGAAACAAGCAATAGTGTCATGGAACATATAGAGATTAAAGAGGAGGAGTGAATAAAGGTGGATAAATCCCCTGGGCCTGGCATGATATTTCCTCAGACCTTGAGAGACACCAGTGTAGAAATTGCAGGGGCCCTGGTAGATAGATTTAAAATGTCCTTCGCCATGGGTGCAGTGCAGGAGGACTGGAGGGTAGCTCATGTTGTTCTGTTGTTTAAAAAAGGCTCTAAAAGTAAACCAGGTAATTACAGGCCAGTGAGCCTGACATCTGTGGCAGGTAAATTATTGGAAGGTGTTCTGAGAGATCGGATAATCAAGTATTTGGACAGCCAAGGGCTGATTAAGGATAGTCAGCATGGCTTTGTGTGGTGGATCATGTTTAATGAATCCTGTAGAGTTTTTTGAGGAGGTTACCAAGAAAGTAGATGAAGGAAAGGCTGTGGATGTTGTCTACATGGACTTTAGTAAGGCCTCTGACAAGGTCCCACATGGGAGGTTAGTTCAGAAGGTTCAGTCACTCGGTATCTATGGAAAGGTGGTAAACTGGATTCAAAATTGGCTGTGTGGGAGAAGACAGATTGGTAGTGGATGATTGTTTCTCAGACTGGAGGCCTGTGACTAGTGGTCTGCCTCAGGGATCTGTGCCAGATCCATTGTTGTTTGTTGTCTATATCAATGATCTAGATGATAATGTGGTAAATTGGATCAGCAAGTTTGCTGATGACACTAAGATTGGAGGCATTGTGGACAGCGAGGAAGGCTTTTAAAGCTTGCAGAGGGATCTGGACCAACTGGAAGAATGGGCCAGAAAATGATAGATGGAAGTTAATGCAGACAAGTGTGAGGTGTTGCATTTTGGAAGGACAAATCAAGGTAGGACATACGCAGTAAATGGTAGGGCACTGAGGAGTGTGGAGGAACAAAGGGATCTGGGAGTTCAGATACATAATTCCCTGAAAGTGGCGTCACAGGTAGACAGGTTTGTAAAGAACACTTTTGGCATCCTGGCATTCATAAATCAAGCATTGTGTATACGAGTTGGGACATTATGATGCAGTCATAAGTTGTTGGTGAGGCCACACTTGGAGTACTGTGTACTGGTCTGGTCACCGTTATCAGAAAGACATGGTTAAAATAGAAAGAGTGCAGAGATGATTGAGGAGGATTTTGCCAGGACTAGAGGGCCTGAGTTATAGGGAGAAGTTGACCAGGTTAGGTGTTTATTCCTTGGAACATCGGAGAATGAGCGGTGAACTCGTAGAAATGTTTAAAATTGAGAGGTATAGGTAAGATGGATGGTAATAGTCTTGACCCCAGGATAGGGGAAATACTTGGAACTATGATGTGGTGGCCATCAGAGACTTGACTGTCAGAAGGGCAGGAATGGCTGCAGGATATTCCAGGGTTTAGATCCTTCAAAAGGGACAGGGATGAAGGTAAAGTAGGTAGGGGGGTGGCTTTGCTGATCAGGGAGACTGTCAATCCTGTAGAAAGAGGACATCCTGGGGGGATCATCCACTGAGTCAGTGTGGATGGAAGTCTATTGGGAGTATTCTACAGACCTCCCCCTGCCACCCCCCACCCACAATAGCAGCAGAGATGCTGAGGAGCAGATTGGGAGGCAGATTTTGGAGAGGTGCAAAAATAACAGGGTTGTTATCAAAGTTGATTTCATCTTCCCTAATATTGATTGGGACCTCCTTGGTGTAAAGGGGATAGATGGGGCAGAGTTTGTTAGGTGTGTACCAGAAGGATTCCTGACATAGTATGTGGACAGGCTGACTGGAGGAGAGGCCATTCTGGATCTGGTACTAGGCAATGAGCCTAATCAGGTTTCAGATCTTGATGGGAGAGCTTTTTGGAGAATGTGACCACAACTCCTTGACCTTTACCATAGCCTTGGAGAGGGTTAGGATGATATGGGAAAGTATTTAATTGGGGAGGGGAATTAAGATGCTATTTGGAAAGAACTTGGGAGTGTAAATTGGGGACAGATGTCCTTGGGAGAAGTGCAGTGGAAATGTGGAGGTTGTTTAGGGAGTACTTGCATGGGGTTGTGGATAGGTTTGTCCCACTGAGGCAGGGTAAGGACAGTGGAGTGAAGGAACCATGGTTGACAAGAGATGTAGAATATCTTGTCAAGAAGAAGAAAGTAGCTTACCGAAACTTTAGAAAGCATGGATTAGACAGGGCTCTGCAGAGTTGCAAGGTAGCCAGGAGGGAGTTTCCCAATGGACTTGGGACAGCTAGATGGGGGCATGAGAAGGCCTTGAGTAGGATTAATGAAAACCTTTTGCTGCACCTTTGGCGATGATCTTTGCATCTTCACTGGCCACAGGAGTAGTTCCAGATGATTGTAGAGTTGCAAATGTTGTTCCTTTCTTTAATAAAGGGAGCAGGGGTAACCCTGAGAAGTACAGAAAGTGAGTCTTAATTAGGTGATTGACAAATTACTGGAGAAGATTCTTAGACAGGATTTATGGACATTTAGAGAAGCATAGACTGATTAGGGACAGTCAGCATGACTTTGTTAGGGGGACGTTGTGCTTCATGAACCTGATTGAATTCTTTAAGAATGTGACAAAGCACATTGAAGGTAGAGCAGTGGATGAGTTGTACATTGATTCTTGTGAGGCATTTGATAAGGTTCCTCATGGAAGGCTCATTCAGAGAGTCAGGAGGCATGGGATCCAGGGAAACTTGGCTGTGTGGATTCAGAATTGGTTTGCCCATAGATGAGAGGATGGTAGTACATGGAGCATATTCTGCTAGGAGGTCAGTGACTAGTAGTGTTCCACAGAGATCTGTTCTGGGATACCTGTTCTTTGTGATTTTTATAAATGACTTGGATGAGGACGTGGAAGGGTAGGTTAGTAAGCTTTCTGATGATACAAAGGTTGGTGGTGTTGTGGATAGTGCAGAAGTTTGCTGTAGAATACAAAGCTGGGCTGAAAGTGGCAGATGGAGTTCAACCCAGAAAAGTGTGAAGTGGTACACTTCAGGAGATCTAATTTGAAGGAAGAGTAAAAGATTAATGGCAGGATCCTTAGCAGTGTGGAGGAACAGAGGGATCTTAAGATCCCTCAAGGTTGCCACGCAGGTCGATAGGGTTGTTAAGAAAGCGTATGGTGTGTTGGCCTTCATTAGTTGGGGTATTGAGATGAAGAGCTGCAAGGTAATGTTGCAGCTTTATAGAATCCTAGTTAGACTGCACTTGGAGTATTGGGTTCAGCTCAGGTCACCTCATTATAGGAAGGACGTGGAAGCTTTAGAAAGGGTGCAAAGGAGATTTACCAGGATGCTGCCTGGATTGGAGAGCATGTGAGGATAGGTTGAGTGAGCAAGGGCTTCTCTCTTTGGAGAGGAGGAGGATGAGAGGTGACTTGATAGAGTGTACAAGATGATAAAAGGCATAGATTGAGTGGACTGTCAGACATTTTCCCAGGGTGAAAATGGTAAAACGAGGGGCCATAATTTTAAGGTGACTGGAGGAAGGTATAAGGCGGATGTCAGAGGTAAGCTTTTTTAGTGGTGGGTGTGTGGAACACTGCTGGCAAAGGTTGTGGAGGCAGATAGATTAGGGATATTTAAGAGACACTTAGATAGACACATAAATGATAGAGAAATGGATCCCCCATAATAGAACCATAGAACACAACAGCACAGAAAACAGGCCATTTAGCCTTTCTAGTCTGTGCTGAAACATTATTCTGCTAGTCCCATTGACCTGTACCCAGTCCATAACCCTCCAGACCTCTCCCATCCATGTATCCATCCAATTTATTCTTAAAACTTGAGTGAGCCTGCATTTACCACATCAGATGACAGCTTTTTCCACACTCCCACCACTCTGAGTGAAGAAGTTCCCCCGTAACATTTCCCCTAAACTTTCCCCTTTCTCCCTAAAGCCATGTCCTCTCATACTTATCTCCTAATCTAGGTGGAAAGAGCCTACTTGCATTTAATGTCTATACCCCTCAACTTTGCAAACCTCTGTCAAATCTCCCCTCATTCTTCTACACTCCAAGGAATAAAGTCCTAACCTGTTCAATCTCTTCCTGTAACTCAACTCCTGAAGACCTGGCAACACCCTAGTAAATCTCCTCCACACTCTTTCAATCTTACAAATACCCTTCCTATAGTTAGGTGACAAGAACTACACACAATACTCCAAATTTGGCCTCACCAATGTCTTGTACAACCTCACCATAACATCAACTCCTATACTCAATACTTTGGTTTATGAATGCCAGGATGCCAAAAGCCTTCTTTACAACCCTGTCTACCTGCGACACCACTTTCAGGGAATTAGGGATCTGAACTCCCAGATCCCTTTGTTCCTCTGCACTCCTCAGTGCCCTAACATTTTCTGTTTGTCCTCCCTTGATTTGTCCTTCCAAAATGCAACACCTCACACTTGTCTGCATTAAATTCTATTTGCTATTTTCTGGCCCATTTTTCCATTTGGTTCAGATCCCTTTGCGAGCTTTGAAAGCCTTCCTCGCCGTCCACTACACCTCCATTCTTAGTGTCATCAGCAAACTTGCTGATCCAATTTACCACATTATCATCTAGATCATTGATATAGACAATAATGGCCCCAGCACAGATCCCTGAGGCACACCACTAGTCACAGGCCTCTAGTCTGAGAAACAACCATCCAGTACCACTGTCTTTGCCCACAGAGCCAATTTCAAATCCAGTTTTCAATCTTTCCATGGATACCTAGTGACTGAAACTTCTGAACTAACATCCCATGTGGGACCTTGTCAAAGGCCTTTCTAAAGTCCATGTAGACAACATCCACAGCCTTTCCTTTATCTACTTTCTTGGTAACCTCCTCAAACAAACTGTACAAGATTTGTTAAATATGATCGACCATGCTCAAAGCCATGCTGTCTATCCTTAATCAGCCCTTGGCTGTCCAATACTTGTATATCCAATCTCAGATAACTCCAATAATTTACCTGCTACAGATGTCAGGCTCACTGGCCTGCCATTACCTGGTTTACTTTTAGATCCTTTTTTAAACAATGGAACAACATCAGCTACCCTCCAGTCCTCCAGCACTGCACCTGTGGCTAAGCACACTTTAAATATATCTGCCAGGGCATCTGCAATTTCTACACTCATCTCTCAATGTCTGAGGAAATATCTTGTCAGGCCCAGGAGATTTATCTACCTTTATTTGCTGTAAGGCAGCAAGCACCTCCTCCTCTTTAATCCCTATATGTTCCATGACCTTTCTGCTTGTTTCCCTTCCTTCCATATACACTGTCAGTTTCCTGAGTAAATACTGATGCAAAAAAACTGTTTAAGATCTCCCCCATCTCCTGAGGCTCCACACATAGACGACCACTTTGATCTTGCAGGGGACCGATTTTGTCCCTTACTATCCTTTTACTCTCCATATACTTGTAGAAACCCTTCGGGTTTACCTTCACATTATCTGCCAAAGCAACCTCATGTCTTCTTTTTCCTTCCTGATTTCCTTTTTTAGTATTTTCTTACTTTTCAAGTACCTCATTTGTTCCTAGTTGCCTATACCTGCTATACACCTCTCTCTTTCTCTTAACCAGATCACCAATATCCCTTGAAAACAAAGGTTCCCTATGCTTGTTAACTTTGCCTTCAATCCTGGCAGGAACATGCAAACTCTGCACTCTCAAAATTTCACTTTTGAAGGCCTTCCACTTACTGAACACATCCTTACCAGAAAAGAAACTTATCCCAATCCACTCTTCCTAGATCCTTTCTCATTTCCACAAAATTGGCCTTTCTCCAATTTAGAACATCAACTTGAGGACCAGACCTGTTGTTATCCATAATTAACTTGAAACTAATGACATTATGGTCACTGGACCCAAAATGCTCACCTACACATACTTCTGTCACCTGACCTGTCTGGTTCCCTAATAGGAGATCAAGTATTGCATTCTCTCTTGTTGATACCTCTATATATTGATATAGAAAACCTACCTGAACACATTTGACAAATTCCAAGCCATCCAGCCCTTTCACAGTGAGGGAGTCCCAGTCAATATGTGGAAAGTTAAAATCCCCAACTATTACAACTTTCTGTTTCTTACATCGGTCTGCTATCTCTCTACAGATTTGTTCCTCCAATTCTCTGACTATTGGGCCGTCTATAATACAACCCTATTAGTGTGGTCACACCTTTCCTGTTCCTCAGCTCCACCCATATGACCTCTCTAGATGAGCCCACCAAGCTGTCCTGTCTACGCACAGCTGTGATCTGTTCCCTGACCAGTAATTCCACTCCTCCCCCTTTCATCCCTCCCCCTCTATCACATCTAAAACAACGGAACCCCGGAACATTAAGCTGCCAGTCCTGCCCCTCCTGCAACCAAATCTCTCTAATAGCAATAATGATGTAATCCCACGTGCCAATCCACACCCTAAACTCATCTGCCTTACCTACAATACTCTTTGCATTGAGATGCACCTGAGAACATTTCTCTCACATACAAACCTTTGATTTCTGATACCTGCAGTCCTCACATGACCTTCTTCCTCCTCCACCTCACTATCTGCTCTAACACTCTGGTTCCCCTCCCCCTGCAAATCTAGTTTAAACCTCCCGGAGCAGCACTCTACCCCTCCAGTTCAGGTACAAACTGTCCCTTCAGAACAGGTCCCACCTTCCCTGGAACAAAGCCCAGTTGTCCAGAAACATGAAGCCCTCCCTCCTGCACAATCTCCTTAGCTACATATTTAGCTGCATGATCCTCCTATTTCTAGCCTCACTAGCTCATGGCACAGGTAGCAATCCTGAAATAGCAAACTTGGAGGTCCTGTCCTTCAACTTTGCACCTAATTCTCTGAACTCTCTTTGTAGGACCTCCTCCTTCTTCCTATCCATGTCATTGGTGCACATGTGGACTACGACATCTGGCTGCTCACCCTCCCTCCTGGGAATATCAGGAACTCGATCTGAGAGCACAGACCCTGGCACCAGGGAGGCAACAGGTCATCTGGGATTCTCAATCTCTCCCACAGAACCTCCTATCTGTTCCCCTAACTATCACTACTGCTCTCCTCTTTTCCCTCCTTCCTTTCTGAGCTGAAGGTCCCATCTTGGTGCCAGAGACGCGACCACTGCAACTTGTCCCTGGTAGGTCATCCCCACCAGCAGTATCCAAAACAGTATACTTATTGTTGATGGGAACAGCCACAGGGGTGCTCTGCTCTTTCTGTCTATACCCCTTCCCTTTCCTGACAGTCACCCAGCTACCTGCCTCCTGACTTTTAGGGGTGTCTATCTCCCTGAAACTCCTGTCTATTTCTGCTTCTGCCTCACGAATGATCTGGAGTTCATCCAGCTCCAGCTCCCTAACTCTGTTTGTCAGGAGCTGCAGCTGAATGCACCTTTTACAGGTGTAGTCATCAGGGACAAGTGTGTTGTCTCTGACTTCCCACATACTGTGTATGGAGCACATGACTGCCCTAACTGCTACCTTCATTACCTACTCCTAAGTTAATTAAATTAAAGGAACTTACTGGCCTTGCCTCTCTGGGAGCAAGCTTGTCCTCTGCCTCTGCTCGCTGAAGCCTCTCGAGTCAAAGCCTCAAAGCTCCACTCCTACCCTGAGCCACAGACTGGCCGCTCCTCTTCAGTTACCCCTCCTTATATTTGTCCCTGCCTATTACCTCAAGAAAGGAGCAGTTACTCTGCTGGGAGGATCCTGTAGGCCCCCTGGTAGCAGCAAGGATACTGAGGAGCAGATTGGGAGGCAGATTTTAGAAAGGTGCAAGAATAACAGCGTTGTTATCATGGGAGACTTCAACTTCCCAAATAGTGATTGGCACCTGCTTAATACCAAAAGTTTAGATGGGGCAGAGTTTACGTGTGTCCAGGATGGATTCCTGTCACAGTATGTTGACAGGCTGACTCGAGGAAATGCCATATTAGATCTAGTATTAGATAATGAACTGGGTCAGTTGCCAGATCTATCAGTGGGTGAGCTTTGGGGGACAGTGACCACCACTCACTAACCTTTAGCATTGTCATGGACAAGGATAGGAGCAAAGAGGACAGGAAAATATTTAATTGCAAAAGGGCAAATTATGAGGCTATAAGGCGAGAACTTGTGAGTGTAAATTAGGATAACATTTTTGAAGGGAAATGTACTATAGAGATGTGGTCAATGTTCAGGGATCTTTTGCAGGATGTTAGGGATAAATTTGTCCCGGTGAGGCAGAAGGAATGGCAGGGTGAAGGAACCATGGGTGACAAGAGAGGTGGAACATCTAGTTAGGAAGAAGGTGGCAGCATACATAAGGTGTAAGCAGCAAGGATCAGATAGGGATCATGATGAATATAGAGTAGCAAGGAAGGAACTTAAGAAGGGGCTGAGGAGAGCAAGGGGACATGAAAAGGCCTTGGTGAGTAGGGTTAAGGAAAATCCCAAGACATTTTTCACTTATGTGAGGAGCAGAAGGATGACGAGAGTGAAGGTAGGACTGATTAGAGACACAAGTGGGAAGATGTGGCTGGAAGGTGTGGAAGTGAGTGAGGTCCTCAATGAATACTTCTCTTCAGTATTCACCAAGGAGAGGGGCCATGATGACGCTGAGGACTGTGTTGGTAAGCTTAATGTTCCAGAGCATCTTGATATCAAGAGGTTGTGTTGGAGCTGTTAGAAAATCTTAGAACGGATAAGTCACCAGGGTATTGGTTTAATATTGTCACTTGTACCAAGGTACAGTGGAAAACTTGTCTTACAAACTGATCTCACAGGTCAATTCATTACACAGTGCAGTTACATTGAGTTAGTACAGAGTGCATTGATGTAGTACAGGTAAAAACAATAACAGTACAGAGTAAAGTGTCACAGCTACAGAGAAAGTGCAGTGCAATAAGGTGCAAGGTCACAACAAGGTAGATTGTGAGGTCATAGGTCATAGTCCATCTCATTGTATAAGGGAACTGTTCAATAGTCTTATCACAGTGGGGTAGAAGCTGTCCTTAAGTCTGGTGGTATGTGCCCTCAAGCTCCTGTATCTTCTACCCAATGGAAGAGTAGAGAAGAGAGAATGTCCTGGGTGGGTGGGGTCTTTGATTATGCTGCCTGCTTCACCAAGACAAGAGGCAAAAACAGTCCAAGGAGGGGAGACTGGTGTCTGTGATGCGCTGGGCTGTGTCCACAACTCTGCAGCTTCGTGTGGTCTTGGGCAGAGCAGTTGCCATACCAAGCCGTGATACATCCTGATGGGATGTTTCCTATGGTGCATCAGTAAATGTTGGTGAGAGTCAAAAGGGACAAACCAAATTCCTTTAGCCTCCTGAGGAAGTAGAGGTGCTGGTGAGCTTTCTTGGCCATGGTATCCACGTGGTTTGTCCAGGACAGGTTGTTGGTGATGTTCACTCCCAGGAACTTGAAGCTCTCAACCCTCTCGACCTCAGCACCATTGATGTAGACAGGTGTATGTACACTGCATCCTTTCCTGAAGTCAAGGACCAGCTCTTTTGTTGACATTGAGGGAAAGGTTGTTGTCATGACACCATTCCATTAAGCTCTCTATCTCCTTCCTGTACTCTGACTCATCGCTGTTTGAGATATGGCCTACAACGGCGGTACCATCTGCAAACTTGTAGATGGAGTTAGAGCAGAATCTGGCCACACAGTCATGAGTGTATAGGGAGTAGAGTAGAGGGCTGAGGATGCAGCCTTGAGGTGCACCAGTGTTGAGAATAATCGTGCCGGAGGAATTGCTGCCTATCCTCACTGATTGCAGTCTGTTTGTTAGAAAGTCAAGGATCCAGTTACAGAGGGAGGTGTTGAGTCCTAGGTCTCAGAGACTGGTGACAAGCTTGCTTGGTATTATTGTATTGAAGGTAGAGCTGTAGTCAATAAACAATAGTCTAACGTAAGTGTTCTTACTGTTCAGATGCTCCAGAGCTGAGTGAAGGGCCAGGGAGCTGGCATCCTCTGTAGACCTGTTTGATGACAGGCAAATTGCAATGGGTCCAGGTTGTCTGGTAGGCTGGAGTTGATGTGTGCCATGACCAACCTCTCAAATCACTTCATGATGGTAGATGTCAGAGCCACTGGTCAGTAGTCATTGAGGCATGTTACCTTGCTTTTCCTTGGTACTGAGATGATAGTGGTCTTAAAACAGGAGGGAACCTGAGATTGCAGCAGGGTCTGATGGACTATTCCCAAAGCTGCTCCTTGAGGTGAGGGAGGAGATTGCTGAACCGTTGACTAGGATCTTTGAGTCCTCGTTGTCCACAGGAATGGTTTCGGAGGATTGGAAGGTGGCAAATATTGTCCCCCTTATTCAAAAAAGGTAGTAGGGATAGTCCAGGGAATGATATACCAGTGAGACTTATGTCTGTAGTGGGCAAGCTGTTGGAAAGGATCCTTAGGATCTATGGACATTTGTAGAATCATGGTCTGATCAGGGACAGCCAGCATAGCTTTGTGAAGGGCAGATCATGTCTCTCAAGCCTGATAGTGTTCTTTGAGGTGACCAGGAAGATTGAGCATAGTGCAGTAGATGTGGTCTACATTGATTTTGGTAAGGCATTAAACAAGGTTCTGCATGGTAGGCTTCTTCAGAAGGTCAGAGGCTAAGGGATCCAAGGTGGCTTGGCCTTGTGGATTCAGAACTGGCTTGCCTGTAGAAAGCAGAGGGTTGTGTTGGAGCGAGTGCATTCAGGTTGGAGGGCTGTGACTAGTGGTGTCCCACAAGCTACAAAACTCTAGTTCGACCACATTTAAGACCACAGACCACACTGTGTCCAGTTCTGGTTGCTTCATTATAGGAAGGACGTAGAAGTGTTGGAAAGGATGCAGAGGAGATATACCAGGATACTGCCTGGTTTAGGGAGTATGGTTTGAGGAGAGACGAAGGGAGCTCGGGCTTCACTCTTTGGAGAGAATGAGGATGAGGGAAGTCATGATAGAGGTGTACAAAATATTAAGAGGAATAGATAGAGTGGACAGCCAGCGCCTCTTTCCCAGGGCACCAATGCTCAATACAAGAGGGTATGGCTTTCAAGTCATGGGTGGGAAGTTCAAGGGAGATAGCAGAGGGAGGTTTTTTACCTAGAGAGTGGTTGGGGCATGGAATGCTCTGCCTGGGGTGGTGGTGGAGGCAGGTACATTGGTCAAATTCAACAGATTGTTAGATAAGCATATGGAGGAATTTAAAATAGAGGGATATGTGGGAGGTAGGGGTTATCTAGTCTTAGGTGGGATTTAAAGGTTGGCACAACATTGTGGGCCAAAGGGCCTGTATTGTGCTGTACTGTTCTATGATTTGATGATTCTATGATAACTGTTGCCGCACTACTGACACTCATCCTGTCAATGATTAAAAATGCCACATTTCACAATCAAAAAAGACTGCTGGAGAACTCACTGGGTCAGGCAGCATTTTTGGAGGGCAATGGACAGTTGATGTTTTGGGCACTTTATTTTTTCTCTGGATTCCAGCATCTGTAGTCTCTTGTGCCTTGCATTTCACAGTATTTGCATGTGTTTTCATGTGCTCGTGGATTGAACTAAATAGGTTTCCTTGTTTTTTTTATTTTTCATACTTGGTGTCCAAACAGTTTTTTACTAAATCTTGAATCCTACATGATTCTAAAATAGGATTCAAGAGCAGCTCTGTCTAACATCAAACTTGCTCAAAATGAAATGTCTGATCCAACATGAATAACTACAGCACATAGAGTCAGAGTTGCACAGCATGGCAACAGACCCTTTGACCCAACTGGTCCATGCTGATCAAATGCCCTCTAAGCCAGTCCCATTTGCCTGTATTTGGCCCACGTCCCTCTCAACCTTTCCTATTCATGTACCTGACGAAGTGCCTTTAAAATGTTGTTATTGTACTTGCCTCAACCACTTTCTCTGGCAGGTCATTCCACATACACACCACCCTCTGCTTTTTAAAAAAAAAGTTGTTGCCCCTCAGGTCCCTTTTAAATCTCTCCCCACTCACCTTAATCTCCTATACTCCAATGAATAAAGTCCTAACCTATCCAACTTTTCCCTATAACTCAGTCCCTCAAGTCCTGGTAACATCCTTGTAAATGTTTTCACTCTTTTGAGTTTAATAACATCTTTCCTAAAGGGTGACCAAAACTGTACACAATACTCCAAGTGCAGCCTCATCAGTGTTTTGTACAACAATAAAATAACATCTTAACTTCTATACTCAGTGCTTTGTCTGATGAAGGCCGGCATGTCCAAAGCCACCTTCACCACCCTGTCCAGCTGTGACTCCACTTTCAGGGAACCATGTACCTGAACTCAGAGGTTCCTCTGTTCTACAACACTCCCCATGGTCCTATCATTGACTTTGACTTTACCCAGCAAGGCAGATGTATTCTGAGTACCAGGATCCTACAGTTCACATTTTGCAACCCTTTCTTTGATATAGGTCTTCAACAGCAGTCTTGTCAAATGCTTGAACTGGGTTGAGTCTTGGATCTTGTCACAAAATATGAAAATCTCAGCATTCAATTTTGCCCTGCTATTGGGTATGATATAAATCACATTTGTACATGTGTCTTCCTTATAAATAGAAAACACACGGAATTTCATTAACATTGCATTTTCCATTGCATCCTTGAGCACTCGAGTGAAGGTAGTAAAGGATCTGTAACCTGAAGTGAAGAATTAGGGCTTAATAATACAATAACAAAGAAGGATTCTGCACTCGTATAGGAATATAGTGCAGGAGGGTGATAAAGAATTGTTTAATATTGAGAGTGTGAAGTAACAGTAACTTAGAAATTATGTCCAACTACAGGTGAAAGTGACACAGTCTTCCAGTACTCCAGCAAGCCATATTTTCTGATTGAATTCTGTAAGGATTTCTGTAGGAGAAATGTATCGTAGAATCAGCTGATACAAGTCCCCTATTTTAATGAAAGATATTAATTGTCATAGAGCACAACAACACAGAAACAGGTCCATTAGCCCATCTAGTCCATGCTGACCTGATCTTCAGCCTAGTTCCATCTACCTGCACCCGGGGCCATCCCTCCAAACCCCTCCCATCCATGCACCTATCCAAACCTCTTAAATGTTACAATTGAACCCGCATTCACCACTTCCGCTCTCGTTCCACACTTGCACCACCCTCTGAGTGAAGAAGTCCCCCCTCAGATTCCCCTTAAATATTTCACCTTTCACCCTAAACCTATGTCCTCTAGTTCTCATCTTACCCAACCTTAGGGTGAATGCATACAGGCTTTTTCCCCTATCTACACCCCTCATAATTTTGTATACTTCCATAAGATCTCCCCTCATTCTCCTGTGCTCCAGGGAATAAAGTCCTCACCTATTCAACCTTTCCCTATAACTCAGGCTCTCAAGTCCCAGCAACATCCTTGTAAATTTTCTCTACACTTTCAAGCTTATTGATATTTGTCCTGTAGGTAGATTACCAGAACTGCACACAATACTCTAAATTTGGCCTCACAGATATACAACTTCAACATAGCATCCCAACTCCTGTACTCAGTGCCCTGATTTATGAAGGCCAAAGTGCCAAAAGTTCTCTCTATGACCCTATCAACCTGTGACACCACTTTCAAGGAATTATGGATCTGTTTTCTTTGGTCCCTTTGTTCTACTGCACACCTCAGAGCCCTACCATTCACTGTGTAAGTCTTACCCTGGTTTGTCCTCCCAAAGTACAACACCTCCCACTTGTCTGCATTAAATTCCATCTGCCATTTTCCTGCCCATTTTCCCAGCTGGTCCAGATCACTTTGCAAGCTTTGATAGCCTTCCTGCTGTCCACTATGCCCCCAATCTTGGTGTCATCCACAAATTTGCTGATCCAGTTTACCACATTATCATCTAAATCATTAATATAAATGATAAACAACATTGGGCCCAGCACTGATTCCCGTGGCCCACCACTAGACACAGACCTCCAGTCAGAGATACAACCATCTACTACCACTCTTTGGCTTCTCCCACTAAGCCAATGTTGAATCCAATTGGCTACTTCATCCTAACTGCCAAGTGACTTAACCTTCTGGACCAGCCTCCCATGTGGGATTTTGTCAAAGGCCTTGCTAAAGTCCATGTAGACAACGTCCACTGCCTTTCCCTCTTCGACCTTCTTGGTAACCTCTTCAAAAAATTCTATAAGATTGGTTAGACATGACCACACACAAAGCCATGCTGGCTATCCGTAATCAGGCCCTGTCTATTCCAAATACTTATATCCTGTCCATCAGAATACCTTCCAATAATTTTCCCATGACTGACATCAGGCTCACCAGCCTATAATATCCTGGCTTATTCTTAGGGTCTTTCTTGAACAATGGAACAACATAAGATCTTTATTAATCACTTGTACATCGAAACACACAGTTAAATACATCTTTTTGCGTAGTGATTTGGGGGGCAGCCCGCAAGTGTTGCCACGCTTCCAGCGCCAACATAGCATGCCCACGACTTCCTAACCTGTACGTCTTTGGAATGTGGGAGGAAACCGGATCACCCGGACGAAACCCACGCAGATACAGGGAGAACGTACAAATTCCTTACAGACAGTGGCCCAATTTGAACCCGGGTCGCTGGTGTTGTAAAGCGTTACGCTAACCTCTACACTTGAGCTTGAGCTATCCTCCAGTCCTTCGGCATCTCACCCATTGCTAAGGACATTTTAAATATCTCTGCCAGGGCCCCTGCAATTTCTGCACCAGCATCCCCCAAGGTTACATGGTAAAATATGAATTGCATAAAAACATGACACAATGTAATCCAATTTCTGGGAACTGGTACAATAAATTTGTGCTTTGTAAGTAGGTTTCTAGGTTTTGCCAAGAAAAAGAGCATGACTGATACTGAAGTAATGAATGTTTGGATGTAATTATTGGAGGTTTGGAGTGAACAGGGGTTCCCACGGAAGGTACTAGAATGAGTGCTAGCTGAGAATAGATGAGGTGGGTGTTCGATGAGCAAATATGAGATAAGCCATGATTCGAAAATGTTTGTGATATCAAAAGATCCAAATGATTACATTGTTCAAGAAGGGAAACAGGGATAATGCTGGAAACTATAGACCGGGAGTTTCATATCAGTGGCAGGGAAGTTACTGGAGAGGACTCTTGGGGATAGGATTCATGAGCACTTGGGAAACCATGGCCTAATTAGGGATAGTCAGCATTGCTTTGTATGCAGCAAATCACGTCTCACTAAAATACCTGAGTTTTTTGAGGAGGCGATGAAGGTAAAGCTGTGGATCTTGTCTATATGGATTTTAATAAGGGATTTGACAAAGTCCCTCATGGGAGGCTCATCCAAAAGATTAAGATGCATGTGATCCATGGTGACTTAGTCGTTTTCCATTCAGAATTGTCTTGCCCATAGAAAACCGAGTTGTGGTTAATGGGACTTATTCTGGCTGGAGGTCCATGACCAGTGGTGTTCCGCTTGGGTCCGTTCTGGGACCTCTGCTGTGTGTGATAGACATAAATGACCTGGATGAAAATGTGGATGTGTGGGTTTAAGTTTGCAGATGATACAAAGATTGATGGCATTGTAGAGAGTGTAGGAGATTGCTAAAAGATATAGTGGGTTATAGATCAGTTTCAGCTATGGGCAGAGAAATGGCAAATGGAGCTTAATCCAGCCAAGTGTGAGGTGTTGCACTTTGGGAGATCAAATGTAATGGAACAATACACAGATAATGGCAGGAACATTAACAGCGTTGATGTACAGAGGGATCTTGGGGTCCAAGTCCATAGCTCCCTGAAAATGTCTGTGCAGGTTGATAGGGAGGTAAAGAAGATGTATGGCGTGCTTGCCTTTATTAGTTGAGGCACCGAGTTCAAGAGTCAGGAAGTTATGCTGCAGCTTTCTAAAACTCTGGTTAGGCCACATCTGAAGTATTAGATTCAGTTCTGGTCACCCCGTTATAGGAAGGATATTGAGGCTTTGGAGAGGGTGCAGAAGAGGTTCACCAGGATGCTGCCTCGATTAGAGAGCATGTGTGATAATGAGAGGTTGGACAAACTTGGGTTATTTTCTCTGGAGCAGCGGAGGCTGAGGGGAGACCTGATAAAAGATTACAAAATTATGAGAGGCAGAGATAGAGAGCCAGAATTTCTCTCTGGGGGTTGAAATGTCTAATACTGGAGGACATGCATTTAAGGTGAGAGGGGGATTTCAAGGGAGATGTGCAGGGACAATTTTTTGCACAGAGAGTGGTGGGTTCCTGGAATGTGCTGCCTGGGGTGGTGGTGCAGGCAGATACGCTAGAAGCGTTCAAAAGGCTCTTAGGCACATGAATATGCAGAGAATGGAGAAATAGAGACCTTGTGTGGGACATTTAATTACTAGTTTAATTTGTTTGGCACAACATTGTGGACCAAAGGGCCTTTTCCTGTGCTGTACTATTTGTATGTTCTATGTTGCATTTGAAGCTGGCAAAGATATCTTTACTAGTCACACGTACATCGAAACACACAGAGAAATGCATCTTTTGCGTAGAGCATTCTGGGGGCAGCCCGCAAGTGTCACCATGCTTCCGCTGCCAACATAGCATGCCCACAACTTCCTAACCTGGAATATGGGAGGAAACTGGAGCACCTGGAGGAAACCCACGTAGACACGAGGAGAATTTACAAACTCCTTACAGACAGTGGCGGGAATTGAACCCGGGTTGCTGGCATTGTAATAACGCTACGCTAACTGCTACACCACCATGACAGTCGGTCCACCAGATGCCTTATTGACCAAAGTAGGTTTCCAGATGTATCAGTTAAGTCTGCAGTGCTGTCTGCCCTGGTCAGATCCACTTCTCACTCTGGTTCTCTTTCCTTTATATGAAATTTTTTGCTTGCTAGTGGTGTTTTATATTTACAATTTCATTGGCTCCTTTGTATTCTCAGTCTCAGTTGTACCCTGTTGCTGAACTTTCAAAGGCAGGTTATATTTGTTGTCTTCCAGACTTTCTATTAATTACACAGGCAATCATTGGCCTTTTATTGAACTGGACAAACCTCATTTATCAACACCAGAAAGAATGAACCGAACTTCTTCCAAATAATTCATTTGTACAATTATAACCAGCGCAAAAAGTCTGGGTGAAATCATTTTACTGGCTTTTTTAGAAATACAAGAAACAAGAAGTGGAATCTAGAAAACTCTCCACAACAGAAGGTCTAACTTCTCTTTAGTTTAGAACTCATTACACTTGGTTTTTTTCAGTGCATGGATGCATACTGTAGTTGAATGTTTTGTTGCAATGTATCAAAATCCAACATTTTAAGTGAAAAATAAGCTTTTTTTTCAATTATGTTTTGGAGTGCGCTTCAAAGATTCAAATTTAAACCAAGAGCATGATACTTTTTTGTCTGAGAATTGTCAATCCTTTTTACCTCTGTACAAAATTTCAGTGTGCAGTAATTCACCACTGGGTTTGTTTACTTCTATGTATCTGACTAGTGAGAAACCATTCACTCAACATCAGCTTGCGTGAGACCTCTTGATTTAGAGACATTAGGTTATTATGCAGGATTCATGATTTTACATCAGCATCAGCTTCTGCTGATTGATGAGACCTCATCAACCATCCTGCCCACTGAATGCATTCAGTGTGATAAAGCTGTCTGTCGTCAATGGTGATGGTGCTGTGGAGGAAGTTTGCTATATATGGCAAGTCGAATGAATGATGTCACTACAATAGATGGTTGAAATCTTCACAAGGATCAAATAAGAATTGAAATTTACTATAATAATTACAACATAGAAGACAGGATCTTTTAGAATACCTTCTTAACCTAATATCTGATACAATAATTATAGCACTGCTATCAATTTTTATTGATGTGATAACTGGTCTAGAATAAACATACAGCAAACAGAGATTCCATAATGGAAGGAGGTTCAGATCCAGGTTTTGCTTCGTACCTTGCATATGGAACATGCATTGCAATTCTCTGCTAACCACACTGCTGCAGTATAGTGTTTTTTTGCAGTCCGAATAGCAGTGTAGTCAAAGTAGAGTGCACGAGGATGGAATAAATATGCCACTTGATTATTGGTCTGATCATTTTTACAAAAAAAAAGCAATCACCCTTTTCTGCTGAATATGTTTCTCGTTACTGTGTGGCAGCAAGAAAATCTTAAATATTAGGACTTTACTGGGGTACACTAAATAATCTTGGAAGGTAAGTCCGGGGCAACTCTTTCATTTTTCTATATTGCTATATTACAATGCAATGTTTTTTTATTAAATCAAATTCCTTGGGAAGGAAGAGTGACAGCCTTGCATTTGTGAATTAAAATTTTCATGTTACAGGTTTTGAATGGTGCTCATGCTTTGAAATATGTTTCAAGTGGAAAATGTCATGCCAGTGATAGAGATTGTTCTTTAGATTTGTACTTATTCATCATTCCAATGTGCTATAGCACAGTGTGGTCCACCAATTGCTATTAGCAGCTATGGTTCAGTACCTAAGCACTGGGTAATGGCAGACATGGCTGAATATCTGGCAGATGAACTCCTTTATCTATTTGGCTACATGGCCATCATCAAATGTTTCATTTTTATTTGATGACATTTCTAATTGAAATGACTGACATCTGTGTTATTTTCTTCACGAGCCATAGATGGCATAACTGTTTGAAAAAATGTGTTGCTCAGTAACAGAACATAATTCTACATATTCACCATGGAGACCCAATTGTCCAAAAATCTTCTAAAGTATAACGAAAGAAAATTCAACACAAAGTATTAATTGTGTATCTCAGCAGCATAAAGGACATTTATCATAGCAATACCTCAGATATGAACTTTGAAATTCACATTTATGCTACAGAATGAACTGATCATTTCGTTATTATTTCTCCTGTCCATCTTTGCCATAATAAAGTGCCTAGGAAGTAGTTGGTTTTGTATTTTAATTGTAATCTTAGTGGAAGTGTTGTGCAGATGGCCAGTCCGTGGTGTATGCTCAAGTACGTGTCGAAAATCTGCAGTGGTTTTATTAGCAATTTGTTCCCTTTGAGATTTCCATTGAACACGATTGAGACTTTATTGGCAGATGACATGAGGCATTGACATCTCAGTCACCTCCCAGTTTAATGGAGATTAGGAGAGGATGAGGCTGAAACAATAGTTTGAAAGTTAGCCAGCAGTACAGTTAGGGGAGCAAGTCCAGATCCAAGTGGCAACAGGGAGGTTAAAACTCAACTGTTTATAGATGCACACAGACAATGGCTTTGGTTAATTCTGAACTCAGTGTACAGAGAAAAAAACAATAATTTGCAGATCAAGCAGGGAGGATGCTGCATTTTGTTAAGATCTGTGTACTGCCAGCAGCAATACATCTCCAACATTACACAATCTTTTCTCTTCAATGATGTGTTCAACTAGTTGCCTATCTTCACTGATGAGAAATATGCATGAGCCTACAAAGCTATTAATGCGTTTTCCTCAAGTCAGGAGTTTGGACTTCTTGCAATAAGTATCTACATTAACAGCCTACATATATACTTACACAAATAAACAGTCTACATCTGCACTCTTTTCCCCAGGGTAGGGGAGTCCAAAACTAGGGGCCATAGATTTAGGGTGAGAGGGGAAATATTTAAAAGGGACCTGAGGGGCAACTTCTTCACACAGAGGGTGGTGAGTACATGGAACGAGCTGCCAGAGGAAGTGGTTGAGGCAGGTACGACTGTATCATTTAAGAAGCACTAGGATAGGTACATGGAGGGCAGTGCTTGGAGGGATATGGGCCGAACAGGGGAAATTGGGACCAGCTGGGTGGGCACCGTGGTCGGCATGGACTGGTTGGGCAGAAGGGCCTGTATCCGTGCTGTATTGTTCCGTGGCTCTATGATTCTATAATAGTTGCACAGAATGTATTTATGTTCCTCAAGGCATGTTTGAAACTTTAATGTACATTTTCCCTTGTAAAGAATATTACAACAGCCTAATTTTATATTAAGTCACTGCAGACATGTCATTGATAGTCCAGATTTGAAAGGAGACATATTCATTTTGTTCTCACACTTGCAGGTTTTGTTTGAAGCTAATGCCTTTGTGAATTGCTCACTCAGTGGGAGTTAGCATAGATTCAATAGGCTCACTGGCCTTCTCCTGTGCCTTAACAATTCTGCGATTCTATAAAATGGCCAATTTTAAATTCTGTCACTTCTTGTTATTTGCAGGTGACCATTATATTACTGCAAAATAGTAAAATAAAAATAATGAATGTAATGCAGAAATAAAAATGCTTTATTCGAAAGCTGATCATGCTGAGTAATAAATACTGGTTCTAACTTGCAAAATAATAGAATCAATGGCAAGAATCCTGATCAGTTATATTATAGCCTGAAGCCTTTGATAAATTCACCCCTTTGTGAATCAAGATATTTCAGGAATTGGAAGTTGTTCATGTTCCTATAAATCTGAAAATAAATAACTATGTAGCTGATTGAGTAAATGATCCATACATTGTTAAAGGAGATTATTGATTTGTGGCAGAATCCCATAGTGACTATTATTGCTATTGTTGTGGAATACCAGCCAAAACATCCTGTCAGCGCCATTAGTATTTAACATGTTCTGTTATATTGAAGTACTTTAACAACTTAGAAAGATACAACAGGAAAGATGCTGACTGGTTTGAATGATTTTCTATCACATGCTGAGAAACCTTTGCTAATTTATCCCAGAATACTGTGTGGGAGTTTATCTAAAGAGGTGGATCTTTCAGGTAATAGATCATAAAATAAATGCGATTGGACATGGAGGAGAAAAAATTAACTTGTTAGTTTATTTTTTCTCTTGGGGTTGCTGACGGGTTGGCACATGGACAACCCCTTTTATAACTGATATATGGGCAAAGATGAGCAAATACAAGAAAGGTTATGTTATGAATCCTGTTAGGCCTACAAAAGTATCTGTGGAATACGACTGAACAGGAGTGGATTGTTGGATCAATATTCTGCAGCATTTAACCCAATTGCTTCCCAAGGAGACAGAAGATTTCCCTTTCATGCAGTTCAGCAACTCCCCGATTCCATAGTTTGCTATACCTGTCATTAAAGTTCATTAGATTTTTGAGATAATCCAGGTCACTGCCTTTTCTCGCTATGCTTTCAACAACTCCTCTCTCGGTTGGTTGTATGTCTGTACCTGGTAGGGTATAATCTGGAGAAAAAGTAGGGTTAGGTAAGAGAGAAACATGAGATTGAACAAATCAGCTTGTGTGTGGATAGTGGTCGATATCTCTTTCTGTTACATGAATATTTATAAATGTATTTTAAAATGTAGCTCCTTTGGAATTTATTTTTAAAAATGCAAAGGTAATTACGTAATGACAAATTTTGTTTTTTCACTCTGTCACAAATGATAACCCTACAGTTTTTTCACTGCCTCAATTCCTCCAGTTACATAATATTTTTATGTTCCTTGATTTTGCATCACGCCTTCCGATGTGGTTACCATGGTGAATCCAGAAAATTATGCTTACATTTCTTACATTCTTTTCCTATTTGCACTACAAGGTAAAGCTTGAAAAATACTAAGAGAAAATGTACGACTTTCAGCATTATAATTAGCAATATTTGTTTTGCTAAAGAAATAGATTATGTTTACAAAATAACCTGTATTCACCATCTCTTTCATAACTCTGTTAGGCTCTTTATTTTATTCTGACAGTGGTTGGCTATCTAATTTACCAGTTGGTCTTCCAATCAACAACAAGGGTGCCAGAGTACATAATTATATCAGGTCTAAACTAGAGCAACTAAACCTTTAGTGAGGTGAAGCAGAGGGACTGCTAATTTGGGAGTTTGTATTTATCTGTCATTCAGCAGAAAACACATTTTGTTATTGCTCTGATAGCTGATGAACTTTATAGAATGCTTTTTTATTTCTCTAACAGCCATATATAGAAAACAATGGCTGCTTATTTCATTTATGTGAAGAAAAGTCTCATTTTGTTTGCGTGAGCACCACAATGTACATAACTTGTGTAAAGACTATCTCATCAATACATTTTTTAATCAATAATTAACAAGTACTAATCTGTAAGGTGCTGGTGGCAGGAGTCCAGAAAATTGAGTGTGTTGCTAACCCAACTGACGTGCTTTGGGCTGGAATAACACAGCATTCCAGCTTCACCTCCTTTGCCCACCTTGGTTAACTCTCAGTAAGCTGTAGCCAGGTGATGAGAAAAGAAACAGTTGGCAGCAGACCAGAGCTCCCCACAGATAGGAAGATCTGAACTATCAGATTATCCCACCCTCTAATTACAAATCATCATTGCTCTTGAAACAATCCCACTCTCCCCACAGCAGTAAGTTAATAGATTTTAGAAGATGTAAGAAAAAGTAGAAACTGCACTTATTGTAAAGTATATTCACTTGTACAGAATAAACTTCACTAATTTTCACGATGCAAATTTTGGACTTCATTTTGCTTAGGGTTTTTCAACTGAAAACCCTGTTGATTCTGTTCATCAGCCTATACCTAAATTTTGCTTGCATAATCGTGGCTAAGTTCGAAGAAAACCACAAATTAAAGAATGATTTGGTCCAAGTGTTATTAGATAAACTTCCATCTCAAGGTGACCATCAGGAGAAATGAGAAATCAGAAACTTTATCATCCAGGTTTGTTAGAATGTGGAAACTTTTTCTATAGGTAATGACTGATGTTATTAAATTATCAAAGCATTTGGAAAGGATATTATTGTGTGTTTGAAGTAACATCATTTTCATTTGGTGTCTGTGTTTTCACCTTCATTAAAACCACCAAAACTCAGCAAAAAGTGTTGCATTTCAGTCAGATTTCCTAAACCAGACGAGTGGTGCCAGATTTGCCCAAACCAGTGGTGGGCAAAATACTGGAGAAGATTCTTAGAGACAGGATTTTTGGGCATTTGGAGAAGCATAGACTGATTAGGGACAGTCAGCATGGCTTTGTGAGGGGCAGGTTGTGCCTCACGAGCCTGATTGAATTTTTTGAGGATGTGACAAAGCACTTTCATGAAGGTAGAGCAGTGGATGTGGTGTACGTGGATTTCAGTAAGGCGTTTGATAAGGTTCCTCATGGAAGGCTCATTCAGAAAGTCAGGAGGCATGGGATCCAGGGAAACTTGGCTTTGTGGACTCAGAATTGGCTCGCCCATAGAAGACAGAGGGTGACGATAGATGGAGCGTATTCTGACTGGAGGTTGGTGACCAGTAGTGTTCCACAGGGATCTGTTCTGGGACCCCTGCTCTTTGTGATTTTTAGAAATGACTTGGATTAGGACGTGGAAGGGTGGGTTAGTTAGTTTGCAGATTACACGCAGGTTGGTGGTGTTGTGGATGGTGTAGAAGGCTGCTGTAGGTTACAACAAGATATTGATAGAATGCAGAGCTGGGCTGTGAAGTGGCAGATGGAGTTCAACCCAGAAAAGTGTGAAGTGATACACTTTAGAAGATTGAATTTGAAGGCAGAATACAAGGTTAATGGCAGGACTCTTAGCTATGTGGGGGAAACAGAGGGATCTTGGGGTCCATGTCTGTAGATCCCTCAGGGTTGCCATGCAGGTTGATAGCATTGTTAAGGCGGCATATGGTGTGTTGGCCTTCATTAGTCAGGGTATTGAGTTCAAGAGCCACCAGGTAATGTTGCAGCTCTATAAAACTGGTTAGACCACACTTGGAGAGTTCTGGTCACCTCATTATAGGAAGGATGTGAAAGCTTTAGAGGGGGTGCAGAGGAGATAAGATACCTTTATTAGTCACATGTACATCAAAACACACAGTGAAATACATCTTTTGCATAGAGTGTGCTGGGGATAGCCCGCAAGTGTCGCTATGCTTCTGGTGCTAACATAACATGCCCACAACTTCCTAACCTGTACGTCTTTGGAATATGGGAGGAAACCGGAGCACTTAGAGGAAACCCACACAGACACGGGGAGAACGTACAAACTCCTTACAGACAGCAGCCAGAATCGAACCTGGGTTGCTGGCGCTGTAATACCGTTATGCTAACAGCTACACTACCGTGATTTACTAGGATACTGTCTGGATTGGAGAGCATGTCTTATGAGGATAGGTTGAGTGAGCTCGGGCTCTTTTCTTTGGATAGAAGGAGGATGAGAGGTGACTTGATAAAAGTGTACAAGATGATAAGAGGCATCGATCGAGTGGACAGTCAGAGACTTTTTCCCCAGGGTGAAAATGCCTCACACAAAGGGGACATAATTTTAAGGTGATTAGAGGAAGGTATAAGGGGGATGTCAGGGGTAAGTTTTTTTTTTTACACAGAGAGTGATGGGTGCATGGAACACACTGCTGGCAGAGGTTGTGGGGGCAGATACATTAGGGACATTTAAGAGACTCTTAGCTAGAAACTTGAGTGATAGAGAAATGGAGGGCTATGTGGGAGGGAAGGGTTAGATAGATCTTAGAGCAGGATAAAATGTTGGCACAACATCGTGGGCCAAAGGGCCTGTACTGTGATGTTCTGTTCTATGTTCAGACAGGTAGGTGTGAGATAACCAAAATGCACCATTTGCAGCATGAGGTATGATTTTCAAGACCTCTTCTGAATGAGACAGGTAATATATAACACAAGTGATGCTGCCACATCAGTAGATTTAATCGTTAAAAGTGCATAGATTTTAAAACTAAAGCTAACACACAGAAAGGAGATAGCACTTTGGGGTTTTATCCACTGAAGATTTGAGTGACGTTTAGAATATTTTAAAGAACAGAAAGCTGAGTTCACTTTCTTGATCACTTAAGGACATTGATTCTGACTGCTGAGGTCAAGTTTCAGCTTATTGCTATTGGCAGAAACCAGCTGTTAGTGTGGCTCAAAGAAGACACCAAATACAAACTGGACAATTGCATATTGAGCATTAACTTGCTGTGGTTGGGCACTTAACCACATCTGCAGTGAAACTAGTCCTCACATGCTGAAGTGTTTTTTCCTTGGCATGTTTCAACAAGTATGAGCTGGTAAAAGTGTAGAGCTTCTGTTACTGATTAGATTGAAGCACTGAGAATTAAATAGGACATAGATTGAGAAGAATGTGCAAATTAAAGTAGATAAATTCAATGTCAAATCAGGTAGAGTGATGAAAACAAAATGAATTAAGAAAGAAAATTAAAGTCTATGTATACTTTACATTTTTGAAAATTAAAGCCACAAAGAATTATGTACCAAAAATGTTAATTATCTATGCCATACATTTGGCTGAAAATTCATCTTGTCACTTTCTCAGTGTTAGCAATCTCATCTGTAATGCTCCCTGTTTTAGGAACAGTGAGAATTAGGGGCCAGATTTCTGACATAGGAAGCACTTTCCCTAACAGCTGTGACATCAGTAAATGATCCTGAAAGGATTGAATCACAATACAAGTTTAACTCTTTCAGCTGCTGGGGGGTCTTGGTAAGGAAAGTGCACAATGCAATGATGAGAAAGCAGTGGCAGAATCTTTCAAGTTTCAAATTTATTGTTGTCACAGGTACACACACGGTATAAATGCCATGAAAAATAGCTTTATGCAGCAGTAGCACAGTACATTACTAGATGAGGAACAACACAAGTTGACAAATGTAAATTAACATAAATTACACACAACTTACACAAAATAAATGTAATGACACCAGTGCAAGATTGAGAGACAAAAAATATCGTTCAAGGTCGTGTTTGGGTTTTTAGGTGGGTTCAAGAACCTGATGGCAGTGGGGAAGAAGCTGTTGTTGAACCGTGAGGTGTGGGTCTTCAGGCTCCTGTACCTCCTGCCTGATGCCAACATCGAGAAGAGGGCACAGCCCAGATGGTGGGGTCCCTAATGTATGTCTCCTTCCTGAGACATCGCCTTTTGTAGATGTCCTCAATGATGGGGAGACCTGTACCCATGATGGAACTGGCTGAGTCCCATCACTCTCTGTAGCCTCTTGCATTACTGTGCATTGAAATTTCCATACCAGGCCATGATACAACTAGTCAGGATGCTTTCCAAATGGTGATCCACTTCAGGCACCTATAACTCTGATTCTATCTCCGAGCTCCCTAAGTTCAGCTTGTAGGACCACATCCGGCTTTCTTCCTATATTGTTGGTACCTACATTCACCACAACAACTGGCTATTCACCCTCCTCCTCTGGAATGCCCTGCAGCTGCTCCGAGACATCCCTTACCCTTACACCTGGGAGCAACACACCAACCAGGAGTCCCGTTTGTGGCCACAGAAGCTACTGTCTATTCCCCTTACCATGGAATCCCCTAACACTGTAGCTCTGCCACTCTTTCTCCTGCCCTCCTGTGCTACTCACAGTGCCATGATCCTGGCTACTGCTGCTGCCTTCCCCTGATGAGCCATCTCCCCAACAGTATCCAAAGCGGTATATCTGTGGATTCTGTGGAAGCAGGAAAGAAACTCGGAAGGTATTTTGCCTCCCAGGTGCCAGGGTGCGGGATGTTTCAGATCGTGTCCAAGATATCCTGAAGGGGGAGGAAGAACAGCCAGAGGTTGTGGTACATATTGGTACCAACTACATAGGTTGGGAAAGGAATGAGGTCCTGAAAAAAGACTATAGAGAATTAGGAAGGAAGTTGAGAAGCAGGACCTCAAAGGTAGTAATTTCCAGATTGCTGCCTGTGCTAAGTGACAGTGGGTATAGGAACAGAATGAGGAGGAGGTTAAATGCGTGGCTGAGGGATTGGAGTAAGGAGCAGGGATTCAGATGTCTGGATCATTGGGGCCTCTTTTGGGGCAGGTATGACCTGTTCAAAGAGGACGGGTTGCACTTGAATCCCAGGGGGACCAATATCCTGGTTGGGAGGTTTGCGAAGGCTACTGGGGAGAGTTTAAACTAGAATTGTTGGGGGGTGGGATCCGAACTGGAGAGACTGGGGAAGAGGTGTTTGGCTCTCAAATAGGGAAAGCTAGTAGTAGGTACGATAGGCAGGTGATAGAGAAGGGACGTGCTCAGACCGACGGTTTGAGATGTGTTTATTTTAACGCAAGGAGTATTGTGAACAAGGCGGATGAGCTTAGAGCTTGGATCGATACTTGGAGCTATGATGTGGTGGCCATTACGGAGACTTGGATGGCTCAGGGACTGGAATGGTTGCTTCAAGTGCCGGGTTTTAGATGTTTCAGAAAGGACAGGGAGGGAGGCAAAAGAGGTGGGGGAGCGGCACTGTTGATCAGAGATAGTGTCACGGCTGCGGAAAAGGTGGACGTTGTGGAGGGACTGTCTATGGAGTCTCTGTGGGTGGAGGTTAGGAACAGGAAAGGGTCAATAACCTTACTGGGTGTTTTTTATAGGCCGCCCAATAGTAACAGGGATATTGAGGAGCAGATAGGGAAGCAGATCCTAGAAAGGTGCGAGAATAACAGTTGTTGTGATGGGAGATTTTAATTTCCCAAACATCGATTGGCATCTCCAGACAGTGAGGGGTTTGGATGGGGTGGAGTTTGTTAAGTGTGTTCAGGAAGGATTCTTGACACAATATGTAGATAGGTCTACAAGAGGAGAGGCTGTGCTTGATTTGGTATTGGGAAATGAACCTGGTCAGGTGTCAGATCTCTCAGTGGGTGAACATTTTGGTGACAGTGATCATAATTCTATCTCCTTTACATTAGCACTGGAGAGAGATAGGAACAGACAGACTAGAAAGGTGTTTACTTGGAGTAAAGGGAATTATGAGGCTCTCAGGCAGGAAACTGGAAGATTAAATTGGGAACAGATGTTCTCAGGGAAAAGTTCAGAAGAAATGTGGCAAATATTCAGGGGATATTTGTGTGGAGTTCTGCATAACCATGTTCCAATGAGACAGGGGAGTCACGAGAGGACACAGGAACCGTGGTGTACAAAGGCTATAATAAATCTAGTCAAAAGGAAAAGAAAAGCTTACAAAAGGTACAGAGAGCTAGGTAATGTTAGAGATCTGGAAGAGTACAAAGCTAATAGGAGCTTAAGAAGGAAATTAGGAGATCCAGAAGGGGACGTGAGAAGGCCTTGGCGGGCAGGATTAAGGAAAATCCCAAGGAATTCTACGAGTATGTGAAGAGCAAGAGGATAAGATGCGAAAGAATAGGGCCTATCAAGTGCAACAGTGGGAAAGTGTGCATGGATCAGAAGAAATGGCGAAGGTACTTAATGAATACTTTACATCAGTATTCACTACAGGAAAAGATCTGGGGGATTGTAGTGGGGACTTGCAGCAGGCTGAAAAGCTTGAGCATGTGGATGTTAGGAAAGAGGAGGTGCTGAAACTTTTGGAAAGCATCAAGTTGGATAAGTCGCCGGGACCGGAGGAGATGTACCCTAGGCTGCTATGGGATGTGAGGGAGGAGATTGCGGAGCCTCCAACGATGATCTTTGCATCGTCGATGGAGACAGGAGAGGTTCTGGAAGATTGGAGGGATGCGGATGTTGTTCCTTTATTCAAGAAAGGGAGTAGGGGTAGCCCAGGGAATTATAGACCAGTGAGTCTTACCTCAGTGGTTGGTAAGCTAATGGAGAAGATCCTGAGAGGCAGGATTTATGAACATTTGGAGAGGTATAATATGATTAGGAATAGTCAGCATGACTTTGTCAAGGGCAGGTCCTGCCTTACGAGCCTGATTGAATTTTTTGAGGATGTGACTAAACACATCGATGAAGGGAGAGCAGTAGATGTAGTAGATTTCAGCAAGGCATTTGATAAGGTGCCCCATGTAAGGCTTATGAGAAAGTAAGGAGGAATGGGATCCAAGGGGACATTGCAGTGTGGATCCAGAACTGACTGGCCAACAGAAGGCAAAGAGTGGTTGTTGAAGGGTCGTATTCTGCGTGGAGGTCGGTGACCAGTGTTGTACCTCAGGGATCTGTTCTGGGACCCTTGCTTTTTGTGATTTTTATAAACGACCTGGATGAGGAAGTGGAGGGGAGGGTTAGTAAGTTTGCAGATGACAGGAAGGTTGGGGGTGTTGTGGATAGTTTGGAGGGCTGTCAGAGGTTACAGAGGGACATAGATAGGATGCAAAGTTGGGCTGAGAAATGGCAGATGCAGTTCAACCCAGATGAGTGTGAAGTGGTTCATTTTGGTAGGTCAAATATGATGGCAGAATATAGTATTAATGGTAGGACTCTTGGCAGTGTGGAGGATCAGAGGGATCTTGGGGTCCGAGTCCATAGGACGCTCAAAGCGGCTGCTCAGGTTGACTCTGTGGTTAAGATGGCATATGGTGTATTGTCCTTCATCAAACGGGGAATTGAATTTAGGTGCCGAGAGATATTGTTGCAACTATATAGGTCCCTGGTCAGACCCCACTTGGAGTACTGTGCTCAGTTCTGGTCACCTCACTACAGGAAGGATGTAGAAGCCATAGAGAGGGTGCAGAGGAGATTTACAAGGATGCTGCCTCGAATACGGAGCATGCCTTATGAAAGGTTGAGGGAACTCGGCCTTTTCTCCTTGGAGCGATGGAGGATGAGGGGGGACCTGATAGAGGTGTATAAGAGGCATTGATCGGGTGGACAGTCAGAGGCTTTTCCCTGGGGCTGAAATGGTGGCCACAAGGGGACATAGGTTTAAGGCGCTGGGGAGTAGGTATAGAGGAGATGTCAGGGGTAAGTTTTTTACTCAGAGAGTGGTGGGTGCGTGGAATGGGCTGCCGGCAACGGTGGTGGAGGCGGATATGATAGGGTCTTTTAAGAGACTGTTGGATAGGTACATGGAGCTGAGTAAAATAGAGGGCTATGGGTAAGCCTAGTAATTTCTAGGGTAGGGACATGTTCGGCACAGCTTTGTGGGCCGAAGGGTCTGAACTGTGCTGTAGTTTTTCTATGTCTCTATCTGTTTTGTAGAGCAATGACCTCAGGGACTCCTGCACTACCTTCCTGCTACTGTTCTGCCTGCTGGTCACCCATTCCCTGTCTTTCCCTGGGCCTTTAAACTGCAATGTGACCGATTCATTAAACGTGCTATCCACAACATTCTCAGCATCACAGATGCTCCAAAGTGAATCCATGCACAGCTCCAGTGTTGTCATTGCAGTCTGTTCGGAGCTGCAGCAGGACACACTTCTTGCACATGTAGTCATCAGGGACACTGGCAGCCTCCCTGAATTCCCACGTTGTGCAGGAGGAGCATGACTAGTTAACAGCGTTATTAGCTGCTGATAATTAGCTAATTAGCCAATCACTTATTAACTAACAGTTAGGTGACTTACCCCTTAAATTCCTGCAAGCAAGGAGACTCTTCTTTTCAATTCTTCTGCTGTCACTTCAAGTCACCACTCCTTGGCCTCCACCTCTTCTCGCCATTCCAACACTGGTCCATACCAAAATGCCTGCTGCAGTTGACCCTTACTACTTTTTATTGGCTGCTGTTAACTAGCCAATGAGCCAACCAACTATTAACAACTTGCAAATGTGCCTCTTTTAGACTAGTGAGTTTCAAGGGAAACTCACAAGTACAGAGATTCATCTCTTTTCAAATATCCTGCTCCAAATCCTGCTCCAACTCCTGATTCCTGCAAGGTGAAAGTCACAAGTATGTCATGTGCCTTCTTTACCACCTTATCCACTTGCATAACCACTTTCATAGAACATTACAGCACAGTACAGGCCCTCTAGCCCACAATGTTTTTGCTGACATTTTATCCTGCTCTCAGATCTATCTAACCCTTTCCTCCCACACTGCCCTCCATTTCTCTATCATTCATGTGTCTGTCTAAGAGTCTCTTAAATGTCCCTAATGTATCTGTCCCCATAACCTCTGCAGGCAGTGAGTTCCACACACCCACCACTCTCTGTGGTGGGTATGTGGAACTCACCTTCCTCCAATCACCTTAAAATTATGTCCCCTCATGTTAGTCATTGTCGCCCTGTGAAAAAGTCTCTGACTGTCCACTCGACCTATGACTCTTATCATCTTGTACACCTCTATCAAGTCACCTCTCATCCTCCTCCTCTCCAAAGAGAAAAGCCCTACCTCACTCAACCTATCCTCATAGGACATGGTCTCCAATCCAGGCAGCATCCTGGTAAATCTCCTCTGCACCCTCTCCAAAGCTTCAACAACCTTCCTATAATAAGGCAACCAGAACTGAACACAATACTCCAAGTGTGGTCTGACCAGAGTTCTATAGAGCTGCAACATCACCTAATGGCTCTTGAACTCAGTCTCCTGACTAATGAAGGCCAACACATCATACGCCTTCTTAACAACGCAATCGACTTGTGCGGCAACCTTGAGGGATCTACGGACATGGACCCCAAGATCCCTCTGTTCCTCCACACTGCTAAGAGTCCTGCCATTACCCTTGCATTCTGCCTTCAAATTCGACCTTCCAAAGTGTATCACTTCACACTTTTCTGGGTTGAACTCCATCTGCCACTTCTCAGCACATGTCTGCATTTTATCAATATCCTGTTGTGACCTACAGCAACCTTCTGCACTATCCACAACACCACCAACCTTTGTATCATCAGCAAACTTACTAACCCACCCTTTCACATCCTCATCTAAGCCATTTATCAAAATCACAAAGAGCAGGTATCCCAGAACAGATCCCTGCGGAACACCGCTGGTATCTTTCAGTGAACTATGGACCTGGCCTTCAAGATCCCTCTGTACCTCAATGCTATTAAGGGGTCTACCATTAACTGTATACTTTCTCCTTTCATTTGACTTCCCAATATTGAACATCAGCTCCAACCTCATGTTGAGGGGTGACCTTACAGAGGAGTATAAAATCATGAGAGGCATAGAAAGAGTGAATGCACACAGTCTTTTTCCCAGGGAAAGGGAACAAAAAACAAGAGGGCATTGGTTTAAGGTGAGAGGAGGGAGATTTAAAAGGGACAATGAGCTTTCAGAGGAAGTAGTTGAGGCAAGTACAATAACAACATTCAAAAGACATTTGGATAAGTACATGAATCAGAAAGGCTGAGAGGGATATGGGCTAAGTGCAGCCAAATGGGACTAGCTTGGTGGGCACCATGGTTGGTATGGACAAGTTGGGTCGAAGAACCTGTTCCCGTGCTGTGTGACTCCTTGACTCCATGACTCTATGAATCAGTGGGGATGCTGCATCTCTCCCAAAAAACCCCAAATCCTCAAAAGGCAAATGCAAGAGTTTATGAAGTCCAAGTCAGGATCACCCCTCACTCAAACTATGCCACAAAATTCTTGCAGTATTTTTCTGCTGTTATATTTCATTAAGGACAGTTCGCTGTTCACTGCTGCACTGCAGAAGTCAACTAAGACTCAGCTGACACAATTGGGAATCTTCCAGGGACATATATCTATGAGGGCATTCAAAGAGAACTTTGAATTCCAAGCACACACCTCACCAGAAACAAATTCTGGGATGGCTGATGTCATTTGAGCAAAGGGGAAGCCACAAGATCAATGCCAGGGTACACTATCCTGCACGGAAATATGTTCACACGTTATTAGTGATTGGCAGTAACTCACTTAGAAATGTGCACAAAATCGGTTAATCCTGTGAATATGCAATGCTGAATTTTGTTTTTGGATTAGCCCAGATGAATTTCTTGGATTTTGTGTCATTAAGAAGATACTCAAACTTGAAAAAAGCCAGATTTTCTGGGGTGAATTTAGTTTCTACCAATTTCATGCTGCACGTGCATTTTGGTGGTGAGGTAGGAGATAAGATGCAGTTTGCTAAAGATGGAGTAAAGCTTCTCAAATAGAAATGTTCTAACTGGGCTTCCCTGAAGTTGGTGTAATATCTGTGCATAAATAATTGTTATCTACACTGTATTTGTCGTTAGGTTGTATGAGATAGCAATTTAAAAATTTATGTTTATGCCTTTTATTCTTGCATAAGTTGTAAAATCACTGTTTTGCTGCCATTTCAAATATCAATGTTAATAGAAACATAGAAACATCGAAAAACCTACAGCACAATTCAGGCCCTTCGGCCCACAAAGCTGTGCCGAACATGTCCCTGCCCTAGAAATTACTAGGCATACCCATAGCCCTCTATTTTTCTCAGCTCCATGTACCTATCCAACAGTCTCTTAAAAGACCCTATCGCATCTGCCTCCACCACCATTTCAGCCCTGGGGAAAAGCCTCTGACTATCCACCCGATCAATGCCTCTCATCATCTTATATATCTCTCATACTAAAGTGGTATTTTTTTCACCACGCAACTCCTTAATTTATTTCTAACATTTCGTTATGTTTTAGAACATGGATCACAGAACTTAGAACATAGATCACAGAACATAAAACATAAGGCATAGAACAGTACAGCTCTGGAACAGGCCCTTCGGCCCACCATGTTGTGCCGAATACAATACTGAATTAAGAAAGTCCCTGCTGCCTGCACGTGATCCATATCCCTCCATTATATATATCACCCAGATGAAAATGTAAATGGGTGAGTTAGTAAGTTTGCAGATTGGTGGTGTTGTGGATCACATAGAAAACTGGCAAAGGATACAGCAGGATATAGATCACTTGCAGATCTGGGTGGAGAAATGGCAGATGGAGTTCTACCCAGCCAAATGTGAAGTGTTGCACCTTGGGAGATCAAATATAAAGAGACAGTATCCTGTTAATGGCAAGACCCTTAACAGTGTTGATGAGCAGAGGGATCTTGGGCTCCAAGTTCACAGCTCCCTGAAAGTAGCTGCACAGGTTGATAGGGTGGTAAAGAAGGCATATGGCATGCTTGCCTTCATTTGTCTAGGCACTGAATTCAAAAGTCAGGAAGTTATGCTTCAGCTTTATAAAACTTTAGTTAGGCTAGGTAGGCTGCATCTGGAGTATTGGTATTGGTCTATTATTGTCACTTGTACCGAGGCACAGTGAAAAACTTGTCTTGCATACTGATCATACAGGTCAATTCATTACATGGTGCAGTTACATTGAGTTAGTACAGAGTGCATTGAGATATTACAGGTAAAAACAATGACAGTACAGAGTAAAGTGTCACAGCTGCAGAGAAGCAGAGAGTATTGCACTCGGTTCTGGTCACTCCATTATAAGAAGGATGTTGAGGCTTTGGAAAGGGTGCAGTAGAGGTTTATCAAGATGCTGCCTGGATTAGAGGGCATGTGCTATGAGGAGAGGTTGGACAAACTTGGGTTGTTCTCTCTGGAGCAGTGGAGGCTGAGGGGAGATCTGATAGAGGTTTATAAGATGATGAGAGGCATAGAGATAGAGTAGACAGCCAGTGTCTTTTCACCAGTGTTGAAATGCTTAATACCAGAGAGCATGCATTTAAGTTCAAAGGAGGTGTATAGAGCAAGTTTTTCACACAGAGAGTGGTGGGTGCCTGGAATGCACTGCCTCGGGTGGTGGTGGTGGAGGCAAATATGATAGGGGCATTCAAAAAGCTCTTGGATACAGGAGATACAGGATCCTGAGGGCATGTACCACCAGACTTAAGGTCAGCTTCTACCCCACTGTGATAAGACTGTTGAACAGTTCCCTTATACAATGAGATTGACTACGACCTCACGATCTACCTGTTGTGACCTTGCACCTTATTGCACTGCACTTTCTCTGCTGTGACACTTTACTCTGTACTGTACTGTTATTGTTTTTACCTGTACTACATCAATGCACTCTGTACTAACTCAATGTAACTGCACTGTGTAATGAATTGACCTGTATGATCCGTATGCAAGACAAGTTTTTCACTGTATCTTGGTACAAGTGACGATAATAAACCAATACGAATACCAATAGGAACATGAATGTGAGGGAAATGGAAGGATATGGACATTGTGCAGGCAGAAGGGATTAGTTTAGCTGGGCATTTTATTGCTGATGCAATTGGTTTGGCACAACATTGTTGGTTGAATAACCTGTTCCTGTGCTGTACTGTTCTATGTTCCATGTTCCATGTTATCTAACAGCCTCTTGAATGTCACTATCATATCTACCTTCACCACCACCCCAGGCAGCATATTCCAGGAACCTACTACTCTGTGTGAATAAATTTGCCCTGCACATCTCATTTAAATTTTTGTCTCTCACCTTAAATGCATGTCCTCTCGTACTTGATATTTCTACCCTGGGAGAAAGATGCTGACTGTCTATTCTATCTATGCCTCTCATAATCTTATAAATTTCTATCAGGTCTCCCCTCAGCCTCTGCTGCTCCAGAGAAAACAACCCAAGTTTGTCCAACCTCTCCTTATAACACATGCCCTCTAATCCAGGCAGCATCCTGGTTAACCTCTTCTGCTCCCTCTCCAAAGCGTCCACATCCTTCCTGTGATGGGCCGACCAGAGTTACACACAACAGTGCTGTAATGTAGTGTAAGTATATTTTTCATAATTAATACGACATATGGGAATCACTGGAGTCATTTCTTGCTTGATCCAAATTCACTCAAAGTTCTCAAATCACCGCAGCCTGGTTGATCAGATGCTGTGATAATGCCATGAGGTTGGGATTTTTCTGTCCCAATAATGATGAGAAAACAGCAATATGGGTCTCCCAAGGTCGGTGTGTCTTGGAGGTAAGGTTAGAAGTGGTGGTGTTCTACTGCCTTATAACTGGAAGGTGCTTTGGCAATCTTCTTGAAGCATGTACCAATGGATGATGTGGTAACAGTTTAGGCAAATAAATGATGTGCTTCACCAAGATGCTTCTTTGTCCTCAGTGTTATTGAGTGACTTTGGAAGTTTTCTTTGGAAATAGAAAGCGAATCTGAGATGAATACTTAAAGTAGTCATGAAGATACCAGTGACGACAGTTCTATCCATTGCTGTGAATGGGAGGGAACTAAAAAGTAATTATTGATTAGGTTGGATCTGTTTTGCTTTGCATGGAAAGCAAAGTCATACCTGTGCATCTTTTTACATTGTCAAGGAGACATAGTGATACAGCATGGAAACAGGCCCTTTGGCCCAACATGTCTGTGCTGATTATCAAGTATCGATCTCTACTAACCTCATTTACCACCATCTGGTCGGTACCCTTCTAGGCCTTGGTGCTCATTCAGATAGAGTCATACAGCATGGAAACAGGCCCTTCAGCCCAACCAGTTCATGTTGACCAAGATTCCCATCTAAACCAGTTCCATTTGCCAGCGTTTGGCCTTATCCCTCTAAACCTTTCAAATCCATGTACCTGTCCAAGTGCCTTTTAAACATTGTTAATGTACTTGCCTCAACCACTTCCTCTGGCAGCTCATTCCATAAACTGACCACCCTCTGGGTGAAAAGTTTTCCCTCAGTTTCCTGTTAAATCTCTCCCCTCTCACCTTAAACTAATGCCCTCGAGTTCTTGATTACCCAACCCTGGGAAACAGATAAGATAAGATAAGGTATCTTTATTAGTCACATGTACATCGAAACACACAGTGAAATGCATCTTTTGCGTAGAGTGCTCTGGGGGCTGCCCACAAGTATCGCCGCACTTCTGGCATCAACATAGCATGCCTGCAATTTCCTAACCCATACATCTTTGGAAATGAGGGAGGAAACCGGAGCACCCGGAGGAAACCCACGCAGACACGAGGAGAACGTACAAATTCCTTACAGACAGCGGCCAGAATTGAACCTGGGTTGCTGGCACTGTAATAGCATTATATTAACTACTATGCTATACTATGTATTCACCCTATGTCCCTCATGACTTTGTACACCTCCAGAAGATCACCCCTCAGTCTCTTATGCTGCAGTCAATAAAGTCTGAGCAACTCAGTCCCTCATGTCCTGGCAACATCCTCATAAATTTATTCTGCACTCTTTCCAGCTAAATGGCATCTTTCCTGTAGCAGAGTAACCAAAACTTCACACAATACTCCAAGACCGGCCTCACAAACATCTTGTATGACTGCATTATAACATTTCAACTTCTATACTCAACATTTACTGACCTTCATCAGTCGGGTCATTGTGAGAGTACCTGCCTTCGTCAGTTTTTTTCATTCTGGATTGCAACTATGCTCTTGAGTTTTTTTTCTCAGATTTCCTCTAATCCTCTTACTCCTTACAGTAAATCCTATGCCCTCTGGTTTTAGATGTCTCTGTTATGGGAGAAAGTTTCTCACTATCTGCTCTATCCATGTCCTTCATGGTTTTGTATATCTCTGTCATGTTCCCCCATCCCTGCAACCCCACCACAGCCTCCTCTGTTCCAAGGAAAACAAGCCCACCCACCAGTCTCTCCTCATGACTGAAACACCCCATCCCATGTAACATCCTGGTGAGTTTCCTTGTTGTCCGAATGCTGATATTGTGCTTGTAACCACAGAAACTTTGCCACAACAATGGTTCGTTCTATACTGAGTAAGTGCTTTACCGAGGCAGTGAGAGATATAGACAGAATCCATGGAGGGGAGGCTGGTTTCCATGATCCCCTGAGCTCTGTCCACAACTCCCTGCAGCTTCTTGTGGTTACGGACATGATGTGTCCAGATAGGATGCTCTCTATGGTGCATTGATAAAAATTGGTGAGTGTCAAAGGGGACGTGCCAAATTTCTTTAGCCTCCTGAGGAACTAGTGAGCTTTCTCGGCCATAGCATCAATGTGGTTGGACCAGGAAAGGCTATTGGTGAGGTAGAAGAAGGCATGAGAAGGTATTGCTGAGTAGGACTAAGGAAAACCCCAAGGCATTCTACACGTATGTGGAAAATAGAAGGATAACTAGAGTGATGGTAGGACCGATCAGGGATAAAAGAGGTAACGTGCCTGGAGTCGGAAGAGGTAGGGGAGGTCCTTAATGAGTACTTTGCTTCAGTATTCACCAGAGAGAGAGACCTTGACATTTGTGAAGATGACCTACAACAGGCTGATATGCTAGGGCATGTCGACGTGAGGGAAGAGGATGTGCTGGAACTTTTGAAAAACATTAGGATAGATAAGTCACCAGGTCTGGATGGGATATGTCCAAGGTTTTTAAGGGAAGTGAAGGAAGAGATTGCTGCACATTTGGCGATGATCTTTGTGTCCTCACTGGCCATAAGAGTAGTGCCAGATGATTGGAGAGTGGCAAATGTTGCTCTTTTATTTAAGAAAGGAAGTAAGGATAACCCTGGGAATTATAGACCAGTGAGTCTTACTTCAGTGGTGGGCAAATTACTGGACAAGATTCTTGGAGACAGGATTCATGAGCATTTGGAGAAGCATAGGCTGATTAGGGACTGTCAGCATAGGCTAATTAGGGACAGTCAGCATGGCGTTGTGAGGGGCAGGTCATACCTCACGAGGATTCTTTGAGGATGTGACAAATCACATTGAAGGTAGAGCAGTGGATGTGGTGTACATGGATTTTAGTAAAGTGTTTGATAAGGTTCCTCATGTAAAGCTCATTCAGAAAGTCAGGAGGCATGGGATCCAGGGAAACTTGGCTGTGTGGATTCAGAATTGGCTCCTCCATAGAAGACAGAGGCTGGTGGTAGATGGAGCATATTCTGACTTGTGGTCAGTGAGCAGTGGTGTTCCGCAGGGATCTGTTCTGGGACCCCAGCTCTTTGTGATTTTTATAAATGACTTGGATGAGGATGTGGAAGGGTGGGTTAGTAAGTTTGCTGATGATACAAAGATTTCTGGTGTTGTGGATAGTGTAGAAGGTTGCTGTAGATTACAACAGGATATTGATAGAATGCAGAGCTGAGCTGAGAAATGGCAGATGGTATTCAACCTGGAAAAGTGTGAAGTGATTCACCTTGAAAGATCAAATTTGAAGGCAGAATGTAAGGTTAATGGTAGGACTCTTAGCACTGTGGAGGAGCAGAGGGATCTAGGGGTCCACATCCACAGATCCCTCAAGGTTGCCACACAGGTCAACAGGATTGTTAAAAAAGGCATACGGTGTGTTGGCCTTCATTAGTCAGGGTATTGAGTTTAAGAGCCGCAAGGTAATGTTGCAGCTCTATAGAACACTGGTGAGACCACACTTAGAGTATTGTGTTCAATTCTGGTCGTCTCATTATAGGAAGGATGTGGAATCTTTAGAGAAGGTGCAGAGGAGATTTACCAGGATGCTGCCTGGATTGGAGAGCATGTCTTATGAGGACAGGTTGAGTGAGCTAGGGCTTTTCTCTTTGGAGAGGAGGAGGATGAGAGGTGTACAAGATGATAAGAGGCTTAGGTGGAGTGGACTGTCAGAGACTTATTCCAGGACAAAAATGGGTAATGCGAGAGGGCATAATTTTAAGGTGATTGGAGGAAGATATAAGGGGGATGTCAAAAGTAAGTTTTTTCGCAGAGAGTGGTGAGTACATGGAACACACTTCTGGCAGAGGTTTTGGGGGAAGATACATTGGGGACATTTAAGACACTCTTAATAGCCACATGAATGATAGAAAAATGGAAGGCTATGTGGGAGGGAAGGATTAGATAGATATTAGAGCAGGATAAAATGTTGGCACAACAACGTGAGCCGAAGGGCCTGTACCGTGCTGTAGTGTTCTATGTTCTATGTTGAACCCTAGGAACTTAAAGCTCTCAAACCCCTCAACCTCAGCACTGTTGATTTAGACAGGAGCATGTGCACCCTGCCCCTTCCTGAAGTCAATGACCAGCTCTTTTGTTTTGCTGACATTGAGGGAAAGGTTGTTGTCACGACACCATGTCAGTAAGCTATCTCCTTCCCGTACTCCGACTCATCGTTATTTGAGATGACGAAGCCAAACAGTCTGAACATTGTTATTTTTTGAGTTCAGGACTATTTCTAGGGTCTATTACCTTCAATTGTATGATAATATTTTCTTTGGGGCATCAGAGGGTGAGGGGAGACCTGATATAATTTTATAAACTTCTGACAGGCACAGATAGGGTAAATAGAATCTTTTTCTCAGTGTAGAAATGTCAAATACTACAGGGTATAGATTTAAGGTGAGAGGGGATAAATTCAAAGGGGATGTGTGGGGTATTTTTTTATATACAGAGAATGGTGGGTGCCTGGAATGGGCTGCCAGGGTGGTATTGAAACAGATACGATGGAGATGTTTGGACACATGAATATACAGAGAATGGAGGGATACGGATCATGTGCAGACAGAAGGGATTAGTTTAATTGGGCATCATGTTCTGCACAGACATGGTGTGTGCTGTGTAGCCTGTTGCTGTGCTGTTCTATGCTCCATGCTCTGTGGACTACTTCTTTTCACACATGGAGGAGTTGCAGTTCTAGAAATGCAATTTAGCATTTATAAAGTCTTACACAGAACATGGAACATTGAACAATACAGCACAGTACAGGCCCTTCAGCTCACAATGTTGTGCTGACCTACATACACCTACTCCATGAACAATATAACCCTTCCTCCCTACACAGCCCATAACCCTCCATTTTACTTACATCCATGTGCCTATCTAAGAATCTCTTTCATGTGCTGAATGTATCGGCCTCTACCACCACCCCTGGCAGGCACTCTCTGTGTAAAGAACCTACTTCTGACATCTCCCCTCAACTTTCACCGACTCACCTTAAACGAATGTCCTTTGGAATTGGCCATTACCACACTGGGAAAAAGGTCCTGGCTGCCCATTCTATCTATGCTTCTCATAATCTTATACACCTCTATCAGGTCACCTATTATTCTCCTTCACTCCAAAGAGAAAAGCCCTTGCTCACTCAACCTTTCCTCATAAGGCATGTTCTCCAATCCAGGCAGCATCCTGGTAAATCTCCTCTGCACCCTCTCTAAAGCTTCCACATCCTTCCAATAATGAGGTGACCAGAACTGAACACAATACTCCAAGTATGGTCTAACCAGAGTTTTATAGAGCTGCAACATTACCTCATGGCTCTTGAACTCAATACCCCAACTAATGAAGGCCAGCAGACCATACACCTTCTTAACCACCCTATCAACTTGCATGGCAACTTTGAGGGATCAATGGACTTGGACCCTCAGATCCTTTTGTTACTCCACACTGCTAAGAATCCTGCCTGAACCTTGTATTCCGCCTTCAAGTTCAATCTTCCAAAGTATATCACTTCACACTTTTCCGAATTGAACTCCATCTGCACTTCTCTGCCCAACTTTTCATCCGGTCTGTATCCCAACAACCTTCTACACTATTCACAACAGCAGCAATCTTTGTGTCATCTGCAAACTTACTAACTCCCCCCTCCACTTCCTCGCCCAAGTCACTCATAAAAGTCACAAAGAGTAGGGGTCCCAGAGCAGATACCTGTGGAACACCACTAGTCACTGACCTCCAGGCAGAATATGCTCCATCTACTACCACGGTGAACAGCTTCAATTTTTCTGGACGTCAACATCTCAGAGGACCTATTCTGGGCCCAACACATTGATACAATTACGAAGAAGGCACACCAGTGGCTCTACTTCATTAGGTGTTTGAAGAGATTTGGTATATCATCAAGTACTCTTGCAAATCTCTACAGATGTACAGTGGAGAACATTCTAACTGGTTGCATCACCAACTGGTATGGAGGCTCCAATGAGCAGGATCGAAAGAGGCTGCGGAGGGTTGGAGACTCAGCCAGCTCCATCACGGGCACAACCTCCCTGTCACTGAGGACATCTTCAAGAGACGGTGGCTCAAGAAGGCAGCATCCATCATTAAGGACCCCTGACCACCTGGGACATGTTCTCTTCATATTTCTACTATCGAGGGAGGAGGTACAGGAGCCTGAAGACCCACGCTCAATGATTCAGGAACAGGTTCTTCCTCTCCGCCATCAGATTTCTGAATAGTCCATGAACCCACGAACACTACCTCATTATTCCTCTTTTGCTCTATTTATTTTTGTAACTTATGGTAAATTTTTATGGCTTTATGTCTTGCACTGTACTGCTGCCGCAAAACAACAAATTTCATGACATATGTCAATGATAATAAACCTGATTCTGATTCTTATCTGTGGGCAAGCCAATTCCAAATTCATGCAGCCAAGTTTCTATGTATCTCATTCCTCATTACTTTCTGGATGCGCCCACCATGGGGAACTGTGACAAACACTTTACTAAAATCCATGTACACTTCATCCACTGCTCTACCTTCATCAATTTTATTTTGTCACCTCCTTGAAAAACTCAATTAGGCTTGTGAGGTACGACCTGCCCCTCACAAAGCCATGCTGACTATCCCTAATAAGACTATGCTTCTCCAAGCGCTTGTAAATCTTGTCCCTAAGAATCCTTTCCAATAGCTTGCCCACCACAGACGTAAGACTCACTGGTCTATAATTCCCAGGATCATCCCCATTACCTTTCTTGAACAGGGGAACCTTTGCCATCCTCCAATCCTTTGGTACCTCTCCTCTGGCCAGATTATCGTCAACACCCCAGCAGTCTCTTCCCTCGCTTCCTGTAGTAACCTGGGGTATATTGCGTCTGGCCCCGGGGATTTATTTATCCTCATGTTTTTTAGAAGCTCCAACACTGCTTCATTCTTAACCTCAATGCTCCAGCACATTAGCCTGTTTTACGCTGACCTACATTCATCTGAGTCCCTCTCCCTGGTGAACATTGGAGCAAAATATTCATTAAAGACCTCCCCTACCTCCTCTGCCTCCAGGACATTGTTTCCCCCTTTATCCCTGAGTGGTCCTACCTTCACTCTTGTCATCTTTCTGTTCCTCACATACCTGTAGAACATCTTGGGGGTTTTCCTAGTCCTACTCATCAAGGGCTTTTCACTTCCCCTTCTAGCTCTCCTAAGTCCCTTCTTAATGCTCCTTCCTCAAGAGCCCTGCCTGAGTTTTGCTTCCTAAACCTGAAGTCTGCTTCCTTCTTCCTCTTGACTGACTGTTCCATCTCTCGTCAACCACAGTTCCTTCGCCCCACCATCCTTTCCCCGTCTCAGTGGGACAAACCGATCCAGAACCCCATGCAAATGGTCCCTAAACAACCTCCACATTTCTGCTGTGCATTTCTCTGAGAACATCTGTTCCCAATTTACGCTCCCAAGATCCTGCCTAATGCCAGTGTAATTAGCCCTCCCCCAATTAAATACTTTCCCATATCATCTGCGCCTATCCTTGTCCATGGCTGTGCTAAAGGTCAGGGAGTTATGGTCACTATCCCACGATGTCTTGTACTCTTGACATGTGCTACCCCACTCCTTTTGAAGAAGGGTCAGTTATCCACACAGAAGGTATACAGTACTGTGTCTTCCATTATATTCAATGACATTTCCACTTGCATGGTGGCCCTCATTAACTTATGGATGCACAGTTATAAGCTGATTCATCTGTTTTCAATTGATCCTACTTTCCACAGTGTAGTGTGGAATAACAGTGTTCCCACAATGTTCTCAATGTGCATACTGAATTTGATCTTCACAAGGACTTCAAGTGTCCTCTGCGTCTCCAAAGAGGACTCCGTTTCTTTATCCACTGCTGCCAAGCACAATCACACCTGTGACGGGTGGATTATTTCTTCATCTTAAGTGCTTGCTGCAGCCCAGACTGACACATTGGCTGAGGATGCAGCAATATGTAACAGTGACAGACTTTGAGAACTTCCATTCTGTACTTGTGCAGTGGTCAAACTGGAGAAATGTCCTTATTCATCAGGTGAAGGAGTGCATTAGATGGTAGTCAGCATGTGGTTTCATTGTCTATGTTGGTCCTGATGTCATGAAAAGCCATGGGATTGGAGTTTGATGTTTTTATGGCCACTCCATTTGGATTTATAGTCATGAAGTCACAGAGTCATGAAGGCCCTTTGGCACAACTGGTCTATGCATTCATGCTATCTATGTTCCTCATGATTTTACACACCTGTAAGATCACCCCTGATTCTCCTGTGCTCCAATGAATAAAGTCTCAATCCCCAACCTCTCTCCATAGCTCAGTCCCAGCAACATACTGGCAAATCTCCTCTGCATTCCCTCCAGCTTAATGGCATCTTACAATGTGATTGTATTCTCCTGTGGACATCCCCTTGAATGATTACAGAGTAATTGAGTCATAGAGTACTACAGCACAGAAACAGGTTCTTCAGCCCATCTAGTTCATGCCAGTCTGGTTTTCTGCCTAGTCCCATCTACCTGCACCCAGACCATAACCCTCCAAACCCCTCCCATCCATGTACCTATCCAAACCTCCCTTAAATATTACAATTGAACCCGCATCCTCCACTTCTGCTGGCAGCTCGTTCCACACTCACACCACCCTCTGAGTGAAGTAGTTTCCCCTCAGATTCCCCTTAAATACTTCACCTTTCACCCAAAACCTATGACCTCTAGTTCTAGTCTCACCCAACCGGGGGGGGAAGCCTACATGCATACACCCTATCTATAACCCTCATAATTTTGTATACCTCTGTAAGATCTCCCTCCATAAGGTTATAGTTCCATAAGGTTATAACCTCTATAAGGTTACAGACAAATGAGCACAGAGACAGACCCTTCGGTCCACTGAGTTGGCACAGATCATCAACCACCCGTTCACGCTTATCCTACATTAATCCTATTTTTAATTCTCCCCACATTCCCATCAATTCCCTCCAGATTCTACCCCTCACCTACATACTAGAGGCAATTTACTGTGGCCAATTAACCTACTGACCTGTGCATCCTTGGGATGTGGGAAGAAACTGGAGCTTAAAGACAATCTCTTGATTGTTGGGCAGAAACCTAATGCAAATTCTATTGGGCCAGATGTGAATTTTGTTGCACAATGATTTGATGCCTGTTACATCACCTGTAATGTGCTGTTATGTTCTATGTGCTATGTTCAAATTGTCTATAAAGTTTGACTCTTGCTTTCCTTGCTGGTGAATCGGTAGCCTAATTCCGTGGGTTCGGTCGAGTTGGTAAATGACTGGAGGCACATACGGGCTGGACAGTGCAAGGATGTCAGGTGTCCTTCCCCTATAGGGCATGACTGATCCTCCTTTGTCTTTATGAAACCAGAGTAGACCTTCTGGCCCTCAAACCCTTTCCAATGTTCAGTGACACTGTGTCTGATCTTTTACCTTTGTGTTATGTCCCTTTATTACCATATCTATAACCCCTGGATCCCCATAATATCTAAAAATCTGTCAATATCTGTCTTTAATATTGGCAACAAAAAAATCCCCTGCAATATTTTTGGGCAAAGAATGTCAGATTGACCAGCCACTTTTGTCTCAGTTTTGTCCCAGATGGCCAGCCCATTGCTTTGAGACGGTGACACTTGGTACTCAACGCTCCAGCCAGAACAAACACTAATGCCGCATCTATCCTATCAAACCCCACGTGGCCTGACTGTTCCACGGCCACTTGATACTGCTATTTCTAGAGATCACCAGATTTCCTTCCCAACTGTATACAAAGTTCCAAGCTACATTAATGAAATCTGCACTCCCATCCCTTGGATTAATGTAAACATGAGAAGGACTGGAGTTGCTGGAAATCTGGAACAACACACAAAATACTGGAGAACCATAGAACCATAGAACAATACAGCACAATACAGGCCCTTCGGCCCACCATGTTGTGCCCCCTTCAAACCACACCTAAGACTATCTAGCCCCTTCCTCCCACATATCCTTCTATCTTAAATTCCTCCATATGCTTATCTAACAATCTCTTGAACTTGACCAACGTATCAGCCTCCACCACCACCCCAGACAGCACATTCCATGCACCAACCACTCTCTGGGTGAAAAACCTCCCTCTGACATCTCCCTTGAACTTCCCACCCATTACCTTAAAGCCATGTCCTCTTGTTCTGAGTATTGGTGCCCTGGGAAAGAGGCGCTGGCTGTCCACTCTATCTATTCCTCTTAATATTTTGTACATCTCTATCATGTCTCCCCTCATTCTCCTTCCCTCCAATGAGTAAAGCCTGAGCTCCCTTAGTCTCTCCTCATAATCCATACTCTCTCAACCAGGCAGCATCCTGGTAAGTCTCCTCTGCACCCTTTCTAATGCCTCCACATCCTTCCTAGAATGAAGTGACCAGAACTGGACACAGTACTCCAAGTGTGGTCTAACCAGAGTTTTGTAAAGCTGCATCATTACTTCTCAGCTCTTAAACTCGATCCCACAACTTATGAAAGCTAACATCCCATAACCTGTTAGGCAACTTTCAGGGATCCGTGGATATGAACCCCGAGATCCCCCTGCTCCTCCACACTACCCAGAATCCTGACATTAACCTTGTGCTCCGCCTTGGAGTTTGTCCTTCCAAAGTGTACCACCTCACACTTCTCTGGATTGAACTCCATCTGCCACTTCTCAGCCCAGCTCTGCATCCTATCAATATCCCTCTGTAAGCTTCGACAACCCTCCACACTATCCACAACATCAATGATCTTTGTGTCATCCGCAAACTTGCTAATCCACCCATCTACATTTCATTCCAAATCATTGATATATGTATGTCACAAACAACAGAGATCCCAGCATCAAACCTTGCGGGACACCATTGGTCACGGACCTCCATCAAGAATAACATCCTTCCACCCCTACTCTCTGTCTTCTATGGCCTGCCAGTTCTGAATCCAAACTTGCAACTCACTCTGGATCCCATGCATCTTTATCTTCTGAATCAGCCTACCTTTGTAAATGCCTTACTAAAGTGCACCGAGATAATGTCCTCTGCCTTACCCTCATCAAGCACCTTACTAAAGCCCACGTAAATAACGTCCACTACCTTATCCTTATCACCTCCTCAAAAAACTCAATCAAGATTTGTAAATTATTTTTGGAATCGTTTCCAACTCTCTTTTGGTAGTTGGGTGGGAACTTGGGTTATTATTGACTTTTGGCAACTTAGAATATTAAAAACAATCGAAATAGCAACAAAACTGCTCTGGCAAGATTAGTGAAAGGAGGTTTCTTCAAAACACTCAAACTGGATCCGAAGTTTTTTCTAACCAGCCAACCCTAATAACTGGTCTCCATGGTCCAATGCAAAAATTTGGCTCAGTGGGCTGCCTGGCATAAAACTTGTCAAGATCCCTCTGGCGAGTCTTGTCCTTCTTGAACTGCTGTTGGGGAAGCAATATTTCAGAATCCACAAACAAAAAAAGTCCTTTTAATGAGCCAATAGCATCACATTTGCTTTGTTCTGTTGCCAAAATGTTATTAGTCACCTGAACAGAGCAAAGTTCCTTGCCGTTGGGTGTAATTATTTTTGTTTCACTGTTACTTGTTTTATACGTTTGTGAATCCAACTCTTACCTGCCAGATGGTATTACTGCACTTGTGTTTGTCAGCTGGGCTGTAAAAATGATATATTTCTTTTCCAATTGATAATCTACACAACAGCTTTTGTTTAAACTCTACTAGCATGTGGAATTTTGATCTTAAATTAGAAACACCGTCAATAACATCCATGTTTAAATATTTTTTAATGCATTTCACTGCAGACCAGAACTGAAAGTACACTTTGGCTTGATAATGACTTGTTTTCAACCTGCTTTTATTGCACATATTATTCAACAGTCTATGTTTTCTGGCTCAGCAATTTTAAGTCAATAGATGGGAGAATTTTGTGGGACATTATCATTACTATTTCCTTGTAGGTTATTACCTGGAACCTTTCCTTATGCGTTTAACGCAACAGGAAGCCTGACCAGCAATTGTGCCAAATATCACATAATTTTCCTGATTTAACTTCGTGCTCATGTTTTCATTCGATCTCATTTAAATAATGCAAAACATAAAAACTGAACAACAATTTGGAACAACACACAAAATGCTGGAGGAACTCAGCAGGTCAGGCAGCATCTGTGGAAGGAAACTGACAGTAAATATTTCAAGTTGAGGACCCTTCATCTGAACTGAAATATAGAGGGGAGATAGTATAAAGAGGTGAGGGGGAAGGGGTGGAGGAAGAGCTGGCAGGTGATAGGTGGATACAGGTGAGGGGGATGATAGGCAGGTGAGGTAGGGGGAGAATGGGAATGGTGTAAGAAGCTGGGAGATGATAAGTGGAAGTGACAAAGGGCTGAAGAAGAGAATCTGATAGGAGAGGACAGTGGACCATGGACTAAAGGGAAGGAGGTGGGGAGGAGAACTAGAGGGAGGAGTGTGTGGGTGATGGGCAGATTGAGAGAGTGGGGGAGGGGAAAGATAAGGGGTAACATGGCATTTGGAATTTTTGTTCTTGTATTCCATGGCACACTTGAATGTAGTAACCTGGTGCCATTGATACAGCTGTAAAGATTTATCGTAAGACTGTTGAATTCACCAACTGTGAGTGACCCATTTTTAGGAAATTGTACAGGATTTTAAGAGAACCATTTAGACCCATTTGCTCATTTCACTTGCTTTTGAAACAGTTTCTCAGTAAGTTTGTTTTTAATATTTAAGAGCTTCTAAAATAAACTTATTCGTGTCCTTACACTTAAACTAGAAGCTTCATTGAAAAGCTATTTTGAAGCAGTTGATTGACACTGGTGATTAATTGCTGAAGGAGATGTGGCCTGTTTGGGCCTGCCTTCCAGCAGATTTGCTTTAAAGTAGTGAAGGGGTTTGCAGAAATGTTGTTTGCACTGGTTGTGATTCATCCTTTAAATTTCCCAACGTTTTGCATTTGTCTGGATGTCACATAGAAACATAGAAAACCTACAGCACAATTCAGGTCCTTCGGCCCACAAAGCTGTGCCGAACATGTCCCTACCTCAGACATTACTAGGCTTACCCATAGCCCTCTATTTTTCTTAGCTCCATGTACCTATCCAACAGTCTCTTAAAAGACCCTACCGTATCCGCCTCCACCACCGTTGCAGGCAGCCCATTCCATGCACTCACCACTCTCTGAGTAGAAAAACTTACCCCTGACATCTCCTCTGTACCTAGTCCCCAGCACCTTAAACCTATGTCCTCTTATGGCAACCATTTCAGCCCTGGGAAAAAGCCTCTGACCATTCACATGCTTAATGCATCTCATTATCTTATACACCTCTATCAGGTCACCTCTCATCCTCTGTCACTCCAAGGAGGAAAGGCCGAGAACCCTCAACCTGTTTTCATAAGGCATGCTCCCCAATCCAGGCAGCATCCTTGTAAATCTCCTCTGCACCCTTTCTATGGCTTCCACATCCTTTCTGTAGTGAGGTGACCAGAACTGAGCACAGTACTCCAAGTGGGGTCTGACCAGGGTCCTATATAGCTGCAACATTACCTCTCGGCTCCTAAATTCAATTCCCCGATTGATGAAGAACAATACGCCAAATGTCTTCTTAACCACAGAGTCAACCTGTGTAGCTGCTTTGAGCGTCCAAGCCACATTTTGCTAGAAAGCACCATAAGAAACAGACTCATAGAGTCACACAGCATGGAAACGGGCCTTTGGCCCAACTCGACCGTGGCAACCATGGTGGCTACTTGAGCTCATCCCATTTGCCTGCGTTTGGCCCATATCCCTCCGAACCTTTCCTATCCATGTACCCGCCTGGGTGTCTTTTAAGAACAGTCCAAGGATACTCAATCTCTATTCACAGGACAAACTAGCCATTCCTGGAAAAAGTCTGGTGAACCTTCACCACACTCCCTCTTGGAGATGTCCATCCTCTCTTAGGTAAGGAGATCAAACTGTCCATATTACTCCAGGTGTGATCTCGCCAAGGCACAGAGTCGTTTACCCTTGTGTTCAAATCCTCCTGTAATGATGGCCAAGCTGCCATTCGCCATTCCAACCATGTGGTGCAGCGATAGGATAACTTTCAGTGATTGACACATTAAGGAGTTTGCCATTCATCCCTTTGTGTTTGCTTTCCCATTTATGAAAGTCATGGTTAACCTTTTACCTCAGCAATACTTCCATCATAATTCCTTATTCCTTGATTCAAAAAATCTTTATTTTGAATATGCTCTGTGATTAAGCCTCCACTTCGTCTTGGGTAGAGTATTTCAAAGATTCACTGCTGCCCTGAAAAGAATTCCTTCTCATCTCAGAGCTGAATGACCAATCCCTTACTCGAGATCATGATGCCTGGTTCTTGACATCCCAGTCAGTGGAAACTAGGCCAGGCTCCTCATGAACATTGTATGTGTCAATGAGGTGATGATTCATTCTTCTAAACTCCAGAAAGTACAGGCTGACCCTGCTTAATGTCTCCACATACAGCACTTCTGCCATCCCAGGAAACATCCCTGCATTCCCTTCATCCTCTCCGAGCAGGAGCAAGCCATTGGATAAAGCAGTAGCCAGCAAGAGAAAGTTCAGTAATCAGGATAGCTTGGGGCACAATAATGTCAGGGAAAGGAATACTTGGTTAAACTGAATGAAACACCCAATGATGCTGGAGGAACTCAGCAGGCCAGGCAGCATCCGTGGAGAAAAGCAGGCGGTCAACGTTTCGGGTCAGGACCCTTCTTCAGGACTGGAGATAGGAAAAGGGGAAGCCCAATACATAGGAGGGAAAAGCAGACCAGTGATAGGTGGACAAAAGAGGGGAGGCAGGGTGGGCAAAAGGTAGTGATAGGTAGATGCAGGTAAGAGACAGTGATAGGCAGGTGCGGGGGAGGAGGGGAGAGCAGATCTGCATCTCCCCATAGCAAGTCACTTCAACTCCCCCTCCCACTCCATCACTGATATGTCAGTCCTCGGCCTCTCCCACTGCCAGGAGAATTCCAAGCGCAAACTGGAGGAACAGCACCTCATTTTCCATCTTGGAACCTTGCAGCCTAATGGCATGAACCATAGAACCATAGAACACTACAGTACAGAAAACAGGCCATTCGGACCTTCTAGTCTGTGCTGAAACGGTCTTACGCTAGTCCCATTTACCTGCACCCAGTCCATAACCCTCCAGACCTCTCCCGTCCATGTATCTATCCAATTTGTTCTTAAAATTCAAGAGTGAGCACGCATTTACCACATCAGATGGCAGCCCATTCCATACTCCCACCACTCTTTGAGTGAGGAAGTTCCCCCTAATGTTCCCCCTAAACTATTCCCCTTTCACCCTAAAGCCATGTCCTCTCGTACTTATCTCTCCTAATCTGGGTGGAAATTGCCTACTCGCCTCGACTCTGTCTATACCCCAATAATTTTGTAAACCTCTATCAAATCTCCCCTCATTCTTCTGCGCTCCAAAGAATAAAGTCCTAACCTGTTCAAACTTTCCCTGTAACTCGACTCCTGAAGACCCGGCAACATTCTAGTAAATCTCCTCTGCACTCTTTCAATCTTACAAATATCCTTCCTATAGTTAGGTGACCAGAACTGCACACAATACTCCAAATTTGGCCTCACCAATGTCTGATACAACCTCACCATAACATCCCAACTCCTATACTCAATATTTTGATTTATGAATGCCAGGATGCCAAAAGCCCTCTTTACAATCCTGTCTACCTGTGACGCCACTTTCAGGGAATTATGTATCTGAACTCCCAGATCCCTTTGTTCCTCCGCACTCCTCAGTGCCCTACCATTTACTGTGTATGTCCTCCCTTGATTTGTCCTTCCAACATGCAACACCTCATACTTGTCTGCATTAAATTCCATCTGCCATTTCCTGGCCCATTCTTCCAGTTGGTTCAGATCCCTCTGCAAGCTTTGAAAGCCTTCCTCGCTGTCCACAACGCCTCCAATCATAGTATCATCAGCAAACTTGCTGATCCAATTTACCACATTATCATCTAGATCTTTGATATAGACAACAAACAACAATGGCCCCAGCACAGATCCCTGAGGCACACCACTAGTCACAGGCCTCCAGTCTGAGAAACAATCGTCCACTACCACTTTCTGTCTTCTCCCACACAGCCAATTTCGAATCCAGTTCACAACCTTTCCATGGATACCTAGTGTCTGAACCTTCTGAACTAACCTTCTATGTGGGACCTTGTCAAAGGCCCTACTAAAGTCCATGTAGACAACATCCACAGCCGTTCTTTCATCTACTTTCTTGGTAACCTCCTCAAAAAACTCTACAAGATTCGTTAAACACGATCTACCACGCACAAAGCCATGCTGACTATCCTTAATCAGCCCTTGGCTATCCAAATACTTGTATATCCGATCTCTCAGAACACCTTCCAATTTGTGACTCAGAACATTGAATTCTCCCACTTTAAGTAAGCCCCATCCCCTCCCCACCCACTATACCTCTTCTTTTCTAGCCTATCTCGCTTTTTTTTACCCCCCTTTTTTCCTCCTTACCTTTGACCCATCCCTCGGTGGATCTGCTCTCCTCTCCTCCCCTGCACCTGTCTATCACTGTCTTTTACCTGTATCTACCTATCATCACCTTGTACCCACCCCCCTCTCCTCTTTTGTCCATCTATCACTGCTCTGTTCTTCCCTCCTATATATTGAGCTTCTCCTTTTCCTATCTTCAGTCCTGCGGAAGGGTCCTGACCTGAAACGTTGACCACCTGCTTTTCTCCACGGATGCTGCCTGACCTGCTGAGTTCCTCCAGCATCATCACGCTTTTCTTCTGGAGTCCAGCATCTGCAGTCCTTTGTTTTTCTTTGTTAAACTACATTTATCTCAATGCACGAGGTTTAACAGGTAAGGCGGATGAACTCAGAGTGTGGATTGTCTCTGAGGACTGGGAGGTTATAGCCATAACAGAAACGTGGCTGAGAGAAGGGCAGGACAGTTGGCTCAATGTTCCAGGATACAGATGCCACAGGTGTGGCAGGAGGTACAGGTAAGCGAGGAGGTGTGCCTTTTTGATTAGGGAGGAAGTAACAGCAGAACTTAGAGATGACATCCTTGTGGGATCATCCAGTGAGGATATATGGGTAGAACTTCGAAACAAGAAGGGGAAGGTCACTTGTGTAGCCATTAGTGTAACGCTTTACAGTGCCAGCGACACGGGTTCAATTCTGGCCAATGTCTGTAAAGAGTTTGTTCATTCTCCCCGTGACTGCGTGGGTTTCCTCCGGATGCTCTGGTTTCCTCCCTCATTCCAAAGACGTACAGGTTAGTAAGTTGTGGGCATGCTATGTTGGCGCCGGAAGCGTGGCGACACTTGTGGGCTGCCCCAGAACACTCTACGCAAAAGATGCATTTCACTGTGTGTTTCGATGTACATGTGACTAATAGAGATATCTTATCTTATCATATCTGAGTGGGGCTGTATTATAGACCCCTCAATAATCAGCAGGAACTTGAGGGGCAGGTGTGTAGAGAAATTGCTCAGAGTTGTAAGAATAATAAAGTTGCATTGGTGGGAGACTTTAATTTCCCAGGCATTGGCTGGACTACCCAGAGTGTTAAAGGGCTGGATGGGGTGGAATTTGTGAAATGTGTCCAGGAAGGTTTCCTGAATGAATATAGAGAGGGCCCTCCTCGGGAGGGTGCAATACTTAACCTTCTCCTAGGGAATGAGGCAGGGCAGGTAACAGAAGTGGCAGTTAGGGAGCACTTTGGCTCCAGTGACCATAATACTGTTAGTTTTAAGACAGTGTTGGAAAAGGACAGGACAGGGACACAGGTTAGGGTCCTACACAGGAACAGGGCTAATTTTGGGGGAATTAGGCAGGATCTAGCAGAGGTCGATTGAGTGAGCCTGTTTGAAGGGAAAGGAATGAATAATGAGCGGGAGGCTTTTAAAAGTGTGATATCAAGAGTCCAGGAGCAACATGTTCCTGTCAGGGTGAAGGGTAAACCTAGCAAGTTTAGGGAACCCTGGCTGATGAGAGATAGTGAGGCTTTGGTCAAGAAAAAGAAGGAAGCATAGGTTTAGGAGATCGGGGACGAGTGAATCCCTTGAAAACTGAGAAGATTAAGAATACTCTTGAGAGGGAAATCAGGAGGGCAAGGAGAGGGTATGAGATGGATCTGGCAGATAAGGTTAAAGAAAATCCCAAGAGGTTCTACAGTGATATAAAGAGCAAAAGAGAGGCCAGGGACAGAGTAGGTTCCCTTAGAGATCAGCAGGGCCGCCTGTGTCTCGAGCCACAGGAGATGGGTGGGATTTTTAACAAATATTTCTCCTCAGTGTTTACTGAGGAGAAAATCATGGTTGCTCAAGAGATAAGGGAAACAAATGGTGATGTTTTGGAGGACACTTGTATTACCAGGGAGGAGGTATTTTCAGCCTTATAGAGCATTAATCATAGAATCATAGAACAGTACAGCACAATACAGGCCCTTCGGTCCACAATGTTGTGTCAACCTTTAAACCTCGCCTTAGTCTATCTAATCCCTCCCTCCCACATATCCCTCTATTTTAAATTCCTCCATGTGCTTATCTAGCAACCTCTTGAATTTGACCAATGTCAAGAGATTCTTCAGAAAGCTATCAGGGATGATAAGAGGCAACACCGACTCAAAATAGAGTCCCTGACCAGCCATCAGTTATGGCAGGGCTTACATGCCATAACAGACTACAAGACGAAGTCGGGCTGCATAGCTAACAATAGCACATCCCTTCCAGATGAACTTAACGCATTCTATGTGCGTTTTGAACAGAAGGGAAGTGGATTGTCACCATCCACCCTGACAGCCACCAGTAAAGAACACTACAGCACAGAAAACAGGCCATTTGGCCCTGTCATCACAGATGAACCTGTCATCACAGTGGAGGACGTAAGGTCAGTCTTCCGGAGAGTGAACACAAGGAAAGCATCTGGCCCAGATGATGCCCCTGGCCGTGTGCTCAGATCTTGTGCTGATCAGCTGGCAGAAGTATTTGCGGACATATTCAACCTCTCCCTGCTTCAATCTCAGGTTCCCTCCTGTATTGAGAAGACCACCATCATCCCAGTACCAAAGAAAAGCAAGGTAACATGCCTCAATGACTACCGACCAATGGCTCTGACATCCACCATTATGAAGTGCTTTGAGAGGTTGGTCATGGCACACATCAACTCCAGCCTACCAGATAGCCTGGACCCATTGCAATTTACCTATCGCCGAAACTGGTCTACAGCGGATGCCATCTCCCTGGCCCTACACTCAGCTCTGGAGCATCTGGACAGTAAAGATATCTACGTTAGAATATTGTTTATTGACTACAGCTCTGCTTTCAATACAATAATTCCAAGCAAGCTTGTCACCAAACTCCGAGACCTAGGACTCAACAACTCCCTCTGTAACTGGATCCTTGACTTTCTATCCAACAGACCGCAATCAGTGAAGATAGGCAGCAATACCTCCAGCATGATTATTCTCAACACTGGTGTCCCACAAAGCTGTGTCCTCAGCCCTTTACTCTACTCCCTATACACTCCTGACTGTGTGTCCAGATTCTGCTCTAACTCCATCTACAAGCTTGCAGATGATACCACTGTTGTAGGCCGTATCTCAAATAGCGATGAGTCGGAGTACAGGAAGGAGATAGATAGCTTAGTGGAATGGTGTCATGACAACAACCTTGCCCTCAATGTCAACAAAACTAAAGAGCTGGTCATTGACTTCAGGAAAGGGGGCGGTGTACATGTACCTGTCCACATCAATGGTGCTGAGGTCGAGAAGCTTCAGGTTCCTGGGAGTGAACATCACCAACAGCCTGTCCTGGACAAACCATGTAGGAGCCACGGCCAAGAAAGCTCACCAGCGCCTCTACTTCCTCAGGAGGCTAAAGAAATTTGGTTTGTCCCCTCTGACTCTCACCAACTTTTACAGATGCAGCATAGAAAGCATCCTATCTGGATGTATCACGGCTTGGTACGGCAACTGCTCTGCCCAGGACCGCAAGAAACTGCAGAGAGTTGTGGATGCTGCCCAGCGCATTACAGACACCAGCCTCCCCTCCTTTAACTCTCACTGTCTTGGTGTAGCAGCCAGCATAATTAAAGACTCCACCCACCCGGGTCATTCTCTCTTCTGTCCTCTTCCATCGGGTAGAAGATACAGGAGCCTGAAGGCACGAATCACCAGACTTAAGGAAAGATTCTACCCCACTGTGATAAGACTATTGAACGGTTCCCTTATACAATGAGATGGACTATGACCTCATGATCTACCTTGCTGTGACCTCGCACCTTATTGCACTGCACTTTCTCTGTTGCTGTGACACTTTACTCTGTACTGTTATTGTTTTTACCTGTACTACATCAATGCACTCTGTACTGACTCAATGTAACTGCACTGTGACATGAATTGACCTGTACAATCAGTTTGTAAGACAAGCTTTTCACTGTACCTCGGTACAAGTGACAATAATAAACCAATACCAATACCAATGTACCTGCCTCCACCACCGCCCCAGGCAGCGCATACCATGTCCCAACCACTCTCTGGGTAAAAAACTTCCCTCTGATATCTCGCTTGAACTTACCACCCATTATTTTAAAGCCATGCCCTCTCTGTATTGAGCATTGGTGCCCTGGGAAAGAGGCGCTGGCTGTCCACCCTATCTATTCCTCTTAATATTTTGTACACCTCTATCATGTCTCCCCTCATCCTCCTTCCCTCCAAAGAGTAAAGCCTGAGTTCCCTTAGTCTCTCCTCATAATCCATACTCTCTAAACCAGGCAGCATCCTGGTAAATCTCCTCTGCACCCTTTCCAACGCTTCCACATCCTTCCTATAATGAGGCTACCAGAACTGGACACAGTACTCTAAGTGTGATCTAACCAGAGTTTTGTGGAGCTGCATCATTGCTGCGTGGCTCTTAAACTCGATGCTACGACTTATGTATGCTAACATCCCATAAACTTTCTTAACTACCCTATCCACTTGTGAGGCAACTTTCAGGGATCTGTGGATATTAACCCCCAGATCCCTCTGCTCCTCCACACTGCCCAGAATTCTGCCATTAACTTTGTACTCTGCCTTGGAGTTTGTCCTTCCAAAGTGTACTACCTCACACTTCTTTGGATTGAACTCTGTCTGTCACTTGTCAGCCCAGCTCTGCATCCTATCAATGTCCCTCTGCAATCTTCAACAGCCCTCCACACTATCCACAACATCACCAACCTTTGTGTCATCTGCAAACTTGCCAACCCACCCTTCTACCCCCTCATCCAAGTCATTAATAAAAATCACGAAAAGTGGAGGTCCCAGAACGGATCCCTTTGGGACACCACTGCTCACAGCCCTCCAGTCTGAATGTACTCCCTCCACGACAACCCTCTGCTTTCTACAGGCAACCCAATTCTGAATCCACACGGCCAAGCCTCCCTGGATCCCATGATCTCTGTCCTTCTGAAGAAGCCTTCCATGTGCCTTACTAAAATCCATAAAGACCACATCTACTACACTACCCCCATCAATCTTCCTGGTCACATCCTCAAAGAAAGTGGATAAATTCCCAGGGCCTGACCAAGTGCATCCTTGGACTTTGTGTGAGGCTAAAGTGGAAATTTTTGGGGTCCTTTTGGAGATTTTTGCTTCATCATTAGCCACTGGTAAAGTTCCAGAAGACTGAAATTTGGATTCTGTTGTTTAAGGAAGGGAGCAAGGAAAAGCCAGGGAACTATAGGCTGGTCAGCCTGTCATCAGCAGTGGGGAAGTTACTGGAGGGAATTCTGAGGGACAGGATCTACCAGCATTTGGATAGACAGTCTTATTAGGACATTTCAACAAGGCTTTGTGCATAGAAAGTTGTGCTTGACGAACTTTTTAGAGTATTTGAAGAGATAACCAAAAGGTAGATGAGGGTAGGGTGGTGGACGTTGTCTATTTGGACTTTAGTAAGGCCTTTGACAAGGTCCTGCAATGGTAGGCTGGTCTGGTAGATGAGGTCCAATGGAATCCAGGGAGAGCTAGTTAGGTGGATTCAAAATTGGCTCAGAGGTAGGAAGCAGAGGGTGGTGGTTGAAGATCATTTCTCAGAATGGAGGTCAGTGGCTAGTGGTGTGCCGCAGGGGTCAGTGTTGCGATCCATGTTATTCATTATTCATATAAATGATTTGGATGCAAATGGACAAGACTTGATCAGTAGGTTTGCAGATGACACAAAATTAGGAGGTGTTGTTGATAGTGAAGAAGGTTATCGCAGATTACGGGGGGGTCTTGATCAGTTAGGGAAGTGGACCGAGGAGCGGCAAATGGATTTCAATACAGATAAGTGTGAGGTGATGCATTTTGGAAAGTCAAACCAGCGTAGTACTTATACTATGAATGGTAGGGCACCAGGGAGTGTAATGGAACAGAGGGACCTCGGAGTACAAGTGCATAGTTTGTTGAAAGCAGCATCACAGGTGTTTAGCACAGTGGCCTTCATCAGTCAAGGCATTGAGTGTAGGAGTTGGGACATTATGTTGCAGTTGTATAAGTTGTTGGTGAGGCAGCACTTGGAGCACTGTGTACAGTTTTGGTCACCCTGTTATAGGAAAGACGCGGTTAAACTGGAAAGAATGCAGAAAGGATGTTACCAGAACTAGAGGGCCTGAGTTATAGGGAGAGGTTGGCCAGGCTAGGTCTTTATTTCTTGGAACGTAGGAGAATGAGGGGCGACCTTATGGAAGTTTAGAAAATCATGAGGAGCATAGATAAGGTGGACGGTAACAATCTTTTCCCCAGAGTAGGGGAGACCAAACCTAGGAAGCATAGGTTTAGGGTGAGAGGGGAAATATTTAAAAGGGATCTGAGGGGCAACTTTTACACGCAGAGGGTGGTAAGTATATGGAACGAGCTGCCAGAGGAAGTGGTTGAGGCGGGTACAATGGTATCATTTAAGAAGCACTGGGATAGGTACATGGAGGGGAGGGGTTTCACAAGATCACAAGACAAGGGAGCAGAAGCAGGCCATTCGGCCCATTGAGTCTGCTCCAAGGAAAAGGGAAAAAAAGAAATGAGAAATGGGGAATGGGGAAAAACAAAACCTATTCTAATCCCAGTTTCCGGTCTTATCCCCATATCCCTTGATACCCTGACTATTTACCATAGAACCATAGAACCACACAGCACAAAACAGGCCCTTCGGCCCACCATGTTGTGCCGTCCATCAAACCACCCTCACACTATCTAAACCTTTCCTCCCACATATCCCTCTATCTCACATTCCTCCATGTGCCTATCCAACAAACTCTTGAACCTGTCCAATGTATCTGCCTCCACCACCACCCCAGGCAGTGCATTCCATGCACCAACCACTCTCTGGGTGAAAAACCTCCCCTGACATCTCCCCTGAACCTGCCACCCATAAGCTTAAAGCCATGCCCTCTCGTCTTGAGCATTGGCACCCTGGGAAGGAGGCACTGACTGTCTACTCTATCTATTCCTCTAAATATTTTATATACCTCTATCATGTCTCCTCTCATCCTCCTCCTTTCCAGTGAATAAAGCCCTAGCACCTTAAGCCTGTGCTCATATTCCATACGCTCTAATCCAGGCAGCATCCTGGTAAATCTCCTCTGCACCCTCTCCAACGCTTCCACATCCTTCCTATGATGCGGCGACCGAAACTGAACACAGTACTCTAAGTGTGGTCTAACTAGAGTTTTGTAAAGCTGCATCATCACTTCGTGGATCTTAAACTCAATCCCACGACTTATGAAAGCTAACATAGGCCTTCTTAACTGCTCTATCCACCTGTGAGACAACTTTCAGTGAACTGTGAATATGAACCCCCAGATCCCTCTGCTCCTCTACACTGCCAAGTACCTTGCCATTTACCTTGTACTCTGCCCTGGAGTTTGTCCTTCCAAAGTGTACCACCTCACACTTCTCTGGATTGAACTCCATCTGCCACTTCTCAGCCCAGCTCTGCATCCTATCAATATCCCTCTGTAAGCTCCGACAGCCCTCCACACTATCCACAACACCACCGATCTTAGTGTCGTCCGCAAACTTACTAACCCAGCCTTCCACCCCCTCATCTTAGTCATCTATAAATATCACAAAAAGTAGAGGTCCCAGAACCGATCCCTGAGGGACACCACTAGTCACTGCCCTCCAATCCGAGGGCACTCCTTCCACCACAACCCTCTGCTTTCTACAGGCAAGCCAATTCCTAATCCACACAGCCAAGCTTCCCTGGATCCCTTGGCCTCTGACCTTCTGAAGAAGCCTACCATGAGGTACCTTATCAAACGCCTTACTAAAATCCATATAGACCACATCCACCGCACTACCCTCATCAATCTTCCTGGTCACCTCCTCAAAGAACTCTATCAGGCTTGTGAGGCAAGATCTTCCCTTCACAAAGCCATGCTGGCTGTCCCTAATCAGTCCATTATTCTCCAGGTGTTCATAGATCCTATCCCTTAGAATCCTTTCTAACAGCTTACCCACCACAAACGTAAGGCTCACCGGTCTGTAGTTCCCTGGACTATCCCTACTACCTTTTTTGAACAAGGGACAACATTCGCCAGATATCTATCTATCTCCTCCTTGAATGCCCCCACTGATCTGGCCTCCACTGCTGTATGTGGCAAGCAGTTCCACAAATTCACCACCCTCTGGCTAAAGAAATTTCTCCTCGTCTCTGTTTTGAAACTGTACCCTCTAATTCTAAGATTGTGCCCTCTGGTCCTGGACTCACCCACCAAGGGAAACAACCTAGCCACATCGACTCTATCCTTTCCTATCAACATTTTAAATGTCGCTATGAGGTCCCCTCTCATTCTTCTGTACTCCAGTGAGTACAGTCCAAGAGAGAGGGATATGGGCCGAATGCAGGAAATTGGGACTAGATGGGTGGGCCACATGGTTGGCATGGACTGGTTGGGCCGAAGGGCGTGTATCAGTGCTGTATTGCTCAATGACTCTGTGACTCTTTGAGATTTATACACACAATTCCAGATGCAGTCTTACTGGTGTCCTTCAATCTTTCAATCCTTTCCGTACAATTGTGTGCAGTTGTGGTCACCCCCTTACAGGAAGGATGTGGAGAGGGAGCAGAAGAGGTTCACCAGAATGCTGCCCAGATAACATGGCAGGTGCTATAAGGAGAGGTTGGACAAACTTGGGTTATTTTCTTTGGAGCCTCAGAGGTAGAGGGGAGACCTAACAGAGGTTTATAAAATTATGAGAGATGTAGATGGAGTAGACAATACGTATCATTTTCCCAGTATTCCCAAATACTGGAGGACATGCATTTAAGCTGAGAGGGGAAAAGTTTAAAGGAGATGCGTGGGGCAAGATTTTTACACGAAGGGTGGTGGGTGCCTGGAGCAGGCTGCCAGGGGTGGTAATGGAGGCAGATCTGATAATGGTGTTTAAGAGGCTGTTGGACAGACACATGAACAGGCAGGGAGTGGAGGGATATGGACCATGAAAAGGCAGAAACGATTTGTTTAATTTGACATTGTGTTCAGCACAGAGATCTTGGGTTGAAGGGCCTGTTCTTGTCCTGTACTGTTCTATGCCGGGTCCTGTATAAAAGGAGCAAACTATTTCACTTTTGCAATAAAGGTCAATGTACCATTTGCCTTCCTCATTGTTTCGTGTATCAGGGCAACTAGGTCTTCTCAACACCAAACCCTTCAGCCTTTCACCTTTTCAAATATACTCTGTCTTTCTAATTTTTGTCTAGCAGTGGACGATCTTACATTTCCCACATTAATTTCCACCTGCCATGCTTTAGGGTAAGGATTAGGGTCGCCCACTCCTGCAGATACTTCTCTGTTTCGCCCAAGAACCCATGTTGTCATCCAGCTATGAGATAATGCAAATTTCCCTCACCCAAATCGTCAGGGTAGATTGTGAACAGCTGGGTTTCCAGCACTGATTCCTGCTGTGGTCACTACCTCCCAGCCCAAAACTGACCAATTTATTTGATCCTCTGTTTTCTCTCTGTTATCTCTGCTAGTACATTAGCATTGGTACCACATGCTCTAATTTTGTTGAATAATCTTCTCCTAAATTATTTGGACATACAGAAGGCATTTAATAAAGGCACCTTATTAAATGCTTTGTTTACATCCAAATGCACCATATTCACTGATTCTCCCACATCTGTTCTGCTAGTTACAATCTCACAAAATTGTAACAGAGCTGATAAATATCATTTTCCTTTGATAAATTCAAGTTGACTCGACCCTATCCTATTATTATTTTCCAAGTGCCTTTTCACTATTTCCTTAATCATAGATTCCCAATAAACTGAGTGGAAATTCAACTACTTTTATTTTGTAAATAGAAACTGTGACATTCCTAAATAGGTAAATTGGTTTATTATTTTCAAATGTAGTGAGGCACAGCGAAAATCTTTGTTTTGCATGCCATCCATCCACACCATTTCATCACATCAGTACATTGAGGTAGTACAAAGGAAAACAAAAAAAGCATGCAGAATAAAGTGTTACAGTTACAGAGAAAGTGCAGTGCAGGCAGACAATAAAGTGCAAGGGCCATGACAAGGTAGATTGTGAGGTCGAGAGTCCATCTTATCGTACAAGGGAACCGTTCAATAGTCTGATAACAGCGGGGCAGAAGCTGTCCTTGAGCCTGGTGGGACGTGTTTCAGGGTCTTGTATCCTTCTACATCAACAAGATGCACTGCAGCAACTTGCCTAGACTTCTTCGACAACAGCTCCCAAACCTGCAAGCTCTATCACCCACAATAACACAGCCTCCAAGTGGAAGGATAAACCTCCTGAACCACATGGCATTCAGATTTGGAAATATATTGTCATAAACTTCGCCATCATCATGTCAAAGTTCTAGTGTTCTACAGTTAATTGTGTTGTCAGAATACCACAAACACACAGACTGGAATGGCTCAAAGAAAACACTTTATCACTATGTTTAAGGCACAAGGGATGGCCTTTCTAGTAACACCACAATTTCTAAATTAATAATGAAAATATGTCCTGCTCAAGTATATCACAATTTTTCTTCAGACCTAATTGCTTATGACAAAATGGGAACCCCTACCTTTCCATTTCAGTTTTTTGTCTCATCAGACTCCCAATCTCATCACTTTTGTGGACCATAAATATAAGACTGGGAGGAGAAATTTTGAGATTTATGAGTTATGTAGAGGGGACCAATCCTAAAATATTTTGCACACACCAGCTTCTGTGTTGTCCAAGAGGCCTGCAAAATGAGGTGCAAATGGGAAACTAGTTTAAAATTCACTGTTGCATCTCAGGCTTCCCAATGGGATGGGAAACTTGATAATGGAATCACCTTGAACTATCATAGTTATGTATGTTGTTCAGCATTCTTGTTTTGTCCAATACTGCAGCAGTTCGACTCTGTTCTCTAGAAAGTCTTCACCCTCTTGCTGGCCCAATTTATGATGTCTCCCTTCTGTCTTGAATGTAGATTGTCACTGACCTTTCTAATTTTGTGAACCTCATCTCCATCCCAAATGTCCGAGTCTGCCTCCAAGAAGTCTTGATCTGGTTGGAGTTTTCATCCATGTTCGGTTTCCCTGCTTTCCAGAAAGGAGCATATTTGAGAACCAAGTTCAAGTTCAAACTTATTGTCATGGGCATACTTACCCAGGGTATAAATTCTGTGAAAATTAACTTTTTGCAGCATCATAACAGTATGATACAAACATGACAAACACAAATTAACATGAACCTGAATTAACATAAACTATACATAACTTACATGACAAAGTAAACATAACAACACCAGTGCAAGTTGAGGGAAATCCAGTCTGAGGTAATGTTGGGTTTTTTCAGGTGGGTTCAGGAACCTGACGGCAGTGGGGAAGAAGTTGTTGTTGAACCTTGAGGTGTGGGTCTTCAGGCTCCTGTACCTCCTGCCTGATGGCAGCATCGAGAAGAGGGCACGGCCCGGATGGTGGGGGTCCCTGATGATGGATGTTGCCTTCCTGAGACAATGCTTCTTATTGCTCTCCGTAACCTCTTGCGTTCCTGTGCATTGGAGTGTCCACACCAGATCGTGATGCAACCTGTCAGAAGGCTTTCCACTGACCTGCCCGAAACTCCTAAACTTCTAAAAATGTCTGCATTGTGCAGCCAACTAAGTTGGATGCTTAGCTTTAGCTACTGAGGACTAACATGGTGATTGTCAAGGAATCTGAATGGTGATAGTAAATGCCATGATGTTGATGGTAGATGGATAAGGAGGAGAGCTGATTCCAAAAGAATGGACTTATTTTAGTGATATTTTTCTGGTGGTGAAGAAGAATATTTTTTCATCATCCTACGAGGAGCTCTGAAAATTTTCCAGATCATTATCTAATAATTAGTGAGAGAAAACTGAATATTTGGGGTAGAAATATTTACATGTAATATCTGGTACAATAATTTGTCATCATATGATCATGCTTAACAAGAAAAAATTCATTATAAATTTAATTCGAATGTGTCAAGTATAATGCAAACAAATGTTTCATTCTGTGTCAACACACAGCACCGATTATAATCTAAGTAATCATAAGGGCTTTGAATGAATTCAGCAATCAATAATTGACCTAGATTGTGACATGATGTATGCTTATGTTACACACACAGCAGAACGTTAATGGGTCATATCCACACATATTTATGTGATGGCTGCTCTGCTTGATTTAAACCTTTCAGCTGTTTATTGCATTTGAAGATTTCCTTTCTATGAGACTCTCATATTCAGGAAGAATCTTGCATCTGCCAGAACCTGCCTATTTTGTGTGTCGTATATTTTCAAAGAAGCAGCAATATGTCAACATGTCACAATGGAAAAGACCCAATGGAAAACTTTGTGAGAGTTCGGAAAGCAGGACACTAACATTGTACTGTCAGTTTATTGAAGGATCACCCAAAATGGTTTCAACAAAATTTGCTTCCATTTTTTCTCAGGAAATGAAATGTGTAACATTAAAGAATAGACTAAACTGCCTAATAGTTCAGTACTTAATTTGCAGAGGGCCTAGCAACCAGAGGGCCTGAGTTACAGGGAGAGGTTGGCCAGGCAAGGTCTTTATTCCTTGAAACATAGGAGAATTAGGGGTGATCTTAAAGAAATACTTAAAATTATAAGAGGCATAGATAAGGTGGGCCGTAACAGTCTTTGACCCAGGGTAGGGGAGTCCAAAACTAGAGGGTATAGGTTCAGGGTGAGAGGGGAAAGGTTTAAAAGGAACCTGAGGGTCAACTTTTTCACAGAAGATGGTGAGTATATGGAACAAGCTGCCAGAGGAAGTGGGTGAGGCAGGTACAATAGTATCATTTAAGAAACGCTTGGATAGGTACATGGAGGGGTGGGCTTGGATGGATATGGGGGGAACAGAGGAAATTGGGACTAGCTGGGTGGGCACCGTTGTCGGAATGGACTGGTTGGCCCGAAGGGCCTGTATCTATGCTGTATTGCTCTGTGACCCTATGTTATAACATAATTTATTCATTAAACTGTACCTTCTGTGTGCCATCAGTCATGTTTTTAAGGGGCAGGCATGGTAGTGTAGCGGTTAGCGTAACATTATTACAGCACCAGCGACCCGGGTTCAATTTGCTGCTGTCTGCAAAGAGTTTGTACATTCTCCCTGTCACAGCGTGGGTTTCCTCGGGTGCTCCTGTTTCATCTCAAGTTCCAAAGATGTAGGGGTTAGGAAGTTTCTGCGGCATGCTATGTTGTGCCGGAAGCGTGGCAACACTTGAGGGCTGTCCCCAGAACACTCTACGCAAAAGATGTCCTTAAGTCTGGTGTATGTGTCCTCAGGCTCCTTTATCTTCTACCCGATTAGAAGAGGAGGGAAGAGAGAATGTCCTGGGTGGGTGGGGTCTTTGATTATGCTCGCTGCTACACCAAGACAGCAAGAGGTAAAGACAGTGTGTTTGATGCACATGTGACTAATAAAGAATTCTTATCTTATCCTTTTTAATTGAAGGCCTAAGCTAGCCCCATAGCTGAGAATAATGTAGGATGTTTTACTCAGTGATCTCACTGTGTTGTGAAGACAGATACATAACCTGACTTCAACAGCGATGAGTCGGAGTACAGGAAGGAGATAGGAGCTTAGTGGAATGGTGTCATGACAACAACCTTGCCCTCAATGTCAACAAGACAAAGAGCTGGTCATTGATTTCAGGAAAGGGGGCGGTGTACATGCACCTGTCAACATCAATGGTTCTGAGGTCAAGAGGGTTGAGAGCTTCAAGTTCCTCGAAGTGAACATCACCAACAGCCTGTCCTGGTCAAATCACATAGATGCCAGGGCCAAGAAAGCTCACCAGTGCCTCTACTTCCTCAGGAGGCTAAAGAAATTTGGTTTGTCCCCTTTGACTCTCACCAACTTTTACCGATGCACCATAGAAAACATCCTATCTGGATGTATCATGGCTTGGTACGGCAACAGATCTGCCCAGGACTGCAAGAAACTGCAGAGAAGAGAGTTGTGGACACAGCCCAGCGCATCACAGACATCAGCCTCCCCCCCTTGGACTCTGTCTTTACCTCTTGCTGTCTTGGTGTAGCAGCGAGCATAATCAAAGACCCTACCTTCCCGGGACATTCTCTCTTCCCTCCTCTTCTATCGGGTAGAAGATAAAGGAGCCTGAGGACACATACCACCAGACTTAAGGACAGCTTCTATCCCACTGTGATAAGACTATTGAATGGTTCCCTTATACAATGAGATGGACTATGACCCCATGATCTATCTTGTTGTGACTTTGCACCTTATTACACTGCACTCTGTAGCTGTGACACTTTATTCCGTACTGTTATTGTTCTTACATGTACTACATCAATGGACTGTGTACTAACTCGGTGTAACTGCATTGTGTAATGAATTGACCTGTACGATCAGTATGCAAGACAAGCTTTTCACTGTACCTCGGTACAAGTGACAACAATAAACCAATTCCAATACTAAGCATGCAATTTCTTGGGCTGCATCACAAACTTAAGGCAAGCCAAATTTTGTAATAACCACAATCGTCTGGAGGACCTCAACAGGTCGATCAGCATCTGTGGGAGGAATGGAATTGTGATGTTCTGGGTCGAGACCCCCACATAACTCGAGTTTCACCTTGCAGAGACAGGAGTTGGAGCTGGATTTGGAGTGGGACCTATGAAAAGAGGTGAGTCTCTCAGTGTGAGCTTGTGAGTTTCACCTTGCAGGAATCTTCATGAGGCACATTTGCAAATTGTTACCAGTTGATTGGCTGATTAACAGCAGCAAATAAAAGGAAGGGGGCGGTGGTTGTAAATAGAGTAGCCATTGTGTGAGGGTGGTGTTGTTATTATTATAATAATAATAATAATAATAATAATAATAATAATAATAATAGTGGTGGTGTTAACTGAGACTTTGGCTCAAGAGGCATTGGTGACAAGAGGTGAAAGTAAGTCTCTGGTGATTTTCTTTCTTGCTTTTGTGTTCCTTTAGTGCCAGGCCAGAGTGGTTAGAATGGCTCCAGGGCCTGTGGTGTGTTCAGCTTGTGGGATTTCTGTGAGACATCTAGTCTCCCTAATAACTATATCTGCATGAGATGCATCCAGCTGCAGCTCCTTGCAGACTGTGTTAGGGAACTGGAGCTGCAGCTGGATGACCTTTGTGTGGCTTCTATGGGAGAATGTGTCCTGTATAGATGAGAACAACAGGAAGGCAGTCACTCTGAAGCTGCAAGAGGCAGGTAGCTGGGTGACTGTCAGGAGAAGGATGGTGAATAAGCAAATACCTTAGAGTACCCCTGTGGCTGTTCCCCTCAATAACAGGTATATTGCTTTAGGTACTGTTGGGGGGATGACTTACTAGAAGAAAGCTGCAGTGACCAGGTCTCTAGCACTGAGCCTGGTTGTGTGGTGCAGAAGGGGAGAGGAGGAGTGTGGTAGTGATAGGGGATTCCATAGTATGGGGGGGCAGACAGGAGATTCTGTGGATGTGATGGAGATTCCTGGATGGTATGTTGCTTCTTGGTGCTGGGGTTGGGATGTCTCTATTGGGTCCATAACATTCTGAAGGGGGAGGGTGAACAGACAGAGGTCATAATACATTCCTACCAATGATGTGAGTAGGAAGTTAGATGAGGTGCTGAAGAAGGAATATAGGGAGCTAGGTAGGAAACTGAAAAGCTGGACCTCAAGGGTAGTAATCTCTGGATTGCTGCCTGTGCCATGTGCCAGGGAGGGTAAGAATAGGATGACTTGGCAGATGAATGTGTGGCTGAGGAGTTGGTGCAGGAATGGTTTACACCTGAATTGGAGGGGGACCAATATTCTTGTGGCCAGGTTTGCTGGAAACTGTTGGGGATGGTTTTAAACTTTCCTAAGGGGATAGGATCCTGAGTGATGGGTCAAAATTTGGTTCATTTAGTGTACAAGTAGATGCAGAGTGTAGGAAGACTGAGGAAGGATAGGCAGTTGAAAGGGCAAAATTGTAATTAGTTGGATGGGCTAAAGTGTGTCTACTTTAATGTGAAAAGTATCAGGAACAAGGGTGATGAACTTAGAGCATGGGCAAGTATGTGGAACTATGATGTGGTGGCCATTATAAAGACTTGGTTGTCACAAGGGCAGGAGTAGCTGCTGGATATTCTGGGGTTTAGATGCTTCAAAAGGGACAGGGGTGGAGGTAAGAGGTGGGGGAGCAGCTTTGCTGATCAGGGACAGTATCATTCCCTGTAGAAAGGGAGGATGTCCTGGAGGGATTGTTTACTGAGTCAGTGTTTGGAAGTCAGAAACAGGAAGAGAGCGATCACTCTATTGGGAGTATTCTACAGACCACTCCGGCCCCCACCCTCCATGTCAGAAGAGACACTGAGGAGAAGATAAGGAGGCAGATTTTGGGAAGGTGCAAAAATAATAGGGCTGTTAGGGGTGATTTTTTTTTAACTTCCCTAATATTGATTTGCACCTCCTTAGTGTAAAAGGGAGAGTTGGGATGGAGCTTGTTTGGTGTGTACTGGAAGGATTCCTGACACAGTATGTGGACAGGCTAACTAGAGGAGAGGATGTACTGGACCTTTGACTGCACAATGAGCCTGATTAGGTTTCAGACCTTTCAGTGGGAGAGCATTCTGGAAATAGTGACCATAACTCCTTGACCTTTACCATAGCCTTTGAGAGGGATAGGAGCTTATGATATGGAAAGTGTTTAATTTAGTGAGGGGTCATTATGATCCTATTAGGAAGGAACTTAGGAGTGCAAATTGGGAACAGATGTTCTTGAAGTGCACAGCAGAAATAGAAGTTGTTTAGGAAGCACTTGCATGGGGTTCTGGACAAGCTTGTCCCACTGAGGTAGGATAAGGATGGTAGAGTGAAGGAACCATCTTTTACAAGAGGTGTAGAATATCTTGTCAAGAAGAAAAGCTTAGCTAGGTTTAGAAATCATGGATCAAACAGGGTTCTGGAGAGTTACAATGTTGCCAGGAGGGAGCTTAAGAATGGACTTGAGAACTAGAAGGGGGCACGAGAAGGCCTTGGCAAGTAGGATTAAGGAAAACCCCAAGGTCTTCTACACCTATGTGAAGAATAGGAGGATGATGAGAGTAAGGGTGGGACCAACCAGGGATAAGAGGGAACATGTACCTGGAGTCAGAAGAGGGAGGGTGGGTCCTTAATGAATACTTTGCTTTGGTATTCACCAGAGAGTGACCTTGACATCTGAGGATGGTGTACAACAGGCTGATGTGCCAGGGCATCTTGACATGAGGAAAGAGGATGTGCTGGAACTTCTGAAAAACATTAGGATAGATAAGTCACTGGGGCTGGATGGGAGAAATCTGAGGTTAATATGGGAAGTGAGGGAAGAGATTGCTGCACCTTTGGTGATGATATTTGTCTTTACTGGCCACAGGAGTAGTGCCAGATGATTGCAGGGTGGCAAATGTCCTTCCTTTCTATGTAAGAAAGTAAGTAGGGATAACCCTGGAATTGCAGACTAGTGAGTCTTCAGTGGTGGGTAAATTACTGGAGAAGATTCTTAGAGACAGGAGTTATGGGCATTTGGAGAAGCATAGGCTGATCAGGGATGGTCAGTGTGGCTTTGTGACAAAGCACATTGATGAAGGGAGAGCAGTGGATGTGGTGTACATGGATTTTAGTAAGGCATTTGATGAGGTGTATTCAGAGTCAGGAGGCATGGGATCCAGGGCAACTTGACTGTGGATTCTGAATTGGCTTACCCATAGAAAACAGTGGTGGTAGATGGAGCATATTCTGCCTGGAGGTCAGTGACCAGTGGTGTTTCACAGGGATCTGTTCTGGGACCCCTGCTCTTTCATTATAAATGACTTGAATGAGGATGTGGAAGGGTGGGTTAGAAAGTTTGCTCATGATACAAAGGTTGGTGGTGGTGTGGATAGTGTAGGAGGTTGCTGTAGATTACAAGACATTGGTAGGATGCAGAGCTGGGCTGAGAAGTAGCAGATGGAGTTCAACCTGGAAAAGTGTGAAGTGATACACTTCAGGAGATTGAATTTGAAGGCAGAATACAAGTTTGATGGCAGGACTCTTAGCAGTGTGGAGGAACAGGGATCTTGGGGACCATGTCCATAGATCCCTCAAGTTGCCACACAGGTCAACAGGGTTGTTAAGAAGGCATATGGTGTGTTGGCCTTCATTAGTCAGGGTATTGAGTTCAAGAGCCGTGAGGTGATGTTGCAGCTCTATAGCACTCTGGTTAGACCACACTTGGAGTATTGTTCTGTTCTGGTCGCCTCACTATAGGAAGGATGTGGAAGCTTTAGGGAGGGTGCAGAGATTTACCAGGATGCTCCCTGGATTAGAGAATGTCTTGAGGATACAGTAGGATGAGCAAGTGAGGGCTTATTACTTTAGAGAGGAGGATGAGAGGTGACTTGATAGAGATGCACAAGATCACAGCATAGATCAAGTGGATAGTCAGACTTTTCCCAGGGTGACAATGGCTAACATGAGGGAGCATAATTTTAAGATGATTGGAGGAAGGTATAAGGGGGATGTTGGGTGTAAGTATTTGAGTGGTGGGTGTGTGGAATGCACTGCTGGCAGAGGTGGGGGCAGATACATTAGGGACACTTTAGAGACTCTTAGATAGACACATAAATGATAGAGAAATGGAGGGCTATGTGGGAGGGAAGGGTTAGATAGATAATGGAGCAGGATAAAATGTTGATGCAACATTGTGGGCTGAAGGGCCTGTACTGTGCTCTAATGTTCTACAAGATTTTGTTGCTCCATATTCCAGCATCTGCAGTCCCTTGTCTCTCAATTTTGTTATGCTCTTCTTTGGCTTTTCCAGCAATACTGGGATAAAAGCATGAAGACACTTTTAAAACCATGTGAATTTTAGTTTGTGAAAGTGAAGGAGAAAGTATGTTGAATAGCCAACATTGATTAGAACCATGTTGCAGCATTTGATGGTCTCAGTTTACACACCCTCTAAATATAATTATTCATAACATCAGTTCCAGTTTGTGATATAACTTTTTTAAAAGTATAATGAATAATATAATGTAAAATTATCAAACTAAGTTGTATAAAATGTGAACATTAAAAGTTTAAAATTTTAATGAACAGGAAGTGGCATTGACAGTTATTGGCTATAAAATAGTTCAATTCCTGACACTTCCTAAAAGTAAAGAGCAGATTAATAATCTTGTTACCTACTTAAAAAAATGAATTTAATTTTGAAACCAAGCAAGAGCTATAATTATCATCTGTTTTGTAGATGAAATATTTTCAATTTCAGACAATTGAGACTTGGCAAGGGAGTGAAGTTGGAAGAAAAGGATGTTAAGATCAATCAAAATGCAATCTCTGATCTTGACAAAAATGTTTACTGAGTTGCAGATCTCTAGTGCTTTGCTTCACTTGTTCTGCCAATCTGTGAAATATGGTGTAAGGTTTGCCAAAAGGTTGAGGGATCTTAAGCCCATTTAGGATGCAATGGAATTTCAAAACAATTTTTTTAAAAAAACAAACATTTTATACTTGTTTCTTCTGACCTAATGCAGAAAACTTAATAGTGTTGATTTAATTTACGAAATCCTCAAACAACAAAGGAGTAACCTTCAAGATATTACAGGATTTCTACCAAATGGACTTTCTTGTCAAAGGCATAAGAATGGTTAATTATGCCCCCACATCCACTATTGGTGTGCTGCAATGAGCACTGATGTGTTAGGTCTGGGCAATATAGAGCTAAACTTTATGCTATCACCTCTTTCCCTCCTTTCATACCTCACTATGCCAGATTAGTTTAATAAATTGTTTGAGAAAATTACCCATTTGATCAGATGCCAGATGACTGCTGTGCTATTTTTCAGTGAGTCCAATTTTCAAATCTGGGATTTTTTACCAATGTTCACAGAAAATATTTTGTGACTTTTACAATGGTTTAATGAACTCTTGAAGATAACATGCTTAAATATTAATATTTAAACTATATCACAGGAGAAGTCCTAATACTGGGTAAAAATATACTTCAAGAAATTATTTCAGTAAGTTTTTGCTTGTTAAACCCTGAAGTGTTCATGTAATAGATGCCTTTGTTCAAAGTGCAGATGACATAAATTATGACAGTCATTGCAATAAACAAGAGAAATGTTTGATCTTCTGAATCAAAGGAAGGGAGATGGTGATAAGGCAAAGCTGAATGCCTTGGGGTAGTTGGTTAAATAAACTTTACTTGTCCATCAAATTGATGACCAACCCCTGTTGTAAACATGAGAAACATAGTCCCCTTTCTCCCAATGCAGCTTGGTGATTCAGTCTAATGTAGTTCAAGGAGGTAGACAGATGTACTCATGGAACTGCAATATGTTTCAGTAGATTATGTACCTGTCAACTCAAAGCCTTTCTGTTTCTTCACACTCAATCAGTCAACACCCTTCCATAACATCTTGCACTGTCTGTGTTAATGGGGTTAACATAAGTTGGGTAACAAGAGATGCCATGCATAAACTTTAGCATATGCCAGTGAGGCTGAAACAAACCAGGAATGCTAGAAACTTGGCAGATCAAGCAGCATCTGTGGAGAGAAGCAGAGTTGATGTTTCAGGTCAAAGACACTGTCAGAACTGAGAGAAAATGAAAGCAAGTTCTAAACTGGCAAGAAGAGAGATTACAGTTTGATTTGAAATGGTAACTCTGATTCTTTGTTTTTAGATTTACAACATCAACAGTTTCTTTTATTGATTTTTTTTTATTTCCAGAGATGAAATGAGCAATCTTTATAGTAGGAGTTTAGTTTACTCGTATTGAGGGACATGGGTGGTAGTAGGGAATTTTTCCCATTGCAGAGGCTTCTGAAACCAGAGGATGGGGTTAGGGACAGAAGCTTTAGAGGGGATCTGAGGAAGAACTTGTCCACTTAGATTGTGACTGGAATCAGACTCTACTGCTTGAAGGGTTGAGATACAAGGACTGCAGATGTGATGGAAAAGATGAGCAACCAAGTTCCCTTCTGTCAATATCTTGGACCTATCCTGGTGTGGATAGGTGATTGTTCAAGTTTGTTATGCCCAGGGTATAAATGCCAAGAAAATCAGCTTTTTGCAGCAGCAGCACAACATTACAAGACACAGACAAACATAAGTTAACACATTTAAATTAACACATGTAGACATCCTTGTCTACATTGTGCAGAGGAGATTTACAAGGGTGTTGCCTGGATTGAGGAGCATACCTTATGAAAACAGGTTGACTGAACTCTGCCTTCTCTCCTTGGAGCGACGGAGGATGAGGGGGGACCTGAGACGTGTATAAGAGGCATTGATCGTGTGGATAGTCAGAGGCTTTTCCCAGGGCTGCAATGGTGGCCACAAGAGGACACAAGTTTAAGGTGCTGGGGAGTAGGTATAGAGGAGATGTCAGGGGTAAGTTTTTTTTTAAACTGGTGGGTGTGTGGAATGGGCTGCTGGCAAAGGTGGTGGCGGTGGATACGATAGGGTCCTTTAAGAGACTTTTGAATAGGTACATGGAGCTTGGAAAAATGGAGGGCTATGGGTAAGCCTAGTAACTTCTAAGGTGGGGACTTGTTCAGTACAGCTTTGTGGGCCGAAGGGCCTGAATTGTGTTGTAGGTTTTCTGTTTCTATACAGAACTTGAATGACAAAATAAACAATGACATTAGTGCAAGATGAGGGAAATATAGTCACCAATAGCATTAGGGTTTTCCAGGTTGTTTCATGAACTGCTCCTGTACCTCCTGCCTTAGCACATAGATGCAACCATAGAAGGGGAATCAGCACCTCTAATTTCTTAAAAGCTTGAGATTTGGCATGTAATTGAAGACTCTGACAAACTTCTACAGATGTACAGTGGAAAGCATCCTGACTGGTTGTCCCACTGTCTGATGTGGAAACTCCAATACACAGGAACTTGAGGCTACAGAGTGGTGGACTCAGCCAGTTCCATCATGGGTACAGCTCTCCCCACCAAGGACATCTGCAAGAGGCAATGTCTCAGATGGCAACATCAATCATCAGGGACCCCACCATCTGGGCCGTGCCCTCTTCTCGATGCTGCCATCAAGCAGGAGGTACAGGAGCCTGAAGACCCACACCTCAAGGTTCAACAACAGCTTCTTCCCCACTGTCAGGTTCTTGAACCCACCTGAAAAACCTTAATGCTACCTTGGACTAGATTTCCCTTAATTTGCACTAATGTTTATTTTTAATTTTGTCATGTATGTTCTGTATAATTTGTTAATTTAAATTTGTTAACTTGTGTTTGTCTGACTTGTAATGCACTGTGCTGCTGCTGCGAAAAGCTATTTTTCACGGCATTTATACCCTGGGTATGTCTGCTTGTGACAATAAACTTGAATTTGAACAAATTTGACATTGAATAAACTTGACCTTTTGCATGGCCACAGATGGGGACAGGAGCAGACAATATGGGAAAGTTTTTAATTGGGGGAGGGTCAATTACAGTAGTATTAGGCAGGATCTTGGGAGTGTAAATTGGGAACAGATGTTCTCAGAAATGCACAGAAGAAATTTGGAGGCTGTTCAGGGACCACTTGTCCTGGATAGGTTTGTCCCACTGAGACAGGGAAAGGACAGTTGGGTAAAGGAACCATGGTTGACAACAAAGTTGAATCATTTAGTCAAGAGGAAGAAGGAAGCATACTTGAGCTTTAGGAAGCAAAAATCAGGCAGGGCTCTTGAGGATTATAAGGTAGCCAGAAAGGAGCTTAAGGGACTCGAGAGCTAGAAGGAGACATGAGAAGACCTTAGTGAGTAGAATTAAGAAAGTCTAAGGTGTTTATACACATGAGGAACAGTAGGATAACCAGAGTGAGGGTAGGACACTTGGATGAAGGGGGCAAAATGTGACTGGAGACAGAAGAAGAGCTAGGGGAGGTCCTTGATGAATACTTTGCTTCAGTGCTCACCAGGATGAGAGATTTTGAGAATGTGAAGTCAGTGTAGAACAGGCTCATGTACTGGAGCATGTTGAGGTAAAGTTGGAGCTTCTGGAAAAACATTAGATAAGTCCCTGGGACTGAATGGGATATACCCCAGGTTATTATGGGAGGAGAGGAAAGAGATTGCTGGGGTGCTTAATGATATTTGCAACTGCACTGGCCATAGGAGTGGTACCAGAGGATTGGAGGATGGCTAATGTTCCCTTATTCAAGAAAGATAATTGGGATAATCCTGGGAATTATAGACCAGTGAGTCTTATGTCATTGGTGGGCAAGCTCTTGGCGTGGATTCTTATGGACAGGATTTGTGAGCATTTGGAGAAGCATTGTCTTATTAGGGATAATCAGTATTGCTTTGTGATAGGCAGGTTGTTCCTCATGAGTCCAACTGAGTTTTTCGAGAAGGTGAGAAAACACAGATGAAGATAGAGTGGTGGCTGTGGTATATATAAACTTTAGTTAAGCGTTTGACAAGGTTCCCATGGTAGGCTCATCCAGAAGGTCATGAGGCATGAGATCCATGGAGACTTGGCTGCGTGGATTCAGAATTAGCTCACATACAGAAGGCAGAGGGTGGTAGTAGATGGAGAATATGCTGCCCAGAGGTCGGTGACCAGTGGTGTTCCACAGGGATCTGTTCTGGGACCCCTGCTCTTTGTGATTTTTTAAAATATATAAATGACTTGGATGAGGACGTGGAAGGATGGGTTAGTAAGTTTGCAGATGACGTGAAGGTTGGAGGTGTTGTGGATAGTGTAGAAGGTTGTCATACATTATAACAGGATATAGACAGGATTCCCAGTTGGGCAGAGAAGTGGCAGATGGAGTTCAATCTGGAAAAATGTGAAGTGACGCACTTTGGAAGAATGAACATGAAAGCGGAGTACAAGGTTAATGGCAGGATTTTGGACAGTGTGCAGGAACAGAGGGATCTTAGGGTCCAAATCCATGGATCCCTCAAAGTTGTTTTCTAAGTTAATACAACAAGAAATGTCCCAATTTGTCCTCTGAGCCAGAAGAAGAGCAGGCAAGCCTAACTTGATGGTTTTGACACTGTCATGACGTTAAGTTGTTTTTGTCATGGAAGGCTGAGGAATATTTTTTGCATTATCAAGACTGTGGCTATGTTGCAAGGCATTGATGATTCCAACATTCACTGATATCCTCTTAAGCACATCATGTTTGCTGATTTAATACACAAAAAGTGCTGGAGAAATTCAGCAGGTCAGGCAGCATCCAGGACAGAAAAGTTTCCAGTCCTGATGAAGGGTCTCGGACCGAAATGTCAACTATTTCCCTCCATGGATGCTGCCTGACCTGCTGAGTTCCTGCAGTGTTTTTCGTGTATTGCTCCAGATTCCAACATCTACAGAATTTCTTGTATCTCCATGTTTGCTGATTTACTGTGCTGTGACGGAGATGCTTTACAAGACAAGAACATGGGTTACTTGTGTTGAAGGTACATTGTCTGTTACTGGCTGATCTCTTTAATAGATTCTGCAATGCTTTTGTTTGAAATAATCAGGGTATTATGATGAGCAGATATTGTCATTTTCACTGCTTTAGACTTGCTTTGTGGATTGAGGAGATGGAAAGATCTGTTAGTCCAAAGGTGAATGTAAATAACATATCACTGGAAGCTGCTAATTGCAGCCAATTAAAGCTTCGTGAAGATCTGGAAAACCTTTAATGAAACAGTAAACATTGGCAGTGCAAAGGTAAAGTTTCCCAAAAAATATCAAGATAAGATAAGATATTTACTTATTAGTCACATGTACATCGAAACAGTGAAATATGTATTTTTGTCTTACTGAAAATGTGCTGGGGGCAGTCTGCAAGTGTCACCACTCTTCCAGTGTCAACGTAGCATGCCCACAGCTCCTAACCTGTATGTCTTTGGAATGTGGGAGGAAACGGGGAGAATGTACAGACTCTACAGACAGCGGCCGGAATTGGACCCGGGTCACTGGCGCTGTAATAGTGTTACGCTAATTGTTACACTACCATGCCACTCCAGAGTATTGTGAACTATTTGAACATGTTGGTTTATATAATATAAATGTGAGCTTTGCTTAGAAGTAAATGCAAGAATTTTATTACCATTTAAACGAGTTGTTGTGGAATCACAGGATTAATACATTTGTACCATCATGCTGCAGTATTTGGCTTTGAAAAGTCAGGGGTTAAATATCAGAACATTGAGCAACATGGGGTATGATATGGAGTTAACACTTTTTCTAAGATTAAAACCAGAAAGCAGAGGTGCTTTGATGTGTTATTTGTAATAAATCATACTAATCCTTAACTGAAACTGTCTTCATATCATAAGGCACTGGTGGAGAACATGATTTGCATTTTAAAAAACAATACTTTAGTATTTAATTTAATATTCTGGAAAATTCCAGATGGAACAGAGAAGAACACAGCACAGGAACAGGCTCGACAGCCCACAATGTTGTGCTGAGCTAATTAAGCTAATGTTGTCTAATTAAACTAATCCCTTCTGCCTGCACAGTGTCCATATCCCTCCAATCTCTGTATATTCATGTGCCTGTCTAAGAGCCTCTTAAATATCTCTGTTGTATCTGCCTCCACCACTACCACTGGCAGCACATTCCAGACACCCACCATACTCTGTGTATATATAAAAAAATACTTGCCCTGCACATCTCCTTAGAATTTAACCCCTCTCATCTTAAATGCATTTCCTCTAGTATTAGACATCTCAACTCTGGGAAAAAGATACTGGCTATCTATGCCTCTCATAATTTTATAAACTTCTGTCAGGTCTCCCCTCAGCCTCCAGAGAAAACAACCCAAGTTTTTCCAACCTCTAATCCAGACAACGTCCTGGTGAACCTCTTCTGCACCCTCTCCAAAACCTCCATATTCTTCCTATAATGGGGTGATCAGAATTGAATTCAATACTCCAAATGTAGCCTAACCAGAGTTTTATAAAGGTGCAGCAGAACTTCCTGACTCTTGAGCTCATTGCCTCAAACAATAAAAGCAATTATGCCGTATGCCCTTTTTACCTCCCTGTCAACTTGTGTAGCCACTTTCATGGAGCTATGGACTTGGACCCCAAGATCCATCTGGACATTAACGCTGTTACAGGTCCTTCCGTTAACTGTGTATTTTTCCCATGCATTTGACCTCCCAAAGTGCAACACCTAACACTTGGCCAGATTAAACTCCATCTGCCATTTCTCTGCCCATATCTGCAACTGATCTATGTCCCGCTGTATCCTTTGTCAGTCTTCTACACTATCCACAACACCACCAATCTTTAGTAATGTAGTTAAAACTTTTGGTAAAGGCACAGGTCAGATAAAGTGATTAATCTTCCAAATTAAATCTAATGGCCAATGTTGGATAAGTACGTAGATAAGAAAGGTTTAGAGGAATATGGGCCAAACATGGGCAAATGGGTACCATGGTTGGCATGGATGAGTTGGGCCGAAAGGGCATGTTTCCATGCTGTATTACTCCATGACTCTGTGGTCCCTGCAGTATTAGATGATCAGATTTAGAACATAGAACATTACAGCACAGGACAGGCCCTTCAGCCCACAATGTTGTGCCGACGTTTTATCCTGCTCTAAGATCTATCTAACCCTTCCCTCCGACGTAGCCCCCTATTTTTTTTCTATCACTCGTGTCTTTCTAAGAGTCTCTTAAATGTCCCAAATGTATCTGCCCCCACAACCTCTGCCGGCAGTGCGTTCCACGCACCCACCACTCTCTGTGTAAAAAAAAACTTACCCCTGACATCCCCCTTATACCTTCCTCCCATCACCTTAAAATTATGTCCCCTCGCGTGAGCCATTGTTGCCCCGGGAAAAAGTCTCTGACTGTCCACTCGATCTATGCCTCTTGTCATCTTGTACACCTCTGTCAAGTCACCTCTCATCCTCCTCCTTTCCAAAGAGAAAAGCTCCAGCTCACTCAACGTATCCTCATAGACATCCTCATAAACAAAGCAATTTTAAAACCACCAAGAAATTTAGCCAACAGAAAGTTTGTGGAGGGCTGTAGGCAAAAGGATATAAAGTACAAAGTCAATGATTTGTTTCTTTAGTAACAATATAAGTTATTGTTTTGATACCTTCATTGCATGGATGAGTAGTGGGAAACCTTAAATTGGTTCTGATGAAGGGCGACTGCTGAGATTTTAAATGTACTTTGTGTGACTGCAGGAAGAATGGAAGGACAAATGGCTACTGATGCTGTGGTAGAGTGGCTTCTCAAAGGGGATTCGAAGAAATTCCAGAAAACAGTCAATCATCTAAAGGATCCAGAGGTGCAGCTACCCCGCTCATGTTGACCAGGCTGTTGGTGAAGATGCAATCTGTGATCAGTTGGCAGAATATTGTAAAACTACTTAAGGGTGTTCCAAAGAACAAGTACAAAGAAAATTCATGTGAGTCCAGCAGTGATTGGTTTTGTGATCTATCTAGCAGCCATGTAACAATGATAAAGCTCCTGCCTTTCTTTCTGTCTTTTAAACTGCTAAAAATCCAGAAGGAATGTCAAAGTAAAGGATTTTATTTTTTTAAAGTGAGCTGTCTGTGGCTGGTAAGGTGCGGGATTGGGCGCAGGAGGAGCGGGTAAAGGAAATGTGTTTGATTTTGGCACCAAGTTATAATATCAAACAAAGCTGAACATGAAGTAAGACCTCCTTCATTTTGCCCCAACTGTGCATTTAATGTAGACTCACACCCACCTTCCCTGTGCCTCCTCACCACCCTTTGAACTTAACTTCCCACTCCGCCCATCTGTGTGCTTCTCTTGGATGCAAATTTGGGTTATCTGAAATTCACTTTGAGCCCTGACAATCTGCTCCAAGTTGCGATCATCTTGCCAGCAGTCTGTACTGGATTTCAGTTCAAATCTTCTCATCAAAATGGAAAAAAATGGTTTCTGGACGATGAACAATTTTATGATGTGTTCATAAATGCATGGTGTTATTGACTTTCTTAAATCTGATATCAGCTGGTAAAATGTATGGATCTTTGTGCTCAGGTGCCATTATTATATTTGTGAAATCAGGCTATTTATCAAAATAGCAGAAGTTGTGCAGCAGTTCACTGCGTTGGTTTGGTTCTGATCAAGATGCTTGCTGGGAGTTTGTGGGTGAATGCATCGTGTGCCAGCCTGTTTACTATCTTCTGCTTTTTGAAGGATACCATGAGTGCTGCAGTGCTTACCCTTTGTTTTCTACTCTTCTGTTTTGAAGGCTGTGGAGTACTTTGAGATTACAGATCTATGAGGATGTTAGCTTTCAATCACTTCCTCACTCTTCGTGTTGAACAGTTGACATTGTCTGCCCATTGCCATTAGGTCCCTCACCAGAGTTTGATTCTTTCATTATCTACCATCCACTTGTGCATTTCACACTAGGAGTCACAAAAACGCAATCACAGACTGAATCCTCATGCCCTTTCTACTTTGTTCTCCAATTGTCTGCTTGTCTCCAGGTTCATTAAGGCCAGATCCAAGGCATTCAACCTGGGATCTTTCTGCCCTTCATCAGGTATCACCTCCAAATATGGCTGGGAGAGCATCCTTGAATGCTGACCTTCTCAATGCACATCTCATATCCCTGTGGCCATTTTGTGTCACCAGATTACTGAGGCCTGCACATTTTCCATGTGATTGCTTGGGTTTTCTCTGGTGCTCCCATTTCCTCCCACATTACAAACATGTGCTGGCAGGTTGTGTGGCTACTGTCAACTGACCCGAGTGTAGGTTGTTGGTGGGAGTGTCGGGGTAAGTGGATTAGTATGTGAAAGATTTATGATGATGTTGCCAGGACTCGAGGGACTGAGTTATGGAGAGGGGTTGGGTAGGATAGGACTTTATTCCATTGAACATAAGAGATTGAGGGTTGATTTTATAGAGGTGCGTAAAATCATGAGGGGCACAAATAGGGTGAATGCACATCGCCTTTTTCCCAGAGTTGGTGAATCAAGAACTAAAGGGCACAGGTGAGAGGGGAAAGAATTAAAAGAAACCTGAGGGGCAACTTTTTCACACAGAGGGTGGTGTGTATATGGAACAAACTGTCAGAAGCAGTGGTTGGGGCAGGTACAATAACAATGTTTAAGACATTTGGACAAGTATCTGGATAGGAAAAGTTTAGAGGGATGTGGGCCAAACACAGGCAAACAGGATTAGTTTAGATGGGCATCTTGGTCAACATGGACCAGTTGGGCCAAAAGGCCTGTTTCCATGCTGTATGACTCTATTAGAATCAAACCTGGGTCACTGGAGCTGTGAGGCAGCTGCACTGACCACCCTACTGCCCTGATGCCCATGGCATTCCAACTTCAGCTTGAGCTGAAGCTTGATACGTACGTGGCCACACCAGGGTCTGGTGCCCCCTGCTCCTTTAAACACCTTCTACCGTTTCTCCATAGCTCTTTCATTCCTCATCTCTTCTTTCTCAAAACATCCCCCATCTGTTACATCTCAACTGTCATTATTGTAAGTCATTGCAAAATTCAGTTCTTCTTTCCTTTCTGCCCGAGGTCTTATCCCAAAGTAATTCTCAATATCAATTCCCCCAAAGATATCTGGAACATAGAACATGGAACAGCACGGGAACAAGCCTTTCGGCCCACCATTCTGTTGAGCTAATTAAGCGAATGACACGTAATCCCTTCTGCCTGCACATGGTCCATATCCCTCCATTCTCTGCACATCCATGTGCCTATTTAAGAGCTTCTTAAACATCTCTATTGTATCTGCCTCCACCACCACCCCTGATAGTGCATTCCAGGCACCCACCACTCTCTGTGCATAAAAAAAACCTTCCCCCACACATCTCCTTTGAACTTTCCCCCCTTACCTTAAATGCATGTCCTCTAGTATTTGACATTTTGACCCTGGGAAAAAGATTCTGACAGTCTACCCTGTCTATGCTTCTCAAAATTTTATAAACTTCTATCAGGTTTCCCCTCAGCATCTGCAAGCATGGCACCTTTACCATCCTATCAACTTGTGCGGCCAGAGATTTCCCCCAACATCTTTGCCCACATCCTTGATCATGTCATCCCCTGTGGACCTTCAAGTCCAGTGACCTCAAATACTGATAAGGTCTTATATAACTTTGTGTGTCATGCTATGGTTTAGTTGGTGCTGTGATGAGAGTTTCTGCCTCCATGTTTTCTAGCACTGAGAGCACTAAGCTTCAGATTCCCATTATAACTTAGATGGGAAAAAAAAGCATTTGACTTATAATAATTTTATCTCATACCTGAAGCCTTTAATGCCCTTGTCCATAATTAATTATCAGTCAACATCATAAAGCAGATGAATACGTTTACATTGCTTTGTGAAACTTGGTCAGGCATGCTGCTACAGAAATGCACTTGTCCACTTTTAAGTCTGAGATGTCCAATTCCACTCTTTCCTGCATCCTTCCCTGGGTAGCAATTTCCCTAAGTCATTACAATTTCACTTTTCAAGTTACAGTCACTGGCATCTGGCTTTTCATTCTTCAGCATAGTTGTTGCAACTGCCAGTTAATTCAACAATGATATTCATGGCCCTCCTGCTCCCTGTTCACCATCAGAGCCTTTACTCGCACATTATGAATGTTTCCCAAGTTATGGCCTCCATAGGCCATACAAAGATAGGTGGAGGAACAGGTCGTGTTGCAGAGCCAGGTTGGGAGAGTGGGCAAAGAAGTGGTAGATGGAATACAGCGTAGGGAAGTGTGGGGTTGTGCACTTTGGTAGGAAGAAGAAAGGTGCAGACTATTTTCTAAATGAAGAGAGAATTCAGAAATCAGAGGAGAAAAGGGACTTAGGAGTCCCTAAAGGTTAACTTGCAGGTTGAGTTGGTAGTAAGGAAGACAAATGCATAGTTAGCATTCATTTCGAGAGGACTAGAATATAAAAGCAAGGATGTACTGCTGAGGCTTTATAAGGCCTGTGCTCGATGGAGTTCAGAAGGATGAGGGGGGATCTCATTGAAAATGATAATGTAAGATAAGATAAGATTTCTTTATTAGTCATATGTACATTGAAACACACAGTGAGATGTGTCTTTTGCGTAGAGTGTTTTGGGAGCAGCCCACAAGTATCGCCACACTTCCGGCGCCAACATAGCATGCCCACAACTTCCTAACCTTTAAGCCTTTTGAATGTGGGAGGAAACCAGAGCACCCAGAGGAAACCCATGCAGACATAGGGAGAACGTACAAACTCCTTACAGACAGCGGCAGGAATTGAACCCAGGTTGCTGACGCTGTAATAGTATTACTCTAACTGCTACACTACCGTGCCTGCCCAGATACTGAAAGGCCTGGATAAAGTGGATGTGGGGAGGACGTTTACATCAGTAAGAGAGTCCAGAATCCAGGGACACAACATCAGAATAAAGGGATGTCCCATTAAAACTGAAATGAGGAGGAATTTTTTCAGCCAGAGGGTGGTGAATCTGTGGAATTCGTTATCACAGAGGGCTGTGGAGGCCAAGTCTTTGGGTGTTTTTAAGGCAGAGATTGATAGGTTCTTAATTGGTAAGGGGGGGTTAAGGGTTACAGGGAGAAGGTGGGAGCATGGGATTGAACAAAAAAAATCGGCCATAATTAAATAGCAGAGCAGACTCGGTGGACCAAATGGCCTAATATTATTCCTATGTCTTATGGTCTTGTGGTAAAGAAGTATCCCATTACAGATACCTTGTTTTTTTGAAATAAACTTCCCTGATTTGTATTTGTTAATTTTGTAAATAACTGACCAAGATAAACACAGATTAATGCATCTGCAGATTATTGCATATGGACATAGAACATTACAGCACAGTACAGGCCCTTCGGCCCACAATGTTGTGCCGACATTTTATCCTGCTCTAAGATCGATCTAACCCTTCCCTTCCCTCCCACACAGCCCCCCATTCCTCTATCATTCATGTGGCTATCGAAGAATCTCTTGAATGTCCCTAATGTATCTGCCCCCACCACCTCTGCCGGCAGTGCGTCCCACGCACCCACCACTCTGTGTAAAAAAAAAAAAAAAAAAAAAAAAAACCTCTGACATCACCCCCGTACCTTCCACCAATCACCTTAAAATTATGAACCCTTGTGTTAGCCATTTTTGACCCTGGGAAAAAGTCTCTGTCCACTCAATTATGCCTCTTATCATCTTGCACACCTCTATCAAGTCACCTCTCATCCTCCTACTCTCCAAAGAGAAAAGCCCTTGCTCACTCAACCTATCTTCATAAGACATGCTCTCCAATCTGGGCAGCATCCTGGTAAATCTCCTCTGCACCCTCTCTAAAGCTTCCACATCCTTCCTATAATGAGGCGACCAGAACTGAACACAATACTCCAAGTGTGGTCTAACCAGAGCTCTATAGAGCTGCAACATTACCTGGCAGCTCTTGAACTCAATACCCTGACAAATGAAGGCCAATACACCATATGCCTTCTCAACAACCCTACCAACCTTGAGGGATCTATGGACATGGACCCCAAGATCCCCCTGTTCATCCACAGTGCTGAGTCCTGCCATTAACCTTGTATTCTGCCTTCAAATGTGATCTTCCAAAGTGTATCACTTCACAGTTTTCCAGGTTGAACACCATGAATACTGAAAGGCCAGGATAGAGTGGATGTAGAGAGGATGTTTCCATCAGTAGGAGAGTCTAGGATCTGAGGGTACAGCCTCAGAATAAAGGGACATCCCTTTAGAACTGAGATGAGGAGGAATTTCTTTAGCCAGAGGGTGGTGAATCTGTGGAATTCATTGCCACAGAGGACAGAGAAGCCCAAGTCATTGGGCGTATTTAAGGCAGAGATTGATAAGTTCTTGATTGGTAAGGGGGTTAAGGGTTACGGGGAGGAGGCGAGAGAATGGGGTTGAGAAAAATATTACCCATGATTGAATGGCAGAGCAGACTTGATAGGCCAAATGGCCTAATTCTGCTCCTATGTCTTATGGTCTTGTGGTCTTTCTTTCAGGTCCAACGGGCCATGGGTTGACTATATCTGAAGCATACTTTATGCTTTGGAGTTTTATGCAAACAAGTGTGAGGTGCTGCACCATAGGAGGTCTAATGCAAGGGGAAAGTGTACAGTTAATGGCAGGACCCTTAACAGCATTGGTGTGCAGAAGAATCTTGGGGTCCAAGTCCATAGCTCCCTGAAAGTGACTGCACAGGTCATGCTTACCTTTATTAGTTAAGGCACTGAGTTCAAGAGTCAGGAAGTTATACTGTAGCTATACAAAACTTTGCTGAGGCCACATTTGGAGTATTGCATGCAGATCTGGTCACCCCAGTACAGGAAGGATGTGGAGACTGTGGAGAGGGTGCAGAAGAGGTTCACCAGGATGCTGCCTGGATTAGAGGGCCAAAGAGAGGTTGGACAAACTTGGGTTGTTTTCTCTGGATCGTTGGAGGCTGAGGGGAGACCTGATAGAACTTTATAAGATTATGAGAGCAATAGACAGAGTAGACAGTTAGAATCTTTCTCCCAGGGTAGAAATGTCAAACACTAGAGAACATGCATTTAAGGTGAGAGGGGGGAAGTTTAAAGGAGACACAAGAAACAGCAGACGCTTGAATCTGGAGCAACAAACAATCTGCTGGAGGAACTCAGTGGGGTTGGGCTCGGCCCGCTGAGTCCCTCCAGCAGATTGTTTGTTGAAAGGAGATGTGTGGGGCAAGTGTTTGTACACAGAGAATGGTGGGTGCCTGGAATGGGCTGCCAGGGGAAGTGGTGAATCAGATACGAGGCTGTTTAATGGACACATGAACAGGCAGGGAAAGAAGGGATGTGGATTGTGTGCAGACGGAAGAGATTTAGTTTAATTTGACATTGTGTTTGGCGCAGACCTTTTGAGTCAAAGGGTCTATTCCTGTGCTGTACCGTTCGATGTCATGACATTTTCCACTCCTACAACCCATTGCCATCTGAATAACAACTCCTCTGAGTCTGAATTTCTCCTTCCATCTGTGGCCTTGTCCAGCATCCAGGCTCCATGCCCTGAAACATTTCACAGGTTTGTCCTTCAAAACAACCCCTGACTAAGTTGTTGACTGCTCCTCTGCATGTCTCCATCAGGGCTTGGCTATTCTTGATGCATTGTGACATGCCTTGGTTTTCTTTTATAAAATAATACCAATATGTAAATAGTACATGTAATTGTTGACTGCTGCTATTTATAATTTACCTCTACAAATGGACATGGTCCCTTTCTCCCCTGTTTCTATCAGCCATGGATTCAATGTTTCAACGAACTGTGTTTCTTTTATTTTTTTGCTAGGGCTTTATTCACTGGAAAGGAGGAGGATGAGAGGAGACATGATAGAGGTATATAAAATATTGAGAGGAATAGATAGAGTAGACAGTCAGCGCCTCCTTCCCAGGGCACCAATGCTCAAGACGAGAGGTCATGGCTTTAAGGTTATGGGTGGGAGGTTCAGGGGAGATGTCAGGGGGAGGTTTTTCACCCAGAGAGTGGTTGGTGCATGGAATGCACTGCCTGGGGTGGTGGTGGAGGCAGATACATTGGACAGGTTCAAGAGTTTGTTGGATAGGCACATGGAGGAATGTGAGATAGAGGGATATGCGGGAGGAAAGGGTTAGATAGTGTGAGGGTGGTTTGATGGATGGCACAACATGGTGGGCCAAAGGGCCTGTTTTGTGCTGTATGGTTCTATGTTTGTTGGTGAGATATTTACTTGTAAATTAGCTCTTCCACAAGCATTGTTACTTTTAGAGAAAGGTATATTTGAGAGCAGACAGAGAGGGGATATTGCGCCAAGCAGCATAATGCTGTTTTCTTGAATATACTGATATGTCGACAAGATATCCATTATTATATCTGTTACGTCTACTAAATATTCACAATATAACAATGCATTGGGTCTACAAATGCATTTTATGCTTTTTACTGCATTTTTCAAGTAATCATAACTTGAATTCTCAAATTTCCTTGATGATATTTCAATATAATGGAACAGAATGACCTAGGAGTGCAAGTGCATAGTTTGCTAAAAGCAGCATCACAGGTAGACAGGGTGGTGAAGAAGACATTTGACATACTGGCCTTCAGTCAGGGCATTGACCAGTGGAGTTGGGAAATTATGATCCAATGATATAAGACATTGGTGAGACTGCACTTGGAGTATTATGTACAGTCTTGGTCAACCTGTTATAGGAAAAACGTTATTAAACTAGAAAGAGTGCAGAAAAGATTTACCAGGATATTGCCTGGACTTGGGGGTCTGAGTTACAAGGAGAGGTTGTGTAGATTTGGACTTTATTCCTTGGAAAGTAGGAGATTGAGGGGTGACCTGATAGAGGTATATAAGATCATGAGGGGCACAGACAGGGTGAAAACACATCGTCTTTTTCCCAGGGAGGGGATGTTAAAAACCAGAGGTCATAGGTTTAAGATCAGAGACAAGAGATTTAAAAGGGACATCAGGAGCAGCTTCTTCACACAAAGGGTGGTGTGTATTTGGAATGAGCTGCCAGAAATAGCGGTTGAGGCAGGCACATTAGCAAAATTTAAAAGCCATCTGGATAAGTACATGGATAGGAGAGGTTTAGAGGGCTATGGGCCAAAGCGGGCAGATGGGACTAGCTTGCAGGGTGGCATGGACGAGTTGGGCCAAAGGGCCTGCTTCCATGCTATATGACTCTAATAAGCAGAGATTTTTGATGTAATTCAGGAAATTCTCATATCTGAAATGCAGATTACATAAGGAAGGTGAAACTTTTTTTCCCTCTCAAAGATGAACAATTGAAGCTTAGGGTGTTATTTACTGAGCTATTTAATCATCAGCTCCAGGTGGAGTAATTTTTTGAGCTTCCCCAACATGAGTTCACAATCTAGTAGGATTTTACACAAGTGTAATTTAATTATCTACCTGGGACGTGGATTTGTGGCTTACGTTAATTACATGTGTCGCTAATCCTGCCTCTTCCTGAGAATCTTTTGATCGATCTTCATTTAGTTCTGCTCTTTCCCTTCTTAAGTTAAACTCTTACTCTCTGGCCTCTCTCCAAATTCAAGGCCCACATTTCTCATTTAGAGTCATAGAGACATACAGCACAGAAACAGACCCTTCGGCCTAACGCATCCATGTCGACTGTGTTGCCCTGCGAACTAGTCCCATCTGCCCGCATTTGGCCCAAAGCCCTCTAAATCTCTCCTATCCATGTACTTATCTTGATGGCTAAATGTTGCTAATGTGCCCACCTCAACCACAAGGTGGACTATGACCTATGACCTCATGATCTACCTTGTTGTGACCTTGCACCTTATTGCATTGCACTTTCTCTGTAGCTGTGACACTTTACTCTGTACTGTTATTGTTTTTACCTGTACTACATCAATGCACTCTGTACTAACTTAATGTAAGTGCACTGTGTAATGAATTGACCTGTAAGATCGGTTTGTAAGACAAGTTTTTCACTGCACCTTAGTACAAGTGACAATAATAAACCAATACCAATATCTTTGTGTGAAGAAGCTGCCCCTGATGTTCCTTTTAAATCTCTTGCCTCTGATCTCAAACCTGTGACATCTTATTTTTAGCACCCCCTTCCTGGGAAAAAGATGATGTGCTTTCACCTGTCTATGCCCCTCATGATCTTATATACCTCTATCAGGTCACCCCTCAATCTCCTACGTTTCAGGGAATAAAGTCCTATGTTAGAACAAGTAAATATTTGTTTTTTTTTCCAATCTTCTTTCACCTACCCTTGTTGTCCCATTACAGGAAGGATGTGGAGGCTTTGGAGAGGATGCAGAAGAGGTTCACCAGGATGCTGCCTGGATTAGAGGGCATGAGCTATAAGGAGAGGTTGGACAAACTTGGGTTGTTTTCTCTGGAGCATCAGAGGCTGAGGGGAGACCTGAGAGAGGTCTTATTTTACACAGAGTGGTGGGTGCCTGGAACGGGCTGTGGTGGGTAGTGGTGGAGGCAGATATGATAGTGGCAGTTACGAGACTATTAGAGAGACACATGAACATGCAGGGAATGGAGGGATATGGATCGTGTGCAGGCAGAAGGGATTTGTTTAATTCAGCATCATGTTCGGCACAACATTCTTTGTTCTTCGTTCTATGTTCTACTCCAGAGAGCCCCAATTCCTCTGACTGGATCAGTATTTCATTCACATTTTTTGGAAGGAGCATTAGTGATAGCTCAAGGAATAAAACATGCTGAAGACTCTGAGTTGTGATCAGTTGATACCAGGCTTTGGAATTATGTAGATATAGGAGCTTTGACTATTCACATCCAAGGAGACATCCTTTACAGGTAAGAGACAAGATTGTAAATGTTGATTTCAATATGGTCAGAAACAGATGAGCAAATACAATGGTGTATTTTATGTTTCAGTAAAAATGAACAAAACCAGTGGTGTATTCAATAAACAAAACTTGCAGCAGGGAGGTAGCAAACAAAAAAGCTTTATCTGTCCTTTGGCCTGGTCAGAAACATCTCCCCACCCCCAGTGTCTCTGCTCCCATCACTGTGGTCAATAAACACAGAGGAGAAGAACGAGGCATCGTTACTTTGCTTGGCCTGTGGAGTCGGATTAATTTTCCACAAACGCACTAAAGTAATGAAAGTTCAACACCACAAGACTGAGGAGATAAGAGAGAGAAAACAGTGTTTTACACTTACACATTTGGATTTAGAACTGTTTAGGATGATTATTCTGTAGTAAATTTGTTCACCCAGATAGTTCGCACTGCAAGATTAGAAACAGAAAACCTACAGCACAATTCAGGTCCTTCAGTCCACAAAGCTGTGACGAACATGTCCCTACCCTAGAAATTACTAGGCTTATCCACAGCCCTCTATTTTTCTCATTTCCATGTACCTATCCAACAGTCCCTTGAAAGACCCTATTGTATCCGCCTCCACCACCGTTGCCGGCAGCCCATTCCACGCACTAACCACTCTCTGAGTAAAAAACTTACCCCTGACATCTCCTCTATATCTACTCCCCAGCACCTTAAACCTATGTCCTCTTGTGGCCACCATTTCAGCCCTGGGGAAAAGCCTCTGACTGTCCACCCGATCAATGCCTCTCATCATCTTATACACCTCTATCAGGTCCCCCCCATCCTCCTCCACTCCAAGGAGAAAAGGCAGAGCTCCCTCAACCTGCTTTCATAAGGCACGCTCCGCATTCCAGGCAGCATCCTTGTAAATCTCCTCTGCACCCTCTCTATGGCTTCCCCATCCTTCCTGTAGTGAGGCGACCAGAACTGAGCACAGTACTCCAAGTGGAATTGTTGTTTATTGAGTCCAAGTTCACAATTATTGTTGTCACAGGCATACATACACAGGGTATAAATGCCATAGCAATTTGCTTTTTTGCAGCAGCAACACAGTATGTTACAAGACAAGGACAAATCTAAGTTACCATATCTCTGTTTCAATTACTCCCCTGGGAAAAAGGAGTGATTTCTATTCGCATCAATAAATTTTTTTTAGAAAACTAATAGTACCTTTATCTTTGAATTTTCCCTATGATTCTACACATGAAAACATTTACCCTTATGGTTTGGGAACAATTATCAGTAGCCAGCTTGTCTCAGTCAGTAGCTCCCAGTCAGCAGAACAGTGACTAAAGGCTCAGGCAGCAGGCCTGGATAAGTGCTACACATACTAATGCAGCAGCTGCCAGTTCCCTCATAACACACGTCAAACACATTGTCTTTGAGGTGCATTGTGAAATGGGGGTGTTTTGACTGATCTTGCCCTTGGATCATGCTTCTTCTTTCAGTGTTCCCCTGGGTGCAATCTCCCAGTGGGAGAATTGGCTCCCAATACTCAGTTCAATGTAAGTCATATGCCAGCTCTGGCCCAGAATGGACTTGATAGTAGGTGAGGCTCCATCCCCAGACACATCAGCTGTCAAAACCATTAAATGCCCAGTAGCAGAATGATGTGAACGGATTTGATCAATGTTATTGTCTATGTGTCTTACAAAATTCTTAATATTTCAGTAGTGTAGGTGAAATGCTATGGAGATATTCAATGATCAAATCAAGATAATCATCTGCTTTTTCTTGAGAAAACAAGTTTTAATGACCATTTAATGAGCTTTGCCTTGTTTAAAGAAACATGATGATCTATCCTGGGCCCAGCACATAGATGCAATCACAAGGAAAGCGCACCAGCATCTTTACTTAGAAGGTTAAGGAAGTTCAGCTTGTCACTGAACTTCCTAACAAACTTCTACAGATCTACTGTTAAAAGTATCCTGACTGGTTGCATCAGGGTCTGGGACAGCAATCCGAATGCGCAGTAACGTAAAAAGCTGCAGAGAGCAGTAGACTCTGCCCGATACATCACGGGCACATTCATCCCCACCGTCAGTAGTATCTACAGGAGGCACTGTCTCAAGAAGGCAACATCTATCATCAAAGATCCTCACCATCCAGGCCATGCCATCTTCTTGCAGCTACCATCAGGTAGGAGGTAGAGAAGCCTGAAGTCCCACACCACTAGGTTCAGGAACAGTTACTTCTCTTCAACCATTCGGTTCTTGAACCAACCGGCACAACCCTAATCACTACCTCAGTAAAGCAACACTGTGACCACTTTGATCACTTTGCACTAAAATAGATTTTTTTTTGTTATAATTGTTTTTTTTTGTAAAAATTGTGTATAATTTATGCTTGTGAATGCTGCTTATCTGATGCTATGTGCCTGTGATGTTGCTGCAAGTAAGTTTTTCATTGCACCTGTGCACACATGTACTTGTGCAGATGACAATAAACCCAACTTTGACTTTGACATGTGATGGCATCTGGTGCCATTTCATTAAGTTTGAATTAGTTTTAAATAACTTAGCCAAGGGTATATGAAGTTCACTTGCATCAATCTCTGTTAGGATGGTAGAGCGGCTTGGTGAAATTACTGTGAGTCCAGGCGCTTGTTCTTGGTTGTTACCCAAAGAAATTTGGTGCCTTGACACAAGGTGGGGTGAAGTCCATTCGCGTTTATTGTCATGTGCACGAGTACAGTGAGGTATATGCACAGTGAAAAAATTGCTTGCAGCAGCATCACAGGCACATAGGTACAGACAACACATAGAAAATAAATGATACAGGACAGTGAAGAAGGAAAAGACTGTGTCTTTTCGCACTCTCTTGTTTTGCACTATCAGAGACAAGCCCACTGTTGTGCAAGATGTGGTCTGTAGTGGTATTGGTTTATTCTTGTCACTTGTACCGAGGTACAGTGAAAAACTTGTCTTACAAACCGATCGTACAGGTCAATTCATTACACAGTGCAGTTACATTGGGTTAGTACAGAGTGCATTGATGTAGTACAGGTAAAAACAATAACAGTACAAAGTGTCACAGCTACAAAGAAAGTGCAGTGCAATAAGGTGCAAGGTCAAAGGTAGATCATGAGGTCAGAGTCCATCTCATTGTATAAGGGAACTGTTCAATAGTCTTATCACAGTAGGGTAGAAGCTGTCCTTAAGTCTGGTGGTACATGCCCTCAGGCTCCTGTATCTTCTACTCAATGGAAGAGGAGAGAAGAGAGAATGTCCTGGGTGGGTGGGGTCTTTGATTATGCTGGCTGCTACACCAAGACAACGAGAGGTAAAGACAGAGTCCAAGGAGGGGAGGCTGGTGTCTGTAATGTGCTGGGCAGTGTCCACAACTCCCTGCAGCTTCTTGCGGTCTTGGGCAAAGCAGTTGCCATACCAAGCTATGGTACATCCAGATAGGATGCTTTCTACGGTGCATCGGTAAAAGTGAGAGTCGAAGGGGACAAACCAAATTTCTTTAGCCTCCTGAGGAAGTAGAGGCGCTGGTGAGCTTTCTTGGCCGTGGCATCAACATAATTTGACCAGGACAGGTTGTTGATGTTCACTCCCAGGAACCTGAAGCCCTCAACACTCTCGACCTCAGCACCATTGATGTACACAGGTGCATGTATGTTGCCCCCTTTCCTGAAGTCAATGACCAGCTCTTTAGTTTTGTTGACATTGAGGGCAAGGTTGTTGTCATGACACCATTCCACTAAGCTCTCTATCTCCTTCCTGTACTCCGACTCATCGCTGTTTGAGATACGGCCTACAACGGTGGTATCATCTGCAAACTTGTAGATGGAGTTAGAGCAGAATCTGGCCCCACAGTCAGGAGTGTATAGGGAGTAGAGTAGAGGGCTGAGGATGCAACCTTGTGGGGCACCAGTTTTGAGAATAATCATGCCAGAGGTATTGCTGCCTATCCTCACTGATTACAGTCTGTTTATTAGAAAGTCAAGGATCCAGTTACAGAGGGAGGTGTTGAGTCCTAGGTCTCGGAGTTCGGTGACAAGCTTGCTTGGAATTATTGTATTGAAGGTAGAGCTGTAGTCAATAAACAATAGTCTAACGTAAGTGTTCTTACTGTCCAGATGCTCCAGAGCTGAGTGAAGGGCCAGGGAGCTGGCATCTGCTGTAGACCTGTTTCGCCGGTAGGCGAATTGCAATGGGTCCAGGTTGTCTGGTAGGCTGGAGTGATGCGTGCCATGATCAACCTCTCAAAGCACTTCATGATGGTGGATGTCAAAGCCACTGGTCGGTAGTCATTGAAGCATGTTACCTTGCTTTTCTTTGGTACTGGGATGATAGTGGTCTTCTTAAAACAGGTGGGAACCTGAGATTGAAGCAGGGAGAGGTTGAAAATGTCCACAAATACTTCTGCCAGCTGATCAGCACAAGATCTGAGCACATGGCCCGGGACACTATCTGTACCAGGTGCTTTCCTCGTGTTCACTCTCCAGAAGACTGATCTTATATCCTCCACTGTGATCACAGGTTCAGCTGCGTTGGTGACTGTCAGGGTGGATGGTGACAATCCACTTCCCTTTTCTTCAAAACGCATTAAGAATGTGTTAAGTTCATCAGGAAGGGATGTGCTGTTGTTAGCTATGCAGCCCAACTTCGTCTTGTAGCCTGTTATGGCATGTAAGCCTTGTCATAACTGGCGGCTGGTCAGGGACTCGATTTTGAGTTGGTATTGTCTCTTGGCATCCCTGATAGCTTTTCGAAGGTCATACCTCGATTCCTTGTACAGATCAGGATCACCAGATTTGTGTGCAGCTGTCCTCTCCTTCAGTAGGGAGTTGATCTCCTGGTTCATCCATGGTTTCCTGTTTGGGAACACCTGTATTGTCTTCCTTGGTACACAGTCCTCCACACACTTGCTGATAAAGTCTGTGATGGTGGTTCCATACTCATCAAGTCTGGCAGCTGAGTCTTTGAACATGGACCAGTCCACTGTCTCAAAGCAGTCACGCAGAAGCTCATCTGCTTCCTCAGACCAGCACTGCATGACTCTCCATACCGGATCCTCCTGTTTCAGTTTCTGTTTGTATGAAGAGAGAAGCAGCACAGTCTGGTGATCTGATTTTCCAAAGTGAGGACGAGAGGTGGCTCAGAAGGCATCTTTGACGGTTGTATAGCAGTGGTCAAGGGTTTTGGTGCCCCTGGTGGAGCAGGAGATGTGCTGATAGTATTTTGGTAACACACTCTTGAGGTTGGCCTGATTGAAGTCCCCTGCGATGATGAAGCGGGCCTCAGGGTATCCTGTCTCAAGGTTGTTGACCATGGAGTAAAGCTCATTGAGTGCAGGCTTCATGTCCGTCTGTGGTGGGATGTAGACTGCCATCAGGATAGCTGAAGTGAACTCCCTTGCCAGGTAGAATGGTCGACACTTCACCATTAGATATTCCAGGCTGGGAGAGCAGGAGCTGTTCTGTTGCTGAGGTAGGGTTAGGGTTGTGCAGGTCGGTTCAGGAAACTGATGGTTGTAGAAAAGTAGCTGTTCCTGAACCTGGTGGTGTGGGTCTTCAGGCTTCTGTACCTCCTGCCCGATGGTAGCAGCGAGAAGAGGGCATGACCCAGCTGGTGGGGATTTTTGATGATGGATGTCGCCTTCTTGAGGCTTAATCTCCTTAAGCTTTGGCAATGGCAAGGGAAGGACAAAGGCTACAGGTGGCATTGTCCTGGTCTCTACAAAGTGCTGGTTCCATCCATTCAACATGGACTCTGCTTATTTCAAAAGGTTTTTGATCTCCTGTTGGAATTGCTGGAGAATTTCATTCAAATTTACTTTATGGCATTTGGCAAATGTATATCACCTCTTATTCTTTTTAACTATTAATCAAGTGCAGCACATGAAGTTAACTAATTATTGAGCTCCATGTGCAAGAGCTTAAAAAATGTCATTGGCACCAGGTTTTCATACTCGTAATTGGTTTATTATGGTCACATCTAACGAGATACTGTGAAAGGCTTTTGTTCTGTGTGCCATCCATACGGATGATGCCATATATTAGCACATCGAGGCAGTACAAAAGGAAAAACAATAACAGGATGCAGAATGTAGTGTTATGGTTACGGAGAAAGTGCAGTGCAGGCAGACAATAAGGTGCAAGGGCCACAGTGAGGTAGATTGAGAGATAAGATAAGATATCTTTATTAGTCACATGTACATGGAAACATAGAGTGAAATGCATCTTTTGCGTCGAGTGTTCTGGGGACAGCCCGCAAGTGTCGCCACTCTTCCGGTGCCAACATTGCATGCCACACAACTCCTAACCTGTACGTCTTTGGAATGTGAGAGGAAACCACAGCACCCGGAGGAAACCCACACAGACACAGGGAGAACGTACAAACTCCTTACAAACAGCGGCTGGAATTGAACCCCGGTCACTGGCGCTGTAACAGCATTATGCTAACTGCTACATTGTCATTCAAGAGTCTGATAACTGTGGGATAGAAGCTGTCCTTGAGCTCAGTGGTGCGTGTTGTCGAGTTTTTGTATCTGCTGCCTAATGGGTGGAGAGAAGAGAGAATATCTGAGGTGGGAGGGGTCTTTGATTATGTCGGCTGCTTCCCCGAGGCAGCAGGAAGTGTAGACGGAGTCTATGGAGAGGAGGCTGGTTTGTGTGATAGACTGGGCTGTGTCCACAACTGTCTGTGCTATCCTACCTTCACTTTCAACCCCTCACCTCTGGGGTGGGATTAACTGTTGCTTCACAAACTATTCAAACCTAGACTCTAATTTGATGCAAAACCCTGGGATTATCTGAATCTCATACCTAAGCCCTACCTCTTTCTCCGAGATGATTCGGGTGTATGAGATTAGAATCATAAGAAGTTGTATGAGTTTTATGTTACAATATTTGTCTATTTGCATTGCAACATTTTTTATTGCTTTAACATAATACCAACATTATCAATTTATTTAAATATATATCAACACACTCTTAATACTGTATATTTTAGTTCATTTATTGGATAATTATAAATGTGTCTTGAACTAGTTGCTATTTTTAAACAATTTTTAATAATGGAATTAATAGACATTTTGCTCATCAGTTCCAAAAATCTGATGAATCTGGTTGATTACCAAAAGCTTGGACTTTGAATCAACCTAAAGCATTAATTCTGTTTCTCTCTCAACATATCATGGGATTATTTTCTGTTTTTATTTGAAATTTTCAGTACATTTAATATTTTGCTGTTGAAGGTTTAATAATCCCATGACATTTTATTTCTATTTCTTCAACAACCGATCCAATTTATCCCATTTGTACTTCAATGTCCTTTGTAAGGAATATGTAGTGTCTGTAGGCTCTTTGGTCTCACTGCCTGTAAGGCAAATATCAGGAGTAAAGTAACAACTAAATATAATTCACTGAAGTTAGTAAACTCTTAACTAACACTGGTGGCCACTCCAATGAAGTATCATACTACTTGGTACCTTTACAGTATAATCAATACAGAACAAAATGTCCAGAACGTCATCACTGCTCTGAAGGAGCATTTAAGCAATCAGTTCTTAGTAGCCAATGAAGTTTTGTTTGAGGGGCCTTGATGACGTTGTTGGTGAGGTTAATGTTCTCGAACATGTTAATATGAAGAGAGAGGATGTGTTGGAGCTGTTAGAAAATATTAGGACATAAGTCCACGGGCCTGACGGAATATTCCCCAGGCTGCTCCATGAGCACGAGGTGAGGGAGGAGATTGCTGAGCCTTTGGCTAGGATCTTTGAGTCCTCGTTGTCCACGGGAATGGTAACAGAGGATCAGAGGGTGGCAAATGTTGTCCCCTTATTCAAAAAGGTAGTAGGGATAGTCCAGGGAATTATAGATCAGTGAGCCTTGCGTCTTTGGTGGGCAAGCTGTTGGAAAGGATTCTTAGAGATAAGATCTATGGCATTTCGAGAATCATGGTCTGATCAGGGACAACCAGCATGGCTTTGTGAAGGGCACATCATTCTCACAAGCCTGATAGTGTTCTTTGAGGAGGTGATCAGACAGGTTGATGAGGGTAGTGCAGTAGATGTGGTCTACATGGATTTTAGTAAGGCGTTTGACAAGGTTCCACATGGTAGGCTTCTTCAGAAGGTCAGAGGGCATGAGATCCAGGGAAGCTGGGCCATGTGGATTCAGAATTGGTTTGCCTGTAGAAAGCAGAGGGTTGTGGTGGAGGGAGTGCATTCAGATTGGAGGGCTGTGACTAGCGGTGTCCCATAAGGATCGGTTCTGGGACCTCTGCTTTTCATGATTTTTATTAATGACTTGGATGTGGGGGTAGAAGGGTGGGTTGGCAAGTTTGCAGATGACACAAAGGTTGGTGGTGTTGTGGATAGTATAGAGGAATGTTGAAGATTGCAGAGGGACATTGATAGGATTCAGAGCTGGACTGAGAATTGGCAGATGGAGTTCAATCCGGAGAAGTGTGAGGCGGTACACTTTGGAAGGACAAACTCCAAGGCAGAGTACAAAGTTAATGGCAGGATTCTGGACAGTGTAGAGGAGCAGAAGGATCTGGGGGTTCATATCCGCAGATCACTGAAAGTTGTCTTACGGGTAGATAGGGTAGTTAAGAAAGCTTATTGGGTGTTAGCTTTCATAAGTTGAGGGATCGAGTTTAAGAGCCGTGAGGTAATGAAGCAGCTCTATAAAACTCTGGTTAGACCACACTTAGAGTACTGTGTCCAGTTCTGGTCGCCTCATTATAGGAAGGATGTGGAAAGGGTGCAGAGGAGATTTACCAGGATGCTGCCTAGTTTAGAGAGTATGGATTATGAGAAGAGACTAAGGGAGCTCAGGCTTTACTCTTTGGAGAGAAGGAGGATGAGAGGAGACATGACAGAGGTGTACAAAATATTAAGAGGAATAGATACAGTGGACGGCCAGTGCCTCTTTCCCAGGGCACCAATGCTGAATATAAGAGGGCATGGCTTTAAGGTAATGGGTGGGAATTTCAAGGGAGATATCAGAGGAAGATTTTTTACCCAGAGAGTGGTTGGGGCATGGAATGCGCTGCCTGGGGTGGTGGTGGAGGCAGGTACATTGGTCAAATTCAAGAGGTTACTAGATAAGCATATGGAGGAATTTAAGATGGGAATATGGGGGATATGTGGGAGGAAGGGGTTAGATAGTCTTAGGCAAGGTTTAAAGGTCGGCACAACATTGTGGCCGAAGGGTCTGTATTGTGCTGTACTGTTCTATGTTCTAACTACTGCAAAATTCAGTAACTCACAAGGCCCAAAGATTTGTGTGTTACTAAATGGGGCATGTGTACTTAAAATTTCCCTTTGCACAATCCACAGTCGCAGAGTGCCCAAAGAAATTGGTAAATCTGGGTTGAGGACCAGGCCAGGGGATCATGGGAAAGATTACGAACTGGACAAGGGAAGTGAGGGTTAGTGTGCAGTGAGGGTGGGGATGGGAAGCTGAGTCAGGACTAACTAATGGGCAGAGGGTTGGGCACGGTGCAGTTGCCAAGGACCAGTAGGGGAAAGCATTGATAGAAGATGGGACTGCTAGCTTGGGAAGAGGTTTTAAGTCAGAGTTGTGATTTGTTGTCACTGGGAAAGCTTGGTAAAAAATGCTGGTTGGAGGGAATGATGTGGATTAATAGTTCAAGGTACCTGATCAAAAACCAGGGACTTTGTGCAACCAAAGCTTGTTTATTTTTTCTCTCTTCTGTGTGATATACACTTGGAATTGAACATTGGAGCACACAAAAATTTGATAACAATCTAGTTTCTAGGTAAACGTTTCTCTTGCTCTATGTCCTAAATCTCCCGCAGTTAATCTTGTATCTGTGTTCTTGTTCTAAAAAAAATTAATCACTGGAAAAAGTCTGTGTTTATCTGCTATCTGCCAAGTCTTCATAACTTTAGACACTTCTAACCAATAACCCATTAACCTCAGAAGTTCCAATGGCATTGATGCTAGTTTTTTTGCCATATTTGTTTGTATTTGTCTTTTGCTGTATCACAGTTTTCTACTGGGGCTACGTTGTACAATTCTTATTGTTATAGAACAGAAACGAGACAAAATGAGGACAAGGGAAAAGCTCTTAGATTCAAGAGAAACTCAAGGTTAGAAATATACTGAGACCATGTAAAATAAATGAGGAAAGACTTGAGTTCCAAACAAAAGGAAAGAGAGCACAGGAAACAATGCATACTAATAGCCAGGTCCCCTTACAGGAAGGATGTGGAGGCTTTGGAGAGGGTGCAGAGAAGGTTCACCAGGATGCTGCCTGGAATAGAGGGCATGTGCTAGAGGGGAGAGATTGGACAAACTTGGGCTGTTTTCTCTGGAGTGTTGGAGGCTGAGGGGAGACCTGACAGAGGTTTATTATGTTAGGAGAGGGTAGACAGCGGTGTCCTTTTCCCAGAGATGAAAGGTCTTATACATTTCAGAAACAGCTTCTTCCCCTCTGCCATCAGATTTCTGAACAGTCCATGAACTCATTAGCACTACCTTGTTATTCCTCTTTTGCACTATTTATTTATTTTTGTAACTTATAGCAATTTCTAAGTCTTGCACTGTACTGCTGCTGAAAAACAACAAATTTCAAACACGAGTCAGTGATAATAAACCTGATTCTGTTTCTACCAAAGGCCATTTGTTTAAGACAAGAGGGGTTAAGTTCAAAGGAGATGAGCAGGGCAAGTTTTTTTACACACAGAGTGATGGGTGCCTGGAATGTGCTGCCAGGATTGGTGATGGTGGAGGTGATGATAAGAGGTGTTTAAGAGGCTCTTAGGTAGGCACATGAATATGCAGAGAATGGAGGGACGTGGACACTGTGCAGGCAGAGGGATTAGGTGTCATTAGCTTAATTAGTTCGGCACAACATGATGGGCCGAAGGGCCTGTTTCTGTGCCGTATGTATGTTCTGGAAGGGGAATGCCACCAGCCATTCTTTTTCCCTGGCTCTAGGTCCATATATTCCCAGTGAAGCGCAAACCCTTCCAACCGTATATCCCATCATATAGGCAGCTGAACAATCCCTACTGTGCAAAGCTGTGATAACTAGCTGAGGCCTGTCCCTGGCTGGAAGGATGTCAAAGCTGTCAAACTGCTTAAACGTTTTAGATCTTTTGACAATCCTGAACATTCAAAAACTATGAAAAATCAATCATACTATTAAACAAAATAATTATTCAAATTGCAAACAACACTTTAAAGCAATTTAAAGTCATTTGTTGACTTCAATAGTACACTTCCAGGAACGTGGCTGTCCAGTCCTTTCCATCGAGATGAATGAAGTTACTGAACCAAGTCTGACTTCTAGACACAATTGGGAAATCAGCAGTGAGCATCTCTTGGAAACTTGGGGACATCTGCACCTGAACTCTCTGCCAAGTACTTAGGGAAAATCCTGGCAGTTATATGCAATACCGCTGGCATTTATCCGAGGGATATCGGGAGATGTTATGAGACTGACAACTAACTTATTCAGAACTTATGACATGAACTGTAAGGGTGATATTATTTATATTTACACAGTAAGGCTTTTCTGATTTGAGATGTATTTTTGTGTTCTCATTGGTTGGTAGAGTCAGAGGATTATCCAGCATGGAAACAGGCCCTTTGCTCCAACTCATCTGAGCTAACCAATTTGCCTTTCTGAACTTGTCTCATCTGTCTGTATTTGACCCTTTCTTATCCATGAGCCCTGTCCAAATGTTTTTTAAATGTTGTGATTATACCCACCTCTACCATTTCCATATACTGACCACCCTCTGTATGGAAAAACTTGCCCTTCAGGTCCCCTTTAAATCTTCCCCTCTCACCTTCAAGCTGTGCCCTCCAGTTTTGGACTTCCCTACCCTGGGAGACTGTGACCATCCACCTTATCTACACCTCTCATGATTTAATAAACCTCTATAATGTCACCCCTCAGCTTCCTACACTACAGGAAAAACAGTCCCGGCCTTTCCAGCCTCTCCTTATAAAACCCTCCAGTCCTGGTGACATCTTTGAGAATTTTTTCTGCACCTGTTCCACCTTAATGACATCCTTCCAATAGCTGGGTGACCAGAGCTGCACAAAAGCTGTCTTTCAGATGAAAATATCTGGACTCAAATAAATTCAGCATGCTTAATTATTAAGTTTGTTTTAACTTGTGCCATACTTTAGTGTGAGTATACTATCTTGCATTATTCAGTAATTTAGTCAATTTTCTACCATAGTGTGACAGAGGTTATCATCATCTCAATGATTGATGCCTTAGTAAGTGGATTATTTGTTTATTTTTTGACTCTTTACATGTATGTATTTGTGAATATAGATAAGTGTGTAAGAATATAGGTCGTGTGCTCTGTATGCAGTATGTGGGAAGTCAGGGACAACACACTAGTCCCTGACGACTACACCTGTAAAAGGTGCATTCAGCTGCAGCTCCTGGCACACCGAGTTAGGGAGCTGGAGCAGGAGCTGGATGAACTCCAGATCATTCGTGAGGCAGAAATAGACAGGAGTTTCAGGGAGATAGTCACCACTAAAAGTCAGGAGGCAGGTAGCTGGGTGACTGTCAGGAATGGGAAGGGATATTGACTGAAAGAGCAGAGCACACCTGTGGCCGTTCCCATCAACAATAAGTATACCGTTTTGGATACTGCTGGTGGAGACGACCTACCAGGGACAAGTTGCAGTGGTCGCGTCTCTGGCACCGAGGTGGGACCCTCGGCTCAGAAAGGAAGGAGGGTAAAGAGGAGAGCAGTAGTGATAGGGGATTCGATAATTAGGGGGACAGATAGGAGATTCTGTGGGAGAGATTGAGAATCCCGGATGGTCTGTTGCCTCCCTGGTGCCAGGGTCCGCGATATCTCAGATCGAGTTCTCGATATTCTCAGGAGGGAGGGTGAACAGCCAGATGTCATGGTCCACGTAGGGACCAAGGACGTGGATAGGAAAGAGGAGGAGGTCCTGCAAAGAGTATAGAGAATTAGGTGCAAAGTTGAAGGACAGGACCTCCAATGTTGCAATCTCAGGATTGCTACCAGTGCCACGAGCTAGTGAGGCGAGAAATAGGAGGATCATGCAGCTAAATGCGTGGCTAAGAAATTGGTGCAGGAGGGAGGGCTTCATGTTTCTAGACAATTGGGCTTTGTTCCAGGGGAGGTGGGACCTGTTCCGATGGGACGATTTGCACCTGAACTGGAGGGGGACTAACATACTTGTGGGTAGGTTTTCTAGTGCTGCTCCAGGGGGTTTAAACTAGATTTGCAGGGGGAGGGGAACCAGAGTGTTAGAGCAGATAGTGAGGTGGAGGAGGAGAAAGGTCATGCGAGGACTGCAGGTATTGACAGAAATCAAAGGTTTGTACGTGATAGAGATGTTCTCAGGTGCATCTATTTCAATGCAAGAAGTATTGTAGGTAAGGCAGATGAGCTTAGGGTGTGGATTGGCACATGGGATTACAACATTATTGCTATTAGTAAAACTTGGATGCAGGAGGGGCAGGACTGGCAGCTTAATGTTCCGGGGTTCCATTGTTTCAGATGTGATAGAGGGGGAGGGATGAAAGGGGGAGGAGCTGCATTACTGGTCAGGGAAAATATCACAGCTGTGCGTAGACAGGACAGCCTGGTGGGCTCATCTAGAGAGGTCATATGGGTGGAGCTGAGGAACAGGAAAGGTGTGACCACACTAATAGGGTTGTATTATAGACGGCCCAATAGTCAGAGAATTGGAGGAACAAATCTGTAGAGAGATAGCAGACCGATGTAAGAAACAGAAAGTTGTAATAGTTGGGGATTTTAACTTTCCACATATTGACTGGGACTCCCATACTGTGAAAGGGCTGGATGGCTTGGAATTTGTCAAATGTGTTCAGGAAAGTTTTCTAAATCAATATAGAGAGGTACCAACGAGAGAGAATGCAATACTTGATCTCCTGTTAAGGAACCAGACAGGTCAGGTGACAGAAGTATGTGTAGCTGAACATTTTGGGTCCAGTGACCATAATGTCATTAGTTTCAAGTTAATCATGGATAAGGACACGTCTGGTCCTCGGGTTGAGGTTCTAAATTGGAGAAAGGCCAATTTTGTGGAAATGAGAAAGGATGTAGGAAGAGTGGATTGGAATAAGTTGTTTTCTGGCAAGGATGTGTTCAGTAAGTGGAAGGCCTTCGAAGGTGAAATTTTGAGAGTGCAGAGTTTGCACGTTCCTGCCAGGATTAAAGGCAAAGTTAACAAGCATAGGGAACCTTGGTTTTCAAGGGATATTGGTGAGCTGGTTAAGAAAAAGAGAGAGGTGTATAGCAGGTATAGGCAACTAGGAACAAATGAGGTACTTGAAGTATAGAAAAAGTAAGAAAATACTAAAAAAGGAAATCAGGAAGGTAAAAAGAAGACATGAGGTTGCTTTGGCAGATAATGTGAAGGTAAACCTGAAGGGTTTCTACAAGTATATGAAGAATAAAAAGATAGTAAGGGACAAAATTGGTCCCCTACAAGATCAGAGTGGTCGTCTTTGTGTGGAACCTCAGGAGATGGGGAGATCTTAAACAGTTTTTTTGCATCAGTATTTACTCAGGAAACCGGCATCGTGGATATGGAAGGAAGGGAAACAGGCAATAGTGTCATGGAACATATGGAGATTAAAGAGGAGGAGGTGCTTGCTGCTTTACAGCAAATAAAGGTAGATAAATCCCTCGGACCTGCTAAGATATTTCCTCAGACCTTGAGAGAGACCAGTGTAGAAATTGCAAGGGCCCTGGCAGATATATTTAAAATGTCCTTAGCCACGGGTGCAGTGCCGGAGGACTGGAGGGTGGCTCATGTTGTTCCGTTGTTTAAAAAAGGATCTAAAAGTAAGCCAGGTAATTACAGGCCAGTGAGCCTGACATCAGTAGTGGGTAAATTATTGGAAGGTGTTCTGAGAGATCGGATATACAAGTATTTGGATAACCAAGGGCTGATTAGGGATAGTCAGCATGGCTTTGTGTGTGGTAGATCGTGTTTAACGAATCCTGTAGAGTTTTTTGAGGAGGTTACCAAGAAAGTAGATGAAGGTAAAGCTGTGGATGTTGTCTACATGGACCTTAGTAAGGCCTTTGACAAGGTCCCACATGGGAGGTTAGTTCAGAAGGTTCAGTCACTAGGTATCCATGGAAAGGTGGTAAACTGGATTCGAAATTGGCTGTGTGGGAGAAGACAGAGTGGTAGCGGATGATTGTTTCTCAGACTGGAGGCCTGTGACTAGTGGTGTGCCTCAGGGATCTATGCTGAGGCCATTGTTGTTTGTTGTCTATATCAATGATCTAGATGATAATGTGGTAAATTGGATCAGCAAGTTTGCTGATGATACTAAGATTGGAGGCGTTGTGGACGGCGAGGGAGGCTTTCAAAGCTTGCAGAGGGATCTGAACCAACTGGAAGAATGGGCCAGAAAATGGTAGATGGAATTTAATGCAGAAAAGTGTGAGGTTGTTGCATTTTGGAAGGACAAATCAAGGGAGAACATACACAGTAAATGGTAGGGCACTGAGGAGTGCGGAGGAACAAAGGGATCTGGGAGTTCAGATACATAATTCCCTGAAAGTGGTGTCACAGTTAGACAGGGTTGTAAAGAAGGCATTTGGCATCCTGGTTTTCTTAAATCAAAGTATTGAGTATAAGAGTTAGGATGTTATGGTGAGGTTGTATAAGATATTGGTGAGGCCAAATTTGGAGTATTGTGTGCAGTTCTGGTCACCTAACTATGGGAAGGATATTTGTAAGATTGAAAGTGCAGAGGAGATATACTAGAATGTTGCCGGGTCTTCAGGAGTTGTTAAAGGAAAAGATTGAACAGGTTCGGACTTTATTCCTTGGACCACAGAAGAATGAGGGGAGATTTGATAGAGGTTTACAAAATTCTGAGGGACATAGAGTTAATGGGAGTAGGCTCTTTCCACCTAGATTAGGAGAGATAAGTACGAGGGGTCATGGCTTTAGGGTGAAAGGGGAAAGGTTTAGGGGGAATATTAGGGGGAACTTCACTCAGAGTGATGGGAATATGGACCGGGCTGCCATCTGATGTAGTAAATGCATGCTCACTCTTGAGTTTTAAGAATAAATTGGATAGGTACGTGGACGGGAGAGGTCTGGAGGGATATGGACTGGGTGCAGGTAAATGGGACTAGCAGAATACCGTTTCAGAGCAGACTAGAAGGGCTGAATGGCCTGTTTCCTGTGTTGTAGTGTTCTATGGTTCAAACACTATTTTATGAAAATACTCCATTACTCTGCATTACACTTTTGTGTAAAATGTCTTGTCTTCTACAACTCTCATGTCTTTAAATTATTTCTTGCCCTTAAACAAAATTATTTTGCAAATAAATAAGGAGTTTACTTACTATAAGAATATGGTGCTACTTCGTAATCATCCTGAACAGGAACCGCAATAAATGAGATGTTCGTTTTTAGTTTGAGTGAATGCTATGGCATGACTTACCACTTTGTTATAATATCCATAACAAACAATGTTAATTCAAAGTAAACCTTCAGAATAATTATTTGCCTAATATATTGCATTGCTGCCGTAAATAAAAGGAAGTCCTGTGTGTATTGAATGGAATGGATGAAATTGCCACGGTATTTTGTGCAGTGATGAACTGGTCACCATACACTTGTATCTTTAAAATTGTTCCTGTTCACAAGAATAGTTCACAGGTTCCCTTTTTCATGTGAAGTCAAGGTACGTTTATCGTCATGTGCACAACTATATTGAGGTACAGGTACAGTGGAAAACTTGCAGCAGCATCACAGGCATGTAAGTACAGACAACACAGGATATACTGTAATTTTCCATAAATTATACAAGCCAATGAAGAGAGAGAGGAAAAAAAAACTGCAAAAACAAGACATCAGTGCAAAAAGCAAAGACACAAGCAGAGACGAGTCCACGGCAGTGCAAGAGGTGATCTGTAGTGTTCTGTTGCTGAGGTAGGGTTAGGGTTGTGCAGGTCGGTTCAAGACGTGATGCTTATAGGAAAGTAGCTGTTCCTGAACCTGGTGGTGTGGGACTTCAGGCTTCTGTATCTCCTGCCCGAGGGTATCTGTGAGAAGAGGGCATAACCCAGATGTTGGGGAACCTTGAAGATAGATGTTGCCTTCTTCAGGCATGCTCCGCATTCCAGGAAGCATCCTTGTAAATCTCCTCTGCACCCTCTCTCTGACTTCCACATCCTTCCTGCAGTGAGGCGACCAGAACTGAGCTCAGTACTCCAAGTGGGGTCTGACCAGGGTCCTATTTTGTTGCAACAATACTTCCCGGCTCCTAAATTCAATTCCCCGATTGATGAAGGATAATACACCATATGCCTTCTGACCAACAGAGTCAACCTGTGCAGCTGCTTTGAGTGTCCTATGGACTCGGACCCCAAGATCCCTCTGATCCTCCACACTGCCAAGAGTCCTACCATTAATACTATACTCTGCCATCATATTTGACCTACCAAAATGAACCACTTCACACTTATCTGGGTTGAACTGCATCTGCCACTTCTCAGCCCAACTTTGCATCATATCTATGTCCCACTGTAACCTCTGACAGCCCTCCAAACTATCCACAACACCACTAACCTTCGTGTCATCAGCAAACTTACTAACCTATCCCTCCACTTCCTCATCCAGGTCATTTATAAAAGTCACAAAGAGTAAGCGTCCCAGAACAGATCCCTGAGGTACACCACTGGTCACTGACCTCCATGCAGAATACGACCCTTCAACCACTACTCTTTGCCTTCTGTGGGCCAGCCAGTTCTGGATCCACACTGCAATGTCCCCTTGGATCCCATGCCTCCTTACTTTCTCAATAAGCCTTGCATGGAGTACCTTATCAAACGCTTTGCTGAAATCCATATACACTACATCTACTGCTCTCCCTTCATCGATGTGTTTAGTCACATCCTCAAAAAATTCAATCAGGTTCATAAGGCAGGATCTGCCCTTGACACAAAGTCATGCTGACTATTCCTAATCATATTATACCTCTCCAAATGTTCATAAATCCTGCCTCTCAGGATCTTCTCCATCAGCTTACTAACCACTGAGGTGAGACTCACTGGTCTATAATTTCCTGGGCTATCTCTACTCCCTTTCTTGAATAAGGGAACAACATCTGCTACCCTACAATCTTCTGGAACCTCTCCTGTCTCCATCAATAATGCAAAGATCATCGTCAGAGGCTCCGCAATCTCCTCCCTCGCCTCCCACAGCAGCCTGGGGTACATCTCATCCGGTGCCGGCGACTTATCCAACTTGATGCTTTCCAATAGTTTCAGCACCTCCTCTTTCTTAATATCTACATGCACAAGCTTTTCAGCCTGCTGCAAGTCCCCACTACAATCCCCCAGATCTTTTTCCATAGTGAATACTGATGTAAAGTACTCATTAAGTACCTCCGCTATTTATTTCTGGATCCATACACACTTTCCCACTGCTGGAACTGATGGGCCCTATTCTTTCACGTCTTATCCTCTTGCTCTTCACATACTTGTAGAATGCCTTGGGGGTTTTCCTTAATCCTGCCTGCCAAGGCCTTCTCATGTCCCCTTCTGGCTCTCCTAATTTCCTTCTTAAGCTCCTTTCTGTTAGCCTTATACTCTTTCAGATCTCTAACATTACCTCGCTCTCTGTACCTTTTGTAAGCTTTTCTTTTCCTTTTAGTTGACTGCTGTAAAATATCCTTTGTGTGTCGGGGAGTTGTAAAATCTAGGGGGAGTTGATGAGAGCATGGGATTAGTGTAACTCGATGGTCAGTGATCAGCATGGACTCAGTGGGCCAAAGGACCTGTTTCCGTGTTTCCTGTATCAATGGAGAAGGACAGGCACAGATTCCTCCATCACGAATACTGGAGTATTTTGACAGCTGGATCAGGGAGGGATGAGGTTAGACTCAGGAGAAGGTCATCTCAGGAACTGAGAGCAATACAGAGAAGGCACTTTGTGTCACAAGTTCTTCAGGATCTGTTCTGAAATACTATTGGGTTATACTTTCTCTGCAACGAAAGGTGCATCACATTATCACTTAGTGTTTTGTGGAACTGGACATAAAGGGTTAAATTTCTGGTTTGAGCAAACTGAACACAATGTTATAGTCATAGTGTCACACAGCACAGCAACATGTCCATTGGCCCAACTCGTCTGTGCCGACCAAGATGTCCATCTAAATGAGTCCTATTTGCCTGCGTTTGACCCGTATCCCTCTAAACCTTTCCCATCCATGTACCTGTCCAACTGTCTTTTAAACATTGTTATTGTACTTGCCTCAATCACTTTCTCTGGCAGCTCGTTTCATATACCCACTACCCTCTGTGTTGAGAAGTTGCCCCTCAGTTCCCTATTAAATCTTTCTCCTCTTACCTTAAACCTATGTCTCTAGTTTTTGATTCACCAACTCTGGGGGGGAAAAAGACTATGTACATTCACCATATCTATGCCCTTATGATTTTATACACCTCTGTAAGGGTCGCCCCTCAGTCTCCTATGTTCCAATGAATAAAGTCCAATCCTGCCCAATCTTTCCCTATAACTCAGGCCCTTGAGTCCTGGCAACATTCTCATAAATATTCTTTGCACTTTTTGCAGTTTAATGATGTCTTTCTTTTCAAAGGGTAACCAAAACTGAAAACAATACTCCAAGTACAGCATCACCAACATCTTGTACAACTGCAATGTAACATCCCAACTCCTGCACTCAGTGTGCTGACCAATGAAGGCTAGCATGCCAAAGTGTGCTGACCAATGACGGCCAGCATGCCAAATACCTTCACCACCCTGCCTACCTGAGATGTCACTTTCAGGGAAGTATGTGCTTGTACTCCTCGGTTTCTCTATTCTACAACACTCCCTGGGGCCTTACTGTTGTCATAATGTGATTTTATTTTTTATTAGTCAGTGAGTTCTTGACCATAACCTCTTGTATTTGCATCATTTTGGGTTGTTCTCCAGGGATATTGCCTTTACTGGGGTGGAGAATGAGCAAAGCAGCCCTCTGAGACCCAAGGACACATTTCTGCTGTTTGACAGGAAAACGGGAAGCCCAGTATACTGGGGGGAGAAACAGAGCAGTGATGGGTGGACATGAGAGGCGTAGATGGGGTGGACAAGCAATATCTTTTTCCCATTATTGTACGAGCCAATACCAGAGGGCATGCATTAAGATGAGAGGGGGTGAGACATGAGGGGTAGGTTTTTTATTGAGGGAGGGGTGGATGCCTGGACTGCATTGCCTGATAGGGTGTTGGAGGCACATTCATTGGGGGCTTTCAAGAGGGGCTTGGATGGGCACATGAATGAGAGGAAAATGGAGGGATATGGGCGTTCTGCAGGTAGGAGGGAATAGCCATGTCGGCACAACATTGTGGGCTGAAGGGCCTGTTCTGTGCTGTACTGTTCTATGTTCTATAACAGAGGGGAGGCGGGATGGGCACAAGATGGTGATGGGTAGATACAGGTAAGAGGTAGTGATAGGCAGGTGTGGGGGAGGAGGGGAGAGCAGATCCACTGGGGGATGGGTCACAGGTAAGGAGACAGGCAGCATGGGGGGAGTGACTAGGAAAGGGAACAAAAGAAGAGGCAAAGTGGTGGGGGGGGATTTACTTAAAGTGGGAGAATTCGATGTTCAGGCCGTCAGGCTGCAAGGTTCCGAGATGGAAAATGAGGGGCTGTTCCTCCAGTTTGCATTTGGAATTCTCCCGGCAGTGGGGGAGGCCGAGGACTGACACATCTTTGATGGTGTGGGAGGGGGAGTTGAAGTGACCGGCAACGGGGAGAAGCAGATCACTGTTACGGTCCTCACATTTCATCCTACCAGCCTACGTATCCAACGCATCATTCTCTGCCCCTTCTGCCATCTCCAACGGGACCCCAACACCAAGCATATCTTCCCCTCCCCACCCCTTTCTGCCTTTCGCAGGGACCGCTCTCTCCATGACTCCCGAGTTCACTCCTCCCCCCCCCATCCATCCCGACTTTCCACTGCCCCTGCCACAGATGTAACACCTGCCCCTACACCACCTCCATCCAGGGACGCAAACAGTCCTTTCAGGTGAGACAGAGATTTACCTGCACCTCCCCTAATATCATCTACTGCATTTGGTGCTCCAGGTGCGGCCTCCTCTACACTGGTGAGACCAAACGCAGACTAGGTGACCATTTCGCAGAACACCTGCGCTCTGTCCATAACCGTGATCTGCAATCTCCCTGTTGCTAGTCACTTCATCTTCCCCTCCCACACTATCACTGATATGTCAGTCCTTGGCATCCTCCACAGCCAGGAGAATTCCAAGCACAAACTGGAAGAACAGCACCTTATTTTCCGTCTTGGGACCTTGCAGCCTAATGGCATAAACATTGAATTCTCCCACTTTAAGAAAACTAACCCCACCCCCCACCTCTTCTTTTCTTCCCTTTCCTAGCCCATCTCTCTTCTCTCCTTGCCATTTTTCTCTCGCCTTTTCCTCTCCTCTCCTCCCCCCATTCCACCTGCCTCCATACCTGTGACCCATCCCCCGGTGGATCTGCTCTCCCCTCCTCCCCCGTAACTGTCTATCACTATCTCTTACCTGAATCTACCTATCGCTACCCTGTGCCCACCTCATCTCCCCTCTTTTGTCCACCTCTCACTGCTCTGTTTCTCCCCCCATATATTGGGCTTCCCCTTTTCCTATCTTCAGTCCTGAAGAAGCGTCCTGACCCAAAATGTTGACCACCTGCTTTTCTCCACAGATGCTACCTGGCCTGCTGACTTGTTTTTTCATCTAGATTCCAGCATCTGCAGTCCTTTGTTTCTCTGCTGTTTGAATATCTTTTCTAATATATATTAGCCATATTGAAGATAATGGCAGGAGGTCCATTGGTATGAATTTGGACGGGAACATCGAGTTCCATTATCCTCTGCTCGCCTGATATAGAACATAGAACATCGAACAGTACAGCACAGAACAGACCCTTCGGCCCACAATGTTGTGCCAACATAGCTATTCCCTCTTACCTACAGAATGCTCACATCCTTCTATTTTCCTCTCATTCATGTGCTCATCCAAGCCCCTCTTAAAAGCCCCCAATGAACGTGCCTCCACCACCCTATCTGGCAATGCATTCCAGGCATCCACCACTCTCTCAGTAAAAAACATACCCCTCACATCTGTTCCAAACCTACCCCTCCCACCTTATTTCTTGTCCACCCTATCTATGCCTCTCATAATTTTAATACACCTCCAACAGATCACCCCTTAGCCTCTGCCACTCCAGAGAAAAGAGTCCAAGTTTGTACAGCCTCTCCTGATAACACGTCCTCTAATCAAGCAGCATCCGAGTAAACCTCCTCTGCACCCTCTCTAAAGCCTTGACATCCTTCCTATAGTGAGGTGACCAGAATTGCACATAATACTGTAAATGTGGCCTAACCAGTGTTCTATAGAGATTCAATAAAACTTCTTGACTCCTATACTCAATACCTCGATTAATAAATGCAAGCATTCAATAAGCCTTTTTAACCACCCTGTCTACGTGTGTAGCCACTTTCAATGAGTCATGGACTTGCACCCCAAGGTCTCTCTGCTCTTCAACACTGTTAAGGGTCTTGCCCTGAAGAGTGTACTGCCTCTTGACATTAGTCCAACCAAGGTGCAACACCTCACGTTTATCCAATTTAAACTCCATCTGCCATTTCTCTGCCCACATCCGCAGCTGATCTATATCACACTGTATCCATCGCCAGTCTTCTCCACTATTCACAACTCCACCAATCTTGGTATCATCTGCAAGCTTACTAACCCACCCATCAACATCCTCATCCAGGTCATTTTTGTACATCACAAACAGCAGAGGTCCTAGCAGAGATCCCTGCGGAACACCACTACTCACAGGCCTCCAGCCGGAATATGTCCCTTTAACCACCACCCTTTGTCTTCTACAAGCAAGCCAGTTCTGGATCCACACAGCCAATTCTCCACTGACCACATGCATCCAAAATTTCTTGATTAACCAATGATGTGGGACCTTTCAAATGCCTTACTGAAATTCATATAGATGACATGCACAGCTGCATGTCTGCATCCAAACATAGATTCCCTTCTTTATCCTTAAGTGGTCCTACCCTTTCCCTCGTTATCCTCTTATTCCTGAAGTAAGTATTGAATGCTTTCGGATTCTCCTTAATCCTACTTGCTAAGGACTTTTCATGGCCCCTCCTGGCTTTCCTAATTCCTTTCTTGTTCATTTCTAGCTTCTCTATAGCTCTCACGTGCTCTGTCTGATCCCAACTTCCGAAGCTCTACATACTTGTCCTCTTTCTTCTTGAATAAGTTCATTACTTCTCTGGACATCCAAGGTTCCCTTATTTTGCCATTCATATCTTTCCTTATAATCAAATCATAGAACACAGAAAACCTACAGCACAATTCAGGCCCTTCGGCCCACAAAGCTGTGCCGAACATGTCCCTACCCTAGAAATTACTAGGCTTACCCACGGCCCTCTATCCTACTCAGCTCCACGTACCTATCTAACAGTCTCCTGAAAGACCCTATCGTATCTGCCTCCACCACCGTTTCTGGCAGCCCATTCCACGCACTCACCACTCTGAGTAAGAAACTTACCCCTGACATCTCCTCTATACCTACTCCCCAGCACCTTAAACCTGTCCCCTCTTGTGGCAACCGTTTCAGCTCTGGGAAAATGACTATCCACACAATCAATGCCTCTCATCATCTTATACACCTCTATCAGGTCCCCCCGCCCCCATCCTCCGTCGCTCCAAGGAGAAAAGGCCGAATTCCCTCAACCTGTTTTCATAAGTCATGCTACCCAATCCTGGCAACATCTTTGTAAATCTCCCCTGCACCCTTCTATGGCTTCCACATCCTTTCTGTAGTGAGGTGACCAGAACTGAGCAGTACTCCAAGTGGGGTCTGACCAGGATCATATTTATCCTGTACCTTGTGTATTTGATCCTTAAACACTTTCCACAGGCTCAATGTGGACTTGCCAGCAAAAAGGTATTCCCCGTTTACTCTACCAAGTTCCTGCCTTATGCCTTCATGATCAGCACTGCTCCAATTTAAAACCCTCCTGCTAGCCCCATAACTATCTTTATCTATAGTTATCCTGCAAGTTAATGAGCTGTGGTCACTGTTCTCCAAATGCTCACCTGCTGGTAGGTGAGTCACCTGGCCAAGCTCATTACTCAACACCAGGTCCAGAATAGCCTCTCACATTGTTGGAGTGTCAAAATATTGATTTAGGAACCCCACATGGATACACTGAACAAATTCTGCCCCATCAACCCCCCCTTGTACTAAAAAGGTCCCAATCTATATTAGGGAAGTTGAAGTCTCCCATGACTACAACCCTGTAATTTTTTTACATATTTCCCTAAACTGTTTGTATATCTGTTCCTCAATGTCCCGGTGGTAATTGGAAGGTTTGTAGTGCACCCCCCAAGAGAGTGATTGCACCCTTCCTATTCCTGAATTCTACCATAGAACAATACAGCACAATACAGGCCCTTCGGCCCACTATGTTGTGCTGACCTTTAAGCCACGCCTCAGACTAACTAACGCCTCCCTCCCACATATCCCCTTATTATAAGTTCCTCCATATGCTTATCTAACAATCTCTTGAACTTGACCAACGTATCAGCCTCCACCACCACCACCCCAGGCAGCGCATTCCATGCACCAACCACTGAGTGAAAAACCTCCCTCTGATATCTCCCCTGAACTTCCCACCCATTATTTTAAAGCTATGCCCTCTTGCATTGAGCATTGGTGCCCTGGGAAAGAGGAGCTGGCTGTCCACTCTATCTATTCCTCTTAATATTTTGTATACCTCATGTCTCCCCTCATCCTCCTCCTCTCCAAAGAGTAAAGCCCTAGCTCCCTTAGTCTCTCCTCATAATCCATACTCTCCAATCCAGGCAGCATCCTGGTAAATCTCCTTTGCACCCTTTCCAATGCTTCCACATCCTTCCTATAATGAGGCAACCAGAATTGGACACTGTACTCTAAGTGTGGTCGAACCAGAGTTTTGTAAAGCTGCATCATCACTTCGCGGCTCTTAAACTCGATCCCACAGTTTATGACAGCTAACATCCCATAAGCTTTCTTAACTACACTATCTACATGTGAGGCGACGTTCAGTGATCTGTGGATATGAACCCCCAGATCCCTCTGCTCCTCTACACTGCCCAGAATCCTGCCATTTACCTTGTGCTCTGCCTTGGAGTTAGTCCTTCCAAAGTGTACCACCTCACACTTCTCTGGATTGAACTGCCACTTCTCAGCCCAGCTCTGCATCCTATCAATATCCCTCTGTAAGCTTCAACAGCCCTCCACACTATCCAAAACACCACAACCCTTGTGTCATCTGCAAACTTGCCAACCCACCCTTCCACCCCCTCATCCAAGTTATTAATAAATTTCACAAAAAGTAGAGGTCCCAGAACCGATCCTTGTGGGACACCACTAGTCACAACCATCCAATCTGAATGTCCTCCCTCCACCACAACCCTCTGCTTTCTACAGGCAAGCCAATTCTGAATCCATGCGGCCAACCCTCCCTGGATCCCTTGGCCTCTGACCTTCTGAAGAAGCCTACCATGTGGAACCTTATCAAACGCCTTACTAAAATCCATGTAGACAATATCTACTGCACTACCCTCATCAGTCTTCCTGGTAACCTCCTCAAAGTCCCCTATCAGGCTTGTGAGGCAAGATTTTCCCTTCACAAAGCCATGCTGGCTGTCCCTGATTAGTCCATAATTCTCTAAATGCTCATAGATCTTCTCTCTTAGAATCCTTTCCAACACCTTGCCCACCACAGATGTAAGGCTCACTGGTCTGTAATTCCCTGGACTATCCCTACTACCTTTTTTGAATAGGGGGACAACATTTGCCACCCTCCAATCCTCTGGTACCATTCCCATGGACAACGAGGACTCAAAGATCCTAGCCAATGGTTCCGCAATCTCCTCCCTCGCCTCACAAAGCAGCCTGGGGAATATTCCTTCAGGCCTCGGGGACTCATCTGTCCTAATATTTTCTAACAACTCCAACACATCCTCTCTCTTAATATCTACTTGCTCTAGAGTTCTACCCATATAGACTCTGTGTCCGAGCCTCCATTATGTCTCCCCGAGTGCAGCTGATATATTATCTCCAATTAGCATTGCAACTCCTCCTCTTTTACCCCTCTCTTTTCTTCTTAAAACTTCAAAACCCTGGTACATCGATCACCCATTCCTGTCCCTCCCTCAACCAAGCCTCTGTTATGGCCACAAAGTCATAGTTCCATGTACTGATTCATGCTCTTAAGTTCATCACTCTTGCCCATAATACTCCGAGCATTAAAGTACAAACACTTCAAACCATTCGTCCCATCACATCTGTTATCAGGAATCTGCCTAATACTACACTCCCTGACATCAGCCCTCCTGCCCGTTCCCTCACTTACTGACCTGTTGTTCTGGTTCCCATCCCCCTGTGAAGCGAGTTTAACCCTTCCCCAGATGCATTAACAAACCTCCCTGCCAGGATATTGGTTTCCCTCCAGTTCAGGTGTAACCTGTCCCTCTTGTGCAGGTCACCCCTTCTCCAGCAAATGTTCCAATGATCCAAAAATTTGAAACCCTGCCCCTGCACCATCTTCCCAGCCACTCATTTGTGCTGTCATCCTGTTCTTTCCTTCACTAGTTTGTGGCACCGGGAGTAATCCGGAGATTACTATCTTGGAGGTCCTGCTCTTCAGCCTCCTTCCTAACTCCCTATACTCATTTTTCAGGACCACTACCCCTCTCTTGCTTACGTCATTGGTACCAATATGCACCACGACCTCTGGCTGATCACACAACCCTCCCCCCCCCCCCCCCCCCCCCCCCCCGCCACACCTTAAGAATATTCTTTGACCGCTCCAAGACATCCAGAACCCTAGCACCCAGGAGACAACACATCACCCTGGCATATCTGTTGCGGTCACAGTCTCTTGTCTGTCTCCCTGACTATCGAGTCCCCTTTGACTATCGTTCTGCCTGACTTCACCCTTCCCTTCTGAGCCTCAGAGCCGAGCACAGTGCTACCGGCCTGGCTGCTGCTGCTTTGCCCAGATAGGTCATCCCCCTCAGCAGTATCCAAAGGGGTATACTAGTTGCTGAGAGGAATGGCCACAGGGGGATCCTGTACTGACTTCTTTTTTTCCCCCCTACCTCTCTCAGTGATCACCCATCCACCAAATAAATCCTGCCCTCTGGGTGTAACCACCTGCACAAAAGACCAGTCTATGATTCGCTCAGCGTCCCAGATTCTCCTCAGTTCATCCAACCATAGAACAAACCATAGAACAATACAACACAACACAGGCGCCTTGGCACACTATGTTGTGCCAACCTTCAAACCACACTTAAGACTATCTAAACCCTTCATCCCACATATCTCTCTATCTTAAATTCCTCCATATGCTTATCTAACAGTCACTTGAACTTGTCCAATGTATCAGCCTCCACCACCACCCCAGGCAGCGCATTCCATGCACCAACCACTCCCTGGGTGAAAAACCTCCCTCTGACATCTCCCTTGAACTTCCCACTCATTACCTTAAAGCCATGTCCTCTTGTTTTGAGCATTGGTGCCCTGGAAAAGAGGCGCTGGCTGTCCACTCTATCTATTCCTCTCAATATCTTGTATACCTCTATCATGTCTTCCCTCATCCTCCTACTCTCCAATGAGAATAGCCCTAGCCTGGTAATCCATGCTCTCTATCCAGGCAGCATCCTGGTAAAATATCTCCTCTGCACCCTTTCCAACACCTCCACATCCTTCCTATAATGAGGTGACCAGAATTGGACACAGTACTCTGTGTGGTCTAACCAGAGTTTTGTAAAGCTGCATCATCACTTTGCGGCTCTTAAACTCGATCCCACAATTTATGAAAGCTAACATCCCATAAGCTTTCTTAGCTAACCTATCTACATGTGAGGCGACTTTCAGTGATCTGAGGATGTGAACCCCCAGATCCCTCTGCTCCTCTACACTGCCCAGAATCCTGCCATTTACCTTGTACTCTGCCTTGCAGTTTGTCCTTCCAAAGTGTGCTACCTCACACTTCTCTGGATTGAACTCCATCTGCCACTTGTCAGCCCAGCTCTGCATCCTATCAATATCCCTCTGTTAGCTTTGACAGCCCTCCACACAATCCACAACACCACCAACATTTGTGTCATCCGCAAACTTGCTAACCTGGCCTTCCAACCCCTCATCTAAGTCATTAATAAATATCACAAAAAGTAGAGATCCCAGAACTGATCCCTGTGGGACACCAATAGTCACAGCCCTCCAATCTAAATGCACTCCCTTCACCACAACCCTCTGCTTTCTACAGGTAAGCCAATTCTGAATCCACACGGCCAAGCTTCCCTGGATCCCTTGGCCTCTGACCTTCTGAAGAAGCCTACGATGTGGAACCTTGTCAAACGCCTTACTAAAATCCATGTAGACCACATCCACTACACTACCCTCATCAATCTTTCTGGTCACTTCCTCAAAGAACCCTATCAGGCTTGTGAAGAAAGATCTTCCCTTTACAAAGCCATACTGGCTGTCCCTAATCAGTCCATGATTCTCGAAATGGTCATAGATCCTATCTCTTAGAATCCTTTTTAACAGCTTACCCACCACAGACGTAAGACTCACCGGTCTGTAATTTCCTGGACTATCCCTCCTAACTTTTTTGAACAAGGGGACAACATTCGCCACCCTCCAATCCTCTGGTACCATCCCCGTGGACAACAAGGACTCAAAGATCCTAACCAATGGTTCAGCAATCTCCTACCTCACCTCACGAAGCAGCCTGGAGAATATTCTGTCAGGCCCCGGGGACTTATCTGTCCTAATATTTTCTAACAGCTCCAACACATTCTCTCTCTTAATATCTACATACTCTAGAACATTACCCTCACCTACACTGTCCTCAACATCATCAAGCCCCCTCTCCTTGGTGAATACTGAAGAGAAGTATTCATTGAGAACCTCACCCACTTCCACAGCTTCCAGGCACATCCTCCCACCTTTGTCTTTAATCGGACCTACCTTTACTCTGGCCATCCTTCTGCTCTTTATGTACGAAAAAAAAGCCTTGGGATTCTCCTTAACCCTACTCGCCAAAGCCTTTTCATGTCCCCTTCTCGCTTTCCTCAGTCCTTTCTTAAGTTCTTTCCTTGCTACTCTATATTCCTCACGAGCCCTGTCCGATCCTTGCTGCTTACACCTTGTGTATGCTGCCTTCTTCTTCCTAACTAGTAGATCCACCTCTCTCGTCACCCACAGTTCCTTCACCCTGCCATTCCTTCTCTGCCTCACCGGGACAAATTTATCCCTAACATCCTGCAAAAGATCCCTGAACAACGACCACATCTCCATAGTACATTTCCCTTCAAAAATGTCACCCCAATTTACACTCCCAAACTCTCGCCTCATAGCCTCATAATTCGCCTTTCCCCAATTAAATATCTTCCCGTCCTCTTTGCTCCTATCCCTGTCCATGACAATTCTAAAGGTTATGGAGCAATGGTCACTGTCCCCCAAATGCTCACCCACCGATAGATCTGTCACCTGACCTGGTTCATTACCTAAAATTAGATCTAATATGGCATTCCCTCTAGTCGGCCTGTCAACATACTGTGACAGGAATCCGTCCTGGGGACACTCAACAAACTGCGCCCCGTCTAAACCTTTGGCACTAAGCAGGTGCCAATCAGTATTTGGAAAGTTGAAGTCTCCCATTATAATAACCCTGTTATTTTTGCATCTTTCTCCCTCCTGTCTCCCAATCTGCTCCTCAGTATCCCTACTGCTACCAGGGGGGCCTATACAATACTCCCAGGAGGATAACTGCCCCTTTCTTATTCCTAACTTCCACCCACATTGACTCTAGAGAAGATCCTTCTGCATTACCTACCCTTTCTGCAACTGTAACAGTGTCCCTGACCAGTATCGCCACCCCTCCTCTTCTCCCCCCCCCATCCGTTTTAAAACACTGAAAACCAAGAATATTCAATATCCATTCCTGCCCTGATGTCAGCCAGCTTTCTGTGATAGCCACAAATATCATAGTCCCATGTACTTATCCAAGCTCTCAGTTCATCTCCCTTATTCCTGATGCTTCTTGTATTTAAGTAAATGCACTTTAGCCCATCCCCCTTACTACTTTTACAGCCTGTACTCTGCTTCTCCTTCCTCAAAGCCTCTCTACCAGTCAGATATGACTTTCCCCATCCCCTTCTTCCTCTGACCAACTCCTCCGGTTCCCTTCCCCCTCGCAATCTAGTTTAAACCCTCCTGAACCACCCTAGCAGACCTGGCCGCAAGGATATTCGCCCCCCTGAGGTCTGGGTGTAACCCGTCCTCTCTGTACTTCACAGAAGGTACAGGTAAATTGATGTAAATCGAGGTAAATCGATGGTTAAAATAAAATAAGATGTATGATTTCTTTATTAGTCACATGTACATTCCACGAAACACACAGTGAAATGCATCGTTTGCGTAGAAGTGTTCTGGGGGCAGCCCGCAAGTGTTGCCACACTTCCAGCGCCAACATAGCATGCCCACAATTTCCTAACCTGTACGTCTTTGGAATGTGGGAGGAAACTGGAGCACCCGGAGGAAACCCACACAGTCACCGGGAGAACATACAAACTCCCTTGTCACAGCTCTTTAAGTTGGGCCATTGAGCTTTTCACAATTGCCTAAGTCAGTGGAGAGAGGCTTGGCATCTTTTAAAGGTTTAACTAGGATGAAATTTTAGAGTGGGGTCTGATCCACAATGTTGAATCTGCCAGCGAGCCAAGGCTGACAATGTCAAGAATTGTTTTGAATTTTCTGTGTTTGTGTTCTTTCTATTTTTAAATTGGAATCATTAGTTTTCAAGTGAATAATTGGGAGAATATTTGTTGATTAGCAATGATATGTACCATTTTTATGTCCATTATAAATCTTTCCAGAAGAGATCAAGTTTGTAGATGTGTTCCTGAAGCCGGATAGGGACAATTGGTTTGCTCAACAAATCCTGATCTGTTTCCACAGTTTGCATCACAGGTCTCTTAGATTTTTTGTGGGGTCTTGAAAGGTGTAAACATTTGCAAATTTAGCAATGCAGGTTGTTATAAAGTACAGTGTCTTACCAGATGTTAAGAATGCTGAATCAGACACAGATGGATTTCAGATGTTGCATCACAACAGATGTTGGCCTTACATTTCAACAAATAATTTACCTGAGAGAAGTAGTTTCTCCTGTGCATAGCTCCACGTTGCTGTCTGTCGATGCAAACACGGTTCTGTGTATTTTCTGTAGATTTATACCAACATTGACAGACAAATAAGCAGAATGCTTGAACTCTAAATTCAGAACCATAGACCTTACCTACACCTGGATTAGCAGAGGATTACTCTGTCTTCTCTCGATTACTGAAGAAATGTCCAGTTAACAATGAAGGCCATTTGCTTATTTGCCAGGATTATGATAAATTTTGACCAAATATAATATTTTGGAGGTTTCTCTGATTATATTACAGAGTTGGAAAGGATTTTTCAGTTTTTCTTGAATAGGCTGTAAGTATTTCCTGCTGTATAACAGTGCTTCACAGAGGACTAGGGGTTCAATTAAGATGACTATGAGGTGTTGCACTTTGGAAACTCAAATCCAGGTGGGACTTTCACAGTGAATGGTGGGGCCCTGGGGAGTGTTGTAAATCTATGGGCACAAGTACATGGTTTCCTGAAAGTTGAGTCACAGATAGACAGTGATGAAGAAGATGTTTGCCATGCTGACCTTCATCAGTCCGGGCATTGAGTGTGGGTGTTGGGACATTAAGCTGCAGTTGTACGAGACATTGGTGAGGCCGTACTTGGTGTATTGTGAACAGTTTTGGTTACCCCGTTGTTGGAAATGTGTCATTAAACTGGAAAGAGTGCAGAAAAGATTTACAAGGACATTGCCAGGACTTGAGGGACTGAGTTATAGGGAGATGTTGGGCAGGGTAGGAGTTTATTCCTTAGAGCGTAGAAGACTGAAGGGTGATCTTATAGAGGTGTATGAAATCATGAGGAGCATCGATAAGGGTGAATAGGGTGAATACACTCTGTCTTTTTCCCAGGGCTGGGGAATCAAGAACGAGAGGTTTAAGATGAGTGGGGAGAGATTTAATAGGAACTTGGGCAACTTTTTTTTACACAAAGGGTGGTATGTGTATGAAATGAGCTGCTAGAGGAAGTGGTTGAAGCTGGTACAATAACAACTTTTAAAAGACACTTGGACAGGTACATAGATAGGAAAGGTTTAGAAGGATATGGGCCAAATGTGGGCAAATGGGACTAGCTTAGATGGGCATCTTGGTCAGCATGGATGAGTTGGGCTGAATGACCTGTTTCTGTGCTGTAATACTCTATGATTTAGGGGTGCATCAGCGATGTATATGGTTGCACCATGCAGTGATGTGATGGTAGGACGATTGCACTTTATGTGTTTATATAAACCTAATGCAATGAAAATGAAACAGTGGATCATAAAAATTCAAATAGAAAAGAAGCAATGTGTATTTGTCTGGGGTCAGGTAATGTTTGAAGAGGGTTGCTTATTAGAACTCTAGATGGGTACTTGGATCAATACCATTTATAATTTCAATCAAAATTGGTGTCAGAAATTTACTTTGTTTGCTATTGATTCCAATCTACAATGGTTGGATTGGAACAGCAATCGGGGGCTTTTTAATTACATAAAAATCTACAAGTGGGCAGAGAAAGTGACATGTTTATACCAATTAAATATAGAGTTTGTGGAAGAAAAAAATAATGTTAATGAAGCAGTGACCAGAATTGAATGCAATAATCCAGATGGAGCCTGACCAGAGTTTTACCAAGCTGCAACATAACTTCCTGACTCTTCAACTCAATGCCTTGACTGATAAAGGCAATTAATCCATTAAGGAGCATTTGTGTTCCAATTGTGAAACACTCCATTAACCAGCCTTTCGAGTGTCAGATCCATTCCTTGCCAGGTATCAGGCGGAAAAAGATGCACTGCATTCATGGGGCAAGTGAACCATAGAACAATACAGCACAATACAGACCCTTCGGCCCACCATGTTGTGCTGCCCTTCAAACCACACCTAAGACTATCTAACACCTTCCTACCACATATCCCTCTATCTTAAATTCCTCCATATGCTTATCTAACAATCTCTTGAACTCGTCCAATGTATCAGCCTCCACCACCACCCCAGGCAGCGCATTCCATGCACCAACCACTCTCTGGGTGAAAAACCTCCCTCTGACATCTCCCTTGAACTTCCCCCCAATTACCTTAAAGCCATGTCCTCTTGTTTTGAGCATTGGTGCCCTGGGAAAAAGGTGCTGGTTGTCCACTCTATCTATTCCTCATAATATCCTGTTTACCTCTATCATGTCTCCTCTCATCCTCCTCTCCAATGGGTAAAGCCCTAGCACCTTTAATCTCTCCTCATAATGCATACTCTCCAATCCAGGCAGCATCCTGGTAAATCTCCTCTGCACCCTTTCCAACGCCTCCACGTCCTTCATACAATGAGGTCAGAGCATGGAAGTAATTGTTAAATCAATGCTGAAATCTGAAGTTGAAGAGAACAGAAGGAAACATAAACCTTGGAGATGTTAACAAGCTAGCTGAATGAGCACTGATTGTCCAATTGAATGATCACACCTGAGTCTGATAGTAATTTTGATTTGCATTTAACTAGTTGGAACTGACACTGTGTAACACATAAACTGGAGGAATGTACAAGAATGGAAAGGACATTGCTGTTTTTTAACTTTGGTAAGTGCTACAGAGTTCTAAATAATATTGAGGGGGAATCTGAAGGGGAACTTCTTCATTCAGAGGGTTGTGTGAGTGTGGAACGAGCTGCTAGTGGAAGTGGTGAATATGGGTTCAATTGTAACATTTAAGAGAAGTTTGGATAGGTATATGGAAGGGACGGTTTTGGAGGGATGTGGTCTGGGTGCAGGTAGAAGGGACTATACAGGAGATCAGGTGGCATAGGCTGAAGGGCCTGTTTCTGTGCTGTAGTACTTTAAAAAAAGACTCTTGAAATAGTTTTGCTTGGGATTTTACTCTTGATACAGTTCAATTCCATCTCTGGATGATGGGGTGAAGGTAGACTTTTATCCTAGGTGATCTTGAGTTTGAGAAGTCTCTGTTGAATTCCTAGTGGATGTGATGTAGGTACAAACCCATCTATTTCAGTAGTAATGGGCAGCATCATTCAGCCAGATTGAAGAATAGTTGATGTGGAAGATGGAAAAATAAATACCTCAAAGTCGAGTTTATTGTCATGTGCACCAGTACATGTGTGCACAGGTGCAATGAAAAACTTATCTGCAGCAGCATCACAGGCACAGAGCATCAGAGACACAATATTCATAAAAACAAATTAAACACAAACTATACAAGAAAGGACATGATTAGAACAACAAGAAATAATGTCCATTGTAGTGCAAAGTGGTCACAGTGTTGTTATACTGAGGTAGTGATTGAGGTAGTGCTGGTTTGTTCAAGAAGGAATGGTTGAAGGGAAGTAGCTGTTCTTGAACCTGGTGGTGTGGGACTTCAGGCTTCTGTACCACCTGCCTGATGGTAGTTGCGAGAAGATGGCATGGTGGGGATCTTTGATGACAGATATTGTCTTCTTAAACTGGTGCCTCATGTAGATCCTAACAATGGTGGGGAGAGATATGCCTGTAATGCATTGGCCTGTAAAGGTGTATCAGGTTACAACTGGCCCAGCCAGTGCCCTTACACACTGCACAGGCTTTTGGTGATGCCACACAGTGCACCAGGCATCTTCACATTTGTGACTTCCACACTAACCCTCATCTGAGTGTTCTGGGGCAGAATTAGGAGGTGTGCAGGGCAAGTTCTTTTATACAGTGCTGGTTGCCTGGAATGTACTGCCTGGGGTGGTGGTGGAGGCAGATACAATAGACATGTTTAAGAGACTCTCAGAAAAGCACATGAATATGCATATCCTCATAAGACTTGTTCTCCAATCCAGGCAGCACCCTCTGCACCGTCTCTAAAGCTTCCACATCCTTCCTATAATGAGGTGACCAGAACTGAACCCAATGCTCCAGTGTGGTCTAACTAGAGTTTCATAGTGCTGCAACATTACCTTATGGTTCTTGAACACAATACCCTGACTAATGAAGGTCAACATATCATACACCTTCTTAACAACCCTATTGACCTGCGCGGCAATCTTGAGGGATCTATGGACATGGACCCCAAGATCCTGCAATTGCACCACACTGCTAACAGTCCTACCAATAACCTTGTATTCTGCCTTCAAACTAAAGGTAGAGGAACCATTAGGAACTAGTGATCACAATATGATTGAGTTCAGTTTCAAATTTGAGATGGAGAAGCTGATAACTGGTGTATCAATATTTCAGTGGAACAAAGGAAATTACAGTGGTATGAGAGAGGAGCTGGCCCAAACTGATTGGAAGAGTAAACTAGTTGGAGGGACGGCAGGGCAGAAATGGATAGAATTTCTACAAGAAATAAGGAAAATGCAGGGTAGATATATTCCAAGAAAAAAGGTTTTGAATGGAAAAATGGCACAATTGTGGATAACAAGAGAGGTGAAGGCTAAAATAAGAACAAAAGGGAGGGCATACAAGGAAGCAAGAATTAGTGGGAAAACAGAAGACTGGGAAACTTTTTAAAAACCTGCAGAAAGCAACTAAGAAGGTCATTAGGAAAGAAAAGATGAATTATGAAAGGAAGTTGGCAGATAACATTCGAAAGGATACTAAGTTTTTTTAAATATATGAAGAGTAAAAGAGAGACATGGGTTGATATAGGACCAATCGATAACAGTGCAGGAGAGATTATAATGGATGATAAAGAGATGGCAGAGGAACTAAATGAATACTTTGCATCGGTCTTCACTGTGGAGGACATCAGCAATATACCGGATAGTCAGGGGTCTCAAAGAAGGGAACTGAGTTCAGTTAAGATTACTAGAAAGAGGGTGCTAGGAAAGCTAAATGGACTAAAGACTGATAAGTCTCCCGGACCGGATGAGGTGCATCTCCGGGTTCTGAAGGAGGTGGCTTTAGAGATAGTGGAAGCACTGGTGATAATTTTCTAGGAATTGATAGACTCTGGCATGGTTCCAGAGGACTGGCAGGGTGCAAATGTAGTTCTGCTGTATAAGAAAGGTGGGAGGCAGCATAAATGAAATTACAGACCTATTAGTCTGACATCGGTGGTGGGAAAGTTATGAGAATTGATCCTCAAGGATGAGGTTATGGAATACCTAGAGGTGTAAGGCAAGATAGGTCCAATCTAACACGGTTTCATGAAGGGAAGATCCTGCCTGACCAACCTATTGGAGTTTTTTGAGGAAATCACAGGTAGGGTGGATAAGGGAGAAGATGTAGATGTTGTGTATTTAGACTTTCAAAAGGCCTACGACAAGGTGCAGCACAAGAGGCTGATTAATAAGATGAGAGGTCATGGAATTACAGGTAGGATATTGGAAAGGGTGGAGCATTGGCTGGTTGGCAGAAAGCAAAGGGCGGGAATAAAGGGATCCTGTTCTGGTTGGCTACCGGTTACCAGTGGTGTTCCGCAGGGGTCAGTGTTGGGGCCGCTTCTTTTTACCTTGTACATCAATGATTTGGATGATGGAGTAAATGGTTTTGTGGCTAAGTTTGCAGACGACACCAAGATAGGTGGGGGAGTAGCGAGTATTGAAGAAATAGGAAGGTTGCAGAGAGACCTAGATAGTTTAGGAGAATGGACAAGGAAATGTCAGATGAGATTCAATGTTGAGAAATGTGCAGTTGTACACTTTGGAAGAAGAAATAAATGGGCAGATTATTATCTAGAAGGGGAGAAAATTCAAAGTACAGAAGTACAAAGGGACTTGGGGCTACTTGTGCAGGATATCTGAAAGGTTAACCACCAGGTCGGCTCGGCAGTAAGGAAAGCGAATGCTTTGTTGACATTCATTTCGAGAGGTACAGTGTATAAAAGGGAGATGTTGATGAGGATCTATGGGGCACTAGTGAGGCCTCATTTGGAATACTGTGTGCAGTTTTGGGCCCCATATCTTAGGAAGGATGTGCTGATGTTGGAGAGGGTTCAGAGGAGATTTACGAGGATGATTCCTGGAATGAAAGGATTTACGTATGATGAGCATTTGTCGGCTCTTAGACTGTACTCACTGGAGTACAGAAGAATGAAAGGGGACCTCATAGAAACATTTGGAATGTTGAAAGGACTGGACAGAGTTGTTGTGGCCAAGCTGTTTTGCTTGGTGGTTGAGTCCAGGACCAGAGGGCACAATCTTAGAATTAGAGGGTACAGGTTTAAAACAGAATTGAGGAGAAATTTCTTTAGCCAGAGGGTAGTGAACTTATGGAGTTCTTTGCCACGTACAGTAGTGGAGGCCCAATCATTGGAGGTGTTTGAGGGGGAGATAGATAGTTATCTAATTAGTTAAGGTATCGAGGGATATGGGGATAAGGTCAGAAATTGGGGCTAGAAAGGAATATTTTTTTCTCTCTCATGGACATTCCTCCATTTATCATTTTCTTTTTCCCTTTTTTTGTCCTTTGGAGCAGACTCGATGGGCCGAATAGCCTACTTCTGCTCCCTTGTCTTGTGATCTTGTGAAATTTGATCTTCCAAAGTGTATCACTTCACACTTCTCAGAGTTAAAATCCTTTCTTTCTTTCTTTTTCAATCTTTTTATTAAATTTCAAATTAATATACCTAACATTAGTGATTATACTCATGGTGCAAAGAGATCGGAATTACAATAATAACTGTTGATATATACACTCACGGAGTGAAGTATATGAGAAATGTATAATCTGAACCTTCCAATCTCTTACTAAGTGAGCATGATACAAAAGAATTTGAAAACAAATTTGATTACATAAAAAGAGAATCACAAAATTAAAAAAAAATAAACAAAAGCCAACCAAAAACTTCAAGAAAAAAAAAGCTGGACTGTTATTTCTTCAGTTAAAAAAACATTATTATGTCGTTAGCTCCGTTCCCCTATATTCAAATAAATAGCAAGTCCCAATTTATATGCAATTACCATTTAGATTAGTGACTGATTAATTTACATAATTGGGTGTTAAAATTACCAAGAAGCACAAGGACTTACTCAAAGTTAACTTTTTACCCTTAATCGATCATGTTAAACAATTATTTACTAAATGGTCCCCATTGTCTCTATCATTGATTGGTCGAATTAATACGGTTAAGATGACTATTTTACCAAAATTCTTGTATTTATTTCAGGTGGTAACAGCCTTCATCTCGAAATCCTTTGATACTATGATTCTAAAATTCTTTCATATATGTAGAACCATAAAACAATATGGCACAATACAGGCCCTTCGGCCCACCATGTTGTGCTGACCTTCAAACCACACCTAAGACTATCTAACCCCTTCCTCCCACATATCCCTCTATCTTAAATTCCTCCACATGCGCTGGCTGTCCAGTCTATCCGTTGCTCTTAATATTTTGTATACCTCTATCATGTCTCCCCTCATCCTCCTCCTCTCCAATGAGTAAAGCCCTAGCTCCTTTAGTCTCTCCTCATAATCCATACTCTCTAATCCAGGCAGCATCCTGGTAAATCTCCTCTGCACCCTCTCCAACACCTCCACATCCTTCCTATAATGAGGTGACCAGAACTGGACACAGTACTCTAAGTGTGGCCTAACCAGAGTTTTGTAAAGCTGCATCATCACTTTGCAGCTCTTAAACTCGATCCCATAATTTATGAAAGCTAACATCCCATAAGCTTTCTTAACTACCCTATCAACCTGTGAGGCAACTTTCAGTGATCTGTGGATATTAACCCCAAGATCCCTCTGCTCCTCTACACTGCCCAGAATTCTGCCATTTACCTTGTACTCCACCTTGGAGTTTGTCCTTCCAAAGTGTACTACCTCACACTTCACAAAAAGTAGAGGTCCCAGAACTGATCCCTGTGGGACACCAATAGTCACAGCCCTACCTCCACCACAACCTTCTGCTTTCTACAGGCAAGACAATTTTGAATCCACATGGCCAAGCTTTCGCGGATCCTTTGGCCTCTGACCTTCTGAAGAAGCCTACCATGTGGAACCTTGTCAAACGCCTTACTAAAATCCATGTAGACCACATCCACTACACTACCCTCATCAATCTTCCTGGTCACCTCCTCAAAGAACCCTATTAGGCTTGTGAGGCAAGATCTTCCCTTCACAAAGCCATGCTGGCTGTCTACATCAGTCCATATTTCTCCAAGTGCTTATAGATCCTATCTCTTAGAATTCTTTCCAACAGCTTACCCACCACAGACGTAAGGCTCACCAGTCTGTAATATCCTGGACTATCCCTACTACCTTTTTTGAATAAGGGGACAACATTTACCACCCTCCATGCCTCCGGTACCATCCCCATGGACAATGAGGACTCGAAGATCCTAACCAACGGTTCAGCAATCTCCTCCCTTGCCTCACGAAGCAGCATGTGGAATATTGCGTCAGGACCCGGGGACTTATCTGTCCTAATATTTTCTAACAACTCCATCACATCCTCTCTCTTAATATCTACATACCCTAGAACATTACCCTCACCTACACTGTTCTCAGCATCATCAAGACCCCTCTCCTTGTGAATACTGAAGAGAAGTATTCATTGAGGAGCTCACCCACTTCCACAGCTTCCAGGCACATCCTCCCACCTTTGTCTTTAATTGGACCTAACTTTACCCTAGTCATCCTTCTGCTTTTCACGTACAAGAAAAAAGCCTTGGGATTCTCCTTAACCCTGTTTGCCAAATCCTTTTCATGTCCCCTTTTCGCTCTCCTCAGCCCTTTCTTAAGCTCCTTCCTTGCTACTCTATATTCCTCATGAGCCCTTTCAGATCCTTGCTGCTTGCACCTTATGCGTGGAACCCTCTTCTTCCGAACTAGTTGTTCCACCTCTCTTGTCACCCATGGTTCCTTCACCCTGCCATTCCTTCTCTGCCTCACCGGGACAAATTTATCCCTAACATCCTGCAAAAGATCCCTGAACATCGACCACATCTTCATAGTATGTTTCCCTTCAAAAATGTCACCCCAATTTACCTTCCAAGTTCTTGCCTTATAGCCTCATAATTCACCTTTCCCCAATTAAATATCTTCCCGTCCTCTTTGCTCCTATCCTTGTCCATGATGTCACGAACCAGCAACAAAAGAAACACACTGAGCATGATTCAGTGTTAAAAACTATTTTATTAATCACTACTTATGATAATACGTAAAATAAAAGTAAAAATGTTAGTATGTTAGAATTCAAAAATATTAAACCTTGAACGTTAACCCCAAAACTAAACTCTTCGTGCGTGTGTGTGTGTGTGTGTGTGTGTGTGTGTGTGTGTGTGTGGCAAACTCCAAAACTCCCAGTTCCGAAATGGTTCTTAAAGTTCAGTTCCGCAAGCCATAAGGTGAAACATGAGCAAGGGCTTCTTCAACAACCACCGTTGTCTGAAGATAAGATGTAGATGTAGAAAAACATAGAGAGAGTACATATGAAATCCAAATGTTCCACGATGGAACCCAAACGACACTCCAGTGTTTACTCGGTAGTGACTTCCTCACCCTGAAAAGCATCCGAACCGTGGTCGTCCACACACAAATACCTGTTTCCTTCTACAGGTCAGCAACAAAGTGAACTCCACCGGATTACTTCCAACTTCCATACATGGATTTCAGTGGCAAACACAGTTATTGTTTCTCATCCATCGATAGAGAAAACAAGCAGGCTGGTGTCTCTCTCCCTTCTCTCTCTCTCTCTCCTTCTTCTTCTTCTAACCTCTTCAACAACGTCATTACGTCCTTTATCTTCTATTGACGTAAGCACGCCCCACACACACATACACACACACTCTCTATCTTAAAGGGACTTTCACTGAGTCCGTAACAATAACAATTCTCAAGGTTATGGAGCAATGGTCACTGCTCCCCATATGCTCACCCACTGATAGTTCTGTCACCTGACCCGGTTCATTACCTAAAACTAGATCTCATATGGCATTCCCTCTAGTCGGCCTGTCGACATACTGCGTTAAGAATACATCCTGGACACGCTTAACAAACTGAGCCCTGTCTAAACCCTTGGCACTAAGTAGGTGCCAATCAATATTTGGATCCTTGAAGTCTCCCATTATAATAACCCTGTTACTTTTGCATCTCTCCAAAAACTGCCTCCCAATCTGCTCCTCAGTATCCCTACTGCTACCAGGTGGCCTATAGAATACTCCCAGAAGGGTAACTGCCCCTTTCTTTTTCCTAACTTCCACCCATATTGACTCTGGAGACATTATCTACCCTTTCTGCAGCTGTAACTGTGTCCCCCCCATCCCTTTTAAAACACTGAAAACCAGGAGTATTCAATATCCATTCCTACCCCAATGTCAGCCATGTCTCTGTAATAGCCACAATATCATAGTCCCATGTACTTATCCAAGCTCTCAGTTCATCTCCCTCATTCCTGATGCTTCTCACATTCAAGTAAATGCACTTTAGCCCATCCACCTTACTACTTTTGTAGCCTGTACTCTGCTTCTCCTTCCTCAAAGTCTCTCTACCTGTCAGATCTGACTTTTCCCCATCCTCTTCTTCCTCTAACCTACTCCTCCGGTTCCCTTCCCCCTCGCAATCTAGTTTAAAGCCTCCTGAACCACCCTAGCAAACCTGGCCACAAGAATATTGGCCCCCCTCCAGTTCGGGTGTAACTCGTCCTCCCTGTACAGGTTCTGCTGAGTTAAAATCCATCTGCAACTTCTCAGCCCAGCTCTGCATTGCGTCAATGTCTTGTTGTAACCTACAGCAACCTTCTGCACTATTCACAGAACCACCAACCTTTGTATCATCTGCAAATTTACTAACCCACCCTTCCACATCCTCATCCAAGTCAATTATAAAAATCACGAAAAGCAGGGGTCCCAGAACAGATCCCTGCGGAACACCACTGCTCACCAACCTCCAGGTAGAATATGTTCCATCTACCACCCTCCTCTGTTTTCTGTGGGTGAGCCAATTCTAAATTCACACAGTCATGTTACCCTGGATCCCATGCCTCCTGACGTTCTGAATTAGCCTTCCATGAGGAACCTTATCAAACGCCTTACTAAAATCCACGTACACCACATCCACTGTTCTACCTTCATCAATGTGCTTTGTCACAAACTCAGAGAATTCAATCAGGCTCGTTAGGCATGACCTTCCCCTCACAGAGCCACGCTGACTGTCCCTAATCATCCTATGCTTCTCCAAATGCTCATAAATCCTGTCTGTAAGAATCTTCAGTAATTTGCCCACCTCTGAAGTAAGACTCACTGGTCTGTCATTCCCAAGGTTAACCCTACTCCCTTTCTTGAACATTACATCCTTGCTTTATCTTCTGGACTTCTCAAACTGAATGCTAACATTGCATTTGCCTTCCTTGCTACTGACTCAACCTGCAAGTTAACCTTTAGGGAATCCTGCACTGGGACTCCCAAGTCCCTTTGCACCTCCGATTTCTGAATTCACTCCCCATCTAGAAAACAGTCTGTGCCTTTATTCCTACTGCCAAAGTGCATGACCGTACACTTCCCTGCACTGTATTCCATCTGTCACTTCTTTGCCCATTCTCCCAACCTGTCCAAGTCCTTCTGCAGACTCCCTGCTTCCTCAACACTACCTGCCCCTCCACCTATCTTTGTATCATCCGCAAACTTGGCCACAAAGCCCTAAATTCTGTCATCCAGATCATTAACATATAACGTGAATAGTAGCGGTCACAACATCGACACCTGCAGAACATCACTGGTCACCAGCAGCCAACCAGAAAAGGCCCCCTTTATTCCTACTCTTTGCCTCCTGCCAGTCAGCCAATCTTCTATCCATGCTGGTACTTTTCCTGTAATACCATGGGCTCCTATCTTGTTTAGCAGCCTTGTGGGGCACCTTGTCAAAGGCCTTCTGAAAATCCAAGTAAACAACATCCATTGACTCTCCTTTGTCTATCCTGCCTGTTACTTCCTCAAAGAATTCTAACAGGTTTGTCAGGCAAGATTTCCCCTTCAGGAAACCATGCTGACTTTAGCCTATTTTATCAGGCTAACTGGCCTATAATTTCCTGTCTTTTGCCTCCCTCCCTCCCTTAAAAAGTGGAGTGACATTTATGATTTTCCAGTCCTCCAGAACCATTCCTGAATCTAGTGATCTTTCAAGATCAATACTAATGCCTCCACAATCTCTTCAGTCACCTCTTTCAGAACCCTGGGGTGCAGTCCATCTGGTCTCGGTGACTTTTCTACCTTCAGACCTTTCAGCTTCCCAAGCACCTTCTCCTTGGTAATCATGACTACACTCCCTTCTGCCCCCTGGCTTTCGAATTTCTGGTGTCTTCTACAGTGAAGACTGGCGCAAAATACTTATTCAGTGCATCTGCCATTTCTTTGTTCTCCATTACTACCTCTCCAGCATCATTTTCCAGTGGTCTGATGTCCACTCTTTATATATCTGAAAAAACTTCTGGTATACTCTTTTATATTATTGGCTAGCTTACCTACATACAGTATTTCATCTTTTATCCCCTTATTGGGCTTTTAGTTGCTTTCTGTTGGTTTTTAAAATCTTTCCAACCCTCCAGCTTCCCACTAATTTTTGTAATATTGTTTGCCGTCTCTTTTGCTTTTATGCTGTTTTTGACTTGCCTTGTCAGCCACAGTTGCCTCATCGTCCCTTTAGAATGCTGTTGCATCTTTGGGATGAACTGATCCTGAATCTTCTGAATTACTCCCAGAAACTCGTGCTATTGCTGCTCCATCGTCATCCCTGCTAGGGTCCCTTTCCAATCAACTTTGAACAGCTCCTCTCTCATGCCTCTGTAATTACCCTTACTCAATTGTAATACCGATACATCCGATGTTTAGCTTCTCCCTCTCAAACTGCGGGGTGAATTCTATCATATTTATGATCACTGCCTCCTGAGGGTTCCTTTACCTTCAGCTCCCTAATCAAATCTGCTTCATTGCACAACACCAAATCCAGAATTGCCTTTTCCCTAGTGGGCTCAACCGTAAGCTGCCCTAAAAAGCCATCTCATAGGCATTCTACAGATTCCTTCTCTCAGGATCCAGTACCAACCTGATTTTCCCAATCCACCTGCATATTGAAATCCCCCACGACCACCGTTAAATACCTTTTCCTATTTCCTATTGCAAACTGTACCCCATATCCTGGCTACTATTCGAAGGCCTGTATATAACTCCCAACAGGCTCTTTTCACCCTTGCATTTTTTAACTCTACCCACAAGGATTCTACATCTTTTGATCCTATGTCACTTCTTGCTGAGGATTTGATTTCATTTTTTAACCAACAGAGCCACGCCCACCCCCTCTGCCCACCTGCCTGTCTTTTCAATAGGATGTGTATCCTTGGATGTTTAGTTCCCAATTGTGATCTTCTTTCAACCATGACTCTGTGATGCGCACAACGTCATACCTGCCAATTTCTAACAGCTATGAACTCACCTACCTTATTTCGTACACTGTGTATGTTCAAATATAACACCTTCAGTCCTGTATTCACCTCCCTTCTTCTCAAATTTGCTTCCATGTTGCCTGAAGTTAAATTTTTATTCCTTGCACTTCACATTTCTTGCACTTTAAATTAGTTGGATAAAGCATCAGAATTGGTACGTCCTATATTCAGAATTCATCGAGTCTTTAAGATAAGATGCAGTTGTACAAGACGTTGTTGAGGCTGTGCCTGGAGCATTGTACACAGATTTGGTTACTCTGTTATAGGAAAGGCATCATTCAGCTGGAAAGAGACAAAGGTGTACGAGAATGTTGCTAGGACTTGAGGGAATGAGTTATAGGGAGAGGTAGGACAGGCTAGATCTTTATTCCTTGGAGTGTGGGAGACTGAGGAGTGACCTTATAGAGGTGTATAAAATCCTGAGGGGCATAGGTAGGGTGAATACACACAGTCTTTTTCCCAGGGAAGGGGAACGAAAAACTGGAGGGTATAAGTTAAAGGTGAGAGGGGAAGGATTTAAAAAGGGAACTGAGGGGAAATTTTTTCGCACGTGGTGGTGCATATATGGAATGAGCTGCTAGAGAGGCAGGTACGATAACATTTGAAAGACATTTGGATAAGAATAAGGAAAGGAAAGTTTTAGAGGGAAGAGCTCTCATGATTTTTATAAATGACTTGGATGAAGACGTGGAAGGGTGGGTTAGTAAGTTTGCTGATGATACAAAGGTTGGTGGTGTTGTGGATAGTGTAGAAGGTTGCTGTAGGTTACAACAGGATATTGATAGAATGCAGAGCTGTGCTGAGAAGTGGCAGATGGAATTTAACTTGGAAAAGTGTGAAGTGATACACTTTGGAAGATAAAATTTGAAGGCAGGATACAAGGTTATTGTCAGGACTCTGAGCAGTGTGGAGGAACAGAGGGATCTTGGGGACCACGTCCAAAGATCCCTCACGGTTGCTGCGCAGGTTGATAGGGTTGTTAAGAAGGTGTATGATGTGTTGGCCTTCATTAGTTGGGGTATCAAGTTAAAGAGCCGCAAGGTAATTTTGCAGCTCTATAGAATTCTAGTTAGATTGCACTTGGAGTATTGTGTTCAGTTCAGGTCGCCTCATTATAGGAAGGATGTAGAAGTTTTAGAGAGGGTGCAGAGGAGATTTACCAGGATGTTGCCTGGATTGAAGAGCATGTCATATGAGGATAAGCTGAGCGAGCTAGGGCTTTTCTCTTTGGAGAGAAGGATGATGAGAGGTGACTTGACAGAGGCGTACAAGATGATAAAGGGCATAGATCGAGTGGACAGTCAGAGACTTTTTCCCAGGGCAACAATGGCTAACACGAGGAGACATAATTTTAAGGTGATTGGAGGAAGATATAAGGGAGATGTCAGAGGTAAGTTTGTTTTTCCACACAGAGTGGTGGGTGCATGGAATGCACTGCTGGCAGAGATTGTGGGGGCAGATACATTAGGGGCATTTAAGAGCCTCTTAGACACATGAATGACAGAGAAATGGGGGCTAAGTGGGAGGGAAGGATTAGATAGATATCGGAGCAGGATAAAATGTTGGCAGAACATTTTGGGCCAAGTGGCCTGTTCTGTGCTGTAGTGTTCTATGTAATGCAGGCACGTGGGACTAGCTTCAGAGGGCACCAAGGTTGGCATGGACGTGTTGGGTCAAAGGGCCTATTTTGGTGCTGTATTCGTCTTTGACTCTGTAAGTCGGTGAATGAAAATCTTCACTAAAGCTCCCAGAAAAACTGGTGATCTTCTGGACAACTATTTACTTTGGTGACATCAATGAGACTACTTTTGTCTACCTTTGTGCCAAAGGTACCTTTGTGACTGAAGACTATTTTTGTGACTGTTTTATCACTTTGCTCCTTTGTGCTCGCCATCACTGCACTTCATTGCTTTTAACTGAAAAGGACCAAGAACCCAAGGAGGGGGAGGTCACGCACCTCCTCCTCCTGATTTCCAAACCCATCCACGTTGGTTCATTTTGGTAGGTCAAATATGTTGGCGGAATATAGTATTAATTGTAGGATTCTTGGCAGTGTGGAGGATCAGAGGGATCTTGGTGTCCGAGTCTATAGGATGCTCAAAGTGACGGCGCAGGTTGACTCTGTGGTTAAGAAGGCATATGGGGTATTGTCCTTCAATCGGGGAATTGAATTTAGGAGCCGTGAGGTATTGTTGTAGCTATATCGGTCCCTGGTCAGACCCCACTTGGAGTATTGTGCTCAGTCTGGTCGCCTCACTACAGGAAAGATGTGGAATCCATAGAGAGGGTGCAGAGGAGATTTACAAGGATGCTGCCTGGAATGCGGAGCGTGCCTTATGAAAGCAGGTTGAGGGAACTCTGCCTTTTCTCCTTGGAGAGACAGAGGATGAGGGGGGACCTGATAAAGGTGTATAAGATGTTGAGAGGTATTGATAAGGTAGATAGTCAGAGGCTTTTCCCCAGGGCTGAATTGCTGGCCACAAGAGGACATAGGTTTAAGGTGCTGGGGAGTAGATATAGCGATGTCAGGGTTAAGTTTTTTTACTCAGAGTGGTGAGTGCGTGGAATGGGCTGCCGGAAATGGTGGTGGAGGCTGATACGATAGGGTCCTTCAAGAGACTTCGATAGGTATGTGGAGCTGAGTAAAATAGAGGGCTCTGGGTAAGCCTAGTAATTTCTAAGGTAGGGACATGTTCAGCACAGCTTTGTGGGCCGAAGGGCCTGAATTGTGTTGTAATTGTTCTATGTTCTCCATTTCCCATTTCCTAAAATCCTTGAATCATTTTGTAACTAAAAATTCATCAACCTCAGCCTTAAGTAGGCTCGGTGACCAAGCATTCTCAGCTCTCTGCAGCAGGGAATTTCAAACAGTTTGACAATTTTAAAAAAAATCATTCAATTCTGACATTAGAGGTCAACCTGTAAACTTTGAAGAGGGAGAGTTCTGAATGTCAAGTATCCTTTGTGTGAAGGCAGGCATCCCAACATTACAATTGCATGGTTCCAGCTTTAATTTTAAGTTTATGTCCCTTTGTTTCAGACTGTCTCACCAGGGGATAGTTTCTTTCTACCCTGTTAAATCCTTTAATCACCTTAAACCCTTCAAGAAGATCACCTCTTAATCTTCTATTATTGGACCAAAACCTTAAATACATTAAAAGGATTAATTCTGCATATAATTCTTGATGGCCTTTTCCATTATAAATGATTTTGTCAACTGTTTCTACTATTAATTCCTTGTCAACATTTGTGATGGAAATTGCCCAACTAAAACTGTCACACTGTGGTCATATTTTTTTAACTAGTGACAGCCTTTGCTCGGTTTTGCATCTGAAACTAAGACGATGTCAGCTGAGAACAGACCAATGGACTAATGATAAACTTGTAGCAGGGCAAGATTATTCAGTTTTCTTTGAGCCTTACAATGAGTTCATGGCTGATGCATGACCCACTGCAAAAAAAACCTTGATACATTTGGTTAACAAAAATCCATCATTCTCACATTTAAGATTGACATTGATTTTGTATCAATTGATAATTCGTTTGTTATTGTCACATGTGCCAAGATGCAGTGGAAAAACTTGGTTTTGCAAGTCATCCATGCAGATCATTTCAAAACATGAATGCATTCAGGTAGTACAAAGGGAAAGGCAATAACAGAATGTAGAATAGAGTGTTACAGTTACAGAGAAAGTGCAGTGCAGGCAGACAATAAGGTGCAAGGCCCACGATGAGATGGATTGTGAGGTCAAGGGAACCTTCTTATCGTAATAGGGAACCATTCAATAGTCTTATAACAGCGGGATAGAAGCTGTCCTTGAGCCTGATGGTATGTGTTTTCAAGCTTTTGTATCTTCTGCCCGATGGAAGGGGGGAAAAGAGAGAATGACCGGGGTGTGTGGGGTCTTTGATTTTGTTGACTGCTTTACAGAGGCAGTGAAGTGCAGACAGAGTCCATGGAGGGGAGGCTGGTTTTCGTGATAGATTTCATAGGGTGAGTGCACAGTCTTTTTCCCAGGTTTGGGGAATCAAGAACAAGAGGGCATAGGTTTAAGGTGAGAGAGGAATAATAGGGACTTGAGGGGCAACTTTTTAACCGAAAGGGTGGTCAGTATATGGAACAAGCTGCCAGAGGAAGTGGTTGAGTTGGGTACATAACATTTAAAAGGCATTTTGAACAGGTACATGGACAGGGCAGGTTTAGTGCAATATGGGCCAAGCATGGACAAGTGGGACGAGCTTAGATGGGCATCTTAGCCAGCATGGACCAGTTAAGCCGAAGAGCCTGTTTCTGTGCTGTATAACTCTATCGATCTGTCTTGGGATTGTTATCAGTGTATAAGGTAGTCACAGTGTATAGGGGCCATGCCATCATCTTGCAGTTACTGTCGGGCAGGAGGTACAGAAGCTTGAAGTCCTACGCCACCAGGTTCAAGAACAGCGACTTCCCTTCAGCCATTTGGTTCTTGTACAGACCTGCACAACCCTAATCACTACCTCAGTATAGCAGCACCACGACCACTGCAAAACAATATCCTTTGTTTTTGTTCTAATTGTTTTATTTCTTGTAAAAATTGTGTATAATTTATGCTTGTGAATGTGGTATATCTAATGCTCTGTGTCTGTGATGCTGCTGCGAGTAAGTTTTTCATTGCCCCTGTGCACACATGGACTTGTGCAGATGACAATGAACTCGACTTTGACTTTAATTTTCACAGTTCAAAATATTGTGGAACTGAATTACACCAAAGTTAATCGACGGTGCTGATTTTAATTTGTGCATAATTCACCTTGCTCTGTTTGTAAACAAGAAGCGCCTATAATCAGTCACTTGAGACCATCCTCCATACCATGGACGTTGACAGCCCTAACACCATAATTACAGGCCTTGTGGGCAAATGTTAGCATCCTTTTTGTCACGGTGAACCAGGAATGGCTCACGACTGAGGTTCACCTTACCCATCATTTGTTCTTTGTTGCTGTTTAAGCCAAAGCCATGGTTCATCTCTTTGCCCTGATTTGTAGAGTGGTGTTAATGTGTGCAAGATCTGGCAAAAACCTGGAAAAATATCCTATAAACAGCAGACCCAAGTTCCCCAACATTTCTCTGCTTTCAACTATTCAGTCTTGCTGCCATCTTTCTCTTGACAGGCTACAGTCCATTCTACTCTACCTGTCAGATCAAATAAAAGTCAGTCGAGTTTATTGTCACATGTACATGTATGCACAGGTGCAATGAAAAGCTCATTTGCAGCAGCATCACGTCCACTTTATCATTAGAGACACAAGGAAAACATAATTGAAACAAATTATACAAAAAAGAACGCAATTAGAACAAAAAAGAACAAAGTCATTGTAGTGCAAAGTGGTCATGGTGCTGCTGTACTGAGGTAGTGATTAAGGTTGCGCAGGTTGGTTCAAGAACCGAATGGTTGAAGGGAAGTCGCTGTTCTTGAATACCATATCTCTTGGCAGTGTCTCTGGAGAGAAAGGGAGACCTCTTCCCCTCACCTTTTTATACTGGCTATTTCCCCTCCACTCTTTCAGTCCAGAGGAAAGAGGCAGTCGATGTTTCGAGTCAAGAAGCATTGACCGTCTATTTCTTTCATCTGGACTGAGAGTAGAGGGGAGATGTGTCCATTTCTCTCCGTAGATGCTGCCCGACCTGTTGAGTTCCTCCAGCTTTTTGTGTTGCTTCAAACTCCAGCATCTGCAGTCCCTTGTGTCTCCAGTCTAATATCCATGATAACTTGAAAAATATTAAGGAATGTTTCCTCCCTACATGGAGGCTTTGTGTTTGCATATAAACCTCGGAGTATTCATTGACAAATGAATTTGTATTGCTCAGTTCTCTTCAACTAAACAAGTACTTGGAATAAGTCAGTGTCTTTGTTCCGGGGACCTCTCACTGGGATGTAGGCAGAGCATGCGTGTCATCTTCCAAGTGGAATAAAGTTTATTGTCATGTGCACAATGTGGTGATGCATGGGAACGGTGGAAAAACTTGCAGCAGCATTACAGGCACCTAGGTACAGGCACCACACACAACGTAAACTGTACATAAATTATGTCGGACAGTGAAGAGAAACCGCACTCATGTCTTGTTTTGCACAACACAATCAGAAATGCACTCATTTGTTCAGTTTCACTGTAACCACCAGAGAGAGGGGTAATCTTGCTGGAGCCACTTCAGTGGTTGTTGCCTTATCGCTCTCTGCACCTTCACCTGCACTCTTTTTACAGCTCTCCATATCCGAGTTTTTGAGAGCTTAGGCTTTTGACCTGTGATATATTAGTATTGTATCTTGCAGCATCCAAACAGGGGGACTTCGTGCCCCTGAAGGCAAGGAACGGTCTGTGATTCTCGTTTCTGACATTGGTAATTGGTTTACTATTATCACATGTACTGGGATACGGTGATAAACTGTTTTGCATGCCATCCATGCAGGTAATTCCAGACATCAGTACAAGGGAAAAAGCCAATAACAGAATGCAGAATAAAGTGTTGCAGTTACAGAGAAAGTGCAGTACAGTTAGACAATAAGGTGCAAGGGCCACGATGAGGCAGTGTAAGGTCAAGACTTCATCTTTATTGTACTAGAGGTCCACTCGAGTATTATAACAATGGATAGAAGCTGTCTTTGAGCCTGTTGGTGTGCGTTTACAGGCTTTTGTAACTTCTGCCTGATGGAAGGGGGTAGGGGGAGAAGAGAGAATGACTGGGGTGGGAGGAGTCATTGATTATGTTAGTTGCTTTCCTGAGGCAGCGAGAAGTGCAGACAGAGTCCATGGAGGGGAGGCTGGTATGTGTGGTGGACAGAGCTGTGTCCATAACTCTCCAATTTCTTGTTGTCTTGAGTAGACCAGTTGCCATACCAAGCCGTGATGCATCCAGATAGGATGCTTTCTATGATGGATCTGTAAAAGTTGGTGAGAGTCATCAGGGATGGATAGATGCAGATTTTTGGCTCTGATTTGAGTATCACAACCCTTCCCCATCAACATGCATCGATTGTAGAGTATGGCAGTGCGGAAAAAGGCCCTTCAGCCCATCTAGTCCATCCCAGTCCGATTTTCTGCCTAGTCCTACCTACCTGCATCCGCACCATATCTGTCCAAACCCCTCCCATCCATGTACTTATCCAAACTTCTCCTAAATGTTACATTTGAACCCGCATCTACTACTTCCACTGGCAGCTTGTTCCGCACTCGCACCTCCCTCTGAGTGAAGGAGTTTCTCCTCTGATTTTTCCCCTTAAATATTTCACCCTTCATTCTAAACCCATGTCCTCTAGTTCTAATCTCACCCAACCTTAGGGGGAAAAAGTCTGTATGCATTTACCCTATCTATACCCCTCAATTTTGCATGTCTATAAAATCTGGAGGCTTGTGAGTAGTTGTGTTCCGCAGGGATCTCTACTGGGACCTCTGCTGTCTGTGATGTACATAAATGACCTGGATGAGGATGTTGATGGATGGGTTAGTAAGTTTGCAGATGATACCAAGATTGGCGGCGTAGTGAATAATGTGGAAGACTGGCGATGGATACAGCATGATATAGATCAGCTGCAGATGTGGGCAGGGAAATGGCAGATGGAGTTTAACCCAGAAAAATGTGAGGTGTTGCAGCTTGGTAGAAATAATGTCAAGAGGCAGTACACTCTTAAGGGCAAGACCCTTAACAGTGTTGAAGAGCAGAGAGACCTTGGGGGTGCAAATCCATGGCTCATTGAAAGTGGCTCCACAGGTAGACAGGGTGGTAAAGAAGGCTTATGGAATGCTTGCATTTATTAATTGGGGTATTGAGTACAGGAGTCAAGAAGTTATGATGCATCTCTATAGAAGTCTGGTTAGGCCGCATTTAGAGTATTGTGTGCATTTCTGGTCACCTCACTATGGGAAGGATATCGAGGCTTTAGAGAGGGTGCAGAGGAGGTTTACTAGGACTCTGCCTGGATTAGAGGGCATATGCTATCAGGAGAGTCTGGACAAACTTGGGCTCATTTCTCTGGAGCAGATAAGGCTGAGGGGTGATCTGTTGGAGGTGTATAAAATTATAAGGGGCATAGAGAAGGTGGACAAGCAATTTCTTTTTCCCATTATTGAGAGATCCATAACCAGAGGGCATGCATTTAAGGTGAGAGGGGGTAGGTTCAGAACAGACGTGAGGGGTAAGTTTTTTTTACTGAGAGAGTGGTGGATGTCTGGAATGCGTTGCCTGATAGGGTGGTGGAGGCAAATTCATTGGGGGCTTTCAAGAGGGGCTTGGATGGGCACATGAATGAGAGGAAAATAGAGGGAGATGGGCATTCTGTAGGTTGGAGGGATTAGCTATGTCGGCATGACATTGTGGGCCAGAGGGCTTGTTCTGTGCTGTACTATTCTATGTTCTATCTCTGCCCCCCCATTCTCTTGCACTCCAGGGAGTAAAGTCCTAACCTATTCAACCTATCCCTGTAACTCAGGTGCTCAAGTCCTGGCAGTGTCCTTCTAAATTTTCTCTGCACTCTTTCAATCTTATTTATATCTTTCCATTATGTAGGTGACCAGAACTGCACACAATACACTAAATTCGGCCTCACCAATGTCTTGTACAGCTTCAACATAACATCCCAACTCCTGTACTCAATGCTCTGATTTATGAAGGCCAATGTGCCAAAAGCTCTCTTTACGGCCCTAGCTACCTGTGATCCCACTTTCAAGGACCTATAGATCTGTATTCCCAGGTCCCTTTGTTCTACCGCACACCTCAGTGCCCTACAACTCACTGTGTAAGTCTTACCCTGGTTTGTTCTCCCAAAGTGCATCACCTCACACTTGTCTGCGTTAAATTCCATCCGCCATTTTTCAGCCCATTTTCCCAGCTGGTCCAGATCACGCTGCAAGCTATGATAGCCTTCCTCGCTGTCCACTACGCCTGCAATCTTGGTGTCATCTGCATATTTTCTGATCTGGTTTACCATATTATCATTTAAATCATAAATATAGGTGATAAACAACAATGGACCCAGCACCGATCCCTGCAGCACACCACTAGTCACAGGCCTCCAGTCAGAAAAGCAACCATCTACTACCACTTTTTGGCTTCTCCCGTTAAGCCAATGTTGAATCTAATTGGCTACTTCATCCTGAATGCCAAGCGACTTAACCTTCCGGATCAGCCTCCCGTGCAGGTCTTTGTCTACATGGACTTCAGCAAGGTCTTTGACAATGTCCACTTCCTTTCCCTCATCGACCTTCTTGGCAACCTCCTCGAAAAACTGTACAGGATTGGTTAGGCATGACCTACCACACACACAGTTATGTTGACTATCCCTAATCAGGCCCTATCTATCCAAATACTTGTATGCTGTCCACTAGAACACCTTCCAATAATTTACCCACAACTGATGTCAGGCTCACCGGCCTGTAATTTCCTCTAGGAGCCTTTCTTGAATAGCGGAGCAACGTTAGCTGTCCTCCAGTTCTCTGGCACCTCACCTATGGCTAAGGACATTTTAAATATCTCTGACAGGGTCCCTGCAATTTCCGCACTAGCCTCCCTCAAGGTCCAAAGGGACAACTTGTCAGGTCCTGGGGATTTATCCACCTTCATTTGCCTCAAGACAGCCAGCACCTCCTCTTCCATAATCCAGATACGGTTCATGACCTTATGACACTTTTGCCTCAGTTCTATAGTCTCTGCATCTGTCTCCAGAGTGTATACTGATGCAAAAATTAATTTAAGATCTCCCCCATCTCCTTTGACTCCATGCATAGATGACCACGCTGATCTTTGAGGATCAATTATATCCCTTGCTACCCTTTTGCTCTTAATATAGCTATAGAAACTCATGGGATATTCTTTTGCCTTGTGTCCTCTTTTAGCCCTCCTGATTTCTCTCTTAAGTGTTCTCTTGCATTTCTTGTACTCCTCAAGTGCCTCATTTGATCCTAACCACCTCTACCTGATATGTACCTCCTGCTTTTTCTTTACCAGGGCTTCAATAGACAAGGTTCCCTCAACCTGTTAGCCCTGCCTTTTTATTCTAACAGGAACATACACGTTCTGTACTCTGAGTACTTCACTTTTGAAAGCCTCCCACTTTCCAAGCATGTCTTTGCTGGAAAACAGCCGATCCCAACCCATGCTTGCCAGATCCCTTCTGATGCTATCAAAATTGGCCATATTCCAATTTAGAATCTCAACTTGAGAACCAGTCCTATCCTCCTCCATAATTATCTTGAAACTAATGGAATTATGATCACTAATGAATTATGTTATACTACACACACTTCTGTCGCCTGCCCCCTCACGTTCCCTAAGAGGAGATCCAGTGTTACATTCTCTCTCATTGGGACCACTACGTAGTGATTAAGGAAACTCAGCACAGAACTTCTGGTCTCATTGAAGTCTGTGTGCATCATGGCCTAATATGGAAACTCCAATGCATTGGAAAACAAGAGGCTACTGAGAGCAGTAGACTCAGCCAGTTCCATCCCTAGTACTCTCCCCTCCATTGGGGACAACTACAAGGGGCAATGTCTCAGGAAGATGGCGTCCATCATGAGAGACCCCTAACATCCATGATGGTCCCCAGATCTGCTTCTAATGTAGATGAATGCAAAGGGTAAAATGTTTGCTCATTATGAGAATGAGTTTATACTAGGAGTAGAAATAGTAGAAAAATCTGGTGAACATCTTAAGAATTTTTTAAAATTCTGATTTGTACCATCCTGGCATTGGAATCAATCTGGTGTGACACTGTAATAACATGAGAGAGCCTCGTATGCCAAGTATTGTGATACTTTAGAAAACGGAAGCTCTTTTGAAAATACAGAATCATGGCAATCAAAAGCTCTTCTAGTCTTTCACAGAGAATGAAGTTATTGTTGCTGTAGTTGTGAGACTCTGTTTCCCAGAGACCTGGTTCCAATATGTAATGCCGTCCTCATTTCAACTCTGCATCAATGTAAAAATGACAGAATACATGAAAGTTTAAGTCACACTGGATCATTGCTTGATAGAAGATTTGCTGCTGATTTTCATTCTTAATTAGAGCCATTAATAATCTTTATAAAACTTTGGTTAGACCGTATCTGGAGTATTGCTTTCAATTCTTGTCACCCCATTGCAGGAAGGATGTGGAGGCTTTGGAAAAGGTGCACCGCTTTCTCTGTACCCTCTCCAAGCCTCCACATACTAATCTAATCTAGCTGTCTGGATTAGAGAGTTTGAGCTATAAAGGAGAAGTTGGACAAACTTGGGCTGTTTTCTCTGGAGTGTCAAAGACTGAGGGAGACCTCATAAAATTATGAGGAATAGATAGAGTAGACAGTTGGTATCTTTTACCCAGGGTTGAAATGTCTAATACTAGAGGGCACATATTTAAGGTGAGAGGGGGGTAAGTTTAAAGGAGATATGTGGGGCAAGTTTTTTTTCCACCCGGAGAGTGGTGGCTGCCTGGAACGGCCTGCCAAGGGTAGTGGTGGAAGCAGATATGTCAGAGGTGTATTAAGGAACTCTTTGACAGGCGCATGAATATGCAGATAGTGGAGGGATATGGATCATGTGCAGGCAGAGGGATTATTTTAAGTAGGCATTATTAGCTTAATTAGCTTGGCACAGGATTGTAGGCTGTGGGGCCAGTTCTGTACTGTTCTGTGTTCTATATTAAGAAGGTTGAGCTTTTGAGGATGATTCTGCAGCAAAGATTTACTTATAAACAACTGGTTAATGTTCCTGCTTGGAACATCGGGATGATCAACTGGTGTGATGTTCTAATGTGACAAATCAGATGCCATCATTTGTTAATCTATTAACATTGCTTTGGTTGCATATAAAATAATGAGGTTGATTGTTAAGCAAGGGTCATCATTAAGATAATAACTTGTTCCACAGCACTGAGCAGGAATTCATCCGGGGAGGGTTGTGTCTGAGTAACCTCTTTGATTTCTTTGACAAAATGATTTTCCAAGTTCAGTGAAATAATGTTTTGCATTTCCAGGAGGCATTTAACAATGTTAAACATGAATGGCCATTAGTTAAATGCATAGCTGTGGGAATTCAGGTGTGCAGAAGTTTTAAGTTTATTTTTATCATTTGCAGACAGACATAAATGCCATGAAAATTAGCTTTTGCAGCAAAGTACATTGTAAGACGGGAACAAACATGTTAGTTTAAGTTTATGTTAACTTAAGTTGCACATGTGCAAAATTAACAACAAAATAAATATAATGACACAAGTGCAAGATCGAGAGGGAGAAAAAAAATAGTGCGTTTAATCCAAGGTAGAGTTGGGGTTTTTCAGGTCAGTTCAAGAACCTGATGGCAGTAGGGAAGAAGCTGTTGTTGAACCTTGAGGTGTGGCTGTTCCGGCTCCTGTACCTCCTGCCCGATGCCATGAGAGATTGGTTGAAAGGTGGACAACAAGAGGAATTGATGGCAGTGTATGAGATTTTGAAAGGCATCCATATTTGGTCCTGTGGGATTCTGCTGGAAAGCCCCTTTAGAACATAGAATATGATTTATTTCCTGTTTTACTTTATTGCATCTAATAAATGCCTCTCTTGACAATTTGTTCAAGGCCAGTTTCGAAAGTTTGATTGTTTTGCATCTCCAAAGTGCAGCCTCCAGCAGATCGTTCACTGTGCAGATTATCATGACTACAATATTCTATGAGGCAATGAACAGAATAACTAAACTGAAAAAAACACATGTTGAACATTCCAACCATGAAGTTTAGTTAGTTCAAAAATATCATGAAAGGTCACAAGGATAAAGGAGGTTCAAGAAGGTATGGTCTGTATGGTCCACAGCACTTTCTCTGCCATTTACTAAGATCATGGCTTATTCTGAATTTTGGGCCCACTTTTCTGAAGTACCCAATGCACAATTTGTTGAAAGCAATTTATTTATCATTCTCTTTGAACCATTTCTTTTTGCTTTAGTTCCTCATCAATAAAACTGGAGGAATTCTAAAATATCATTTGTTCAATCTACTTTTTTTCTTAATTTTCAATCATTTAACAATTTCTGACAGTCTTTGATTTTAGTATTTGGGTTCCAGCTCTGTCTTTGATAATATGCCTTCTCTAAACAGTCACATCATACAGTATTTGGTGATACATATAACTAACCCCTGAATGACTGCTGCTTAAGCAAGGACTCATTAAATACTAATTACTCTTTCATTTCTTCACTTGTTATCCATATTGAAGTACTTTTACTGTACTGTGGTTTAGCTTGAACATAAAACCTCTCTCCAAAATGTCACCTTCTCAAATGTTTTCTTGTGATATTTGCGAGGACCAAGTATGAGGGAGTGCTCATTTTACGGTAGTTTGTAAAAGGAAGGATGGAGCTACACTGAAGGACCAGATATTACATCGCCAGTTAGCACGAGTGACGAATCTACGTACTTAATTATTACGGTCTTTAAATCTGCAGAATAAAAATTAGAGTATCCCTCTATGCCCAGATCATTCAAGTACTGTGATATAACATCCCAACTCTTCCACCCAATGCCTTGGTAATCATGCCGTACACCACCTTTACCAACATGTCGACCTGTGTCGCCACTTTTAGGGAAATGAGTACCCCAGGGCCCTGCCCCATTTACTGCACAAGCCCTGACCTGGTTTAACTTCCCAAAATGCATCACTTCACACATTGTTGAGGTAACTTCCATCTGCCGCTCCTTTGCCACTTTCCCAGTTGATCCAGATCCTTTTGTAATTTCAGAAAACCTTCTATGTCCACTTTACCACCTGTGTGATATCATCTGGAAACTCATTAACCAAGTCAGTACTATTGATGACAAACAACAGGGGACTCAACATGGGCACACCGCTGGTCACACCCTTCCAACCCTCCACTACCACCCTCTGACTCCTACCACCAAACCAATTTTGTCTTGGATCCCATGTGATCTAAGTTTCCAGACCAGCCTACCATGTGGGACCTTGGCAAAGGCCTTGCTCATGTCCATTGTCAATCCTCTTGATCACCTCTTCCAAAAAAAACTCAGTCAAATTCCTGAGACATGATTTCCTGCACATAAAGACATGCTGATTATTCATAATCAGTCCTTGCCTTTCCAAATGCAAATAAATACAGTTCCTCAGAATCCCTTCCCAAATATTCCCAACACTTCCATAAGGCTCACCAGCCTGCAGTTCCCTGGCTTATCCCTGCTTGTTATTATGTAATGTAGAACTTGTGCACAACAAGGTAAGACATCCAATGATCTAAAAGCAAAAATGCTGTTGATGTTGGAAACTTGAAATTAAAATAACCAGACATTGGCGCAAATCCTCGTTGGGTCGGGTGAGATCTGTAGAGGGAGACAGTGACTGTTTCAAGTCAGTGACCTTACATCAGAACAGCATTTTCTGTCTTTAGCAGAACATAGAACAGGCCCTTCGGCCCTCGATGTCTATGCCAAACACGATGCTAAACTAAACTAATCCATTCTGCCTGTGTGTAATCCATATCCCTTCATTCCCTGCATATTTATGTGTCTGTCTAAAAACCTCTTAAATGCCACTATTACATCAACTTTCACCACCATCCTGGCAGTGCATTCCAGACAGCCACCACTGTTACTTTCTTCAAAAAAAAACTTGCCCTGCACATCTCCTTTAAACTTTCCCTCTCTTACCTAAAGAACAGGCACTGTAACATAGTGGTTAGCATAACGCTTGACTCGAGTTCAAATCTGGCCACTGTCTGTAAGGAGTTTGTACGTTCTCCCCGTGTCTGCGTGGGTTTCCTCCGGGTGCTCCGGTTTCCTCCGGGTGCTCCAGTTTCCTCCCACATTCCATAATCTATCTTCCCTTTCCTCATTGCTTGCTTAGTGGTTCTTTGTTGCTTTTTAGTTTTCCCAATCTTCCAGTTTCCATAGAACACTACAGCACAGAAAACAGGCCATTCTGCCCTTCTAGTCTGTACTGAAACTTTATTCCGCTAGTCCCATTGACCTGCACCCAGTCCATAACCCTCCAGACCTCTCCCATCCATGTATCTATCCAATTTATTCTTAAAACTTAAGAGTGAGCCCGCATTTACTACATCAGATGGCAGCCAGTTCCATACTCCCACCGCTCTGAGTGAAGAAGTTCCCCCTAAACCTTTCCCCTTTCACCCTAAAGCCATGTCCTCTCGTACTTATCTCTCTCCTAATCTAGATGGAAAGACCCTACTTGCATTTACTCTATACCCCTCGCAATTTTGTAAACCTCTATCAAATCTCCCCGCATTCTTCTATGCTCCAAGGAATAAAGCCCTAACCGGTTCAATTTTTCCCTGTAACTCAACTCCTGAAGACCCGGCAACATTCTAGTAAATCTTCTCTGCACTCTTTCAATCTTCCTGATGTCCTTCCTATAGTTAGGTGACCAGAACTGCACACAATACTACTTTCCCACTACTCTTGGTGACTTTGCATGCATGAGCTTTTAACTTGATGCCTTCTTTTATTTCCTTAGTTATCCAAGGCTGTCTCTCCCCACCCTTCCTGTCTTTGCTTTTGGCAGGAATAAACTTTGTTGAGCACCGTGAAAAATCTCTTTGAAAGTCTTCCACTGTTCCTCAACTGTCTCACTATATAGCCTGTGTTTCCAGTCTACACTGGCCAACTCCTCCCTCATCCCATTGTAGTCACCCTTGTTTAGGCATAATACACTGGTTTTAGATCAAACTATTGCACCCTCCATTTAGAAACATAGAAAAACTACAGCATAAGTCAGGCCCTTCAGCCCACAAAGCTGTGTCGAACATGTCCCTACCTTAGAAATTACTAGGCCTACCCATAGCCTCTTTTTTTTTCAGCTCCACGTACCTACCCAACAGTCTCTTAAAAGACCTTAGCGTATCCACCTCCACCACCGTTTGCCGCAGCCCATTCCATGCACTCACCACTCTGAGTAAAAAAACTTACCCTGACATCTCCTCTATACCTATTCCCCAGCACCTCAAACCTATGTCCTCTTGTGTCCACCATTTCAGCCCTGGGGAAAAGCCTCTGACTATCTACCCTATCAATACCTCTCATCATCTTATACGCCTTTATCAGGTCCCCCCTCATCCTCCGTCGCTCCAAGGAGAAAAGGCCGAGTTCCCTCAACCTGCTTTCATAAGGCATGCTCTGCATTCCAGGCAGCATCCTTGTAAATCTCCTCTGCACCCTCTCTATGGCTTCCACCTCTTTCCTGTAGTGAGGCGACCAGAACTGAGCACAGTACTCCAAGTGGGGTCTGACCAGGGACCTATATAGCTGCAACCATACTTCCCGGCTCCTAAATTCAATTCCCTGATTGATGAAGGACAATACCCCATATGCCTTCTTAACCACAGAGTCAACCTGCGCAGCCGCTTGAGCATCCTATGGACTCGGACCCCAAGATCCCTCTGATCCTCCACACTGCCAAGAGTCGTACTATTAATACTATAATCTGCCATCATATTTGACCTACCAAAATGAACCACTTCACACTTATTTGGGTTGAACTGCACCTGCCACTTCTCAGCCCAACTTTGCATCCTACCTATGTCCCGCTGTAACCTCTGACAGCCTTCCAAACTATCCACAACGCCCCCAACCTTCGTGTCATCTGCAAACCTACTAACCCACCCCTCCACTTCCTCATCCAGGTCGTTTATAAAAATCACAAATAGTAAGGGTTCCAGTACAGATCCTTGAGGTACACCACTGGTCACCGACCTCCATGCAGAATACGACCCTTCAACAACCACTCTTTGCCTTCTGTGGGCCAGCCAGTTCTGGATCCACACTGCAATGTCCCCTTGGATCCCATGTCTCCTTACTTTCTCGATAAGCCTTGCATGGGGTACCTTATCAAACGCTTTGCTGAAATCCATGTACACTACATCTACTGGTGTCCCTTCATCGATGTGTTTAGTCACATCCTCAAAAAATTCAATCAGGCTCGTAAGGCAGGACTTGCCCTTGAAAAAGCCATGCTGACTATTCCTAATCATATTATACCTCTCCAGATGTTCATAAATCCTGCCCCTCAGGATCTTCTCCATTAGCTTACCAACCACTGAGGTGAGACTCACCGGTCTATAATTCCCTGGACCATCCCTACTCCCTTCCTTGAATAAGGGAACAACATCCGCAACCCTCCAATCTTCCAGAACCTCTCCCGTCTCCATCGATGAAGCAAAGATCATCGTCAGAGGCTCCGTAATCTCTTTCCTTGCCTCCCACAGCAGCCTGGGGTAGATTTCATCTGTATGAGAAATTCAATCATGCTGTGGTCACTTTTTCCAAGAGAATCCCTAACTACAACATCATTAATTTTGCCTGCCTCATTGCACAGGACCAGAGCAGTTTCCCTTGGAGGTTCACTAACATGCTGTTCAAGAAAGCTGTCATGGATGTATTCTGTGAAGTCCTCCTCAAGACTACCTCAACCAACTTGATTCACCCAATTTATGTGGAAGTTCAAGTCCCCCATGACAACTGCTGTCTATTCTTGCATGCATCAAATATTTCTTGATTTATTGCATGTTCTTTAGTATTTGATATTTGTACCCAGGGGAAAAAGTCTCTGACTGTCTACTCTATCTGTGCCTCTCATAATTTTATAAACCTCTATCAGGCCTCCCCTCAGCCTCCTCTGCTCCAGAGAAAACAACCCAAGTTTGTCCAACCTCTCCTTGTAGCTCATGCCCTCTAATCCAGGCAGCATCCTGGTGAATCTCTTCTGCACCCTCTCCAAAGCATCCACAGCCTTCCTGTAATGGGACGATCAGAATTGCACACAATGATATTATAATGATGAGGTATTTTTTTTTTCCGTGGCTCTTGAATGGACATTGGCCAAGGCACTTGGAAGGGTTTCCCTACAGTGTTTTGAAGTAGTAGCCCAGTTCTTTGTCCACCAGAGAGAGCAGGTGGAGCCACGGTACTCTATGACTATGACTCTGACGTCAATGTTTCAATGCTCTTCATCAGCCTATCACTTGTTGCAACAGGAAAATATTTAGGCGTGCAATAGATTTCGGCAGCTGAAAAGTTTTTGCATTGAATGAGATGTTACCATATCATGAATTGGTGGAGCTCAAGTGTCACGGACTCAGTGAAAGTCCCTTTAAGATAGAGAGTGTGTGTGTATGTGTGTGTGGGGCGTGCTTACGTCAATAGAAGATAAAGGACGTAATGACGTTGTTGAAGAAGGAAGAAGAAGAAGAAGAGAGAGAGAAGGGAGAGAGACACCAGCCTGCTTGTTTTCTCTATCGATGGATGAGAAACAATAACTGTGTTTGCCACTGAAATCCATGTATGGAAGTTGGAAGTAATCCGGTGGAGTTCACTTTGTTGCTGACCTGTAGAGGGAAAGAGGTATTTGTGTGTGGACGACCACGATTCGGATGCTTTTCGGGGTGAGGAAGTCACTACCGAGTAAACACTGAAGTGTCGTTTGGGTTCCATCGTGGAACATTTGGATTTCGTATGTACTCTCTCTATGTTTTTCTACATCTACATCTTATCTTCAGACAACGGTGGTTGTTGAAGAAGCCCTTGCTCATGTTTCACCTTATGGCTTGCGGAACTGAACTTTAAGAAACCATTCAGGAACTGGGAGTTTTGGACTTTGTCACACACACACACGAAGAGTTTAGTTTTGGGGTTAACGTTCGAGGTTTAACATTCTTGAATTCTAACATACTAACATTTTTACTTTTATTTTACGTATTATCATAATTAGTGATTAATAAAATAGTTTTTAACACTAAATCATGCTCAGTGTGTTTCTTTTGTTGCTGGTTCGTGACACAAGTCAGAACTGGTGTTCCAGTGTGCCCCATTGTGAATTGTGAAGCCTACTTAAAGGGGCAGTGCTCCTGTGAGCTGAGGTGCAGTGTATGAAAACTTCCCTGAAGTGGACAGGGGTGATTAATGGAAACAAATGCTTTATCTTTAGAGTGAAATTTGGGAAGAAGGAGGTTTCTATTAATGTGGCAGAAGGCATCAGCCATCGTGCTCTGTAACATGATGCTCAGAAGGAGAAATGTTCTGATGTGCCTGAAGGGGAAAACATTCCCCTTCTAAACTGAGATTGCAACGAGCATTGTGAGAAATATTGGTCTGTTGAATACTAAGAACAATGCATAATTTTTCTGAGAATTAATTTTGAACTAACTAGATGTTTGTTTTGCATGTGTAAGTTGTGTATAATTTGGATAAATTTAAGTCTGTTAACTTGTCATGTTTGTAATGTGCAGTGCTGCTGCTGCAAAGCGCAAATTTTCATGGCATTTATGCTGTGTGTGTTTGTCTATGACAACAATAAACTTGTTCTGTAGATCCTTTGATTTTTCAAGGGGTGTATGATCCCCTTAGAATGAATTTGTGGTGGCAACACTTGAAAGAAATGTGCACAATTCTAAATGTTCCCTGTCTCCAGCTCAAAACTATCCACATGAAATCATCTCTGTTGCTCTTCTTAGGATTCACTTTATCTTCCTGCATAAGTGCTGATGCACTTAAAAGATTTGATTAATTCCCAATTTAGCAGAAAACAGCTGAATGTGGATTTGATCAAGAAGTTGTCTTTCTTTCTAGTGCAGCCTCTGTCAGATTTTAACGTCTTACAGGAGACGAGCTGTTTCAGCACTAAAAAATATTGGAGGATCTCAGCGAAATGGATCTCCATATGGAACTCTAGAAGAAGTTCAGGGGTGGAGCTTATTGAAACACAAAGCCAGCTAATGGGGACTAAGTACCGGACTTCTGTGTTTAACTACACCTGTTGAAATTGGTTTATTATTGTCACGTGTACCGAGGTACAATGAAAAACTTCTCTTGCATACCATTCATACAGATCAATTCATTACACAGTGCATTGAGGTAGTACAGGTTAAAACGACACAGAACGAAGAGTAAAGGTGCAGAATGCAGTGTCACCATGCTCTGGTGCCATCATGCCACGGGAGTTCACTTCAGCTATCTTGATGGCAGTCTACATCCTACCCCAGATGGACATGAAGCCTCACTCAATGAGCTATACTCTATGGTCACAGCCTTGAAAACAGGATACTCTGAGGCCCTCTTCATTATTGCTGGTGACTTCAACCACGCCAACCTTGAGTGGGTTGCCAAAGTACTATCAGCATGTCTCCTGTCCCACCAGGGGCCCTAACACCCTTGACCACTGCTATACAACCATCAAAGGTGCCTTCCGAGCCACCCCTGCCCTCACTTTGGGAAATAAGACCACCAGGCTGTGCTCCTTCCCCCTGCATATAAACTGAAATGGGAGGATCCATTACAGAGTCATGCAGTGCTGTCTGAGGAAATAGATGAGCTCCTACGTGACTGCTTTGAGACAGTGGACTGGTCCATGTTCAAAGACTCAGCTGCCAGCCTTGATGAGTATGCCACCACCATCACACACTTTATCAGCAAGTGTATTGACGACTGTGTACCAAAGAGGACAATATGGGTGTTCCCAAATCGAAAACAACAGATGAATTGGAAGATCCACTCCTTACTGAAGTCACGGACTGCTGCATTCCAATCAGGTGACCCTGACCTTTACACGAAATCGAGATACGACCTCCGTAAAGCTATCAGAGATGCCAAGAGACAATAGTGGTTCAAAATCGAGTCCCAGACCAGCCGTCAGTTGTGGCAAGGCTTGTGTGCTATAATGGGCTATAAAACTAAGTCGGGTATCGGTGACAACAGCGCATCCCTTCCCAATGAGTTTAATGCATTCCAAGTGTGATTTGAACAGAAGGGAATTGTTTTGTCACCACCCACCCACCCTGACAGCCTCCAATGCGACTGAACCCATGGTCACTGTCGAGGACATAAGATCAGTCTTTTGGAGAGTGGACCTGAGGAGAGCATCTGGCCCAGATGGTGTCCCTGGCCATGTGTTCAGATATTGCGCTGATCAGCTGGTGGGGGTACTTGCAGACATATTTAACCTCTCCCTGCTTCAATTTGAGGTTCCCACCTGTTTTAAGACCACTATCATCCTGGTACTGAAGAAGAGCAAGGTAATGTGCCTCAATGACTACCGACCAGTGGCTCTGACATCCACCATCATGAAGTGCTTTGAGAGGCTGGTCATGGCACGCATCAACTCCAGCCTCCCAGACAACCTCAACCCACTGCAATTCACCTACTGCCGAAACAGGTCTACAGCAGACGCCATCTCCCTGGCCCTACACTCAGCCCTGGAGCATCTGGACAGTAAAGTCACATATGTTAGACTATTGTTCATTGACTGCAGCTCTGCCTTCAATGCTATAATTCCAAGCAAAACTCATCACTAAACTCTGAGACCTGGGACTCAACACCTCCCTCTGCAACTGGATTCTTGACTTTCTGACCAAAAAACCACAATCAGTGAGGATAGGCAGCAGTACCTCCAGCACGATTATTCTCAACACTGGTGCCCCACGAGGTTGCATCCTCAGCCCTCTACTCTACTCCCTATACACTCATGACTGCGTGACCAGATTCTGCTCTAACTCCATCTACAAGTTTGACGATGATACTAACGTAGTGGGCCGTATCTCAAACAACAATGAGTCAGAGTACAGGAAGGAGATAGAGAGCTTAATGACATGGTGTCATGACAACAACCTTTCCCTAATATCAACAAAACAAAAGAGCAGGTGATTGACTTCAGGAAAGGGGGTGGTGTGCATGCACTTGTCTCCATCAATGATGCTGAGGCTGAGAGGGTTGAGAGCTTCAAGTTCCTTGGAGTAAACATCACCAAGAGCCTGTTCCACTCCAAACATGTAGATGCCATGACCAAGAAAGCTCAGCAGCACCTACTTCCTCAGGAGGCTAAAGAAATTTGGCATGTCCCTTTTGACACTCTCCAACTTTTATCGATGCACCACAGAAAGCATCCTATCTGGAGGTATCGCAGCTTGGTACAGCAACTGCTCTGCCCGAGATCGCAAGAAACTGCAGAGGGTTGTGGACACAGCCCAGTGCATAATGGAAACCAGCCTCCCCTCCATGAACTCTGTCCATATCTCTCGCTGTCTTGGTGAAGCAGCCAACATAATCAAAGACCCCACCCCAACTGGTCATTCTCTCTTCTCCCCCTCTCCCATCAGGCAGAAGATGCAGGAGCCTGATGGCACATACCACTCGGCTCAAGGATGGTTTCTATCCCACTGTGATAAGACTATTGAACAGTTCCCTTATACAATGAGATGGACTCTTGACCTCACAATCTACCTTGTTATGAATTTGCACCTAGATATTTATTGGTCACATGTACATCGAAACACACAGTGAAATGCATCTTTTGCATTACTGAGAGTGTTTCTGGGGGCAGCCTGCAAGTGTTGCCACTCTTCCGGCACCAACATAACATGCCCACAGCTCCTAACCTGTACATCTTTTTTTGAAATGTAGGAGGAAACTGGAGCACCCAGAGGAAACCCACGCAGACATACAGGGAGAACGTACAAACTCCTTAGACAGTGGTGGGAATTGAACCCGGGTTGCTGGTGCTGTAATAACATTATGCTAACCACTACACAACCATGTCACCCCAAAAATCATGTTCCTGCCCAGGATCGAACTGGGGACCTTCCACCTGTGAAGCAAATTGCACTGGACTTTCACTGTAGCTGTTACATTTTACTCTGCAATCTGTATTGTTTTCCCTTGTACTACCTCAATGCACTGTGTAATGAATTGATCTGTACGATCGGTATGCAAGACAAGTTTTTTGACTGTACCTTGGTACAAATGACAATAATAAACCAACACCAATACCAAAGTGTCACAGCTACAGAGAAAGTGCACTGCAGGTAGACAAAAAATGATGCAATTGCTGCTGTTTCAATAAATGGTGATTCGTTTGGAACTGCCAGCATTTACCACCAAAATCCAGACCAAGTCTCAAGGGTAGCTTCCACCCCTGATGTTATAAGACCCTTGAACGGGCCTTTTGTACAATAAAGATGAACTTTTGATCTCTCAATCTACCTTGCTGTGGCCCTTGCACCTTGTTATCTACCTGCACTGCACTTTCTCTGTAACTCTAACACCTTATTCCGCATTGTTTTATCCTTTTTTGTTACTACCTCGATGTACTTGTGTATGGAATGATCTAGCTGCATGGCATGAAAAAGTGTTTCACTGTGTTGCTAGATAAGCATACGGAGGAATTTAAAATAGAGGGATATGGGGAAGGTGGAGGTTAGATAGTCTTCGGGGAGGTTTAAAGGTCGGCACAACATTGTGGGCTGAAGGGCCTGTATTGTGCTGTACTGTTCTATGATCCCACTGTATCTCAGCATGTGACAATAATGAACCAATTACCATATATGCACTGAATCAGGTGTCGCCCTCCCAAGTTTCCTCCTTCCACTGGTGAGTCACCTGCTCAAAGCTCCAAGATAACCATGTCTGGTGGGCTGAAAGGAGACTTCCAGTTAATCATGCAGTGTACAGAAAATGAAGCCCTGATTACATATCTATGGAGGGTCACGGATGCACATAGTTAACTTTACCTGTATCAGTCTTGCCCAGTGTCTCTGCCTCTTAAGGGTGCATGTTTGTTGAAGACAACTTTTTTAGTATTTTGTTCACATCTTACTTTTGTACGGAAATTGTTGCACAGAAGCAAAATGAATCAGATCATCAGAACATCGAACAGTACAGCACAGGAACAGGCCCTGAGGCCCATCATGTCTGTGCTGAACACGATGCCAGTCTAAACTAATCCCATCTTCCTGCATGTTGTCCATATCCTTCCATTCCCTGTCTGTTCACGTGACTGTCTAAATGCTGCTTAAACATTGCTATCATATCTATTTCCGCCACCATCCCTGGCAGCATGTTCCAGCCACCCACAACCCTCTGTGTTTATTTAAAAAAAACTTGCTCATAAATCCCTTTTAAACTTTCCCCCTCTCACCTTAAACCTATGTCCTCTTGTATGTGACATTTCCACCCTAGAGGGAAAAAAAAACCTGTGACTACCTACCCTATCTGTGCCTCTCATAATTTTGTCTCCCCTCGGCCTCCTATGCTTCCACGAAACAGCCCAAGTTTGTCAACCTTTCTCCTTGTATCTCATACCCTCTAATCCAGGCAGCATCCTGCTGAACCCCTTTTGCACCCTCTCCAAAGCCTCCATATCCTTCCAAGAATGGGGTGACCAGAACTGTACACAATACTCCAAATGTGGCCTAATCAAAGTTTATACAGCTGGAACATGATTTGCCAATTTTTATACTCAATCCCATGACCAATGAGGCAAGCATGCCATATGCTGCCTTTACGCCCTGTTCAATTGCCTGAAGATCTACATCTCCAGGTTCAACAACAGCTTCTTCACCACTGCCATCAGGTTCTTGAACACTACCTTGGACTATATTTGTTCCTTTCTCTCAATCTTGCACTAGTGTCATTTATGTTTATTTTGTTGTCTATCTTGCACTTCTGTACGTTATGTATAAATTTATGTTAACTTGTGTTTGTCCTGTTGTACTGTGATGCTGCTGCAGAAAAACTAACTTTCATGGCATTTGTGCCCTGGGTAAGTAGGACCGATGACAACAATGAACTTGTGTTGCCACACTCGGAATCAATGTTGAGTTTATTGCCACATACACAAGTCCATGTGGTGCACAGGTGTAATGAAAGGCTTGCAGCAATATCACAGGTGCAGAGCATCAGATGAGCAGCATTCACAAGAAGAAAAACATAAATTATACACAATTTTTACAAGAAAAAACAATTAGAACAATTTATTTTTAAAAGTCCATTTTAGCGCAAAGTGATCAGAGTGTTGATAACTGTAGTGATTAGGGTTTTGCTGGTTGGTTCAAGAACCGAATGGTTGAAGGGAAATAGCCGTTCTTGAACCTGGTGGTGTGGGACCTCGGGCTTCATGTTCAGGGAACTGGAGACATCCCTCTGTATATCAATGCTCCTTGGGGGCTTGTCATTTACTGCATAACTTGTTGATTGAAGTTTGCTGTGTAATACAAGGGACAATAGGATTCAGGGTCAGGTAATTTGGGTCTCCCGAAAGCAGAGTTTTCCTTTAAACAGAAAATGCTCAGAGTAATGCAGGTACAGACCATGCATGTAAATCACATGTGCATAGTAATTAGTTCATTACCACTACTGTTATTCCATCTCGAGGGACGAAAGACTAATGACTGACTTGCTTATAATTTTTATCATTTTAATTTACTTTCTCCTTGAACATTTCCTTGGAATTCACATTCACTGGCCAAAGTGAAGGACGGCAGTGAAAACAAAGTTCTAGAAATACTAAGCAAGTCAGACAGTACCAAAGGAGAGGAAACAATTAAACTTTCGTCTTGATAACTTTTCAACATTATATGGAAATGTAGATGAGAAAACGGGTTTTGTGCAAGGCCAGACTGGGGGATAAGGGAAGATCACAAATCCTTGATTTTGTTTGGGTGAAAGATGAGAGAGAGATTAGATGATCTTGAGGGATCATCTAATGAGGCTATTTGAGTAGAACTTTTGAGATGAGAACAGGATGGTCACCTTGGTAGGGCAATATAATAGACAGCCCCTGCCCCCCACCCAATAGTCAGCAGGAACTTGAGGAGCAGATATGTCAAGAAATTGCATAGTCGGTAGTGCTTGTGGGAGATTTCAATTTTCCTGGCATCGACCGGGCCACCCAGGGTGCAAAGGGTCTGGATGGGACGGAATTTGTGTAGTGTGTCCGAGACAGTTTCCTCGCACAATGTATAGAGGAACCTACTTGGGAAGGAGCAATACTGGACCTCCTCCTGGGGAATGAAGAGGGCCAGTAATTGAAGTGGCAGTTGGGAGCACTGTGGGTCCAGTGACCACTATTCTATCTGTTTTAAAATAGTTATTGGAAAATGATAGAACAGGTCCACGGGTTGAAGTCCTGAACTGGAGCAGAGCCAACTCTGAGGGCATGAGGCAGGATCCAGCTGGGTTGTCTGGGTGACTCTATTTAAAGGCAAAGAGACAGTTGGCAAGTGGGAGGCTTTTAAAAGGAGTCCAGGTGCAGCATATTCCTGTTAGGGTGAAGGGTAGACATACCAAATTCAGGGAACCCTGGCTGAACGAGATATCGAGGCTCTGGCCAGCAAAAGAAAGGAAGTGTACATTGTGTTTAGGCAGCTAGGTACGAATTAATTCCTCAATGAATATAAAAAGTTGTAGACCAGGCTTAAGCGGGAAATCAGGAGGGCAAAAAGAGGGTATGAGATGGATTTGCAAGCAGGGTTAAAGATAATCTCAAGAGGATGTCCGTTATTAACAGTAAAATGGTGACGAGGGAGAGTCTAGGTCCTCTTAAAAACCATCAGGGCTGCCTACGTGTGGAGCCACAGGAGATGGCTGAGATTTTTAATGTCTATTTCTCCTCTGTGTTTACTAAGGAGATTATCATGGATGCCAGAGAAATGATAAGTAGTGAGGTTTTTGGAGCATATGCATATTACAAGGAAGAAGGTATTTGCAGCCTTAAAACACATTAACGTGGGCATATCCACTAGGACCTGACCGAGTGCACCCTCTGAGGTCCTTGTGATAGATATCGGCTTCATCGTTAGCTACTGGTGAAGTTCCAGAAGACTGGAGGGTGTCTAATGTTCCATTGTTCAAGAAGGGGAGCAAGGACGGGCCAGGGAAACTACAGGCCAGTGAGCCTGACATCAGTTGTAGGGAAGGTACTGGAGGGAATTCTGAGGGACAAGATCTGCCATCACTTAGATAGTCAAGGCCGGATCAGGACTAGTCAGCATGTCTTGTGTGTGGGAGGTCATGTCTGACATATCTATTGGAGTTTTCAAAGAGGTAACTAAGGGGGATAGATGAAGGTAGGGCAGTGAATGTTGTCTCTTGGGACTTCAGTAAGGCCTTTGACAAGGTCCCGCATGGCAGGCTGGTCTGGAAAGTGAGATTGCTGGGAATTCAGGGGGAACTCGTGAGGTGGATTCAGAATTGCTTTGATTGGAAGCAGGAGAGTGATGGTTGTATTGTTAGGTTCTGTGACTGGAGGCCTGTGACTAGTGGGGTGCTCCAGGGGTCAGTGTTGGGACCTCTGTTATTATTCTGTTTGTAAATGATTTGGGTATGAATGTACCAAGGCACAATTAAGTTTGCTGATGATACTAAATCAGGGTCTTGTTAATAGTGAAGCAGATTACAATGAATTGCAAGGAGATCTTGATCAGTTATGGAGATGGGCTGAGGAATGGCAAATGGATTTCAACTTGGACAATTGTGAGGTGTTGCATTTTGGACAGTCAAAGCAGGGTAGGACTTGTAGAGTGAATGGCAGGGCACTGACGAGTGTTGTCGAACAGAGCGACCTGGGAGTACAAGTGCACAGTCACTGAAAATGACCCCACAAGTAGACAGGGTGGTGAAGAAGGCTTTTGGCACGCTGGCCTTCATCAGTCAGGGCATTGTTTCGGAGTGGGGACGTCATGTTGCAGTTGTATAAGTCATTGGTGAGGGTGCACTTGGAATATTGTGCGCAGTTTTGGTCACCCTGTTATAGGAAAGACATTGTCAAGCTGGAGAGGATGCAGAAGAGATTTATGAGGATGCTGCCTGTACTGGAGGGTCTGAGTTATAGGGAGAGGTTGGCCACGCTGGATCTTTATTCCTTGGAGCATAGGAGAATGAGGGGTGACCTCATAAAAGTTAGTAAGGTCATGAGGGGTCGAGTCAAGGTTGACGTTCATAGTCTTTTCCCCAGGGTTGGGGAGTCCATAACTAGAGGGGACAGATACAAGATAAGAGGGGAGAGATATTCAAAAGAGACCTGAGAGGTAACTTCTTTACACAGAGGGTCGTGAGTACCTGGAATGAGCTGCCAGAGGAAGTGGTCGAGGCGGGTACAATTGCAACATTTAAGAGGCATTTAGATAGGTACATGGAGGGGAGGGGCTTGGAAGGTTATGGGCTGAATGCAGGCATCTGGGACTAGCAGGGAGGATGCTGTGGTTAGTATGGACCAGTTGGGCTGAAGGGCCTGTTTCCTTGCAGTATTACTTTATGGCTCTATGATTATAGGTGTCATGTGCAAAGCGTAGGGAATGGTAAGTGGGCCAGTAAAGAGAAAAGAGGTCTATAGTGGAGCTGTAAATAGCACAGCAGAGTTATTACCAGCACCTGCTCCCTGGAAAAGAAATTAGATTAATTAAAAGAATTATTGAGCACATTGTTGAACTGACACTGGAAATCACCAGAATGAAACGTGACATCCTGGTAGTAACCTCCTTCTCCACAAGACATTGGTGAGACTGCATTTGGAACATTGTGCACAGTTTTGGTCACCCTGTCCTGGTAAAGACGTCATTAAGGTGGAAAGAGTACAGAGGAGATCTACGAGAATGTTGCCAGGACTTGGGTCTGAATTATAGGGAATGGTTGGACAGGCTTGGACTTTGTTCCTTGGAGTGTCGGAGTATGAGGGGTGACCTTACTGAGGTGTTTAAAATTATGAGGGGCATAGATAGAGATGGACATTTAAAAGACACACAGATAGTACATGGATAGGAAAGATTTAGAGGGATGCAGGCAAATGGACGAGCTTGGGTGGGCATCTTGGTTGGCATGGATGAGTTGGGCCCAAGGGCCTGTTTCTGTGCAACTCTATTGTGTGACCTGATGAACTATTCAATATACTTTTATTTTAATTTAGGACTTTAAGCTTTTTGGTTTTTATTGAATGGCTTATAGCATTTTTTTTTACATCTTTCAAAAGTTAATGAAGTGGATCAGGACAGGCCTGCACAGTGGCAGAGCTGTAACAACTGTGGTCACACCACTCAAGACCTGAGTTTGATCCTAACCTCCACTGCTGTCTGTGTGCAGATTGCATGTTCTCCGTGTCTGAGTAAATTTCCCCTTGGTGCTTCGGTTTCCTTCCACGTGTCAAATATGTTGGGTTCATCAGTTAATTGGCTCCTGTAAACTGCCCTTTGTGCAGGTGGGTAGCAAGGGAATTGGTGGGGATGCAGGAAGAAATGTGGGATCGGTGCTGGTGATTGCTTACCAAGGGCTGGCATGGACTCAGTGGGCCAAATGGCCTGTATAACTACCATGACACAGAAGGATCCTCTTGATTGGATATTATGTTGAAGAATTTGTTTTAAGGGCAGTATGTTCTGTTGTTTAATGCTCCTCCATACCCATCTGTTGCTTTTCTTTACATTTACTGATAAAACACGTTACTGTAACCTGCAGCTCCATTTTACTTTAGCTATAACATCCTCAAAGTGCAGGTTGGTAACAGCCTGTTCAGTTCAATGGACACCTGCAGTGTTGGTAAAGGCAGGTTCATTAGAAAATTGGGTATTTTGTTGTCATCAGTCGATGGCAACCGTTGTGATTGGGAAGTCTGGGAATAATGACAGAAATCCTCCAACACGGGTCCGGATGATCAGATTTTCACAGCCAGAAGCAAACAAACAGAATGAACATGAGCAAAGGCTTAGAAAGTGGATGTAGATCTGGGATTTCTTCAGAAGATGGTGAGAACTTTGTAAACATCAGAAAATCCACAAATAATGAGTACGTTTAAGTTGTGGGTTACGGGGACACAAGGAAAGGAGATTCATGAAACTCTAATTCAACAAAGTTGGTACTGGACTGGCAGAATTTCCTGACTATTGGCTATTAATACCCCAACACACTTTCAATTCACTTTGTTTAAATAAAATGTTGCAGCAAAGTACCCAGTTGATGACAGGATGGTAAACAGCATTGAGGTACAGGGGTATCCTGGGGTACCATAGCTCCCTGAAAGTGGCTGTGCAAGTAGATATGGTGGTAGAGGTGGAGGCATTGGTCAGGGCATTGAGTACATGAATAAGGAAGTCCTGTTGCTGCTGTATAAAACTTTGTTTAGGCTGCACTTGGAGTATTGTGTGCAGTTCTGGTCACCCCATTATAGGAAGGATATGGAGCCTTTAGAGAGGATGCAGGAGAGGTTCACCAGGATGCTGCCTGGATTAGAGAGCATGTGCTGTGAAAATCTGATCATCCGGGACCCATATTGGATGAACTTGGGTTGTTTTCTCTGCAGTGTCAGAGGCTGAGGGGAGACCTGATAGAAGTTTATAAAATTATGAGAAACACAGATAGGGTGGGCAGTCAGAATCTTTTCCCCAGGGTAGAAATGTCAAAAACTAGAGACCATTTAAGGTGAGAGGGGGAAAGTTTAAAGAAGATGTGTAGGGCAGGTTTTTACATGAAGTGATGGGTGCTTGGAATGTGCTGCCAGGGAGTGTAGTGGAAACAGACACAATAATGGTGTTTGAGAAACTTTTAGATCAGCGGATGAATATCATGGAGTGGAGGGACATGGACATTTTGAGAGATTTGTTTCAATTCAGGGTCATGTTTGGCATCAACATCATGGGCCGAAGGACCTGTTCCTCTGTTGTTCTGTGCTGCTGAGTTTACAATAGTTTTTCCAATGAACCAAGTTGGTTTAAAGGTGGGAAACGGGGGCCCTCGAGTGAAAAGGAAATATGGGAGTGGGTTCTGCAGTGAATGGGAAGCACAGCAAACCTCACCTGGTGAACCGGATGTTAAACCATCGGGATTTGCAAATTGCTGGATCGTGGATCATCAGAGTTTCACTGTACCTTGATTCGGTGCTGTCTGTGCGACAGTTTTATTATTGTTGCAGCATTTAAACAGACAGTTAAATAGATAAGGCATAGAAGAATACAGTACTAATGTGGGCAAATGGGATCAGTGCAGATGGGCAAAATGGTTGGCATGGACACGGTGGGCCAAAAGACACGTTTCTGTCCTGCACGACTCTGTCTCTGATTCCTTCAGGATGTCTCAGTGCTCCTTAACCCTCAGTGCCTAAAACAAGCTGCTACTTATCAAAAATTTACCACAGTATCTCTTTCATCTTTGTCTCCCTTTCTGTGGAAGGAGAAATTGGATTTGACGGCATCCATTCTTTGAACGTTGTGCAATTCTTTAATGAATCCAAAATAGCATCCATTTGGACACCTGAGCAATTTATTGTTGAGGGACTGAGTGAGTTGGGTAGCAGTTTAAAGTGTGCAGACTAAGTATGATGTGTTGCAAGTAGCAGGTCAAGGTGTGTTAATGGAAGAGAAGAAAGATGTGAATAAAATCCAAAAAAACAAACTAAGCCAAAACCTCAGACAGATGACTTGCAGCAAAATTAGACTGAGCAAGTGACTGGAATTGGGACCCCCACACAGATCTGAATGGGAGTTCAATGGAGGGTTAGAGTCAGCAGGGATCTTGGGATTACCCTGGCAGACTGATTACCAAGTGGTCACCCAATGTGTGTTTGGTTGCTCCAAGGTAAAGGAGGCCAGGCTGGTCATCAGACTGGGAGAAGATGCAAGTCGCTGTCTGCAGGGGCAAGCTGAATGCAGCAAAAAATAGTGCCTTGCAATGTCACGTGGCTGGGAAAACAACTGGACGGCAGAAAGAGAATGTCAAACTGCTGGGAGGAAATGGTGGAGGACAGGGGCTCCCTTAGAACATAGAACAGTACAGCACAGAACAGGCCCTTTGGCTCAAAATGTGGTGCCGACATAGCTATTCGCTCCTGCCTACAGAATGCCCATATCCCTCTATTTTCCTCTCATTGATGTGCCCATTCAAACCCTTAAAAGTCGCCAATGAATGTGCCTCCACCACCCTATCAGGCAATGCCTTCCAGCATCCACCACTCTCTCAGTGAAAATAGTACCCTTCACATCTGTTTTGAACCTACCCCCTCTCACCTTAGATGCATGTCCTCTGGTACTGGATTGCTCAATAATGAGAAAAATATATTGCTTGTCCACCCTTGCTATGCCTCTCATAATTTTATACACCTCCAACAGATCACCCCTCAGCCTCCACCGCTCCAGAGAAATGAGCCCAAGTTTGTCCAGACTCTCCTAATAGCACATGCCCTCTAATCCAGGCAGCATCCTAGTAAACCTCCTCTGCACCCTCTTGAAAGCCTTGACATCCTTCCTGAGGTGACCAGAACTGCGCGCAATACTCTGAATGTGGCCTAACTAGAGTTCTATACAAGAATCCCTTGTTTACCTGTCTCCATCAGGCCACCGCGTATAGAAGTTATACTGCAGTTGTACAAGACATTGGTGAGGCCACATTTGGAATATTGTGTTCAGTTTTGGTTGCCCTGCTACAGGAAAGATTCCCTTAAACTGGAAAGAGTGCGGAAGAGATTGACAAGTATATTGCCAGAACTCAAGGGACTGAGTTATAGGGTGAGGTTGGACAGTCTACAAATTTATTCATTGGAGCATAGGAAAATGAGGGGTGATCATCTGGAGGTGTATGAAATCATAAAGGGCAGAGACATGGTGAATGCACAGTCTTTTTCCTAGAGTTGGGGAATTGAGAACTAGAGGGCATAGGCTTAAGATGGGAGGGGAAAGATTTAATAGGTACCTGAGGGGCAACTTTTTCACCCAGAGGGTGGTCAGTATATAGAACGAGCTGCCAGAGGAAGTGGTTGAGGCTGGTACATTAACAACGTTTAAAAGGCACTTGGACAGGTTGATGGACAGGAAACCATTTACACGGATGTGGAACCTCCCTCCAGCTCCAAGGATACAAGTCAATCAGGACCATGATTTAGAAAAAAAATCCATAAGTTAAATCCTTCATTGGAAGTTTGACCTGAAATATGAATTGTTTATTGACCTACATATGCTTCTGCAGAATTTTTTGTTTGTGTACCTTTCAACGGCGATGATTGATTCTCTGATCTGAGTGCCATTATGATTTGGAATGAAGTCCCTTGAAAGTAATGAACAAAGAAATTTGTCCTCAACTCCTTGTATATTTTATTGAATATCCCCTGGTAATTGAACCATCCACTAATGTTACAGCTTCTACTAGTTACCCTCTCTAAACCAGTTATAACTGGATGGAGGTATGCAAGATCATGATCATCCACACCTTTGTCCCAGGTAGAACAAGTTCAGTTTCTCCTGTCTAAACTTTTGGTTGAAACCTTTTATCCCTGGAACTAGTTGTGTCCATCATTACACTACCTCAGACTTTTGTCTTTTTTTTGTTTATTTTAGCAACATTTAAAAGGCAATTAGATGGGGTATATGACGAGGAAGGGTTTAGAGAGATATGGACCAAACAGACACATGAGACCAGCTTAGATGGGCATCTAGGTCAGCATCGAACAGTTGGGCTGAAGGGCCTGTTTCCATGCTGGGTGACTGGCCCAAAGGTTCAGGGCGCATGCTGGTAAATTGGATCCAAAGTTGGCTTGGTGGAAGGAGACGGTGATGGCAGAGCGTTATTTTTCAGATGGGTTGCCTGTGACTAGTAGTGTTCCACAGGGACCCTTGCTAATTGTGGTATGTGTGAATGATGTGGATACAGGAGGCATGATCAGAAAGTTTTCAGATACCACAAAGGCAGTTGACTAGGTCCCACATACTGTAAAAGGACTGGATGGGACATAGTTTGTTAAATGTGTACAGGAAAGTTACCTTCATCAATATGTAGACATCCCAAGTAGAATACAATACTGGATCTCCTCTTGGCAAATTAGACAGGGCAGGTGACAGAAGTGTGTGTAGGGGAACACTTTGGATCTAGTGATCACAATTCCATTAGTTTCGATATAATTATGGAGAAGGATAGGACTGGTCCGAGGGCTAAGATTCTAAACTGGAGGAAGGCCAACTTTGGTGACATCAGAAGGAATCTGGCAAGTGTGGATTGGGATAGGTTTTCCGGCAAAGAGATGCTTGGTAAGTGGGAGACCTTCAGGAGTGAAATATGGACAGTACAGAATTGGTAAAGAAAAAGGAGGTGCATATCGGGTATTGGCAGTTAGAATCAAATGAGATGCTTGAGGAGTATAAGAAATGCAAAAGACTTGAGAGACAAATCGGGAGGGCTAAAAGAGGACATGAGATTGTTCTGGCAGACAAGGTGAAAGAGAATCCCAAGGGTTTCTATAGCTATATTAAGAGCAAAAGGATAGCAAGGGACAAAATTGGTCCTCTTGAAGATCAGCGTGAAGATCTATGTGTGGAGCCAAAAGAGAGGGGAGAGATCTTAAGTAAGTTTTTTGCATCTGTATTTACTCAACTCATCTATAAAACTGAGGCCAAAGAGTGATAGTAGATGGTTGTCTCTCTGATTGGAGGCCTGTGACTAGTGGTGTGCTGCAGGAATCGGTTCCGGGTCCGTTGTTGTTTCTTATCTATATTAATGATTTAGATAATGTGGTAAACTGGATCAGCAAATTTGCAATGACACCAAGACTGGAAGCAAAGTGGACAGCAGGGAAGGCTATCAAAGCTTGCAAAGTGATCTGGACCAGCTGGGAAAATGGGCTGAAAAGTGGCAGATGGAATTTGATGCAGACAAGTGTGAGGTGATGCACTTTGGGAGGACAAACCAGGGTAAGACTCTCACAGTAAATGGTAGGGCACTGAGGTGTGTGGTAGAGCAAAGGGACCTGGGAATACAGATCCATAGTTTCTGGAAAGTGACATCAAAGGTAGATGGAGTCATAAAGAGAGCTTTTGGCACTTTGGCCTTCATAAATCAGGGCATTGAGCACAGGAGTTGAGATATTATGCAGAAGTTGTATAAGATGTTGGTGAGGCTGAATTTAGAGTATTGTGTGCAGTTCTGGTCACCTACAGGAAAGCTATCAATAAACTTGAAACAGTGCAGAGAAAATTTAGAAGGATGTTGCTTGGACTTGAGGACCTGAATTACAAGGAAAGGTTGAATAGGTTAGGACTTTATTCCCTGGAGTACAGGAGAATGAGGGGAGCTCTTAGAGAGATGTACAAAATTATGAAGGGTATAGATAGTCAGGGGAAATAGGAGGTTCTGTGGCAGTGAGCATGAATCCCAGATGGTATGTTGCCTCCCAGGTGCCAGGGTCCGGGATGTCACTGAGTGGGAGGGAGAACAGCCAGAAGTCATGCTTCATGTTGATACCAATGACAGAGGTGGGAAGGGGGATGAGGTACTGAATAGTGAGTTTAGCGAGCTTGGCAGAAGGCTGAAGAACAGGACCTCGAGGGTAGCAATCTCGGGATTGCTGCCAGTGCCATGCGATAGTGAAGGTCGGAATAGGAGGAGATGGCAAATAAATGTGTGGCTGAGAAGTTGGTGCAGGAGGGAGGGTTTTAGATTTTTGGATCATTGGGATCTCTTCTGGGGAAGGTGGGACCTGTACAGAGAGGACGGGTTACACCTGAACCTGAGGGGGGGCCAATATCCTTGCAGCCAGGTTTGCTAGGGTGGTTCAGGAGGGTTTAAACTAGATTGCGAGGGGGAAGGGAACCGGAGGAGTAGGGCAGAAGAAGAAGGGATGGGGAAAAGTCAGATCTGACGGGTAGAGAGGCTTTAAGGAAGGAGAAGCAGAGTACAGGCTATAAAAGTAGTAAGGTCGATGGGCTAAAGTGCATTTACTTAAATGCGAGAAGCGTCAGGAATGAGGGAGATGAACTGAGGGCTTGGATAAGTACATGAGACTATGATATTGTGGCTATTACAGAGACATGGCTGATATCAGGGCAGGAATGGATATTGAATATTCCTGGTTTTCAGTGTTATAAAAGGGATAGGGAGGTGGGGAGAAGAGGAGGAGGGGTAATGATTCTGTTCAGGGACACTGTGATAGATGCAGAAAGGGTGGATAATGTAGAAGGATCCTCTCTAGAGTCAATATGGGTGGAAGTTAGGAACAAGAACAGGGCAGTTACTCTCCTGGGAGTAATTTATAGGCCCCCAGTAGCAGTAGGGATACTGAGGAGCAGATTGGGAGGCAATTTTTGGAAAGATGTGAAAAGAACAGGGTTATTATAATGGGAGACTTCAACTTTCCAAATATTGATTGGCACCTACTTAGTGCAAGGGTTTAGACAGGGCTCAGTTTGTTAAGTGTGTCCAGGATGGATTCCTGACAGTATGTTGACAGGCCGAGTAGAGGGAATGCCATATTAGATCTAGTTTTAGGTAATGAACCGGGTCAGGTGACAGATCTATCAGTGGGTGAGCATTTGGGGGACAGTGACCATTCCTCCATAACCTTTAGCATTGTCATGGACAGGGATAGGAGCAAAGAGGACAGGAAGATATTCAATTGGAGAAAGGCGAATTATGAGGCTATAAGGCGAGAACTTGGGAGTGTAAATTGGGATGACATTTTTGAAGGGAAATGTACTATGGAGATGTGGTCGATGTTCAGGGATCTTTTGCAGGATGTTAGGGATAAATTTGTCCCGGTGAGGCAGAGAAGGAATGGCAGGGTGAAGGAACTGTGGGTGACGAGAGAGGTGGATCTACTAGTTAGGAAGAAGAAGGCAGCATACACAAGGTGTAAGCAGCAAGGATCGGACAGGGCTCGTGAGGAATATAGAATAGCAAGGAAAGAACTTAAGAAAGGACTGAGGAAAGCGAGAAGGGGACATGAAAAGGCTTTGGCGAGTAGGGTTAAGGAGAATCCCAAGGCTTTTTTTTTCGTACATAAAGAGCAGAAGGATGGCCAGAGTAAAGGTAGGTCCGATTAAAGACAAAGGTGGGAAGATGTGCCTGGAAGCTGTGAAAGTGGGTGAGGTTCTTAATGAATACTTCTCTTCAGTATTCACCAAGGAGAGGGGTCTTGATGCTGAGAACAGTGTTGGTGAGAGTAATGTTCTAGAGTATGTAGATATCAAGAGAGAGGATGTGTTGGAGTTGATTATAAGAGAGAGGTTCTATGAGCATTTAGAGAATCATGGACCGATTAGGGACAGCCAGCATGGCTTTGTGAAGGGAAGGTCTTTCCTCACAAGCCTGATAGGGTTCTTTGAGGAAGTGACCAGGAGGATTGATGAGGGTACTGTAGCGGATGTGGTCTACATGGATTTTAGTAAGGCGTTTGACAAGGTTCAGCATGGTAGGCTTCTTCAGAAGGTCAGAGGCCAAGGGATCCAGGAAGGCTTGGCCGTGCGGATTCAGAATTGTCTTGCCTGTAGAATGCAGAGGGTTGTGGTGGAGGGAGTGCATTCGGATTGGAGGGCTGTGACTAGTGGTGTCCCACAGGGATCGGTTCTGGGACCTGTAATTTTTGTGATATTTATTGATGACTTAGATGAAGGGGCGGAAGGCTGGGTTAGCAAGTTTGCAGATGACACAAATGTTGGTGGTGTTGTGGATAGTATGGAGGGCTGTTGAAGCTTACAGAGGGATATTGATAGGATGCAGAGCTGGGCTGACAAGTGGCAGATGCAGTTCAATCCAGAGAAGTCTGAGATGGTACACTTTGGAAGGACAAACTCCAAGGTGGAATATAAGGTAAATGGCAGGATTCTGGGCAGTGTGGAGGAGCAGAGGGATCTGGGGGTTGATATCCACAGATCGCTGAAAGTCGCCTCACAGGTGGATAGGGTAGTTAAGAAAGCTTATGGAATGTTAGCTTTCATAAGTCGGGGGATCAAGTTTAAGAGCCACAAAGTGATGATGCAGCTTTACAAAACTCTGGTTAGACCACACTTAGAATACTGTGTCCATTTCTGGTCGCCTCATTATAGGAAGGATGTGGAGGCATTGGAAAGGGTGCAGAGGAGATTTACCAGGATGCTGCCTGCATTAGAGAGTATGGATTACAAGGAGAGACTAAAGGAGCTAGAGCTGTTCTCATTGGCGAGGAGGAGGATGAGGGGAGACATGATTGAGGTATACAAGATATTGAGAGGAATAGGTAGAGTGGACAGCTAGCACCTCTTTTCCAGGGCACCGATGTTCAAAACAAGAGGACGTGGCTTTAAGGTAATGGGTGGGAGGTTCAAGGGAGATGTCAGAAGGAGGTTTTTCACCCAGAGAGTGGTTGGTGTATGGAATGCGCTGCTTGGGGTGGTGGTGGAGGCTGATACGTTGGACGAGTTCAAAAGATTGTTGGATAAGCCTATGGAGGAATTTAAGATAGAGGGATATGTGGGAGGAAGGGGTTAGATAGTCTTAGGAGTGGTTTGAAGGGTGGCACAATATGGTGGGCTGAAGGGCCTGTATTGTGCTGAATTGTTCCATGGTTCTAGATAGGGTGAATGCATGCAGGCTTTTTCCCCCAAGGTTGGGTGAGACTAGAACTAGAGGACATAGGTTTAGGGTGAAAGGTGAAATATTTAAGGGGAATTTGAGGGGGAACTTCTTCACTCAGAGGGTGGTGCGAGTGTGGAACGAGCTGCCAGTGGAAGTGCTGGATGTGGGTTCAATTGTAACATTTAAGAGAAGTTTGGATAGGTACATGGATGGGAGGGGTATGGAGGGCTCTGGTCCGCGTGCAGGTAGATGGGACAAGGCGGAAAACCAGGCTGGCATGGACTAGATGGGCTGAAGGGCCTGTTTGTGTTGTAGTGTTCTATGACTCCAAGTGGAGTTACTGATGATGTGAAGGGTGGTCTGAGACTTCAGGGTGATATTGATGCATTGATGTGTTGATGAAATGGGAGATGGATTTCAATCCAGATGGCTGAGATGCCTTTTGGGAATACTAATGAAGCTAGGACATAGACCATGAATGGTGGGTCTGAAGGAGTATTGAGTAACAGAGTCCTTGGAGCACAAATCCAAAGATGCTTGAGGGTGGCAACACCAAGGCATACAGTATGGGATACTGGCCTTTATTAGTGAGTACATTGAATACAAGAGCAGGGAGGTAGTGCTCCAACTGTACAAAACATTGAACCTCCACTGGCATACTGGGCACTGTGTTACAGGAAGTTGTGATATCACCGGAAAGGGTGCAGAGCAGATTGACCAGGATATTGCCTGAGATGGAGTGTTTCAGTTGTCAGAAGGGAATGGTAATTTGTTTATTATTATCACGTATAGAGAGATACATTGGAAAAACTTTGTTTTGCATGCCATCCATATCGATTTATTCAAAACATAAGTATGTTGATGTCGTACAAAGGGAAATGCATGTAATAAAATTCAGAATGAAGTGTTACTGTGACACACAGTACAGTACAAGTAGACAAATAAGGTGCAAGGTCATAATGCGGGAGAAAGATCAAGAGTTCATTTTTATCGTACAAGAATTTGATAACTGTGGGAGAGAAACTGTCCTTGAGCCTAGTGGTTAATATTTTTCTTTTGTATCTTCTATCTGATGGGAGGGTTTTTTGATTATTTTGGCTGCTTTCCCAAGTCAGCGGAGGAGAGGCTGGTTTGTGTGATGTACTGAACTGTGTTCACAACTCTCTGCAATTTCTTGTGGTCTTGGACAGAGCAGTTGTCCTTGACCTGCTGAGTTCCTCCAGCATTTTGTGTGTGTTGCTCCAGATTCCCAGCATCTGCAGTGTCATGTGTTTTCAAGTTGCCAAACTAAGTTGTGATGCATCTGGATAGGATGCTTTCTATGGTGCATCTGTTTTTAAAAAAAATTGGTGCGGGTCAATGGAGCCATGCTAAAATTTTTGTTAGTCTTCTGAGGAAGTTGAGGTACTGGCCTGCTTTCTTGGCCACAGTGTCTGTGGTTGGACCACGACAAACTATGGGTGGTGATTACATATAAAAACTCGAAGCTCTTAACCATATAAACCTTTTGTACCTCCTTTAGTGCAAAAGGTTTAGATGGGGCAGAATTTGTCAGGTGTGTCTAGGTAGGATTCTCCACACAGTGTTGAGAGACCATACTATCGAGTACTAGGAAATGAACCTGGTCAGGTGACAGACCTCTCAGTGGGCAAGCATTTTGGAGATAGTGACCACAGCTCCCTTATTTTAGCATAACCATAGACAGGGATAGGATCAGACAATATGGGAAAGTATTTAATTGGGGGGGGTGGGCTAATTACAATGGTATTAGGCACAAACTTGGGAGTGTAAATTGGGAACAGATGTTCTCGGAAAATGCACAACAGAAATGTGGAGGCTGTTAAGGGTCCACTTGCGTGGGGTTCTGGATTGGTTTGTCCCACTGAGACGGAAAGGATGGAAGGGTGAAGGAACTGTGGTTGATGAGAGGTGAAACATTTAGTCAAGAGGAAGAAGGAAGCATACTTATGGTCTAGGAAGCAAATATCAGGCAGCACTATTGAGAATTATAAGGTCGCCAGGAAGGAGCTTAAGAAGGGACTTGAGAGAGCAAGAAGGGAACATGAGAAGGCCTTGGTGAGTGGATCAAAGAAAACCCCAAGGTGCTTACGTGTAAATGAAAAACAGGAGGATGACTAGATTGAGAGTAGGACTGCTTGGGTATAAAGAGGGAAATGTGTGTCTGGGGGCAGAGGAGGTAGGGGAAGTCCTTAATGAATACTTTGCTTCAGTGTTCACTGGGGAGATGGACTTTGAATGTGAGGTCAATGTCGAACAGGCTAATGCACTGGAGCATGTTGAGGTTAAGAAAGAGGTAGTACTGGAGCTTGGTATTGTTTCATTATTGTCAATTGTACTGAGGTACAGTGAAAAGCTTGTCTTACAAACCGGTCGTACAGGTCAATTCATTACACAGTTCAGTTATATTGAGTTAGTACAGAGTCCATTGATGTAGTACATGTAAGAACAATAACAGTACGGAATAAAGTGTCACAGCTACAGAGTGCAGTGTAATAAGGTGCAAAGTCACAACAAGATAGATCGTGGGGTCATAGTCCATCTCATTGTATAAGAGAACCATTCAATAGTCTTATCACAGTGGGGTAGAAGCTGTCCTTAAGTCTGGTGGTACGTGCCCTCAGGTTCCTGTATCTACCCGATGGAAGAGGAGAGAAGAGAGAATGTCCAAGGTGGGTGGGGTCTTTGATTATGCTGGCTGCTACACCAAGACAACGAGAGGTAAAGACAGAGTCCAAGGAGGGGAGTCTGGTGTCCGTGATGCACTGGACTGTGTCCACAACTCTCTGCAGCTTCTTGCGGTCCTGGACGGAGCAGTTGCTGTAACAAGCCGTGACACATCCAGATAGGAAGCTTTCTATGGTGCATCGGTAAATGTTGGTGAGTGTCAAAGGGGACAAACCAAATTTCTTTAGACTTCTGAGGAAGTAGAGGCGCTGGTGAGCTTTCTTGGCCATGGCATCAACGTGATTTGACTAGGACAGGCTGTTGATATTCACTCACAGGAACTTGAAGCTCTCAACCCTCTTGACCTCAGCACCATTGATGTTGACAGGTGCATGTGCACCGCCCCCTTTCCTGAAGTCAATGACAAGCTCTTTTGTTTTGTTGACATTGAGGGAAAGGTTGTTGTCTTGACACCATTCCACTAAGCTCTCTATCTCCTTCCTGTACTCTGACTCATCACTGTTTGAGGTACAACCTACGACGGTGGTATCATCTGCAAACTTGTAGATGGAGATAGAGATTCTGAAAAACATTAGGATAATAAGTCCCTATGCCAGACAGGATATACCCCAGGTTGTGATAGGAAATGAGGTAAGAGATTGTAGGGACATTGATGATCTTTACATCCTCCCTGGCCCCATGAGTGGTACCAGAGGATTGGAGGATGGCAAATATTGTTATGTTGTTCATGAAAGGTAGTGGGGATAATCCCGGGACAGGATTTACGAGCATTTGGAGAAGCATAATCTTATTCGGGTTCTCCTAATGCAGAGTTGGGCAGAGAATTGACAGATGGAGTTCAATCTGGAAAAGTGTGAAGTGATGCAGCTTGGAAGATCGAACTTGAAGGCAGAGTACAAGGTTAATGGCAGGATTCTGAGCAGTGTGGAGGAACAGAGGGATCTTGGGGTCCAGGTCCATAGATCTCTCAACTTGCCACTCAAGTTGATGGGGTGGTTAAGAAGGTATATGTTGTGCTGGCCTTCATTAGATGGGGGATTGAGTTCAAGAGCCATGAGGTAATGTTGCAGCTCTATAAAACTCTGGTTACATCACACTTAAAGTACTATGTTCAGTTCTGGTTGCCTCATTATAGGAAGGATGTGGAAACTTTAGAGAGGGTGCAGAGGAGATTTACCAGGATGTTGCCTGGATTAGAGAGCATGGATTGAGGATAGGTTCAAAAAAGCATCAATATACCAGTGCCCAAGTAGAGTACAGTGAGCTGCCTCAATGACTATCGCCCAGTAGCACTCACATCTACTGTGATGAACTGCTTTGAGAGGTTGGTCATGGCTAGAATTAACTCCTGCCTGAGCAAGGACCTGGACCCGCTGCAATTTGCCTGCTGCCAAAGAGGTCTACAGCAGATGCAATCTCACTGGCTCTCCACTTGACTTTGGATCAACTAGACAACATCAATACATATGTCAGGTTGCTGTTTATCAATTACAGCTCAGTGTTCAACACCATCATCCCCTCAATACTAATCAACAAGCTTCAAAACCTGGACCTCTGTACCTCCCTCTGCAACTGGATCCTCAAATTCCTTATAGGGAGACCACAGTCGGTGTGGATCAGTCGTAACATCTCCTTCCTGACAATCAACACAGGCACACCTCAAGGATGCGTGCTTAACCCACTGCTCTACTCTCTCTACACTCATGGCTGTGTGCTAAGCATAGCTCAAACACCATCTATAAATTTGCCGATGACACCACTGTTGTTGGCAGAATCTCGGATGGCAATGAGAAATCGTACAGGAGTAAGGTCGTTTGGCTGAGTAGTGTTGCAACAGAAACCTTGCACTCAACATCAGCAAGACCAAGGAACTGATTGTGGACTTCAGGAAGGGGAAGTCGGGAGAACACACACCAGTCCTCACTGAGGGGTCAGTGGTGGAAAGGGTGAATAGCTTCAAGTTCCTGGGTGTCAACATCTCAGAAGATCTATCTCAGAGGACCCAACACATTGATGCAATCACGAAGAAGGGACTCCGGTGACTGTACTTCATTAGAAGTTTGAAGAGATTTGGTATGTCACCAAAAACTTGCAAATTTCTACAGATGTACAATGGAGAACATTTTGACTGGTTGCATCACTGCCTGGTATGGGGGGGTCCAATGCGCAGGATTGAAAGAGGCTGCAGATAGTTCTGGACCCAGCCAGCTCCCTCACAGACACAACCATGCTGTGACCATTACAGAGACTTGGTTGAGGGAGGGACAGGAATGAGTGATCGATGTACCAGGGTTTTGAAGTTTTGAGGAAGAATATCGAGGGGGAGGAGTTGCAATACTGATTCAAGATAATATATCAGCTGCACTCCAGGGAGACATAATGGAGGGCTCAGATACAGAGTCCATATGGGTAGAACTCAGGAATAGGAAGGGTGCAATCACTCTCTTAGGGGTGCACTATAGACCTCCCAATAGCCATCGGGACATTGAGGAACAGATATGCAAACAGATTAGGGAAATGTGTGTTTAAAAAAAAATTACAGGGTTGTGTTCATGGGAGACTTCAACTTCCCTGATATAAATTGGGACCTTTTTAGTACAAGGGGGTTAGATGGGGCAGAATTTGTTAGGTGTACCAGGAGGGGTTCCTAAATCAACATGTTGACAGTCCAACAAGGGGAGAGGCTATTCTGGACCTGGTGTTGGGTAATGAGCCTGGTTAGGTGACTCACCTATCAGTGGGTGAGCAATTGGGGAACAGTCACCATGGTTCATTAACTTTCAGGTTGGTTATAGATAAGGATAGGTATGGAGCTAGCGGGAGGATTTTTAAATTGGAGCAGGGCTGATCATGAAGACATAAGCCAGGAACTAGGTGGCAAGCCCATGTCGAGCCTGTGAAAAGTGTTTAAGGATCAAATACAAAATACAGGATAAGTATATCCCGATTATTAGGAAGGACATGAATAGGAACATAAGGGAACCTTGGATATCCAGAGAAGTGATGAACTTAGTCAAGAAGGAAAATGACAAGTATGTAGAGCTTCGGAAGTTAGGATCAGACAGAGCACGTGAGGACTGTAGAGAAGCTAGAAATGATCTCAAGAAAGGAATTAGGAAAGTCAGGAGGGGCCATGAAAAGTCCTGAGCAAGTAGATTAAGGAGAATTAAGGCATTCAATACCTATGTCAGGAATAAGAAGGTAACGAGGGAAAGGGTAGGACCACTTAAGGATAAAGAAGGGAATCTATGTTTGGATGCAGAGGATGTGGATGAGGTTCTGAATGAGTATTTCTCTTCAGTATTTACCCAGGAAAGGGACATGAAAGATGCAGAAATTGGAACTGAGGACAGAAACATGTTAGGGCATTTAGAGGTCAAGAAGGAGGTAGTGCTAGATCTCCTAAACAGTATTAAGGTGGATAAGTCCCCGGGGCCGAAGGGATATACCCCAGGTTACTGAGGGAGGCGAGAAAGGAAACTGCTGGAACGTTGACCAGTATCTTTGTGTCCTCTTTGACCTTGGGTGAGGTCCCGGATGACTGGTGAGTGCCTAATGTTGTTCCTCTATTTAAGAAAGGAACCAAGGGAAAATCCGGGGAACTATAGACCAGTGAGTCTCATGTCAGTTGCAGGGAAATTGCTGCAGAAAATTCTAAGAGATAGGATATTCAAGCATCTGGAATCCAATGGCTTGATTTGGGAAAGCCAGCATGGCTTTGTGCGGGGCAAGTCACTTCTTATAAACCTGGCTGAATTCTTTATCAGGGTGAGGAGAGAGATTGATGAAGGTAGAGCTGTGGATGTCATCTATATCCTCTCAATAACAGGTTTTCCGCTTTGGAGGATGTTGAGGAGGATGACTTGCAGGGATCAGGCAGCAGTAGCCAGGTCTCTGGCACTGGGCCTGGTCCTGCTGCTCAGAAGGGAAGGGAGGAGAAGAGGAAGGCAGTAGTGATAGCAGACTCGATATGGAAACAGGAGGTTCTGTGGCAGTGAGCATGAATCCCGGATGGTATGTTGCCTCCCAGGTGCCAGGGTCCAGGATGTCACTGATCGGGTCCACAGGATTCTTGAGCTGGAAGGTGAACAGCCAGAAGTCGTGGTTCATGTTGGTAACAACGACATAGGTAGGAAGAAGGATGAGGTCCTGAAAAGTGAGTTTAGCGAGCTGGGCAGAAGGCTGAAGAACAGGACCTCGAGGGTAGCAATCTCGGGATTGCTGCCAGTGCCATGCGATACTGAAGGTAGCAATAGGAAGAGATGGCAGAAAAATGCATGGCTGAGAAGTTAGTGCAGGAGGGAAGGTTTTAGATTTTTGGATCATTGGGATCTCTTCTGGGGGAGGTGGGACGTGTACAGAGAGGACGGGTTACACCCGAACCTGAGGGGGGCCAATATCCTTGCAGCCAGTTTTGCTAGGGTTGGTGCAGGTGGGTTTAAACTAGGTTGTGAGGGGGAAGGGAACCGGAGGAGTAGGTCAGAGGAAGAAGGGGATGGGGAAAAGTCAGATCTGACAGGTAGAGAGGCTTTGAGGAAGGAGAAGCAGAGTACAGGCTATAAAAGTAGTAAGGTGGATGGGTTAAAGTGCATTTACTTAAATGCAAGAAGCATCAGGAATAAGTACGAGAGGACATGGCTTTAGGGTGAAAGGGGAAAGGTTTGGGGGAACATTAGAGGGAACTTCTTCACTCAGAGAGTGGTGGGAGTGTGGAATGGGCTGCCATCTGATGTGGTAAATGCGGGATCTCTTAACTTTTAAGAGTAAATTGGATAGATACATGGGCAAGAGAGGTCTGGAGGGGTATGGGCTGGGGGCAGGTAAATGGGGCTAGCAGAATAATATTTTGGCACAGACTAGAAGGGCCAAATGGCTTGTTTTCTGTGCTGTAGTTTTCTATGGTTCTAAGAGAGATGAACTGAGAGCTTGGATAAGTACATGGGACTACGATATTGTGGCTATTACAGAGACACGGCTGACACCAGGCCAGGAATGGATATTCAATATTCCTGGTTTTCAGTGTTTTAAAAGGGATAGGGAGGGGGTGAGAAGAGGAGGAGGGGTGGCGACACTGGTCAGGGACACTGTTACAGCTGCAGAAAGGGTGGATAATATAGAAGGATCCTCTCTAGAGTCAATATGGGTGGAAGTTAGGAACAAGAAAGGAGCAGTTACTCAACTGGGCGTATTCTATAGGTCCCCTGGTAGCAGTAGGGATACGGAGGAGCAGATTGGGAGGCAGATTTTGGAAAGATGCAAAAATAACAGGATTATTATAGTGGAAGACTTCAACTTCCCAAATATTGATTGGCAGCTGCTTAGTGTCAAAGGTTTAGATGGGGCGGAGTTTAAGTGTGTCCAGGATGGATTCCTGACACAGTATGTTGACAGGCTGACTAGAGGGAATGCCATATTAGATCTAGTTTTAGGTAATGATCCGGGTCAGGTGACAGATCTCTTGGTGGGTGAGCATTTGGGGGACAGTGACCATTGCTCCACAACCTTTAGCATTGTCATGGATGGGAAGATATTTAATTGGGGAAAGGCGAATTATGAGGCTATAAGGCGAGAACTTGGGAGTGTAAATTGGGATGACATTTTTGAAGGGAAATATACGATGGAGATGTGGTCGATGTTCAGGGATCTTTTTCAGGACGTTAAGGATAAACTTGTCCCAGTGAGGCAGAGAAGGAATGGTAGGGTGAAGGAACCATGGGTAACGAGAGAGGTGGAACAATTAGTTAGGAAGAAGGCAGCATACATAAGGTGTAAGCAGCAAGGATCGGACAGAGCTCGTGAGGAATATAGAGAAGCAAGGAAGGAACTTAAGAACAGGCTGAGAAGGGGTCATGAAAAGGCTTTGGCGAGTAGGGTTAAGGAGAATCTCAAGGCTACTTACTTGTACGTAAAGAGCAGAAGGATGGCTCGGTCCGATTAAAGACAAAGGTGGGAGGATGTGCCTGGAAGCTGTGGAAGTGGGTGAGGTTCTCAATGAATACTTCTCTTCAGTATTCACCAAGGAGAGGGGACTTGATGTTGAGAACAGTGTTGGTGAGAGTAATGTTCTAGAGTATGTAGATATCAAGAGAGAGGATGTGTTGAAGTTGTTGGAAAATATTAGGACAGATAAGTCCCCACGGCCTGACAGAATATTCCCCATGCTACTTTGTGAGGCGAGGGAGGAGATTCCTGACCTTTGGCTAGGATCTTTGAGCCCTTGTTGTCCACAGGGATGGTACCGGAGGATTGGAGGGTGGCAGATGTTGTCCCCTTATTCAAAAAAGGTAGTAGAGATAGTCCAGGGAATTACAGACCAGTGAGCCTTACGTCTGTGGTGGGTAAGCTGTTAGAAAGGATTGTAAGAGATAGGATCTATGATCATTTTGATAATCATGGACTGATTAGGGACAGCCAGCATGGATTTGTGAAGGGAAGATCTTGCCTCACTAGCCTGATAGGGTTCTTTGAGGAGGTGACCAGGAAGATTGATGAGGGTAATGAAGTAGATGGATTTTAGTAAGGCGTTTGACAAGGTTCCACATGGTAGGCTTCTTCAGAAGGTCAGAGGCCTAGGGATCTAGGGAGGTTTGGCCATGTGGATTCAGAATCGGCTTGCCTGTAGAACACAGAGGGAGTGCATTTGGATTGGAGGTCTGTGACTAGTGGTGTCCCACAGGGATCGGTTCTGAGACCTCTACTTTTTGTGATATTTATTAATGACTTGAATGAGGGGGTGGAAGGGTGGGTTAGCAAGTTTGCAAATGACACAAAGATCGGTGGTGTTGTGGATAGTGTGGAGGGCTGTCGAAGCTAACAGAGGGATATTGATAGGATCCAGAGCTGGGCTGACAAATGGCAGATGGAATTCAATCTGGTGAAGTGTGAGGTGGTACACTTTGGAAGGACAAACTCCAAGGTGGAATACAAGGTAAATGGCAGGATTCTGGACAGTGTAGAGGAGCAGAGGGATCTGGGGGTTCATATCCACAGATCTTTGGAAATTGCCTCACAGGTGGATAGGGTAGTTAAGAAAGCTTATGGAATGTTAGCTTTCATAAGTCGTGGGATCGAGTTTGAGTCGCGAAGTAGTGATGCAGCTTTACAAAACTCTGTTTACGCCACACTTAGAGTACTGTGTCCAGTTCTGGTCGCCTCATTATAGGAAGGATGTGGAGGCGTTGGAAAGGGTGCAGAGGAGATTTACCAGGATGCTGCCTGGATTAGAGAGTATGGATTATGAGGAGAGACTAAAGGTGCAAGGGCTTTACTCATTGGCGAGAAGGAGGATGAGGGGAGACATGATAGAGGTATACAAAATATTAGGAGGAATAGATAGAATGTACAGTCAGTGCCTCTTTCCCAGGGCACCAGTGCTCAATACAAGAGGGCATGGCTTTAAGGTAGTGTGTGGGAAGTTCAAGGGAGATGTCAGTGGGAGGTTTTTCACCCAGAGAGTGGTTGGCGCATGGAATGCTCTGCCTGGGGCAGTGGTGGAGGCTGATACGTTGGTCAAGTACAAGAGATTGTTAGATAAGCATATGGAGGAATTTAAGATCAAGGGATATGAGGGACGAAGGGGTTAGATAGTCTTAGGTGTGGTTTGAAGGTCGGCACAACATGGTGGGCCGAAGGGCCTGTATTGTTCTTTGGACTCAGTAAGGCATTTGACAAGGTTCCACATCGGTTAATCAAAAAAGTTGGGATGTGTGGGGTCAGTGGAGAATTGGCTGTGTGGATCCAGAACTGGCTTGCTTGTAGAAGATAAAGGGTGGTGGTTGAAGGTACATATTCAGACTGGAGGCCTGTGAGTAGTGGTGTTCCGCAGGGATCTGTGCTGGGACCTCTGCTGTTTGTGATGTACATAAATGACCTGGATGAGAATGTTGATGGATGGGTTAGTATGTTTGCAGATGATACCAAGATTGGTGGAGTTGTGAATAGTGTAGAAGACTGCCAATGGATACAGCGTGATATAGATCATCTGCGGATGTGGGCAGAGAAATGGCAGATGGAGTTTAACCTGGATAAATGTGAGGTGTTGCACCTTGTTAAGACTAATGTCAAGAGGCAGTACACTCTTAAGGGCAAGACTCTTAACCGTGTTGAAGAGCAGAGAGGCCTTGTGGTGCAAGTCCATGACTCATTGAAAGTGGCTACACAGTTAGACAGGGTGGTTAAGAAGGCTTATGGAATATGTGCATTTATTAATCGAGGTATTGAGTATAGGAGTTATGATGAATCTCTATAGAACTCTGGTTAGACTGCATTTAGAGTATTGTGTGCATTTCTGGTCACCTCACTATGGGAAGGATGTTGAGGCTTTAGAGAGGGTGCAGAGGAGGTTTACTAGGATGCTGCTTAGATTAGAGGGCATCTGCTATCAGGAGAGGCTGGACAAACCTGAGCTTTATTCTCTGGAGCTGTGGAGGCTGAGGGGTGATCTGTTGGAAGTGTATTAAATTATGAGGGGCATAGATAGGGTGGACAAGCAATTTCTTTTTCCAATTATTGAGTGATCCAATACCAGAGGTCATGCATTTAAGATGAAAGGTGGTCGGTTCAGAACAGACGTGAGGGGTATGTTTTTTACTGAGAGAGTGGTGGATGCCTGGAATGTGTTGCCTGATAGGGTGGTGGAGGCACATTCATTGGGGGCTTTTAAGAGGGGCTTGGGATGGGCACATGAATGAGGGGAAAATAGAGGGAGATGGGCATTCTGTATTTAGGAGGGAATAGCTATGTCAGCACAACATTGTGGGCCGAAGGGCCTGTTCTGTGCTGTACTGTTCTTTGTTGTAGCCCTCCCTACCATCGAGGACATCTTCAAGTGGCAGCACCTCAAGAAGGCGGCATCCGTTATATAAGGAACCTCACCACCTCGGACATGCCCTCTTCATGTTACTATAATCAGGGAGGAGGTACAGGAGCCTGAAGTCCTACAGTCAACATTTCTGGAACAGCTTCTTGCCCTCCAGCATCAGATTTCTGGTCCATTAACCCATTAACCCATCCTCTTTTGCTCTATTTATTTTTGTAGTAATTTTTCTCTGTCTTTATGCACTGTACTGCTGCTGCAAAACAACAAAATTCACAACATATGTCAGTGATAATAAACCTGATTCTGAAGTTGAGTGAGCTGGGGTTTTTCTCTTAAGAGCAACACAGGTTGAGAGGTGACTTAATAGAGGCATACAAGATTATGAGGTGCATAGATAGCGGGACAGTCAACACCTTTTCCCAAGGAGGGCAATAACCAATAACAGAGGACATCCATTGAAGGTGAGCAGAAGAAAATACAGGGGAGATGTCAGAGCTAGGTTTTTTTTAAGTGGTGGGTGCCTGGAACACACTGCTGCGGGTGGTGGTAGAGGCTGATACATGGACTTTAGCAAGGTCTTTGACAAAGTTCTGCATAAGAGTCTGCTCCAGAACGTTAAGTTGCTTGCCGTTCAGGATGAAGTAGTCAATTAAATTCAACATTGGCTCAGTGGGAGAAGCCAAAGATTAGTGGTAGATGGCTGTCTCTCTGACTGGAGGCCTGTGTCTACTGGTGTGCCACAGGGATCGGTGCTGGGTCCATTGTTGTTTATCATCTATATTAATGATTTAGATAATGTGGTCAACTGGATCAGCAAATTTGCAGATGACACCAGGATTGAAGGTGTAGTGGACAGCAAGGAAGGCTATCATAGCTTGCAGTGTGATCTTGACCAGCTAGGGAATTGGGCTGAAAAATGGTTGATAGAATTTAATGCAGACTGCCTACAGACTGTATAACATCTACCTACAGGAAAGCTATCAATAAGCTTGAAAGAGTGCAGAGAAAATTTGCACAGATGTTGCTGGGACTTGAGGCCCTGAGTGAGAGGGAAAGGTTGAATAGGTTAGGACTTTATTCCCTGCAGCACAGGAGAATGAGGCGAGATCTTATGGAGGTATACAAAATTATGAGGAGTATGGATAAGGTGAATGTATGCAGGCTTTCTCCTCTCTGGGTGAGCTAGAACAAGATTACATAGGCTTCAGGTGAAAGGTGAAATATTTCAGGGGAATCTAAAGGGAAACTACTTCACTCAGAGGGTGGTGCGAGTGTGGAACAAGCTGCCAGCGGAAGTGGTGGATGTGGGTTCAATTGTAACATTTAAGAGAGGTTTGGGTAGGTGCATGGATGGGAGGGGTTTGGAGGGATATGGTCTGGGTGCAGGTAGATGGGACTCGGCAGAAGATCAGGTTTGGCATGGACTAGATGGGCTGAAGTGCCTGCTCCTGTTCCGTAGTGCTTTGTGACTCCACTCCAGGTGAGCACTTGAATCACCCAGGCTTAGAAGGCTGTCGGCCAAGTGCTGGGCAATTTTGGTTCATACAGAAAGGTGCCCAGTGGTTGGTGTTTCTGTGCTGAATGACTCAGTAACGCATAGACACAATCTACCTGATAATTCCTTCAGTACCAACATTCAACTCCCTGTGGTTTTACACTCCTGCGCAACTCTTCAACAAATATATATGTTGCAGTTTATGCGGTTAGTTGTCACAAGTGGTAATGCCACCCTTTCAAATACCCCAGCTGCTTTTGTCGCAAGGTGTTGTAGCTAATGTCAGTATTTAGTTCACAAACATCTGGTGTTTGTTGCTACAATGCATTGATATCCTATTGTGAATGTCAGTGTGCATCAGGGGAGCTGGTCAACAGTGGGGTGAACAGGGAGAAAAACCACAAAGGTAGAAATTAAATCAATCAAATCTGGTGTATTGCCAGCAGCATGTTCACTCGTATAGTTTGCTTTTTAACTTGTGATGTTTACCATGTGGTTTTAGATTAATATCTAATACTGGAGAACATGCAGGCACGGTAGTGTAGCGGTTAGTGTAACACTATTACAGCGCCAGCAAGCCAGGTTCAAGTCCGGCCGCTGTCTGTATGGAGTTTGTATGTTCTCCCCGTGTCTGCGTGGGTTTCCTCCGGGTGCTCCGGTTTCCTCCCACATTCCAAAGACGTACGGGTTAGGAAGTTGTGGGCATGCTATGTTGGCGTCGAAAGCATGGCAACACTTGCGGGCTGCCCCCAGAACACTCTACACAAAAGATACATTTCACTGTGTGTTTCGATGTACATGTGACTAATAAAGAAATCTTATGGTGAGAGGGGGAAAGCTTTTCAGAGTGGAGGGTGCCTGGAATGCGCTGCCAGTGGTGGTGGTGGAGATAGATATGATAGAGGTGATTACAAAGCTCTTGGATAGGCATGTGAATGTGCAGGAAATGAAGGGATATGTACATGTGCGTGTTGAAGGGATTAGTGGCTTAGTAGAAGGGATTAGGCATCATTGGCTTAATTAGTTCAAAATCAGAATCAGTTTTATTATCACTGATTTGTATGACATGAAATTTGTTTTGCAGTAGCAGTACAGTGCAAAGACAAAATTAACATGAATTACAGAAGTAAATAAGTAGTGTAAAAAGGAAGGAATAATGAGGTTGGGTTCATGGATCATTCGGAAATCTGATGGCGGAGGGGAAGAAGCTGTTCCTGAGTTGTTGAGTGTGGGTCTTCAGGCTCCTGCACCTCCTCCCTGATGAAGGGGACATATCCTGGATGGTGAGGGTTCTTAACGATGAATGCTGCCTTGAGGCACTGCCTCTTGAAGGTGTCCTTGATGGTGGGGAGGGTTGTGCCTGTGCTGGTGCTGGCTGAGTCCGCAGTCCTCTTCAGCCTCTTGCGATCCTGTGCATTGGAGCCTCTGTACCAAATGGTGATACAACCAGTCAGAATGCTCTCCACCGTACATCTATAGAAATTTGCAGGAGTCTTTGGTGACAGACCAAATCTCCCCAAACTCCGAATGGAGTAGAGCTGCTGGCGTGACTTCTTCATGAATGCATTGATGTCTTGGGCCCAGGACAACACTATGGGCCGAAGGGCCTGTTCCTGTGTTGTACCGTTTGATGTTATTAACATGTTTCAATGTATTCAACAATCTTTTTTTAGGGGTAGGTGTATCTAAGTGCTACACCTGTCCCGCACCTCCTCCCTCACCACCATTCAGGGCCCTAGACAGTCCTTGCAGGTGAGGCAGCGCTTCACATATGAATCCATTGGTGCCATTTTTTTGTTCCTGGTGCAGACTCCTCAGCATCAGTGAGACCTGACGCAGGTTGGGGGATGACTTTGTCGACAACCTTCGCTCTGTCTGCTGTAACAGCTGGGATATCCCCGTGGCCAGCCATTTTAATTCCACTTCCCATTCCCACACTGACATGTCCGTCCACAGATTCTACTGTCAGGTTGATGCCGGATGCAGATTAGAGGAACAGCACCTCATATTCTGCCTTTGTCATCAGGTTGGAGACTACATTGATTTCTACTCCCCTCCATTCCTCCCCCCCCCCCACCCCACCTTTTCCCTGGCCCTATTACCCTGTCTCTTTCCCCTCCCCTGCCCTCTTGATCTGTGTATCACTTGCATATTCCTCCCCTCCTTGCCTTGATTCCATGCTCCACTGTTCTCTATCAGATTCCATCCTCTTCCGTCCTCTGTCATCCCCCTCACCTGGATCCATCCATCACCCACCAGCCCTTGCTCCACCCCTTTCCTCCACCTTTTATACTGGCTATGTCCCCTCTTTCCAGTCTTGAAGAGGGGTCTTGACCCAAAACATCGACTATCCATTTCCCTCTGCAGATGCTGCCTGACCTGCTGAGTCCCTCCAGCATTTTGTGTGTTCCATTTTATACACCTTTTATACACCCATAAATGTGTGGATGACACCAGGACTGGGTGCATAGTGGACAGCAGGGAAGGCTGTCAAAGTTTGCAGCGTGATCTGGACCAGCTGGGAAAATGGGCTGAAAAATGGCAGCTGGAATTTAATGCAGACAAGTGTGAGGTGATGCACTTTGGGAGGATAAGTCAGAGTAAGACTTACACAGTGAGTGGTAGGGCACTGAGGTGTGCGGTAGAACAAAGGGACCTGGGAATAGAGATCCATAATTCATTGGAAGTCTCATCACGGGTAGATGGGGTCATAAAGAGAGCTTTTGGCACTTTGGCCTTCATAAATCAGGGCATTGAGTACAGGGGTTTGGATGTTATGTTGAAGTTGTACAAGGCATTGGTGAGGCTAAATTTAGAGCATTGTGTGCAGTTCTGGTCACCTACCTACGGGAAAAATATCAATGAGCTTGAAAGAGTGCAGAGAAAATTTACACGGATGTTGCCGGGACTTGAGGACCTGAGTTATAGGGAAAGACTGAATAGGTTAAGACTTTATTCCCTGGAGCGCAGGAGAATGAGGGTAGATGTCATAAAAAATTATGAGGGGTATAGATAGGGTGAATGCATGCAGGCTTTTTCCCCTCAGGTTGGGTGAGACGAAAACTAGAGGTCATAGGTTTAGGATGAAAGGTGAAATATTTAAGGGGAATCTGAGGGGAAACATCTTCATTCAGGGTGGTGCGAGTGTGGAACGAGCTGCCAGTGGAAGTGGTGGGTGTGAGTTCAATTGTAACATTTAAGGGAAGTTTGGATAGGTACATGGTTGGGAGGGGTTTGGAGGGATATGGTCCCAGTGCAGGCAGATGTGACTGGGCAGAAGTTCAGGTCAGGACGGACTAGATGGGCCGAAAGACCTGTTTCTGTGCTGTATTGCTCTGACCTCATGTTCTCTCCTCTCTGTTTAACTGGCAGAATCAAATAATTGTTCAGCCAAAACCAAAGGGAAAAAATTGATGCTAACAAAGTATTCATGAAATCTTGTGGCACAGGAAGAGTCTGTTGGTCCCATCATTGCTGTGCAAGCTCTTTGAAAGAGCTATCCAATTAGTCCCTGTTCTTTCTCGTTGGCCTTATAAATATTTATGTTTTTAAGGATATATCTAATTTGTTTTTTGGATGCATCCATTATCCTTTTAGGCTGTGCACACCACAGCATATCAATTCACAGCATTAACAAACTCTCCATCTCCTTCTGTTCTTACACATTGTGTACAAATGTATCACGAGTTTTTTATGCAGAGCACATCCTGGGGCCTTTGCTTCAGAGCTGATTCCCCAATGTGCTGATACGATAACGTTTGGAGAACATATCTGTTTGGCTGCAATTCACTGAAGGTGTTATGATTCTGCTGAAATGTCTCCTTTGTGAAATGTGGAATGGCCTGGCACTATTTTGGATTTGTAACATATGTCTAAGTGTAAAACTAAACTCCGTACAAACTGCAGGCAGCATTAACTCCATAAATGTGCTGCAACAGAAAAATATATTTCCAAACCACCACCTTTTGCTTTACTGAACACCATGATTTTGACTGAGGAATGAACATTTCCACTGGATCCAAATAGAAACATAGAAAAACTACAGCAAAATTCAGGTCCTTTGGCCCACAAAGCTGTGTCGAACATGTCCCTACCTTAGAAATTACTAGGCTTACCCATAGCCCTCTATTTTACTCAGCTCCATGTACCTATCCAACAGTCTCTTCAAAGACCCTATCGATATTTGGTAATTATTATTGTCAAATAAATGATATTTGGTGATTATTATTGTCACACGTACTGAGATACAGTGAAAGGCTTTTTGCATGCCGTCCATACAGATCATTCCATACATAAGTACATTGAGGTACTACAAAAGGAAAACAATAACAGAATGCAGAATATAAGGTTACAGTTACAGAGAGTGCAATTCAGGTAGACAATAAGGTGCAAGGGCCATGACGAGGTAGATTGAGGTATCAAGAGTTCATCTTTATCATATAAGAGGACAGTGGGATAGAAGCTGTCCTTGAACCTGACACTGCATGTTCTTAAGCTTTTGTATCTCCTGCTCAATGGAAGGACGGAGAAGAGAGAATGACTGGGGTGGGAGGCGTCCTTGATTATGTTGGCTGCTTTCCCGAGGCAGCAAGGAGTGTAAACTGAGTCAATGGAAGGGAGGCTGGTTTTTGTGATGTGCTGAGCTGTGTCGAAAAAAACTGTCTGGAGTTTCTTGCAGTCTTGGGTCGAGCAATTGCCATACCAAGCTGTGATCATCCCCCATAGGATGCTTTCTATGGTGCATCTGTATTTAAAAAAAAAACTGGTGAGGGTCATCGGGGATATGCCAAACTTCCCCAGCCTTCTGAGGAAGTTGAGACACTGGTGTGTGTTCTGGGGTACTACTTGTAATTGCCGAGCAGGAAGAGATGGAAACAGTGATCTAAATATTACATTGACTTTATGAGACTAACAAATTTTATTTTTGACTCCATTGTCCTTTTTGACAATGAAGTTTCATTTAGTGATTCATGTCTTTCAATGAAACTTAACTCCTGTCTCAAAGTCTGAGAAACATATGGTATACAACTTTATTTATAGACTAGGTTTCTCTGTTGAGTTGATCTTTACTGGATGGCACTCTCTCTTTCCCCCTCTTTGTTTATTCAGGCCACTTTACATTTGTGCAAGTGCTTTGTGCTGGAGTTTGGCTGTTCCAGCGACAGACAACCTCTCCTGCATTTCCAAGCTACCACTCTGAGTCTGAGTGACAACCACAGGTAGAGTGTTTATTTGGCACTGGAGGGCTCTCAGTAAAATTGATGCTGACCTAACACAGTATTCCTGCTCGCGTTCTCCCTGCAGAGTCACTTAATAGTGATCAGCAGCACGTCTTCCCTTCCCTTAGAATATTGAGGCCATTTGTCGTGCCATTGCCAACACAGTTAAGAAATAAGACAATGGAATACAGACAAGTGATTAGAGCACTGGCCTTCCTGCCTTCAGTGGTTCAGTCCCGTAAACCTGGACCATTTACTCAAAGACAGATTGCATTTCTGCAGCATCCTTCACATTCCTTTCACATCGTTGCAAAGTACTTCACAGCCTGTGAGGTACATTTGAATATATAGACAAATATTCAGACAAGCTGTTTTTGAAATATTCCACGGGGGATAAGTATTGGTCAGGACACATTCATTCACCTGAAAATTGAGCAAACACAGGATCTGGCTGGGATCTGATGCACTCAGCCCCAATAAAGTCATGGAATCAGTCACACAGCATGGAAACAAGCTCTTTTGGCCCAACTCGCCCATGCCAACCAAGACACCATCTAAACCAGTCCCATTTGGCCCATAACCCTCTAAACCTTTCCTCTCCATGTTCCTGCCCAAGTGTCTTTTTTAAATGTTGTTAATGTACCTGTCTCAACCACTTCCTCTGGCAGCTCGTTCCACATATGGACCACCCCCTGGGTGAAGGAGTTGTCCCTCAGGTTCCTATTAAATCTCTCCCCTCTCACCCTAAACCTATGTCCTCTAGTTCTTGATTCAATACATCTCATCTAGGTTCATATTTGAAAGGATCTGCTTGGGTGAACTATGCCCACTATTGGCCCACCTCATCGTTGTACAGTAACAAGGGTGCATCCCTGGACACTGAGATGGAGCTGGTCTCAGGCCCAGAGATAGAACTGGCCTGACTGGGTGCCTGGTGCCAAGCTCAGTCTTGGGGTCTTGTGCCAAGCCAGGCATCACAAATTCCTACCACTTTTCAGCTGGGAATAAATTTCTAAGCCAGTATATCTCTGGCCAGAAAAAAGTGCATTTGAGGTTGCATTAACATACGTAAAATACTGATGGCCAGATTGCAGGGGCAGCAAGCATATTCTTTGCCTACATACAAGTCTAACACTTCTAAACATCTTTACTTTGGTTTTAATTGGTGTGAGTCCAGTGTGATGAACTAATGCACAATGGTAATATAGGGACAAAGTGTGTCTACAGTGTATCTGGACTTGGAGTCATAGAGCACTTCAGCACAGAAACAGGCCCTTTGGCCCTTGTCCATGTTGGCCTGGTTTTCTGCATGGTCCCACCTACCTGCACCCAGACAATATCGCTCCAAACCCCTCCCATCCATGTACCTATCCAAACTTCTCTTAAATTTTACAATTGAACCCGCATCTACCACTTCCTCTGGCAGTTCGTTCCACACTCTCAGTGAAGAAGACACCCCCTCACCTTTCACCTTTCACCCTAAACCTATGTCCTCTAGTTCTAGTCTCACCCAACCTGAGGGGAAAAAGCCTGCATGCATTCACCCTCTCTGTACTTACTCAACATTTCCCAATAACTCAGGTCCTCAAGTCCCAGCAACATCTGTGTAAATTTTCTCTGCACTTTGTCAAGCTTATTGATATGTTTAGGTAGGTGACCAGAACTGCACACAATACTCTAAATTTGGCCTCACTGATGTCTTGTACAATTTCAACATAACATCCCAACTCCTGTACTCAATGCCCTGATTTATGAAGACCAATGTGCCAAAAGCTCTCTTTATGACCCTTTCTACCTGCAATGCTACTTTCAAGGAACTATGGATCTGTGTTCCCAGGTCCCTTTGTTCTACCGCACACCTCAGAGCCCTACAATTCACTGGTTGAGCAAATTCCGTATATCCACAGGTTGAGTGAGCTAGGGCTTTTCTCTTTGGAGAGGAGGATGATGAGAGGTGACTTGATAGAGGTGTACAAGATGATAAGAGGCATAGATTGAGTGGAAATTCAGAGACTTTTGCCAGTGTGACAATGGCTAACACGAGGGGACATAATTTTAAGGTGATTGGAGGAAAGTATAAGGGGGATGTCAGGGGTAAGTTTTTTTTACACAGAGTGGTGGATGCGTGGAACGCACTGCCAGTAGAGGTTGTGGGGGCAGATACATTAGGGACATTTAAGAGACTCTTAGATTGACACGTGAATGATTGGAAAAATGGAGGGCTATGTGGGAGGGAAGGGTTAGATAGATCTTAGTGCAGGATAAAACATTGTGGGCCGAAGGGCCTGTACTGTGCTGCAGTGTTCTATGTAAGTCTTACCCTGGTTTGTCCTCCCAAAGTGCATCACCTCACACTTGTCTGCATTAAATTCTATCTGCCTCTTTTCAGCCAATTTTCCCAGCTGGTCCAGATCACTTTGCAAGATTTGCTAGCCTTCCTCGCTGTTCACTTTGCCCTTAGTCTTGGTGTCATCCACAAGATTGCTGATCCAATTTTACCACATTATCATCTAAATCATTAATATAGATGATAAACAACAATGGACCCAGCACTGATCCCTGCAGCACACCACTAGACACAGGCCTCCAGTCAGAGACCCAACCATCTACTACCACTCTCTGGCTTCTCCTGCTAAGCCAACATTGAATCCAATTGACTACTTCATCCTGAATGCCAAGTGACTTAACCTTCTGGAGCAGCCTCCCATGTGAGACTTTGTCAAAGGCCTTGCTAAAGTCCATGTAGAGAATGTTCACCACCACCTTTTCATCAACCTTCCTGGTAACCTCCTCAAAAAACTCTATTAGATTGGTTAGACATGACCTGCCATGCACAAAGACATGTTGACTATCCCTAATCGGGCCCTGTCTATCTAAATACTTATATATCCTGTCCCTCAGAATACCTTCCAATAATTTACCCACTACTGACATCAAGCTCACTGGACTATAATTTCCCAGCTTATTCATAGAGCCTTTCTTAAACAAAAGAACAACATTAGCTCTCCTCCAGTCCTCTGGCACCTCACCTATGGCTCAGGACATTTTAAATATCTCTGCCAGGGCCCCTGCAATTTCTGCACTCGCCTCCCACAAGGTCTGAGGGAACACCATGTTAGGCCCTGGGGATTTATCCACCCTAATTTGCCTCAAGACAGTCAACACCACCTCTTCTATAATCCGGATAAGGTCCATGACCTCACTAAATTTTTTATTCCCTCTGTTCCATAGACTCTGTGTCTGTCTCCCAAGTAAACACAGCTGCAAAAAATACATTTAAAATCTCTCCCATCTCTTTCAGCTCCACACACAGATGACCACACTGTTCTTGAAGAGGACCAATTTTATCCCTTGCTATCCTTTTGCTCTTAATATAACTGTAGAAACCCTTGGGATTCTCTTTCACCATGTCTGCCAGAGCAACCTCGTGTTCCCTTTTTGCCCTCCTGATTTCTCTCTTCAGTGTTCCCTTGCATTTCTTATACTCCTCAAGTGCCTCAGAAACTGCAGGGCAAACACAGTCAAATTAACAAAATCTTCCTGTGTTAATTTTTGGAAAATCAGCTATCTGTGCTGAGGAAGGGATGTGCGATAAATTCTGATTCTCCATAATTTGCTGGATAATTTGTATTGGCACTCTTGCCGCTAGCTTTAACTAAAATAGAACTGAATTACATATCCTGAATTATCTGGATTTAGTTATAATGCCATTTGGCCCTTCTAGTCTGTGCCGAAACTTTATTCCGCTAGTCCCTAGTCCCATTGACCTGCACCCAGTCCATAACCCTCCAGACATCTCCCGACCATGTACCTATCCAATTCATTCTTAAAACTTAAGAGTGAGCCCGCATTTGCCACGTCAAATGGCAGCTTGTTCCACACTCCCACCACTCTCTGAGTGAAGAAGTTCCCCCTAAATCTTTCCCCTTTCACCCTAAAGCCATGTCCTCTCGTATTTCTCTCTCCTAATCTAGCTGGAAAGAGCCTATTCGCATTACCTCTGTCTATACTCCTCATCATTTTGTAAACATCTATCAAATCTCCCCTCATTCTACTGCACTGCAAGGAATCAAGTCCTAACCTGTTCAATCTTTCCCTGTAACTCAACTGCTGAAGACCCGGCAACATTCTAGTAAATCTTCTCTGCACTCTTTCAATCTTACTGATATCCTTCCTATAGTTAGGTGACCAGAACTCCACACAATGTTCCATATTTCGCCTCACCAATGTATGAGTTTATTATTGTCACTTGTACTGAGTACAGTGAAAAACTTGTCTTACAAACTGATTGTACAGGTCAATTCATTACACAGTGCAGTTACGTTGAGTCAGTACAGAGTGCATTGACGTAATACAGGTAAAAACAATAACAGTACAGAGTAAAGTGTCACAGCTACAGAGAAAGTGCAGTGCAATAAGATGCAAGGTCACAGCAAGGTAGATTGTGAAGTCATAGTCCATCTCATTGTGTAAGGGAACCTTATCACAGTCTTATCACAGGTACCACAGATATAGTCTTATCACAGTGGGGTAGAAGCTGTCCTTAAGTCTGGTGGTATGTGCCCTCAGGCTCCTGTATCTTCTACCCAATGGAAGAGGAGAGAAGAGAGAATGTCCTGGGTGGGTGGGGTCTTTGATTATGTTGGCTGTTTCACCAAGACAGCGAGAGGTAAAGACAGAGTCCAAGGAGGGGATGCTGGTGTCCGTGATGAGCTGGGCTGTGTCCACAACTCTCTGCAGTTTCTTGTGGTCCTGGGCAAAGCAGTTGCCGTACCAAGCTGTGATAGATCCAGATAGGATGCTTTCTATGGTGCATTGGTAAAAGTTGGTGAGTGTCAAAGGGGACAAACCAAATTTCTTTAGCCTCCTGAGGAAGTAGAGGCGCTGGTGAGTTTTCTTGGCCATAGCATCTACGTGATTTGACCAGGACAGGCTGTTGGTGATGTTCACTCCCAGGAACTTGAAGCTCTCAACCCTCTTGACCTCAGCACCATTGATGTACACAGGTGCATGTACACTGCCCCCTTTCCTGAAGTCAATGACCAGCTCTTTTGTTTTGTTGACATTGAGGGCAAGGTTGTTGTCATGACACCATTCCACTAAGCTCTCTATCTCTTTCCTGTGCTCCGACTCATCGCTGTTTGAGATACGGCCTACAACGGTGGTATCATCTGCAAACTTGTAGATGGAGTTAGAGCAGAATCTGGCCACACAGTCATGAGTGTATAGGGAGTAGAGTAGAGGGCTGAGGACGCAGCCTTGTGGGGCACCAGTGTTGAGAATAATCGTGCTGGAGGTATTGCTGTCTATCCCCACTGATTGCAACTTCATCATAACATCCCAACTCCTATACTCAATACTTTGATTTATGAATGCCAGGATGCCAAAAGCCTTCTTTACAACCCTGTCTACCTGCGACGCCACTTTCAGGGAATTATGTATCTGAACTCCCAGATCCGTTTGTTCCTCTGCACTCCTCAGTGCCCTACCATTTACTGTGTATGTCCTACCTTGGTTTGTTCTTCTGAAATGCAAAAACCTCACACTTGTCTGCATTAAATTCCATCTGCCATTTTCTGGCCGATTTTTCCAGTTAGTCCAGATCCCTCTGCAAGCTTTGAAAGCCTTCCTCGCTGTCCACAACGCCTCCAATCTTATTGTCATCAGCAATTTACCACATTACCGTCCAGATCATTGATATAGACAACAAACAACAATGGTTCCAGCACAGATCTCTGAGGCACACCACTAGTCACAGGCCTCCAGTCTGAGAAACAATCATCCACTTCCACTCTCTGTCTTCTCCCACACAGCCAATTTCAAATCCAGTTTACAACATCTCCATGGATACCTAGTGTCTGAACCTTCTGAACGAACCTCCTGTGTGGGACCTTGTCAAAGAACTTACTAAAGTTCATGTAGACAACATCCACAGCCTTTCCTTCATCTACTTTCTTGGTAACCACCTTGACAACCTCTACAAGATTCATTAAACATGATCTACCACACACACAGCCATGCTGACTATCCTTAATCAGCCCTTGGTTGTCCAAATACTTGTATATCTGATCTCTCAGAACACCTTCCAATAATTTACCGACTACTGATGTCAGGATCACCGGCCTGTAATTACCTGGTTTACCTTTAGAGCCTTTTTTAAACAACAGAACAACATGAGCTACCTTCCAGTCCTCTGATGAAAAATTTGAAGCAATGTAAAAAGTTATCTGTTGGTGCCTGATATGTCCTTGGTTGGATAAAGTGTTGGCATTGACATTTTGTTGTCTGGATAATGGTGTCTAGTTCATTAGAACATAGAACAGTACAGCAGAGGAACTAGCCCTTCAGCCCACAATGTTGTATCGAACTACTTAAGCTAATGAAACTTAATCTCTTCTACCTGAACATGGTCCATATCCCTCCATTCCCTGCCTGTTCATGTGCCTATCTAAGAGCCTCTTAACTGCCTTTATTGTTTCTGCCTCCACCACCACCCCGGCAGCCTGTTCCAGGCACCCATCTCTCTCTGTGTGTAAAAAAAAAAGTTGCCCCACACATCTTTTGAACTCCCCCCTCCTCCCCCCACCTTAAATGCATACCCTCTAGAGTTAGACATTTTGACCCTGGGGCAAAAGATACCAGATGTCTACTCTATCTGTGCCTCTCATAATTTTACAAACCTCTCGGGTCTCCCCTCGGCCTCTGCCGCTCTAGAGAAAACAATCCTAGTTTGTCTAAACTCTCCTTATAGCACGTGCCCTCTAATCCAGGTAGCATCCTTGTAAACCTCTTCTGCACCCTCTCCAAAGTTTCCACATCCTTCCTATGATGAGGTGACCAGAGTTGAATACAATACTCCACATGTAGATAACCAGGGTTTTATAAAGCTGCAACATAACGTACCGATTCTCGAACTCAATGCCTCAACTAATAAAGGCAAAAGGCAAACACTGCCTTTACCACCCTATCAGCTAGTACGGCCACTTGCAGGGAGCTATGGACTTGGACCCAAAGATCCCTCTCTACATCATGCCACTTCCTTCAGGATTTTTTAAGAGCTCCCTTTATCCTTCGTGTTTCCCTTTTTTAAAAAAAACTTTATACAGCACGGTAACAGGCCCTTCCGGCCCAACAAGCCCGTGCCACCCAATTACACCCACGTAAACCTACTAACCTGTACGTCTTTGGAATGTGGGAGGAAACCAGAGCACCCGGAGGAAACCCACGCAGACACGGGGAGAACGTACAAACTCCTTACAGACAGAGGCATTGGCGCTGTAAGAGTGTTACACTAACTGCTGCACTACCATGCTGCCCCATGCTAACCCTCCTTCCACAATATTTAAATGTTTAAAATCCAAACTTGGTATTCCCACTTCACCACTACTTTCCCCCTTCCATTCCTGGGGTGGTTCCATAACATGGGTGTTCAGAGTCAGAGTTGTACAGCACAGAAGTGGCCCTTCAGCCCAGCTGGTCTATGCTGACTGTGCCCATCCACTTGTCACAGACTTCCAGTCAGACAAACACCCTCCACCACTACACTCTGCCCCCTATTGCCCAGCCAATTTTAGATCCAGTTTACTAATGCACCTTGTCATTTTACTATTCACTGCACCTTTATGAAGCAGCCTACAAGTGAATTCTCACACAAAAAAACTATCATAATAATCTTGTTTTATCACCTCAAAAAAAAACAAACTGCTGGAGGAAATCAGCGGGTCAGGCAGCATCTGTGGAGGGAAATGGACGGTGACATGTCGGGTCAAGACCCTTCATCTGGACTGAAAGACAGAGGAGGGGTGGTCAGTATAAAGAGGGGACCAAGAGCTGGCAGGTGATGGGTGGACCCAGGTGAGGAGGGGTGATGGGGGAGGGGGGAGTGGGAATGGTGACAGAGGATGGAAGGTGATGGATTCTGTTGCTATTTCCACTCTACCCTCCTCCTCCTCACCTGGATCCACCTATCACCTGCCAGGTCTTGCTCCACCCCTCCCCCTCCCCTCCATATACTGACCATCTCTTTGAAAGGCCCGATGAAGGGTCTCAACCTGAAACGTTGACTGTCCATTTCCCTCCACAGATGCTGCCCGACCCATTGAGTTCTTCCAGTGTTTTGTTTATTGCTCCAGATTCCAGCAACTGTAGTCTCCTATGTCCATTGTTTCATCACTGCGACTGACTCCCACTGCTGTACACAAAACTGTGGTCGTAAGTTACTCATCACAATGTAAAGCTTCAGAAGCTTTCTCCAACAATGTTGGTAAGAAAAAAAATCCATAAAATCTTGCTGCAAGATACCTTTTGCTCTGTTCAAGTGATCATGGTAAGTAATTTCACACGCCTACGATTTTGCTTTACTGAAATCCTAATGACAGCAGTGCATTTAAAAGCTTTTTGGTGTATGCTTTTCCATTCGATGCTGCTGAAATATGATGCTGCTTGCAGTTCAGGGATAAACAAGCATTTATTCCAAAATTCCCAAAGGGCATCATGTACTTATCACTGAAAAAATATTCAGGACAGACCCAGAGTAAACAGACTAATAACCGATCTCAATGACAATTTGAAAATGCTAATTTAAACCTAGTGTGAGGCGAACTGTGATCAAAATGTTTTTCAGTGAACATCTCTTTTGCAGGTCCTGTTTGTATTGTTGTTTGGTGAATGATAGATTTCTGCCTTGTTCTGGAAAAGCATTTTCTTACAAAAATACTTTGAAGTACTTATTTGTTAGAGCTTTGCGCTGAGTGTTCTTTTAAGGTGTGGAGTGCATAGGTTGATGAAGAGAGCAGAAAATATTGCTGACACATCAAGATCAAATACTGTCCTTTTTTTTTCTTGTTATCCCCAGGCATTTCAATAACAAATCCTTTCTGACAGTTGTTCAGTGCCTGCTTTGGTTCTTGCTCCGTGAAGTACAAAGTCAGTGTGCTGTGTCTGTTGGAAGATTTATCATGTTTAAAAAGGAAGCAACCAGAAAAGTCACCCTTTGCAATGACAACCTGAGTATTACAAGTGATGCTTTGTGTTTCCTAGTTACATCATCAAAGGGAGAAAACTAATTGTAAACACTTTGCCTATGCTCTGATTCCTTTCAAAGAATATTCACGTTTGGCAATTTTGCTTGCACAGCCGGCACATCATTATTAATGCAACTAAAAGGGAGTTGAAAGAAAGACAGAGTCCTGGAGCAATACAGCACGGATACAGGCCCTTCAGCCCACTCAGTCTGTGCTGACCACGGTGCCCACCCAGCTAGTCCCAATTTCCTGCGTTCCGCCCATATCCCTCCATGTACCTATCCAAGTGCTTCTTAAATGATACTGTTGTACCTGCCTCACCCACTTCCTCTGGCAGCTCGTTCCATACACTCACCACCCTCTGCATGGAAAAAGTTGCCCCTTGGTTCTCTTTCAAGTCTTTCCCCTCTCACCCTAAATCTCTGCCCCCTAGTTTTGGACTCCCCTACCCTGGGGAAAAGACTGTTACTGTCCATCTTATCTATGCCTCATAATTTTAAACCCTTCTATAGGGTAGCCCCACATTCCATTAGAATCAGAATCATTACAGTGAGATTTATTATCACTGACGTGATGTGAAAATTGTTTTCTTTGCAGCAGCAGCAGCAGTACAGTGCAAAGACAAAATCTATAAATTACAAAAATAGTGCAAAAATAGGATTCATGGGTTCATGGACCGTTCAAAAATCTGATGGCGGAGGGGAAGAAGCTGTTCCTGAAACATTGAGTGTGGGTCTTCAGGCTCCTGTACCTCCTCCCTAATGGTGGTAACGAGAAGAGGGCATGTCCCGGATGGTGAGGGTCCTTAATGATGGATGCCACCTTCTTGAGGCACCGCCTCTTGAAGATGTCCTCGATGGTGGGGAGGGTTGCACCCGTGATGGAGCTGGCTGAGTCCAACTGATAAAGAATTTATCCAAAGAATAAAGACCTAACTTGTCTAACCTCAACCTATAACTCGGGCCCTCTAGATTTGGCAATATCCTCAAATCTTTCCTGCACTCTTTCCAGTTTAACCATGTCTTTCCTATAACAGGGTGACCAAGCCTTTACGCAGTACTCCAAATGTGGCCTCACCAACGACTCGTACAACTGCAACATAATGTCCCAACTCCTGTATTCAGTGCCCTGACTGATGAAGGCCAGCGTGCTGAATGCTTTTCTTTTACCACCCTGTCTACCTGTGACGCCACTTTCAATGAACTATGCGCTTGTACTCCTAGGTCCCTTTGTTCCATTGCACTCTCTAGTGCCCTACCATTCATGGTGCAAGTCCTACACTGGTTTGACTTTCCGAAATGCATCACCTCACACTTACTTGTATTGAAATTCATTTGCCACTCCTCGGCCCACTTCCCTAACTGATCAGGACCCCCCTGTGATCTACGATAACCTATTTCACTATCAACAATGCCTCCTAACTTAGTGTCGTCCACAAGCTTACTGATTAAGCCTTGTGCGTTCACATCCAAATCATTTTGGATGGTCTTGGAAAGGAAAATAGTGTTCTTCCAGGAGATCACAGTACACTATAGATTATGTTATTATCTACTCATTTAAAAACTAACATTGGGAAATCATTCTCAGTGTCACCCCGTTAACAGCAGTTTCACCATGACTTGATGTTTGCATAATACAAATGCAGTTTTTAATTGTTTTACTTAATCAGTTAATGAATCTGCAACTAAATACACTGCAGGATTGACATGAAGTCCAGTAATTTATGGTCTGCCTCATTCCCATGAGCAAAGAGGAGAGTGATGTAGAATCATTGGACACAATTTGAATAAACTGGGGCATCATATGAAATTTTGTTTCAACATTAAATTTATGTTGCTTAGTCCCAAGTTTAAAAATATTGGATTGGTTCATTATTGTCACATATACTGAAATACAGTGAAACGCTTTGTTTGAACCATAGAACCATACAGCACAAAACAGGCCCTTCAGCCCACCATGTTGTGCCGTCCATCAGACCACCCTCACACTACCTAACCCCTTCCTCCCGCATATCCCTCTATCTCACATTCCTCCATGTGCCTATCCAACAAGCTCTTGAACCTGTTCAATGTATCTGCCTCCACCACCACCCCAGGCAGTGCATTCCATGCACCAACCACTCTCTGGGTGAAAAACCTCCCTCTGACATCTCCCCTGAACCTCCCACCCATAACCTTAAAGCCATGACCTCTCGTCTTGAGCATTGGTGCCCTGGGAAGGAGGCGCAGACTGTCTACTCTATCTATTCCTCTCAATATTTTATATACCTCTATCACGTCTCCTCTCATCCTCCTCCCTTCCAGTGAATAAAGCCCTAGCACCTTAAGCCTCTCCTCATATTCAATACTCTCCAATCCAGGCAGCATCCTGGTAAATCTCCTCTGCACCATGCCATCCAGACAGATCATTCCATACACAAGTACATCAAGATCACAGAATGCAGAATTTAGTGTTACAGTTGCAGAGAAAGTGCAGTAAAGGTAGACAAATGCAAGGACCATGATGAGGTAGATTGGGAGATTAAGAGTTCATCTTTTAGTATATGAGAGGTCCATTGAAGAGCCTGATAACAGTGGGATAGAAGCTGTCCTTGAGTCTGGTTGTGCGTGTTCACAAGGTTTTGTATCTTCTGCCCGATGGGAGGGGGGAGGAGAGAGAATGTTTGGGGTGGGAGGGGTCCTTGATTATGTTGGCTGCTTTCCCGAGGCAGTGGGAAGTGTAGACAGGGTCCATGGAAGGGAGGCTGGTTTTCATGATGGACAAGGCTCCGTTTGCAAGAAATTTCTTGTGGCCTTGGGCAGAGCAGTTGCCATACCAAGCTGTGATGTATCCAGGCAGGATACTTTCTCGTGTTGATACTGCAAAAGAGCACTTTAAGCTCATTGACACCCATGGTTACCTTGATTAACCTGCTTCCTGTCAAGACTCTACTCCATCCTCCCAATTTTGTTTCCTTCTGTTCCGAAAACGTTCCCTTCCATTCCAGTATTCTGATATGTATTTATCCTCGTCTGAGAATTCCACCCTATCTTGGCCAACAGGACCCTTGATTGTGTCCTTTCTGTTTTCTGCATGTTTCTCCCCTACATGTTCCCTCACTCCCCAGTACTGAGGGCTATGGAATGCTTGCATTTATTAATCGGAGTATTGAGTATAGGAGACAAAAAGTTTTGATGAATCTTTATTAGAACTCTGGTTAGGCTGCATTTAGAGTATTGCGTGCAATTCTGGTCACCTCACTACAGGAAGGATGTCAAGGCTTTCAAGAGGGTGCAGAGGAGGTTTACTAGGATGTTGCTGGGATTAGAGGGCATGTGCTATCAGGAGAGGCTGGACAAACTTGGGCTCTTTTGTCTGGAGCAGTGGAGGCTGAGGGGTGATCTGTTGGAAGTGTATAAAACTATGAGGGGCATAGATAGGGTGGACAAGCACTATCTTTTTCCCATTATTGAATGATCCAGTACCAGAGGGCATGCATTTAAGGTGAGAGGGGGTTGGATCAGAACAGATGTGAGGGGTACATTTTTTACTGAGAGAGTGGTGGATGCCTGGAATGTGTTGCCTGATAAAGTGGTGGAGGCAAATTCACTGGTTGCTTTTAAGAGAGGCTTGGATGGACACATGGATGAGAGGAAAATAGAGGGATATGGGCATTCTGTAGTTAGGAGGGAATAGCTATGTCGGCACAACATTGTGGGCCGCATGGCCTGTTCTATGCTGTACCTTTCTGTGTTTAACTCCCCTTCCCCCACCCCCCATCCTCTGCCATCCTGGCATCATTATATCCCTAACACCCAGGACAACTTAATCACCACACGAACCCCCTCCTCCCCAAAACTTTCCTTCCTCTTCGGACATCTTTCTAAGGATGAACAGAAATGCAACCCCTGGCCTTTTACCTCTTCCCTCCCTGACATCCAGGGCCCTCGAAAGGCTTCCCAATTGAAACACCAACTCACCTTGTGCTATCGGTTTAGAGCACTGTGTTTTCTACCCATGAAATGGTCTCCTCTGCAATGGAGAAGCCAAATACAGCATAGAGTCATACAACATGGAAACAGACCTTTCAGCCCAACTCATTCTTGCTGACCATGGTGCCCAAATCCCTCTTAAACCCATCTTGTCCACATTCTTATCCAAATATCTTTTAAACGTTGTTGCTGTTGTTACCTGCCTCACCCAGTTCCTCTGGCAGCTCGTTCCATGTATGCAACACCCTTGCGTGAAGAAGTTGCCCCTCAGGTCCCTTTTTAAATTTTCCCCTCTCACTTTAAACCTCTGCCCTATCATTTTTAGTTCCCCTTCCCTGAGAGAAGGATGATGTGCATTCACCCTATCTATACCCCTCATGATTTTATACACCTCTAAGGTCACTCGGTCTCCTCTGTTCCAAGGAATAAAGTCCCAGCCTGCCCAACCTCTCCCTATAACTCAGGCCCTCGAGTCCTGGCAGCATCCTTGTAAATCTTCTCTGTGCTCTTTCCAGTTTAATGATGTCTTTCCTATAACGGGGTGACCAACACTGTTCACAGTGCTCCAAGTGCAGTCTCACCAACGCCTTGTACAACTGCAGCATAACATCCCAACATAACGTGACTAATGAAGGCAAGTGTGCCAAACTCTATCTTTAGCATCCTGTCTACCTGTGACACCACTTTCAGCAAATGATGTACTTTTAGAACAGGTGGATCTCGGAGCACAACTCTGCCCTGGGCCCGACCATTCACTGTACTCACCTTACCCTGGTTTGACTTCCCAAAATGCAGCACTTTACACTTGTCTGAATTGAAAGCCATTTGCTGATACTTGGCCCATTACCCAGCTGTTCGAGATCCCCTGTAACTTTTGATAACCTCCTTCACTGTCTCTGACACCACCTACTTTAGTGTCATCCACAAACTTACAAACCATGTCTTGTACATTCACATCTAAATCGTTTCTATAAATAATTGTAATCACATGTATCACAAGGTGGTGATCATTTTATGGAACACAGCTCAGTCCACAAGTGTGACTTTAAACTTCTGGTTGACTGTGGCTTTAACAATCTGTCTTGGTTTCTTTCTGCTTCTGACCTACCACGTTGTTTGACCACCAGTGAAGTTTGAAACAGGCTGAAAGGACAGGATCTCAGCTTTCGTCTCGGTACATTATGGCCTTCCAGCTTCAATGCCGAGTTTAGTAGTTTTCAATAATATCTGTGCTGTTATACCTTTCCAAGGTGGGCATATTACAGAGTCATCGAGTCATACAGCATGGAAACAGGCCCTTCAGATGGTCCATGCGAGCAAGATGCCCATCTAAGCCAGTCTCACTTGCCTGCGTTTGGCCCATGACCTACTAACTGTTTCCTATCCGTGTACCTATCCAAGTGTTTTTTAAATGTTGTTATGGTACCTGCCTCAACTTCCTCTGGCAGTTTGTTCTATATACATAAAACCCTCTGTGTATAAAAGTTGTCCCTCAGGTTCCTATTAAATCCCTCCCCTCTCACCTTAAACCTATTAGATAAGATTTATTAGTCACATGTACATTGAAACACACAGTAAAATGCATCTTTTGCGTACAGTGTTCTGGGGGCAGTCCACAAGTGTCGCCACGCTTCTGGCGCCAACATAGCATGCCCACAACTTCCTAACCGGTATGTCTTTGGAATGTAGGAGGAAACCCACACAGACACAGGGAGAACGTACGAACGTACAGACAGCGGCCGGAATTGAACCTGAGTCTCTGGCGCTGTAATAGGGTTACGGTAACTGCTACACTACCGTGCCCTCTAGATCTTGATTCTCTAAATCTGTGAAAATGACTGTGTGCATCTGTGCCCCTCATGATTTTATACACCTCTATAAGGTCACCCCTCAGTCTCCTGTGCTTGCATGGAACACAGTACAGCACAGCAACTGGCCCTTCGGCCCACAGTGTTGTGCTGAACTAATTGATATTGGTTTATTATTGTCACTTGTACCAAGGTTCAGTGAAAAACTTGTCTTGCATACCGATCGTATAGATCAATTCATTACACAGTGCAGTTACATTGATTTAGTACAGAGTGCATTGAAGTAGTACAGGTTAAAAGAATAACAGTACAGAGTAAAATGTCCCAGCTACAGAGGAAGTGCAGTGCAGGTAGACAATAAGGTGCAAGGTCACAACATTGTAAGGTCAAGAGTCCATCTCATTATCTAAGGGAACCATTCAATAGTCTTATCACAGTGGGATAGAAGCTGTCCTTGAGCCTGGTGATACGTGCCCTCAGGTTCCTGTATCTTCTGCCTGATAGGAGAAGAGAGAATGACCCGGGTGGGTGGGGTCTTCGATTATGCTGGCTGCTACACCAAGGCAGCAAGAGGTATAGACAGAGTCCATGGAGGGGAGGGTGGCTTCCGTAACCTGCTGGGCTGCGTCCACAACTCTCTGCATTTTCTTGCGGTCCTGGGCAAAGCAGTTGCCGTACCAAGCCATGATACATCCAGACAGGATGCTTTCTATGGTTCATCTGTAAAAGTTGGTGAGAGTCAAAGGGGACAAACCAAATTTCTTTAGCCTCCTAAGGAAGTAAAGGCTCTGGTGAGCTTTCTTGGCAGTGGCGTCTACGTGATTGGACCAGGACAGGCTATTAATGATGTTCACTGCTAGGAACTTGAAGCTCTCAATCGTCTTGACCTCAGAACCATTGATGTAGACAGGTGCATGTACACCACCCCCTTTCCTGAAGTCAATGACCAGCTCTTCAGTTTTGTTGACATTGAGGGAAAGGTTGTTGTCATTGAATTAATAATCAAATGCCCAACTAAACAAATCCCTTCTGCCTGCTCAATGTCCATATCCCTCCATTTACCACACATTCATGAGCCTATTTAAGAGCCTCGTGATGGCTCCTATCATACTTGCTTCAATGAATAAAGTCCCAGCCTGCTCAACCTCTCCCTATAACACAGTCTGCATGTTATTTCTGTACGTGTCTGGTTATTATTGCAGATTTCTCGTGCACCATCAGCCCTTTTTTGATTTAACCTCTCTTGCCTGCCACCCTGAAACAAAAGTTGTCTTGCCCTTTCCTTCCTCTCACTCTGTGTAGAGAAACATTCTCCCAGTCTTTTCATGTTCTGTTGAAGTGCCATGGTGCTGAAAAATTAATTTTGTTTCTCCCCCACCACAGAATGTTGCTTGACTGCTGAGTTGTTACAGCATCTAATTTGGAATTCCAACTTCTGCAATACTTTGGCTTTTGTGACAGAGCTGGTCAAATTGCCCCTGTGATTGAATAGTTGACCATTACACACTCTCCCCACACTCATAAAATTCATCACCTGCTCATTGTGCTGGCAGGATTTGGCCAGGCTGGGTACAGGCCAGTTCGCCCAATAATTGATCTATGGTTGAGGGCACTTCTGAGCTATTGCCCTGAAACATTACAGCGCAGATTTGACAGAGGGCTATATAAGCGAGAGCTGTCACCTCTCATGCACATTTGAAGTTCTCAATGGAAGTAACTGAACTGGCCTCCAAGACGAATCCAGTTTGTCATCTTTACTTGGATGCCAAAGAAAATATCTGTAAACTTTGCTTCTGCTTTTATTGTTGATATTTAAACAAAACACTGGGATGGAAATTTATTCTCTGTCGTGAACTTTATGAAGCAAAGATTGGTAAAATTGTGGATAATGTGGAAGGTTGTCAGAGGATACTGCGGGATATAGATCAGTTACAGGTAAGGGTGGATGAACAGCAGATAGAATTTAATCAGGGCAAGTTCAGGTGTTGCACTTTGGGATGTCAAATGTAAGGGAAAAGTACACGATTATTGACAGGACCCTGTGGTGTTCTGCAGGGATCCGAACTGGGACCTCTGCTGTTTGTGAGATATATAAATGACTTGGATGAAAATGTAGATGGGTTGGTTAGGAAGTTCGCAGATGGTACAAAGATTGATGGTGTTGTGCATAGTGTAGAAGATTGTCAAAGGTTAAGCGGGTTATATAAATTAGTCACAGATAGGAGTGGTGAAATGTTACATGGAGTTTAACCCAGCCAAATGTGAAGCATTGCACTTTGGGAGATTAAACTTAAAGGGACAGTACACAGTTAATGGCAGGGCTGTTAACAGTGTTGATTTACAGAGGGATCTTGTGGTACAAGTCCATAGCTCCCTGAAAGTGGCTGCGCAGGCAGATAGGATGGTAAAGAATGCATGTGGCATGCTTGCCTTCATTAGTTAAGGCATTGAGTTCAAGAGTCAAGAAGTTATGTTCCAACTTTATAACACTCTGGTTAAGCTGCTTCTGGAGTATTGCATTCAATTCTGGTCACCCCATTACAGGAAGGATGTGGAGGCTTTGGAGAGGGTGCAGAAGAGGTTCATCAGGATGCTGCCTGGATTAGAGGGTATGTGCTATAAGGAGAGGTTAGACAAACTTGGGTTGTTTTCTCTGGAGTGTTGGAGGCTGAGCGGAGACCTGACTGAAGTTTATAAAAAATTATGAGAGGCACAGAAAGAATAGACAGCCAGTATCTTTGTCCCAGGATTGAACTGTCTGAATCTTGAGGGCATGCATTTAAAGTGAGAGGGGGCAAGTTCAAAGGAGACATACAGGCAAGATTTTTTTCACAGAGTGGTAGGTGCTGGAACGTGCTGCCAGGGGTGGGGGTGGAGGCAGATATGATAGAGGTGTTTAAGAGGCTCTTAGATAGGCACATGAATGTGCAGAGAATGGAGGATATGAACCATGTGCAGGCAGAAGGGATTAGGTGTCATTAGCTTAATTAGTTTGGCACAAAATTGTGGGCCGAAGGGTCTGTTCCTGTGCTGTACTGTTCTGTGTTCTATGAAGGTGGGGGGGGGGGGGGCGATGGTCAGTACAAACGGAAGTGGGGAGACCGGAGTTCAAGGTGATCGGTGGACTGAGGAGGGGTGACGGAAAGGTCAAGCCAGGTAGGGAAGGGGGAGAGGTGGAGTTGGGAAACATGATAAATGGAGACAGACAACAAGAAAGGAGGAAGATGGGGGGGAGGGGAGGAAGAAGGTCTGAGACAGCTGCTGGTAGTCAAGGTGAACAGATAGTCGGAGACTTTTTCCCAGGGCTGAAGTGGTTGCCATAAGAGGACACAGGTTTAAGGTGCTGGGGAATAGGTACAGAGGAGATGTCAGGGGTAAGTTTTTATACTCAGAGAGTGGTGAATGCATGGAATGTGCTGCTGGCAATGGTGGTGGAGGCGGATACGATAGGGTCTTTTCAGAGACTGTTGGTTAGGTACATGGAGCTGAGAAAAATAGAGGGCTATGGGTAAGCCTAGTAATTTCTAGGGTAGGGACATGTTCAGCACAGATTTGTGGGCCGAAGGGCCTGAATTGTGCTGTAATTTTTCTATGTTTCTATGTTAACACAAAGGACTACCGGTGATAAATGTTGGGCACAATGATATTGGTTGGAAATAATTCTTGGTGAAGTCTTTATCTGCTGCAAAATTGTTAATCCGACAGAGTTCCCTTTGTTAATCCGACAGAGTTCCCTTTGTTAATCCGACAGAGTTCCGTTTCCACTCTTGGTCCTGATGCAGGGTTTTGACCTGAAATGTTGACAATTCCTCTCCCCACTCCCCCCAACACAAATGCTGCTCAACACACTGAGTTAATCCAGTAGATTGTTTGTACGGACAAACGTTACTGCATTGCACTTTACCTCCATGGACCAGGTGGAATTCTAACCCATTGATTCCACCTTAAATACATTGACTTCTGTTGGTGACATTTGCAAACATGTTTTTGCGTTCATTATTTGTTCATTTGAATGAGAATATTTTTACTTGCATTGTTCATTACATTGTGCAATTACTTATTTTTAAATTGTATAAAAATGGAACCAGGGTAACACTAATTTACTGTGATAAAAGGAAGATAGTTACCACACAATGCCAATCAATCAGAACTATTCATAAATCCTAATCTTTCTAGTTTAGTTCAGTTTAATCATTTAATGATATGTTGTTTTCTGTGGTGGTGGGTTTAGTTTGATAGCTGAATGGGAGAATGATCTCTTAATGATGCTGTTGCTCCTGATCTCAACATTTTCCTATCGTTGAATGGTTATTATTGCAATCTCATTATTTTTAATGTTCATGTTGGAGAGGGGGAAATAAATCAAATATTTGGTAATTGGTTTATTCTTGTAACAGGTACCAACGTATAGTCAAAAGCTTTGGTTTGTATGCTGTCCAAACAGATAATTTCAAAACATAAGTACATCGAGGTAGTACAGATGGAAAACAACAACAGAATTCAGAATAAAGTGTTACAGTTACAGAGAGTGCAGTGCAGGAAGACAATAAGATGCAAGGGTCATGATGACGTAGACTGAGAGTTTTATAACAGTGGGATAAAAGTTGTCCTTGAGCCTGGTGGTGCGTGTTTTCAAGCTTTTGTATCTTCTGCCCGATGGGAGGGGGGAGCAAGAGAGAATGACCGGGGTGGGTGGGGTCTTTGATTATGTTGGCTGCTTTGCCGAAGTAGTGGGAAGTGCAAACAGTCAATGGAGTGGAAGCTGGTTTTCATGACAGATTGGGCTGTGTTCACAACTGTGTGCATCCATAAAAATTCATGAGGGTCACGAAGAAGAAGGCAGCATACAAAAGGTGTAAGCAGCAAGGATCAGATAGGGCTCTTGAGGAATATAGAGTAGCAAGGAAGGAACTCAAGAAGGGGCTGAGGAGAGTGAGAAGGGGACATGAAAAGGCTTTGGCGAGTAGGGTTAAGGGGAATCCCAAGGCTTTTTTCTCGTACATGAAGAGCAGAAGGATGGCTAGTGTAAAGGTAGGTCCAATTAGAGACAAAGGTGGGAAGATGTGCCTGGAAGCTGTGGAAGTGGGTGAGGTTCTTAATGAATACTTCTCTTCAGTATTCACCAAGGAGAGGGGTCTAGATGCTGAGAACAGTGTTGGTGAGGGTAATGTTCTAGAGTTGTAGATATCAAGAGAGGATGTGTTGGAGCTGTTAGAAAATATTAGGACAGATAAGTCCCTGGGGCCTGACGGAATATTCCCCAGGCTGCTTCGCGAGGTGAGGGAGGAGATTGTTGAACCGTTGTCTCGGATCTTTGAGTCCTCGTTTTCCATGGGAATGGTTCTGAAGGATTGAAAGGTGGCAGATGTAGTCCCCTTATTCAAAAAAAGTAGTAGGGATGGTCCAGGGAATTACAGACCTACGTCTGTGGTGGGCAAGCTGTTGGAAAGGATTCTAAGAGATAGGATCTATGAGCATTTAGAGAATCATGGACTAATTAGGGACAGGCAGCATGGCTTTGTGCAGGGAAGATCTTTCCTCACAAGCTTTATCGGGTTCTTTGAGGAGGTGACCAGGAAGATTGATGAGGGTAGTGTTGTAGGTGTGGTCTACATGGATTTTAGTAAAGTGTTTGATAAGGTTCCACATGGTAGGCTTCTTCAGAAGGACAGAGATCATGGGATCCAGGGAGGCTTGGCCATGTGGATTCAGAATTGGCTTGCCTGTAGAAAGCAGAGGGTTGTGGTGGAGGGAGTGCATTCGGATTGGAGGGCTGTGACTAGTGGTGTCCCACAGGGATCGGTTCTGGGACCTCTACTTTTTGTGATATTTATTAATGATTTAGATGAGGGGGTGGAAGGCTGGGTTAGCAAGTTTGCAGATGACACAAAGATAGATGGTGTTGTGGGTAGTGTGGAGGGCTGCCGAAGCTTGCAGAGGGATATTGATAGGATGCAGAGCTGGGCTGACAAGTGGCAGATGCAGTTCAATCCGGAGAAGTGTGAGGTAGCACACTTTGGAAGGACTAACTCCAAGGTGGAGTACAAGGCTAATGGCAGGATTCTGAGTAGTGTGGAGGAGCAGAGGGATCTGGGGGGTTCACATCCACAGATCACTGAAAGTTGCCTCACAGGTGGATAAGGTAGTTAAGAAAGCTTATGGGATGTTAGCTTTCATAAGTCGTGGCGTCGAGTTTAAGAGCCGTAAAGTAACGGTACAGCGTTATCAAACTCTGGTCAGACCACACTTAGAGTGCTGTGTCCAATTCTGGTTGCCTCATTATAGGAAGGATGTGGAGGCATTGGAAAGGGTGCAGAGGAGATTTACCAGGATGCTGCCTGGATTAGAGAGTATGAATTATGAGGAGAGACTAAAGGAGCTAGGGCTTTACTCATTGGAGAGAAGGAGGATGAGGGGAGACATGATAGAGGTGTACAAAATATTATGAGGAATAGATAGAGTGGACAGCCAGCACCTCTTTTACAGGACACCAATAGTCAATACGAGAGGGCATGACTTTAAGTTAATGGGTGGGAAGTTCAAGGGAGATATCAGAGGGAGATTTTTCACGCAGAGAGTGGTTGGTGCATGGAATGCGCTGCCTGGGGTGGTGGTGGTGGAGGCTGATACGTTGGTCAAGTTCAAGAGATTGTTAGATAAGCATATGGAGGAATTTAAGAAAGAGGGATATGTGGGAGGAAGGGGTTAGGTAGTCTTAGGAGTGGTTTGAAGGTCGGCACAATATGGTGGGCCAAAGGGCCTGTATTGTGCTGTATTGTTCTATTATCTCCAGTGTACCTTTGAACACAGCACAGTACAGATGCCCACGATGTCTGTGCCAAACATGATACTGAATTAAACTAGTTTTCTTCTGCCGGTATCTGATCCATATCCCTCCATTCCCTGCATATGGTGTGTCTATCCAACAGCCTCTTGAACACCACTGTCATGCCTGCCTCCACCACTACCCCTGTCAGCCCATTTGAAGCACCCACCACTCTCTGTAAAAATTTACCCCACACATCTCCTTTAAACTTTCCCCCACTCACCTCAAATACATGTTCTCTAGTATTTCACATTTCTACCCTGGGAGAAAGATTCTGACTGTCTCCCCTATCTCTGCATCTCATAGTCTAATAAACTTCTATCAGGTCTCCTCTCAGCCTCTAACATCCAATGTCCAACCTCTCCTGCAGTTCATACCCTCCAATCCACACAGCATCCTGGTGAACCTCTTCTGTACCCTCGCCAAAGCATCTACATCCTTTTTGTAATGGGGTAATCTGGAGTTTAGGAATGCAAAGTCCACCATCTCTGGCCTTGGCATATAATATGCCATCCGTTGTATCCATTGGAAGATGTAAAATTTCCTTGATGGTCTTCTTGATGACTCCATCCAACTCCACCAGCGTGTTCTGTGATGCTTCCATTAGAGTCAGATGGTAATATAATCTCGGAATCATATATGTCCGCAGCAATATGATCTTCTGCATTGGCTTGAGCTTTGCACCTTTCAAACTCTTAAACCAAGCCTCGAGTTTGGTAGACAGATTTTCTTTCAATATCCCACTCCACGGATCGATCTTGGCACTGAGATACTTCTCGATGTCACCAGGTGGTATATACATTAATGCGTCTTTTCCAAACTCCCATTGCTTCTTGGAATTATATAAAAAGGTCTTCCGTGCACATAGACAGTGGAAACCTTTGGTCAACCAATGAAGGCAAGCATGCCATACACCACCTTTACCACTCGAAATACTTGTGTGGCTACTTTCAAGGAACTATGGACTTGGTCCCAAAGATCTCTCTGTACATAAACGCAGTTAAGGGTCCTTCCATTAACCGTATACATTCCTCTTGCATTCGACCTCCCAAAGTTTATCACCTTTGAAGTAATTTTAATTTTCCCCACGCAAAATTTCAAGATGTAAGTTTAAAGGAGTGCAGAGAAAATCGACATGGATGTTGCCAGGACTTGAGGACCTGAGTTATAGGGAAAGGTTGAATTGGTGAGGACTTTATTCCCTGGAGCACAGGAGAATGATGGGAGATGTTACAGAGGTATACAAAATTGAGGGGTATCAATAGGGTGAGTGCGTGCAGGCTTTTTCCCCTCAGGTTGGGTGAGACTAGAATTAGCAGTCATAGGTTTAGGGTGAAAGGTGAAATATTTAAGGGGAATCTGAGGGCGAAATTCTTCAACTCAGAGGGTGGTGCGAGTGTGGAACGAGCTGCCAGTGGAAGTGCTGGATGTGGGTTCAATTGTAATATTTAAGAGAGGTTTGGATAGGTACGTGGAAGGGAGGCGTTTGGAGGGCTTTGGTCTGGGTGCAGATAGATGGGACTAGGCAGAAAAGCAGGCCGGCATGGACTAGATGGGCTGAAGGGCTTGTTTCTGTGTTGTAGTGCTCTGTAACTCTACAAAAATTACATTTTTATGCCTTTGGTGTATAGTTTGTTTTCATTGTTCAGGCTGGAGAAAGTAGGTAAATGTCAACATCTAACATTTCTATGTCAAACATATTGGTTAGATGTTTAACTTTTACTACTGGACAGAGAACCAGGTTGAACAGATCACCAATGCGTTATGAATCCTGTTTGTTTAGTTCCTGTTGCAGAATGTTTTGTTTGTATATTCAACCTTCTCGGTTTAATTAGCATCAGTCACCACTCGGAGGTAATCCTCAGGGTATTTTTCCAAATGGTTCAGTTTATAATTATTCAATGAGCTTCTGAATGTGGAGCAAGATCCCACTGCGCTAATCCATGAGATTGTGACACCGATAAATGAAGGAAGAATTAAAACACTGATACAGAAAATAAAGCATTGATTGGACTAATAAAGGTGTCCGTGGGGAATGTGCATTAACTGATGTCCTGACATTGGGGAAAAAGGGAATCAGTAACCAAGTATTCGACCTTGTCTGTATTTTTCCCCCGTGCTTGCACAGAGGCACAGATCAATGCTGCAAAGGCAGCTCTTTGTGCACCTCTCTTCCACGTCACCTAAAGAGCAGGAACTCTTAGTGACTTCAACTTTCCCACGTTGATTAAAGAACCCACTTTATTCTGCATTCTGTTGTTTTACCTTGTGCTACCTCAGTGCACTGTGTAATGAACTGATCTGTATGAACGGTAACCAAGACAAATTTTTCACTGTACCTTGGTACATGTGACAATAATAAACCAATTTACCAAGCTGTATAAAACTTTGGTTAGGCCGCACTTGGAGTATTGTGTGCAATTCTGGTCGCCCCATTACAGGAATGATGTGGAGGTTTTGAAGAGGGTGCAGAAGAGATTCACCAGGGTGCTTCCTGGATAGAGAGTTTGAGCAATAAGGAGAGGTTGGACAAACTTGGGTTGTTTTTTCTGCAGTGTCAGAGGCAGAAAGGAGACCTGATAGAAATTTATAAAATTATGAGAGGCACAGATGGAGTAGACAGCCAGTTTCTTTTTCCCAGGGTTGAAATGCCTAATATTAGAGGGAGGATGTTTAAGGTGAGAAAGGGAAAGTTCAAAGGCAAGTCTTTTTTTTTTACACAGAGAGTGGTGGGTGCCTGGAATGGGCTGCCAGGGGTGGTGGTGGAGGCAGGTACAGTAGTGGTGTTTAAGAAGATTTTAGACAGACACATTAACTTTCAGGGAATAGAGGGATATGGATCACATGCAGACAGAAGGGATTTAGTTTAATTCAGCATCGTATTCAGTACAGACATTGTGGGCATGAAAGGCCTGTTCCCGTGCTGTATCGTGTTCAAGCTGCTGTCAAGTCTGATCCGAGCTGTGTCACCAGACACCAGAGCCGACATTCTATCTACGTGATGCTTGACCTGAGATTTGGAAGTGTAAGGGTTTCTGTTGCTGAGGAAATGGATCTGTGAGACCTGCTGGAACCCTTGCCCAGGCACTGCAGGAAGACCACCTTGGTGTACGTCGACATGGCACCAAACAGCAGTGAAAAGACTTGACTAATTGGAAATATGGGTGGAAATTAATTTCCCCAGGCACCTCTCCATTTGAAGTACCATTGACTTTCTCCAGGATTTTCCAGCAGTAACAGATGTGCAGCTGATTTCCCATCTGTAGTATTTAAGTGAAGAACATTGAGTGCTCCTGCAGGCCCACGCTCTTGCCTCAGGCTAGGCTCAGATTTCCTGCCCTGCAAGCACTTTCTGCCCAGCCCCACTGGTCTTCATGATATTCCCATTGGGAATGGAGAAGAAGTCCAGAAGTTAACTCAGCGGGGACTTTGTATTGGCACTATTGTAGCCGATCTCTTTTTGTTGTTTCCTCCAGGTCATGGATATCTAATAGGATCAGGCAGCTAAAGCCTTTAATGTAATAAAATCATCCCCAACGCTTGGAGGAGAATGTCCCCAGCACCAGAAGAAGCTGCCAATACTTCAGGCCCAGAAAGTCAGTGGTGGTCAGAGAAAAATCTACAGAAAGTCAGAGTCATATAGCACATAAACAGGCCCTTCAGTCCAACTTGTCCATGTCGACCTAGATGTCTATCTGAGCTAGTCCCATTTACCTCCTTCTGAACCTTTCCTGTCCATGTACTTGTCCAAATGTCTTTTAAACATTGTAATTGTATCCACCTCTGGTACCACCTCTGGCAGCTCGTTCCATGTACCCATCACCCTGTGTGGGAAAAATTTTCCCCTTCTAAATATTTCCCCATTCACCTTAAATCAATGTCCTCTGGTCTTAGACTCCCCCACCCATGAAAAGAAATTGTGACCATCCACCTTACCCATACCTTCGTGATTTTATGTACCTCTGTAAGGTCACCCTTCAGCCTCCAGGGAAGAAAGTCCCAGCCTATTCAGTCTCTCCTTATAACCCAAGCCCTCCAGTCCTGGCAACATCCTTGTAAATCTTTCTGCACCCTCTCCAGCTTAATGACATCCTTCCCATAGCTGGGTGACCAGAACTGCACACGATACTCCAAGTATCCTGCACATTGTATTCCAAGTGTGGTCTGATCAATGACTTGTACAGCTGTAACATGACGTGCCAACTCCTGTATTCAATGCCCTGACGGATGAAGGTAAGTGCACCAAGTGCCGCCTTCACCATCTTGTCTACCTGTGCTGCTGCTTTCGGGGAACTATGTGCCAGTATCCCAGTTTTCTTCAACACCCCCCAGGACCCCACCATTTACTGTGCAGGTCCTGCCCTAGTTTGCCCTACCGAACGCAACACTTCACACTTGTCTGAGTTAAATTCCATCTGCCATTTCTTGACCCACTTCCCCAGTTGATCTCAATCCTGTTGTGACCTTAGCCTTTGTCACTGCCCACCTCATCACCAATGGTGTCATCCACAAACTTACTGGCCATGTTAACGACATTGTCATCCAAATCATTACTAGAGATGGCAAACAGGGGGCTGCTGAGCACTTTCAGCATCTTCTGCTTTTTATTTCAGAATCACACGATTTGTTCTGCTTTCCTTTTATCTCCCTGATTAAAACTATCTGACAAGTACATTGTTTCCAGAACTGGCTACAAAACTAAAGATAAAATATGACTGAGCTCAGTATGGTCACATTTCTGTCACATTGTTGGCTTGTAATTGTAAAAACTCTTTGCCCTTGAATAGACTTGGAGTTTCTGGCTCCAGAAAAGGGTGAATGACAGGGAAATGAAAGCAGAACTTTGTGCACAAGGCTGTGTTAATTCAGCAGTGATCTCTGAGTGGGTCCATGGCCAAGGATGTGCTGCTGTCACTGAAATCTGAGTTCTCTAAGCAAGACCCAGTGATACAATTGCACTGGAAGTAAAGCCAGTGGTAACTGTGACTATTGATTCTTAGTCTTTGATCTTTGTAAATATATTGTAAAAGGGCTCTGCATATGGGATGTGAGATGTCGGGATGTGAATCATTTGTAAATGGATTAGGAAGGTTAAGCTTCAAAAAGCTCTTGTTTCTTTATTGATGAGGGTGAGCATTGTTTTAAGGTGGCTACATTGAGTTATACGTAAGCCATGCATGTTCCTGGGCATCAACATCTCAGGATCTATCCTCGGCCCAACACATTGATGCAATCATGAAGGAGGCACGCCAGCAGCTCTACTTTGTTAGGAATTTGAGGAGATATGGTACGTGACCAAAGAGTCTTTCAAATTTCTACAGATGTACAGTGGAGAGCATCCTGATTGGTTGCATCACCGCCTGGTATGGAGGCTCCAATGCATAGGATTGCATGATGCTGCAGAGGGTTGTAGACTCAGCCAGCTCGATCACAGGCACAACCCTCCCCACCATCAAGGACATCTTCAAGGAACGGTGCCTCAAGAAGGTGGCATCCATCACCAAGGACTCTCACCACCCGGGACATGCCCTCTGCTCGTTACTATCATCGGGGAGGAGGTGCAGGAGCCTGAAGACCCACACTCAATGATTCAGGAACAGCTTCTTCCCCTCCGCCATCAGATTTCTGAATGGTCCACGAACCCATGAACACTACCTTGTTATTCCTTTTTTGCACTATTTATTTATTTTATCAATGTCTTTGCACTGTACTGCTGCTGCAGATTCTGATGGCTATTCCTGGTGGAAGCCTCACTTTTCCAGCACTTATCAGAAGACTGAAGTGGACAATACCTGACCCCAAAGGCTCAATGTCAAGAGAGATAGGAATGACTTAATGCCACCTAAGATTGGAGGGAAAAAGAAGTAAATTAGTGGGGTAGATCGATGCCATAATTGGCTTATTTGATGAAAGTGAATGTCACTGTGTCTATCAGTCTATGGCAAAGTGAAGGCTGGTACTTGCTCGTGGTGTTGCAGTGTAAGGCGTGTGTCAGCAGCAAGGCTGCTCAGCTTTGCCGATCTTGCATTTGGACATACAAGTTAGGAGCTCAAGGAGATCACGGGCCCTCAAGCTGAGTTAAGTTTATTGTCATGTGCACAGGAACGGGGAGGTACAGGTACAGTGAAAAACTTGCAACAGACAACACAAAAAATGTAAATGACACAGGATTTTTCAAAAATGGTGCCATACAGTGGGGAAAAAGGGACAGAGTGCAGAAGTAAGAAACAAGATTTTAGTCAGGCATTTGACAAGGTTCCCCATGGTAGGGTCATCGAGAAAGTCATGAGGCATGGGATCCATGGAGACTTGGCTGCATGGATTCAGAATTGGCTTGTCCACAGAAGGAAGATGGTGGTAGCAGATGGAGTGTATTCTGCCTGGAGGTCTGTAACCAGTGGTGTTCTGCAGGGATCTGTTCTGGGACCCCTGCTTTCTGTGATTTTTGTAAATGACTTGGATGAGGAAGGGGAGGAGGAATGAGTTACTAAGCGGGCAGATGACACGAAGGTTGGGGTTGTGGATAGTGTAGAAGGTTGTCGTAGGTTACAACGGGATATAGACAGGATGCAGAGTGGGCAGAGAAGTGGCAGATGGAGTTCAATACGGAAAAGTGTGAAGTGATACACTTTGGAAGATTGAACTTGAAGGTGGAGTACAAAGTTAATGGCAGGATTCTTAGCAGTGTGAAGGAACAGAGGAATCTTGGGGGCCAAGTCCATAGATCCCTCAAAGTTGCCATGCAGGTTGATAGGGTGGTTAAGAATGTGTATGGTGTGCTGGCCTTCATTAGTCGGGGGACTGAGTTTAAGAGCCGCAAGGTAATTTTGCAGTTCTATAAAATCCTGGTGAGACCACACTTGGAGTATTGTGTTCAGTTCTGGTCGCCTCATTATAGGAAGGATGTGGAAGCTTTAGGATGCAGAGGAGATTTACCAGGATGCTGCCTGGATTAGAGAACATGTCTGATGAGGGTAGGTTGAGTGAGCTCGGGCTTTTCTCTTTGGAGCAACGCTGAATGAGAGACAACTCGATAGAGGTGTATAAGATTATGAGGGGCATAGATAGAGTGGACAGCCAGCACCTTTTTCCCAGGGCAGCAATGGCCAATACATTTAAGGTAAGTGGAGGCAAGTTTAGGGGAGATGTCAGAAGTAGGTTTTTTACACAGAGGGTGGTGGGTGCCTGGAACACACTGCTGGGGGTGGTGGTAGAGGCTGATACAATAGGGATATTTAAAAGACTTTTAGATAGGCACATAGAAGTAAGAAAAATGGAGGGTTATGGGCTGTGCAGGAGGGAAGGGTTAGATTGATCATGGAGTAGGCTTCTATAGGTCAGCACAACATTGTGGGCTGAAGGGCCCATACTGTGCTGTACTGTTCTATGTTCTAAGATGCACAGTTGAAAATGTATTATCTTTCAGTCCAGATGATAAATCTCAGCCTGAAATGTCAACTGTCCATAAAGTGAAGAAGTTCCCCCTAATGTTCCCCCTAAACCTTTCCCCTTTCACCCTAAAGCCATGTCCTCTCGTACTTATCTCTCCTAATTTAGGTGGAAAGAGCCTATTCGCATTAACTCTGTCGATACCCCTCATAATTTTGTAAACCTCTATCAAATCTCCCCTCGTTCTTCTGTGCTGGGAAGAATCAAGTCCTAACCTGTTCAATCTTTCCCTGTAACTCAACTCCTGAAGACCCAGCAACATTCTAGTAAATCTCCTCTGCACTCTTTCAATCTTACTGATATCCTTCCTATAGTTTGGTGACCAGAACTGCACGCAATACTCCAAATTTGACCTCACCAATGTCTTACACAACCTCACCATAACATCTCAACTCCTGTACTCAATACTTTGGTTTATGAATGCCAGGATGCCAAAAGCCTTTTTTACAACCCTGTCTACCTGCGACGCCACTTTCAGGGAACTATGTATCTGAACTCCCAGATCTCTTTGTTCCTCCGCACTCCTCAGTGCCCTACCATTTACTGTGTATGTTCTCCCTTGATTTGACCTTCCAAAATGCAACACCTCACACTTGTCTGCATTATATTCCATCTGCCATTTTCTGGCCCATTCTTCCATTTAGTTCAGAACCCTCCGCAAGCTTTGAAAGCCTTCCTCGCTGTTCACAACGCCTCCAATCTTAGTGTCATCAGCAAACTTGCTGATCCAATTTACCACATTATCATCTAGATCATTGATATAGACAACAAACAACAATGGCCCCAGCACAGATCCCTGAGGCACAGCACTAGTCACAGGCCTCCAGTCTGAGAAACAATCATCCACGACCACTCTCTGTCTTCTCCCACACAGCCAATTTCGAATCCAGTTTACAACCTCTCCATGGATACCTAGTGTCTGAACCTTGTATATCTGATCCCTCAGAACACCTTCCAATAATTTATCCACTACTGATGTCAGGCTCACCAACCTGTAATTACCTGGCTTACTTTTAGATCCTTTTTTAAACAACAGAACAACATGAGCTACCCTCCAGTCCTCCAGCACCACACCCGTGGCTAAGGACATTTTAAATATATCTGCCAGGGCCCCTGCAATTTCTACACTAGTCTCTCTCAATGTCGGAGGAAATATCTTTTCTGGCCCAGGGTATTTATCTACTTTTATTCGCTGTAAGGCAGCAAGCACCTCCTCCTCTTTAATCTCTATATGTTTCATGTCTCTATTGCTTGTTTCCCTTCCTTCCATATCCACGATGCCCGTTTCCTGCGTAAATACTGATGTAAAAAAATTGTTTAAGATCTCCCCCATCTCTTGAGGCTCCACATATAGACAACCACTCTGATCTTGTAGGGGACCAATTTTGTCCCTTACTATCCTTTTACTCTTCATATACTTGTAGAAACCCTTCGGGTTTACCTTCACATTATCTGCCAAAGCAACTCATGTCTTCTTTTTGCCTTCCTGGTTTCCTTTTTTAGTATTTTCTTACTTTTTCTATACTCTTCAAGTACGTCATTTGTTCCTAGTTGCCTATACCTGCTATACACCTCTCTCTTTTTCTTAAGCAGATCGCCAATATCCCTTGAAAACCAAGGTTCCCTATACTTGTTAACTTTGCCTTTAATCCTGGCAGGAACATGCAAACTCTGCACTCTCAAAATTTCACCTTTGAAGGCCTTCCACTTACTGAACACATCCTTGCCAGAAAACAATTTATCTCAATCCACTCTTCCTAGATCCTTTCTCATTTCCACAAAATTTGCCTTTCTCCAATTTCGAACCTCAACTTGAGGACCAGACCTGTCCTTATCCATAAGTAACTTGAAACTAATGACATTATGGTCACTGGACCCAAACTGCTCCCCTACACATACTTCTGTCACCTGACCTGTCTGGTTCCCTAATAGGAGATCAAGTATTACATTCTCTGCACCCTCTCTAAAGCTTCCACATCCTTCCTATAATGAGGCGACCTGAACTGAACACAATACTCCAAGTGTGGTCTAACCAAAGTTCTATAGAGTTGCAACATGACCTCGTGGCTCTTGAACTCAATTTCCTGACTAATGAAGGCGAACACATCATATGCCTTCTTAACAACCCTATCGACCTGCACAGCAACCTTGAGGGAATCTATGGACGTGGACCCCAAGATCCCTCTGTTCCTCTACACTGCTAAGAGTCCTGCCATCAACCTTGTATTCTGCCTTCAAATTCAATCTCCTAAAGTGTATGACTTCACACTTTTCCTGGTTGAACTTCATCTGCCACTTCTCAGCCCAGTTCTGCATCCTATCAATGTCCTGTTTTAATCTATTGCAACCTTCTACACTATCCACAACACCACCAACCCTCATGTCATCTGCAAACTTACCCACCCCTCCACATACTCATCCAAGTCATTTATAAGAATCACAAAGTGCAGGGGTCCCAGAACAGATCCCTGTGGAACACCACCGGTCAACAACCTCCAGACAAAATATGCTCCATCTTCTGTGGGAAAGCCAATTCTAAATCCACAAAGCCTAGTTTCCCTGGATCCCATGCCTCCTGACTTTCTGAATGAGCACATGTCCACAGCACATGTTACTTCTTCAAAGAACTCTAGTAAATTGATCAAACTTGATTTCTTGTGAGGTTGCACTCTCTGTGCCTGGGCTGCTCCAAAGTTCTTCTGATGTCATTGCTGAAGATCAGCTCTGCCACCACTGCACCTGGCTGTAAGTCTACACCAACACTGCATGGCACACATGCATATTTGTTCCATTCTTCCCACAGCTTCTATCTGTGTGGGGTCCATGCACCATACAGCACAGTGTGAATCATCGAGACTGACTTAGTAACATCTTTGCAGAAAGGGAGGGAACACTAATGTTTCTTTGGCTTTAACCCTAAACTTGTTTTCTTTATAAATAACAATTTGCATTACTGTTGTGCTTTTCAGGAACTGAGGGTTTCCTGAAGCACTAAAGAGCTCAACATGCCTGAGTAACTGTTTTCAGGTCAGAATGTTGCGTCGGCTGTCTCATTTTTGTCTGCAACAAAGAACTGAAGATAAAATCAGAATATTTTTGACAGTGGCTTCTGATCTCTTTAGCACTGCTTGAAAAGATGGTGGAAAATGGTTCAATAGTAACTTTCCACCATCCTTGTCATGTGCACAAGTACATGTATGCACAGGTGCAATGAAAAACTTACACAACATTCACAAGAAAAACATAAATTATACAAAATTATAGAAGAAAGAACACAATTGGCACAAAAATAAACAAGTCCATTGTAGTGCAAAGTGGTCCCAGTGTTGCTGTACTGAAGTAATGATTAGGGTTAGAGTCATGGAGCAATCCAGCATGGCTACAGGTCCTTCAGCCCAACCAGTCCATGCTGACCATGGGGCCCACCCAGCTAGTCCCAATTTCCTGCGTTCGGCCCATATCCCTCTGAACCCTGCCCCCTCCCTGTACCTATCCCAGTGCTTCTTAAATGATACTGTTGTACCTGCCTCACCCACTTCTTCTGGCAGATAATGCCATACAGTCACCACCCACTTCAAGAAAAAGTTGCCGCTCAGGTCCCTTTTAAACCTTTCCCCTCTCAGCCTAAATCTATGCCCCCAAGTTGTGGTCACCGACGACTTGTACAACTGCAACATAATGTCCCAACTCCTGTACTCTGCCCCGACTGATGAAGGCCAGTGTGTTAAATGCCTTTTTCAGCACCCTGTCTACCTGTGACACCACATTCAATGAACTTTGCACATACTCCTCGGTCCCTCTTTTCCATTACACTCCCTAGTGCCCTACCATTCATAGTACAAGTCCTACGCTGGTTTGATTTTCCAAAATATGTCATTTCACACACATCTGTATTAAAATCCATTTGCCACTCCTCAGCCCAATCCCTAACTTATCAAGATCCCCCTGTAATCTGTGATAACCTTTTTCACTGTCAACAACACCTAATTTCGTGTCATCTGCAAACTTACTGATCAAGCCTTGTGCATTCGCATCCAAATCATTTATATAAATAACAAATAACAAGGGTCTTAACAATGACCCCTGCTGCACACCACTTGTCACCGGCCTCCATTCAAGAAACCACCTTCAATCACCACCCTCTGCTTCCTCCCTCCAAGACAATTTTGAATCCATCTAACTAGCTCTCCCTGGATTCCACGGGACCTAACCTTCCAGACCAGCCTGCCATGTGGGATCTTGTGGAAGACCTTGCTGAAGTGCAAATAGACAACATCCACTGCCCTACCCTCATCTATCTTTTTGATTACCTCTTCAGAAAACTCTGAAAAGTTCGTCAAGCACGACTTTTCACGCACAAAACCATGCTGCCTCCTTCTAATCAGACTCTGTTTATCCAAATGCTGGTAGATCTTGTCCCTCAGAATTCCCTCCAGTAATTTCCCCACTACTGATGTCAGGCTGACCTGCCTGTAGTTCCCTGGCTCGTCCTTGCTACCCTTCTTAAACAACAGAAAAACATTAACCACCTTCCAGTCTTTGGAACCTTCACCAGTGGCAAACGATGAAGCAAATATCTCTGCAAGGGCGTCCGCAATTCCTCCTCTAGCATCCCACAAAGTCCGAGGATGTACTTGGTTAGGCCCTGGGGGTTTATCCACCTTAATGCACTGTAAGGCTGCAAATACCTCCTCCCTGGTAATACGAATGTTCTCCAAAACATCTCCACTAGTTTCCCTCATCTCCTGAGCAACCATAATTTTCTCCTCAGAAAAACACTGAGGAGAAATATTTGTTAAAGATCCCACCCATCTCCTATGGCTCAAGACAGAGGTGGCCCTGGTGATCTCTAAGGGGACCTACTCTCTCCCTGGCCACCCGATTACTCTTTATATAGCTATAGAACCTCTTGGAATTTTCCTTAAACTTGTCTGCCAGATCCACCTCATACCCTCTCTTTGCCTCCTGACTTCCCTCTCAAGATTATTCTTAATCCTTTTATAGTTTTCAGGGGATTCACTCGTCCCCGACCTCCTATACCGAATGTGTGCTTCCTTATTTTTCTTGACCAGAGCCTCATTATCTCTCGTCAGCCAGGGTTCCCTAAACTTGCCACATTTACCTTTCACCCTAACATGAACGTGCTGCCCTGGACTCTTGATATCACACTTTTAAAAGCCTCCCACTCAGAAAGCTTCCTATCTGGACGTATCATGGCTTGGTACGGCAACTGCTCACCCCAGGACTGCAAGAAACTGCAGAGAGTTGTGGACGCAGCCCAATGCATTGCAGACACCAGCCTCCCCTCCTTGGACTCTGTCTTTACCTCTCGTTGTCTTGGTGAAGCAGGTAGCATAATCAAAGACCCCACCCACCCGGGACATTCTCTTTTCTCTCCTCTTCCATGAGGTAGAAGATACAGGAGCCTGAGGGCACGTACCACCAGACTTAAGGACAGCTTCTACTCCACGGTGATGAGACTATTGAACTGTTCCCTTATACGATGAGATGGACTATGACCTCACGATCTATCTTGTTGTGACCTTGCACCTTATTGCACTGCACTTTCTCTGTAGCTGTGACACTTTACTCGGTACTGTTATTGTTTTTACCTGTACTACCTCAATGCACTCTGTACTAACCCAATGTAACTGCACTGTGTAATGAATTGACCTGTACGATCAGTTTGTAAGACAAGCTTTTCACTGTACCTCGGTACAAGTGACAATAATAAACCAATACTAATACCCTTCAAGCAGGCTCATCCAATCAACCTCTGCAAAATCCTAGCTAATTCGCCCAAAATTAGCCCAGCTCCAGTGTAGGACCTGAACCTGTGGACCTGTCTGATCCTTTTCCATCAATGTCTTGAAACTAATTAAGTTATGGTCACTGGAGTCAAAGTGCTCCCTGACTGTCACTTCAGTTACTTGCCCTGCTTCGATCCCCAAGATGAGGTCCAGTATTGCACCCTCCTGAGTAGGATCCTCTATATATTGACTCAGGAAACTTTCCTGGACACACTTAACTAATTCCACCCCATCCAGCCCCTTGACACTCTTGGTAGTCTGTTCAATACCGGGGAAATTAAAATCCCCCACTCATACAACCCTATTAGTTTGCGAGGGGGATGGGAACCGGAGGAGTAGGTCAGAGGAAGAAGGGAATGGGGAAAAGTCAGATCTGACAGGTAGAGAGGCTTTGGGGAAGGAGAAGCAGAGTACAAGCGACAAAAGTAGTAAGGTGGACGGACTAAAGTGCATTTACTTAAATGCAAGGAGCATCAGGAATGAGGGAGATGAACTGAGAGCTTGGATAAGTACATGGGACTATGACACCAGGGCAGAGATATTGAATATTCCTGGTTTTCAGTGTTTTAAAAGGGATGGGGGGGGAGGGGGGAAGGAGGGGTGGCGATACTGGTCAGGGACACTGTTACAGCTGCAGAAAGGGTAGATAATGTAGAAGGATCCTCTCCAGAGTCAATATGGGTGGAAGTTAGGAACAAGAAAGGAGCAGTTACTCTACTGGGAGTATTCTATTGGCCCCGCGGTAGCAGTAGGGATACTGAGGAGTGGATTGGGAGGCAGATTTTGGAAAGATGCAAAAATAACAGGGTTATTATCGTGGGAGACTTCAACTTCCCAAATATTGATTGGCACCTGCTTGGTGTCAAAGGTTTAGATGGGGCAGAGTTTGTTAAGTGTGTCCAGGATGGATTCCTGTCACAGTACGTTGACAGGCCGACTAGAGGGAATGCCATATTAGATCTAATTTTAGATAATGAACTGGGTCAGGTGACAGATCTATCGGTGGGTGAGCATTTGGGGAACAGTGACCACTGCTCAATAACCTTTAGAGTTGTCATGGACAGGGATAGGAGCAAAGAGGGCGGGAAGATATTGAATTGGGGTTGTGGTGGAGGGAGTGCATTCGGATTGGAGGGCTGTGACTAGTTGTGTCCCACAGGGATCGGTTCTGAGACCTCTGCTTTTTGAGAGATTTCTTAACGACTTAGATGAGGGGGTGGAAGGGTGGGTTAGCAAGTTTGCAGATGACACAAAGATTGGTGGTGTTGTGGATAGTGTGGAGGGCTGTCGAAGCTTGCAGAGGGATATTGATAGGATGTAGAGCTGGGCTGACAAGTGGCAGATGGAGTTCAATCCGGTGAAGTGTGAGGTGGTACACTTTGGAAGGACAAACTCCAAAGTGGAATACAAGGTAAATGGCAGGATTCTGGAAGTGTAGAGAAGCAGAGGGACCTGGGGGTTCATATCCACAGGTCACTGAAAGTTGCCACACAGGTGGTTAGGCTAGTTAAGAAAGCTTATGGGATGTTAGCTTTCATAAGTCGTGGGATCGAGTTTAAGAGCCGCGAGGTTTACACTAGAACATAGAACAATTACAGCACAATTCAGGCCTTTCGGCCCACAAAGCTGTGCCGAGCATGTCCCTACCCTAAAAATTACTAGGCTTACCCATAGCCCTCTATTTTACTCAGCTCCATGTACCTATCTAACAGTCTCTTGAAAGACCCTATCATATCAGACTCCACCACCATTTCCGGCAGCCCATTCCACGCACTCACCACTCTCTGAGTAAAAAAACTTACCCCTGACATCTCCTCTATATCTACTCCCCAGCACCTTAAACCTATGTCCTCTTGTGGCCACCAATACAGCCCTGGGGAAAAGCCTCTGACTATCTACCCTATCAATACTTCTCATCATCTTATGCACATCTATCAGGTCTCCCCTCATCCTCCGGTCTCTCCAAGGAGAAAAGGCCGAGTTTCTTCAACCTGCTTTCATAAGGCATGCTCTTCATCCCAGGCAGCATCCTTGCAAATCTCCTCTGCACCCCTCTATAGCTTCCACATCTTTCCTGTAGTGAGGCGACCAGAACTGAGCACAGTACTCCAAGTGGGGTCTGACCAGGGACCTATATAGCTGCAACAATATCTCCCGGCTCCTAAATTCAATTCCCTGATTGATGAAGGACAATACACCATATGCCTTCTAAACCACAGAGTCAACCTGCACCGCCACTTTGAGCATTCTATGGACTCAGACCCCAAGATCCCTCTGATCCTCCACACTGCCAAGAGTCCTACCATTAAGACTATATTCTGCCATCATATTTGACCTACCAAAATGAACCACTTCACACATATCTGGGTTGAATTGCATCTGCCACTTCTCAGCCCAACTATAGGTTGGCACAACATCATGGGTCAAAGCGCCCTTACTGTGTTGTACTATTCTATGATCTAAAGTTTATCACACTATTGTTATCTGTTACGTTCACTGTAAAGAAACAAAAAAAATAAACTTATAAATGACTTAGAACATTTAACGTTATTTACTTCCTGCCAGAGTCTTTCATGCTAACCATGTTGTGGTCTGCTCTCTCTTTGTTCTCTTGGACCTCCCTGGAGTGCTTGACAAGATCAATATTTCTATCTTGTACTTCCCTGCTGTGTGAAACCTGTGCCATTTCAGTCATCTCTCCTCTCGAATTGGCCTTTTCTTTGGTCCCTGGACAAGTACCTTTAGAGGAAACCCATCAACTTAATCATCATTCCTTCCATTTCCTCATGTGTACATTGACATTATCTAGCAACAGCATTGAGCATGGGCTTATTTTGAATGTAAAACGGCTGTGAGAACATAGAACATTACAACGCAGTACAGGCCCTTCAGCCCACGATGTGGTGCCGACATTTTCTCCTGCTCTAATATCTATCTAACCCTTCCCTCCCACATAGCCCCCTATTTTTCGATCATTCATGTGCCTATCTAAGAGTCTCTTAAATGTCCCTAATGCATCTGCCCCCACAACCTCTGCCGGCAGTGCGTTCCACACACCCACCACTCTCTGTGTAAAAAAAAAACTTACCTCTGACCTTATACCTTCCTCCAATCACCTTAAAATTGTGCCCCCTCGTGTGAGCCACTTGTGTCCTGGGAAAAAGTCTCTGGCTGTCCACTGGATCTATGCCTCTTATCATCTTGTACACCTCTATCAAGTCACCTCTCTTATCCTCCGGTCCAAAGAGAAAAGCCCTAGCTTGCTCAACCTGTCCTCATAGGACATGCTCTCCAATCCAGGCAGCATCCTGCTAAATCTCATCTGCACCCTCTCTAAATCCTCTCTGATCACCATTGATTTTGCAGTTACTTTCCTGTTGGATTATTTGTCCAACATCAACTCGTGCATCAGCCAGAATTTCTCAAAGTGAATATTAACATAAGCAAGTTGTATTTTTTTTATCACCTTTAACCTTGTAGGTGCTTACAGTCATGTTATCAGAGAAAATCTGATGCTGAGCCAGATACCAATATCTTCTGCCAAAGAGATGGAACTTTGGAACCATCTGACAGAGGACTGAAGAAGCTAAAGAAAGGAATTTCAAATGTGATGAGGGAGAAATTACAAATTATCGATGCACAAGGTCAGAATCGGACATTAGTAGTGTAGAGTTGGAGCAGAACAAGGCCAGGGAATCTTTTGGAACCAAGGATGAGAGTTTTTCACTTTTAAATTTGTGTTTAAATGGATGAAAATTGTTTATTTTTTGTTGTCAGATGTACAGAGATGCAGTGAAAAGCTTTTGTTTTCATACCATCCAGACAGATCATTCATATGTAAGTACATTGAGTTGGCACAAGTGAGAATGCAGAATATAGAGTTACAGTTACAGAGACAGTGCAGTGCAGGTGGACAAATAAAGTGCAAGGGCCACGATGAGGTAGACTGGGAGATCAAGAGATCATGTTCGTTGTACAAAAGGACCGTTAAAGAATCAAACAGCTGGATCGAAGCTGTCCTTGAGCCTGGTGGTGCATGTTCTCAAACTCTTGTATCTTCTGCCCGATGGGGAGGGGGGGGGTGGGGGGAGAAGAGAGAATGACCGGGGTGGGAGGGGTCTTTGATTATGTTGGCTGCTTTCCCGAGGCAGGAGGAAATGTAGACAGCGTCCATGGAGAGGAGGCTGGTTTGCATGATGGACTGGGCTGCATTTACAACTCTTAATTTTCTTGCAGTTTTGGGCAGAGCAGTTGCCATGTCAGGCTGTGATGCATCCGGGTAGGATACTTTCTCTGGTGCATCTGTAAACATTTGTGAGGGTCAATGGGGACATTCCGATTTCCTTAGCCTTCTGAGAAAGGAGAGGTGCTGGTGGTCTTTCTTGGCCACTTTCAACATGAAAGGAAAAAAGGATGGATTTCTGCATGCTTATGACTTGAAGTCATACATTTTGCTTCCAGCAAAAGCAGCCACTTTGACTCGATCTTTCTCGTCAGCTGTTTCCTCACATTGAACCTGAGACAAGTGTTAAGTTTGATCTTGATTTATGATACAAAATGCACAAATCATATCCACGTCCAGTGACTCTTAGTGTTAGGGTTCTTGTTTCTAAATCAGAAATTGACTTCAGATCTCACTCGGACAGAACAAGTCATGAATATGTGGGCTTCTATCCCCATTGTATGTCTTTACTTTTGAATCTGCAGAATCGTCCTGGATTGTAGGACCACCTTGTTTTCTAAGGAAAGAGTATGAATGTATGAAAATATCAAACACAGCTGCCATACCTCTCCTTCATTTTGGACTTCATCTAACCTCACCACAGCCAAAGTCACCAACCTTGCCTTCTGTAACCTTCATGGAAACCTCCCAAACTCCAGCTTATGTAGACTCCAATCTTTGTACAGTTCTGGTCACCACATTATAGGAAGGATGTGGAAGCTTTGGGAATGCTGCTTGGATTAGAGGGTATGTTCTATAAGGAGAGGTTGGTCAAACTTGGGTTGTTTTCTCTGGAGCAGCAGAGGCTGAGTAGGGACCTGATAGAAGTTTATAACATCATGAGAGTCATAGACAGGGTATACAGTCAAAGACTTTTTCCCAGGGTAGAAATGTCAAATACAAGAGGACATGCATTTAAGGTGAGAGGGGAAAGTTTGAAGGAGATGTGTGGGGCAAGTTTTTTACACAGAGGGTGGTGGGTGCCTGGAGCAGGCTGCCAGGGGTGGGGGTGGAAACAAACATAATAGTGGCATTTAAGAGGCTATTAGCTGGACACACAAACATGGAGGGATATGGATCACGTGCAGGCAGAAGAGATTTAGTTTAACTTGGCATTGTGTTTGGTGCAGACATTGTGGGCTGAAGGGCCTGTTCCTGAGCTGTACTGTTCTATGTTGTCTGACCTGTACAACTACCCAGGTTGAGTCCCATTGATCATTTCTTCACCATTCCCATTTTCTACCATGATCTACATGAATAAATCCTTGTTCCACCTTGACCATGTGATCTCTCTGCCGTCATATTCAGCCCACACACACAGTGCTTTCTGTTCTACATCCAGAGATTTTCACACTTTGAGCAGTGTCCTCCAAAATCCCACCACAAAACTCTGTTTCAAAAGCCTCCCCAAAATCTTTTGATTTGAATAAGCTTCTTCATGTGGGCATCTCTCCAAACAGCCAACCTTCATCAGTATTTATATCTGTTCTATTAAACCTGGAGACACTGACTGCATTAAAGTTTATCTTTGCAGGATTTGTTCCAATTCCTTGGTGATTACCCCAGAAATTTCAACATGCACATTCCAAATAAGAGCACTGCATCTGTATAAATAATAACTTGTGTGGAATTTTGTATGTGTTGTAAGAAGCAATGAACTGCAGCATACACTTTGTACCTGTATGAAGTTGTGACATGGACTGTATTATGAATGTGAACATCTTATCTTTATGGAGGTATAAAGGTGTTGGGGTACATCTTCTAAACCTGGACCTTAAGTTCCACCTCTAATCATAAATTCAGGATAACTTTTCAATATGGATATGACAGAAATGTTCTAAAATTGTTCTGTCATTGCCAAGACGCTGTTTAGAAAGATAAGCAAATTGCAGCAATCAGTTACCAAGATTCTGTGAGTCATTACAGTAAAAAGATTAGGTCAGGTGAAATACAGTTAGCTTTGGGGTAGGGTGCCCATTCTGAATAAAATCCCAGTTTATGTGCAGCTTTGACACAAATTGTTTCATGCCTGCCTTGAGAATATTTTGTGCTGTTTTGGGGTACCTGGAATCCTGTGTAATAACATCTCTCTGCTCAGTGAATGCGGAGGACAGTGCAGTGCAACAATGGAGCCTTTGGCCCACGATGTTGTGCTGAACTAAAGCTAATGACACCCAATCCCTTCTGCCTGCACGTGGTCCATATCCCTCCATTCTATACACATCTATGTGCCCATCTGAGACTCCTTTAAATGTCGCTATTGTATCTGCCTCCAACAACACCCTCAGCTGAGCATTCCAGGCACCCACCACTCTCTGTGTAATAAAAAAAACAACTTGCCCTGCACATCTCCTTTGAACTTTTCCCCTCTTACCTTAAATGCATGCCCTCTGGTATTAGATATTTCTACCCTGGGAGAGAAGGATACCAGCTGTCCACTCTATTTGTGCCTCTCATAATTTTATAAACTTCCATCAGGTCTCCCCTCAGCCTCCGCCAGTCCAGGGAAAACAACCCAAGTTTGTCCAACCTCTCCTTATAGCACATGCCCTTTAATCTAGGCAGCATCCCAGTAAACCTCTTCTGCACCCTCTCCAAAGCCTCCACATCCTTCCAGTAATGGGATGACCAGAATTGAATGCAATACTCCAGATGCAGCCTAAGTAGAGTTTTATAAAGAATTGTTTGAGAAAAAGAATGCAGAATTCACCTGTGAAGTTGTTACACTGACCTCTTGTTTTTTTTTTGCATTGGTGTTTGTCTTGGTGCTTGCTGTATATTGAAATGGCTTTGTTTTATTTTCTGCTCCTCCCCTCCCATTTCCCTCTCACCGCAGGTCACTCTCCACCCCACGTCCTCTTTCAGCTTGGAGGGCGTGATGACCTAGGTCGGGGACTTCTACATGACTGCTGTCACTGCCACTCTGTGATTGACTGGCGAAGAAGGTGCAATTCAGGTGGGGTGCTCACCTTTTCTTCCTCTGTACCACCCAGCAACCCCACCCCACCTCCTTGATATCCTTCCCATTTTATTTCCTGTGGTAAATAGCAAGGAATGTGCAGAAGCAAGCCATTTGTTCAACTGTTCTGGTGTTTAGACTCCACAAAAATCCCCTCACAACCCTTTCCATCTGACTTGTGTTTCCCTAGTCCTTTCTTCCTCACGTGCTTATCGAACTTTCTCTTCAATGTATCAGCGATTGTGACTTGTAGCAACTTTCACATTTGAACCACTCTCAAAGTACACGAGGTTTCTTCTGAACTCCAAAAAGGAGCAATTATCTATATACACCCAGGAGATGTGGACTCCTCCAACAAGAGAAAACATCAACTTTACCCTTTCTGAACCTTGACTTTGCAGTTTGAGTGGGATACCGGTTTTCTCTCCTTCCTTGCAGGAAGTGAGTTACTTTTATTTATTTTTGAGTGATTTTCAATCCAGAAAGTAAGTTATTCACTGGGTAACTAGCATTTCTTCAGACAATTGAAGGAAGACCCTTTGAAAAGTAATCTTGCACAGAAAAAAATAGGCTTCTGGAGAGAGATTATGATGTACATCGATTCAAAAGAATCCAAGGCACATCATGTATCATTCTGTTCTGAATTCCTAGAGTCATACAGCACGGAAAAGGGAGGTCCATGCCAGCCAAGACTTCCATCTAAGCAAGTACCATTTGCCCGTGTTTGGCCCATATTCCTCTAAACTCTTCCTATCCATGTACCTGTCCGAATGTATTTTAAATGTTATTGCACCTGCCTCAACCACTTCCTCTGGCAGCTCATTCCATATACTGACCACCCTCTGGGTGAAAAACTTGCCCCACAGGTCCCTATTAAATATCTCCCCTCTCACCTTAAACCTGTCCCTTCTAGTTCTTGATTCCCCAACCCTGGGAAAAAGACTTTGTGCATTCATCCACCCAATCTATGGCCCTCATAATTTTATACACCTCCATAAAATCTCCCCCCAGTCTCCTACGCTCCAGTGGAAAAAGTCCCAAACTGCTCAACCTCTCTCCATATTTCAGTCCCTTGAGTCCTATTGACTTAAATCGTATAAAAATGTATGGATGGTGAATGGTTTAAATTTACTTTTAGGATATTATTGTTTTGCATTAAGGTCACAAAGAAAATCCACTAAAAATATATACAGTTTCACTCAGGGTAACGTTCATTGAACAATTAGGCAGTAATTGGGTAAACTGGGTTGCTCTCTTGTTATAGAATTGCCTGATTTTAACTTTGTTTCATTTGATTATGTTAAAATCCAAAGGGTTACAAACCACAGGGACAATCTGCCCCACTGCCTTACTGTCTAAATGGTCATAGTCATAGAGTCATACAACATGGAAACAGCCGGCATTTGGCCCATAACCTTCTAAACCTTTCCTATCCATGTACTGTACCTGTCCAAGTGTCTTTTAAATGTTGTTATTTACCTGCCTCACCCACTTCCTCTGGCAGCTCGTTCCATATATGCATCACACTTTGTGGGGAAAAATGTTGCCCCAACCCAAAGAAAAAGACTGAGTGCATTCACCCTATCGATGCCCCTCATGATTTTATACACCTCTACGAAGTCACCCCTCAGTCTCCTATGTTCCAAGGAATGAAGTCCCAGTCTGTCTAATCTCTCCCTGTAACTCATTTCCTCGAGTCCTGGCAACATCCTTATGAATCTTTTCTGCACTCTTTCCAATCTAATACCATCTTTCCTGTAGCAGGGCAACCAAAACTGAACACAACACTCCAAGTGCGGCCTCACCAGCGTCCTGTACAACCACACCATGACCTCCCAACTTCTATACTCAATGCCCTGACAGAAGGTCGTCATGCCAAAAGCCACCTTCACCACCCTGTCTATCTGTGACTCCACTTTCAGGGAACCATGTACTTATACTTCTCAGTCCCTCTGTTCTACAACACTCCCCAGGGCCCTACCGCTCACTGGTCAAGGGGAAAGCTTTTCCAATGTGTGTCACTGGACACAATTCTTTCTGCCCTTCCTCATTCCCTCCAGAGCTAACTCAGGAATCTTCTGTAGAAATACCTTTCCAAACCTATAGAGAAAATTAAGTCAAAATTCTGGCATAGAACAGTATAGTACAGGAACAGGCCCTTCAGCCCACAATGTTGTGCTGAACTCGTCAAGTGAATGACACCTGATCCCTTCTGTCTGCACGTGACCTTATCCCTCCATACTCTGCACATTCATGTGCTCGTCTATCGTATCTGCCTCCACCACCACCCCGGCAGCACATTCCAGGCACCCACTGCTCTCTGTGTAAAAAAAAAAACAACTTGCCCAGCACATTTCCTTTGAACTTTCCCCCTCACCTTAAATGCATGCCGTCTAGTACGAGACATTTTGACCCTGGGAAAAAGATACTGGCTATCTACCCTGTCTATGCCTCTCATAATTTTATAAACTCCTATTAGGTCTCCCCTCAGCCTCCGACTCACGAGAAAAAACAAGCCAAGTTTGTCCAACCTCTCCTTATAGCTCATGCCCTCTAATCCTGGCAGCATCCTGGTGAAGCTCTTCTCCAAAGCCTCCAAATCCTCTGTATAATGGGGCGACCAGAATTGAATGCTATACTCCAGATGAAATGCAATAACTTCCTGACTCTTGAACTCAATGCTATGACTAATCAAGGCAGCCATGCCGTACGCCTCCTTTACCACCCTATCTACTTGTGTGGCCACTTTCAGGGAGCTGTGGGTCCAAGATCCCTCTGTACATCAACACTGTTAGAGGTCCTGCCATTAACTGTGTACTTGCCCTTTACATTTGATCTCCGAGGCACCTTCAAGCCTCTTCACCTCCAAAAGTTGTGTGCACAGACTCATCGTTCTGAGAGGGATATTTCAGGCAGGAATCAAAACACAGCAGCACGATATGAACTCTTGCCAGACTAGTGATGACAGGGCTTCTGACAAGTTTTTTTTCAAAGAACAGTTTTATTCTATTGATATAAGGAAGGGATTTAAAGTCATCAGAATTTAACAGAATTAATTTTGTATTTGTGGAAGTAAAAATGAACATATTCGAAAGCTTTCTGAAGCTTCATTCATGTCAAGTGTGGAACTCTGAGCTGTTTTGTGCAAAACAGTTGACATGGTTTTACTGTGTTCTGTTGCTACTTGGACCTGTAAGTGGGTGATACCTGTCGTTTGTTTTAGTAAATGATACCTGTGCTCCCATTGTACCCATTTACACAGGTTCATCATCATTTGTTGGGAATGAATTTAGTCAGTAGTTATGTGGTAAGTGATGCGAAGCCATGGAACTCATTGCCACTTGGAACAGCATAGAAGGATTTAATACTAAGTTTTATTGAACAAAGTAGAGAGGAAGAAACAGAAAAGTATTTTTGTTGGGTCTGATGAAGATCAATTGGAGGAGACTCATGCAACAAAAATATTGGAAGGACCCTTTGGGGTGAGAGACCTTTGGTACTGTAAATGTCATCTATTACTGTTTAATAGATTGATGAAGGTAGAGCTATGGATGTCATCTATATGGACTTCAGTAAGGCACTTAACAAGGTCCCACATCACTGGTTAATCAAGAAATTTGGGATGCATGGGGTCAGTGGAGAATTGGCTATGTGGATCCAGAACTGGCTTACCTGTAGAAGACAGAGGCTGGTGGCTGAAGGGACTTATTTGGACTGGAGGCCTGTGAGTAGTGGTGTTCTGCAGAGATCTGTGTTGGGACCTCTGCTGTTTGTGATGTACATAAATGACCTGGATGAGTATGTTGATGGATGGGTTAGTACGTTTGCAGACGATACCAAGATTGGTGGAGCTGTGAATAGTGTAGAAGACTGGTGACGGATCTTCATCAGCTCCGGATGTGGGCAGAGAAATGGCAGATGGAGTTTAACCCGGATAAATGTGAGGTGTTTCACCTTGGTGGGCCTAATGTCAAGAGGCAGTACACTTAAGGGCAAGACACTTAACAGTGTTGAAGAGCAGAGAGACCTTGGGGTGCAAGTCCATGGCTCATTGAAATTGGCTACGCAGGTAGACAGGGTGGTTAAGAAGGCTTATAGAATGCTTGCATTTGTTAATTGGGGTATTGAGTACAGGAGTCAAAAAGTTGTGATGAATCTCTATAGAACTCTGGTTAGGCTGCATTTAGAGTATTGCGTGCAATTCTGGTCACCTCACTATAGGAAGGATGTCGAGGCTCTAGGGAGGGTGCAGATGAGGTTTACTGGGATGTTGCCTGGATTAGAGAACATGTGCTATCAGGAGAGGCTGGACAAACTTGGGCTCTTTTCTCTGGAGCGGTGGAGGCTGAGGGGTGATCTGTTGGAAGTGTATAAAATTATAAGAGGCATCGATAGGGTGGACAAGCAATATCTTTTTCCCATTATTGAGTGATCCAATACCAGAGACATGCACTTAAGGTGAGAGGAGGTAGGTTCAGAACAGACGTGAGGGGTACGTTTTTTTACTGAGAGAGTGGTGGATGCTTGGAATGCATTACCTGATAGGGTGGAGAAGCCAAATTCATTGGGTGCTTTTAAGAGAGGCTTGAATGGGTACATGAATAAAAGGAAAATAGAGGGATATGGGCATTCTGTAGGCAGAAGGTCACCATAAGACCATAGAACAATACAGCACAATACAGGCCCTTCGGCCCACCATGTTGTGCCGACCTTCAACCCACACCTAAGACTATCTAACCCCTTCCTCCCACATATCCCTCTATCTTAAATTCCTCCATAGGCTTATTTTACAATCTTTTGAACTTGTCCAATGTATCAGCCTCCACCACCACCCCAGGCAGCACATTCCATGCACCAACCACTCTCTGGGTGAAAATCGTCCCTCTGACATCTCCCTTGAACTTCCCACCCATTACCTTAAAGCCATGTCCTATTGTTTTGAGCATTGGTGCCCTGGGAAAGAGGCGCTGGCTGTCCACTCTATCTATTCCTCTCAATACCTTGTATACCTCTATCATGTCTCCCCTCATCCTCCTCCTCTCCAATGAGTAAAGCCCTAGCTCCTTTAGTCTCTCCTCATAATCCATACTCTCTAATCCAGGCAGCATCCTGGTAAATCTCATCTGCACCCTTTCCAACGCCTCCACATCCTTCCTATAATGAGGCGACCAGAACTGGACACAGTAATCTTAGGTGTGGCCGAACCAGAGTTTTGTAAAGCTGCATCATCACTTTGCGGTTCATAAACTCGATCCCCCAACTTAAGAAAGCTAACATCCCATAAGCTTTCTTAACTACCCTATCTATGGGCAGGCACGGTAACATAGTGGTTAGCATAATGCTTTACAGCGCCAGAGACCTGGGTTAAAATCCGGCCACTGTCTGTAAGGAGTTTGTATGTTCTCCCTGTGTCTGTGTGCGTTTCCTCCGGGTGCTCCGGTTTCCTCCCACATTCCAAAGACATACAGGTTAGGAAGTTGTGGACAGGCTATGTTGGCGCTGGAAGCGTGGCGACACTTGCAGGCTGCCCCCCAATATCACTACGCAAAAGATGTATTTCACTGTGTGTTACGATGTACATGTGACTAATAAAGTCCTATCTTATCTTATCTAACCTGTGAGGCGACTTACAGTGATCTGTGGATATGAACCCCCAGATCCCTCTGCTCCTCCACACTCCCTAGAATCCTGCCATTTACCTTGTACTCCGCCTTGGAGTTTGTCCTTCCAAAGTGTACCACCTCACACTTCTCCGGATTGAACTCCATCTGCCACTTGTCAGCCCAGCTCTGCATCCTATCAATATCCTTCTGTAAGCTTCTACAGCCCTCCACACTATCCACAACACCACCAATCTTTGTGTCATCTGCAAACTTGCTAACCCACCCTTCCACCCCCTCATCTAAGTCGTTAATAAATATCACAAAAAACAGAGGTCCCAGAACCGATCCCTGTGGGACACCACTAGTCACAGCCCTCCAATCTGAATGCACTCCCTCCACCAAAACCCTCTGCTTTCTACGGGCAAGCCAATTCTGAATCCACATGGTCAAACCTCCCTGGATCCCTTGCCCTCTGACCTTCTGAAGAAGTCTACCATGTGGAACCTTATCAAACGCCTTACTAAAATCCATGTAGACCACATCCAGGGCACTACCCTCATCAATCTTCATGGTCACCTCCTCAAAGAACCCTATCAAGCTAGTGAGGCAAGATCTAACCTTCACAAAGCCATGCTGGCTTTCCCTAATTAGTCCATGATTCTCTAAATGCTCATAGATCCTATCTCTTAGAATCCTTTCTAACAGCTTACCCACCACAGACGTAAGCCTCACCAGCCAGTAATCCCCTGGACTGTCCCTACTAACTTTTTTGAATAAGGGGACAACTTTCGCCACACTCCAATCCTTCGGTACCATCCCTGTGGACAACGAGGACTCAAAGATCCAAACCAACGGTTCAGCAATCTCCTCCCTCACCTCATGAAGCAGCCTGCGGAATATTCCATCAGGCCCCGGTGACTTATCTGTCCTAATATTTTCTAACAGCTCCAACACATTCTCTCTATTAATATCTACATACTCTTGAACATTACCCTCATCATCAAGACCCGTCTCCTTGGTGAATACTGAAGAGAAGTATTCATTGAGAACCTCACCCACTTCCGCAGCTTCCAGACACATCCTCCCACCTTTGTCTTTAATCGGACCTACCTTTACCCGAGCCATCCTTCTGCTCTTTACTTACGAGAAAAAAGCCTTGGGATTCTCCTTAACCCTGCTCACCAAAACCTTTTCGTGTCCCCTTCTCGCTCTCCTCAGCCCCTTCTTAAGTTCCTTCTTTGCTACTCTATATTCCTCACGAGCCCTGTCTGATCCTTGCTGCTTACACCTTATGTATGCTGCCTTCCTCTTCCTAACTAGTTGTTCCACCTCTCTCATCACCCATGGTTCCTTCACCCTGCCATTCCTTCTCTGCCTCACTGGGACAAATTTATCCCTAACACCCTGCAAGAGATCCCTGAACATCAACCACATCTCCATAGTACATTTCCCTTCAAAAATGTCATCCCAATTTACACTCACAAGTTCTCGCCTTATAGCCTCATAATTCGCCTTTCCGCAATTAAATATCTTCCCGTCCTCTTTGCTCCTATCCCTGTCCATGACAATGCTAAAGGTTATGGAGCAGTGGTCACTGTCCCCCAAATGCTCACCTACCGATAGATCTGTCACCTGTCCCGGTTCATTACCTAAAACTAGATCTAATATGGCATTCCCTCTCGTCGGCCTGTCAACATACTGTATCAGGAATCCGTCCTGGACACACTTAACAAACTCTGCCCCGTCTAAACCTTTGGCACTAAGTAGGTGCCAGTCAATATTTGGAAAGTTGAAGTCTCCTGTTATAATAACCCTGTTATTTTCGCATCTTTCCAAAAACTGTCTCCCAATCTGCTCCTCAGTATCTCTACTGCTACCGAGGGGCCTATCGAATACTCCCAGGAGGGTAACAGCCCCTTTCTTGTTCCTAACTTCCATCCATATTGCCTCCAGGGAGGATCTTCCTACATTATCTACCCTTTCTGCAGTGTCCCTGACCAGTATCGCCACCCCTCCTCCTCTTCTCCCCCCCCCATCCCTTTTAAAACACTGAAAACCAGGAATATTCAATATCCATTCCTGCCCTGATGTCAGCCATGTCTCTGTAATAGCCACAATATCATTGTCCCATGTACTTATTCAAGCTCTCAGTTCATCTCCCTTATTCCTGATGCTTCTCACATTTAAGTAAATGCACTTTACCCCATCCACCTTACTACTTTTATAGCCTGTACTCTGCTTCTCCTTCCTCAAAGCCTCTCTATCTGTCAGATCTGACTTTTCCCCATCCCTTCTTCCTCTGACCTACTCCTCCTGTTCCCTTCCTCCTCGCAATCTAGTTTAAACCCTCCTGAACCACCCTAGCAAACCTGGCTGCAAGGATATTGGCCCCCCTCAGGTTCGTGTGTAACCCATCCTCTCTGTACATGTCCCACCTTCCCCAGAAGAGATCCCAATGATCCAAAAATCTAAAACCCTCCCTCCTGCACCAACTTCTCAGCCACGCATTTATTTGCCATCTCCTCCTATTCCTACCTTCACCATCACATGGCACTGGCAGCAATCCCGAGATTGCTACCCTTGAGGTCCTGTTCTTCAGCCTTCTGCCTAGCTCCCTAAACTCACTTTTCAGGACCTCATCCCTCTTCCCACCTATGTCGTTGGTACCAACGTGAACCACGACTTCTGGCTGTTCTCCCTCCTGCTCAAGAATCCTGTGGACCCGATCAGTGACATCCCGGACCCTGGCACCTGGGAGGCAACAAACCATCCGGGATTCATGCTCACTGCCACAGAACCTCCTATCTGTTTCCCTGACTATCGAGTCCCCTATCACTACTGCCTTCCTCTTCTCCCTTCCCTTCTGAGCAGCTGGACCGGTCCCAGTGCCACAGACCTGGCTACTGCTGCTAGGCCCCTGCAGGTCATCCCCCTCAACAGCCTCCAAAGCGGAAAACCTGTTATTGAGGGGAACAGCCTCCGTGGTCCTCTGCTCGATCCGCCTGTTCGTTTTCTTTTTCCTTTTCCCTCTCCTGACAGTCACCCTTCGATCTACTTCCTGGACTCCAGAAGTGCCTGCTCTAAGGGGGGTGACCGTCTCCTGATGTACAGTATCTACATAACTCTCCCCCTCCCTGATGTTGTGCAGTGTTTGAAGCTGCAACCCCAGCTCATCGATTGTGAGCTGAAGTTCCTCCAGCTTCAAGCACTTACTGCAGATGTGACCATCGTGGACCACAGCAAGGTCCACGAGCTCCCACATCAAGCAGCTGCAGCACACCACCATGTCCTCCATCTGAACTAATTCTTTCTTCCCCCGTAGTTTTTCTACTTAAAAGTTTACAACAGATAACAGGTAAAGCTTACCTTTACCTACTTACCAGCTACTCACCTGCCTTGCCCCTTTACGCCGAAGCCCCTTAAGCCAAAGCCCGACCACTCTGCTCCCTCTCACTCTGCTGCCTGCTGGATATGGCGGTTTGCTTTCTAAACTGCCCGCGCCTTACCTGCCGACATCACGTGCCTGTGCAGTCCAGCCCTCACTATTCCTAATTAAAGATTTATAAAACAACTTAAAAAAGAACCTTATGAAATCCAACCCTCATAAGAAAAACCCTATCGAGAAAAAAGAAAAAAAAAGAAAAAAACTTATCTGCTCCGAAGTCCCGACGTCTTCCAAAGTGAAACCCACGAAGCCTCCTAAGTTTTTTTTTCTATCCGCTTTTTAAACTGCCCGCGCCTTACCTGCCAACGTCACACACCTGCGCGGTCCAGCCCCCACTATTCCCGAATAAAAACTTATAAAACAACTTCAAAAAGAACCTTATAAAATCTAACCCTTATAATAAAAACCCTATTAAAAAATATAGTTATGTCGGCATAACATTGTGGGCCGAAGGGCCTGTTCAGAGCTTTACTCTTCTATGTTCTAATAATACTTCCCTTTTACCCCAATATTATTATGATGAATATGCACTGGAGCCCATTGAGGCTAATACATCATTGCTGATGTGTAGAACCCTGAATTCTACACAGTGTCATCTTTAATAGAGTCCAATCACAGCCCATGTACTTTAGATCCAAATTACCTAAGACATCCCAAGGTTTAACCAAACAGTGACCAATAACTCAATGCTCTTAAATTAATCATTTCACAAAGAGAATCCAGGAGACATTGATTTTACATAAATATGTCATTGATATTGAGTCCTGATTTAGAAGAAGCATAAAAGCTCACTTACTGCTCCTCAATGCAACAATAAAAATCCATCTAAACGTCACATCTATTTGTTTTAACATTGCTGTTTTCATTCATAATTTCAGCATAGTCATAGAGCAATGCAGCATGGAGACAGACCCTTCGGCCCAACTGGTCCATGCCAACCATGGTGCCCACCGAGCCAGTCCCATTTGCCTGCGTTTGACCCATATCCCTCTAAACCCCTTCTATCCATGTACTTGCCAAAATGTCTTTTATATGTTGTTAATGTACCTGCCTCAACCATTTCCTCTGGCAGCTCGTTCCATATACTGACCAGCCTCTGTCTATAAAAAAGATAGTCCTCAGGTCCCTTTGAAATCCCTCTCCTCTCACCTTAAACCTATGCCCTCTAGTTTTTCATTCCCTTTCCCTGAGAAAATGACTGTGTGCATTCACCCTATCTATGCCCCTCATGATTTTATACACCTCTTTAAGATCATCCCTCATTCTCCTACATTCCAATGAATAAAGACTTAGCCTGTCCAACCTCTCCCTCTAACTCAGGCCCTCAAGTCCTGGCAACATCCTTATAAGTCTGGGTTGGCGGAAGGGCCTATTTCCATGCTGTATTCCTCTGTGATTCTGGGCCAGGCTGTGACAGGTGGAGACGATTTACATCCATGTGTCCCAATCCTTTCCCTCAGGGCCTGAACTAACAGGCACTCAGAGAATTGCCTTCACCACCTCTGCTTGTTGTGAAAGCCTGTGACGGAACCATACACCTTGAGCACTACACGAAAGATTTTCTGCATTAGACTTTTTCTTGCCACACAAGAGAGTGATATAAGCCCCATCAGTCAGTCAGCTGTGCATGAAAGTATCCAGCAAATGGCAGAATCCTGGTTTACCCAGGGAAACTCATTCATCACTCTCTTTGTGGTAGGAAGGAGTTTTACACGAACAGAACGTTTCCTAGTTGGCAAATTTCCAAACACAGTGCATTTCACTTTATTGATTATTTTAACTTGAAATAACAGCTTAAAAAAACTAGCAGAATTACCATTCTATATCTGTCCATTTGCTGCTGGACCATCACCAAGGGATGATGTTGGTCCAACTCGTTAATCCCATTACCTTGGAAGTACCTGTGAGTTGGGTACATTACAGGCTTCTGTTCAGAGGCCTTGACCATTGATCTGGGGGCTATCACTGTAAAAGAGGAATTTAAATCCTAACAATTAAGTATATAGTGAGGAAGGCTGTCAAAGGATACAACAGGATTTCGATCAGATGGAAATTTGGGCAGAGAAACGGCAGGTGGAATTTAGTCTGGACAAGTGTGAGGTGTTACATTTTGGAAGGTCAGATGTTCGAGAAAGTACCCTTAGGAGTATTGATGTTCGAAGGGATCTAGGGCTGCAAGTCCATAGCTCCCTGAAAATGGGAACACAGGTGGATAGGGTGGGAATGAAGGCATATGGCATGCTTGCCTTCATTGGTACAAAAGTTGGCAAGTCATAATGCAACCATACAAAACTTTGGTTAGGCCACATTTGGCATATTGTGTGCACACTATAGGAAGGATGAGGAGGTTTTAGAGAGGATGCAGAACACGTTCACAAGGAAGTTGCATGGAATGAAGTGTATTCACAACAAAGAGAATTTGGACAAAATCTGTAGTGTCAGAAGCTGAGGGGAGATCTGATGGAAGGTCATAAAATTATGAGAGGCAAAGATAGGGTAGATAGACAGAGTCAGGATTGAGATGTCAAATACTAGAGGGGATAGATTTAAGGTGAGGGGGGAAAGTTTAATGGAGGTGTACGGGGGTGAGGATTTACACCGGGAGTGGTGGGTGTCTGGAATGTGCAACCAGGGGTGGTGGTGAAAGTAGATGCAATAATGAAGCTCAAAGTATTTGGACAGGCACAAGAGCAGGCAGAGAATGGAGGGATATGGACCATGTGCAGGCAGATGGGATTGGTTTAGATTGGCACCATGGTCAGCCGAGACATGATGGACCGAATGGCCTGTTCCTGTGCTGTTCTATGTATATTTGAAATTTATAAAAGCAATATCAATGATGGTGACAATGAACCTAACAGATCATTGTAAATGATCACTGATCATTGTGGACTCCCATCGGGTTCACTGATGGGCCGGAACAGGTAGTGGCAGCAGACTTCCTTCCCTGCAGGACGTGTGACTCCAGACCCACCAGTGTGGTTGATTCTTGAGCTGCCTTCTCAGTTAATGGGCAGATGGAAACGACGATTAGAATTTTATTGCTGAGAACAATTGTGATCCATCTTACGTATCTCATCAAAGATGTGCACAATCGTAGCTCCGTGCTATGCATCACTCGAGTCAACAAAACAAGGAAGACGATCAGCAACTTTTAAAGAGGGAGGCAAAACTAAACTGCTGGAGAAATTCAGTGGTTCAGTCAGCATGGAAACAAGCCCCTTGGCCCAACTGGTCCATGCCAATCATGATGTCCACCAAGCCAGTCCCACCTGCCCACATTTGGCCCATATCCATCTAAATCTTACAAGTGTCTTGTACCTGTCAAAGTGTCTTTTAAATATTATTGTCTCTGCCTTAACTATTTCCTCTGGCAGCTCGTTCCACATGCCCAGTACCCTCAGTGTGAAGAAGTTGCCCCTCAGGTCCCTTTTAAACCTCTCCCCTCTCACCTTAAACCTCAAGTTTTTAGCCTTTTTCCCAGGGAAAGGGAACTGTGTGCATTCACCCTATCTATGTCCCCTGTGATTTTATACACCTCTATAAGGTCACCCCTCAATCTCCTATATTCCAAGGAATAGAGTCCTAGCCTGCTCAATCTCTCCCCATAGCTCAGGCCCTCGAGTTCTGGCAGCATCCTCGTAAACCTTCCCTACACTCTTTCCAGTTTAGTGATGTTTTTCTTATAACAGGGTGACCAGATCTTTACACACTATTGCAAGTGCAGCCTCATCAACATTGTGTACAACAGTAACTTAACGTCCCAACTCCTATACCCAATGCTCTGATAAGATAAGATATCTTTATTAGTCACATGTACATGGAAACACACAGTGAAATGCATCTTTTGTGTAGAGTGTTCTGGGGGCAGCCCGCAAGTGTCACCACACTTCTGGCGCCAACGTAGCATGCCCACAACTTCCTAACCTGTATGTCGTTGGAATGTGGGAGGAAACTGGAGAACCCAGAAGCAGACTAGGGGAGAACGTACAAACTCCTTACAGACAGCAGCCGGAATTGAACCTGGGTTGCTGGCGCTGTAAATCATTACGCTAACTGCTACGCTACTATGCCTGCCCGATGCAGAGCGGTCCTCTTCTATGGAGCCATCCTCTGCGACCGAGTGCTGAGCTTCGGGAGGGACGCACATGGAGCTGTGAGGGAAGGGGTCACCCGCGTAGCCAGCCAGATCAGCCGAATCAACCCTAGCGATCAATGATGAAGGCCAGAGTGTCAAACACTTTCTTCTCAGTTGAAGTTTCAGGTTTTGACCTGAAACATCATCTGTCCATTTCCCTCTACTGATGCTTCTTAACCCGCTGAGTTCCTCCAGCAGATTGTTTGTTGCTTCTAAAATTCCAACATCTGCAGTCTCTTGTGTGTCCATTTGGAGAAGGAACTTGGAACTTGCTCTAACCATGGAGTAAGATCTGTAACTGTTGATGAAATCACTGAGAGAGCTTTCAGTTCTCTCCACTTTCCTCTCCCTCCATCATACTCAGACCAGTATTTGAGTTATTACTTGATCTTGACTGCAAAACATTATGCCCTTTCTTCCACTCAGCGTTGCCATGCAAAGCAACACATCTTCTGCTCTCATCCATTCTTCACTGTGTATTGTCATGGTAATGTGACATCTCTCTTTGGGCAAAGGTTAAGTCTGAACAATTATGCAAAAGTATATGATGCAAATGTCTGTCACCAAATGTGTATCGCCGACACTTGGGAACATTGTGGTCACATTTCTGGATTAGTAATGTGGGCACCTCAGTTGACAATTCAAGACTCTAGCTGACAAATGGAAAAGTGAAGTCCAGTTAGTTAAGTAAAAATTGTGGAATTGAAATAACTTGAATCAGTAAAGGCAATTCTGAAATTACTGCATTGTAATAATAACTCAACAAGTTCACTAATGTTTTATGGGGAAGAAAATCTACTGTCTTTACTGTGTGTACATAGAACATAGAACAGTACAGCACAGGAACAGGCCCTTCAGCCCACAATGTTGTGCTGAACTAATTAGAGGAGTAATTAAACACCAAACTACTTGCTTCTGCCTACACAAGGTCCACATCCCTCCATTCTCTGCACATTCATGTCCCTATCGAAGAGCCTCTTAAACGCCTCTTTCATATCTGCCTCCACCATCACCTCTGGCAGCGCATTGCAGGCACCTACCCTCTGTGTAAAAGAAAATCCTGCCCCGTAATCTCCTTTAAACTTCCCCTCTCACCTTAAATGCATGCCCTCGAGTACTAGATTTATTGACCTTGGGAAAAGGATACTGGGTCTCTACCCTATCTATGCCTCTCATAATCTTGTCAACTTCTATCAGGTCTCCACTCAGCCTCCGCCGCTCCAGAGACAAGAGCCCAAGTTTGTCCAACCTCTCCTAATATCTCATACCCTCTAATCCAGGCATCATCCTGGTGAACCTCTTCTGCACCCTCTCCAAAGCCTCCACATCTTTCCTGTACTGGGGTGACCAGAACTGAATGCAATACTCCAGATGTACCCTAACCAGAGTTTTATAAAGCTGCAACATAATAGGCAGGCAAGAAAAGACAGGCGAGGGTCAGAGGGGTTGGGGTGGCTCTGTTGGTAAAAAATGAAATCAAATCCTTAACAAGAAGTGACATAGGATCAGAAGATGTGGAATCCTTGTGGGAAGAGTTCAGAAACTGCAAGGGTAAAAAGACCCTGATGGGAATTATATACAGGCCTCCGAACAGTAGCCAGGATGTGGGGTACAAATTACAACAGGAGATAGAAAAGGCATGTAAAAGGGGCAATGTTACAGTGGTCATGGGGAATTTCAATATGCAGGTAGATTGGGAAAATCAGGTTGGTACTGGATCCCAAAAGAAGGAATTTGTAGAATGCCTACGAGAAGGCTTTTTAGAGCAGCTTGTGGTTTAACCCACTAGGGAAAAGGCAATTCTGGATTTGGTGTTGTGCAATGAACCAGATTTGATTAGGGAGCTTAAGGTAAAGGAACCCTTAGGAGGCAGTGATCATAATATGATAGAATTCACCCTGCAGTTTGAGAGGGAGAAGCTAAAACCGGATGTATCAGTATTACAGTTGAGTAAAGGTAACTACAGAGGCATGAGAGAGGAGCTGGCCAGAAATGATTGGAAGGGCACCCTAGCAGGGATGACGGTACAGCAGCAATGGCAGCAGTTTCTGGGAGTAATGCAGAAGACACAGGATCAGTTCATCTCAAAGAAGAAGCAGCATTCTAAAAGGAGGATGAGGCAACCGTGGCTGACAAGGGAAGTCAAAGACAGCATAAAAGCAAAAGTGAGGGCACACAATACTGCAAAAATTAGTGGGAAGCTAGAGGATTGGGAAGCTTTTAAAACCAACAGAAGGCAACTAAAAAAGCAATAAGGGGAGAAAAGATGAAATATGAAGGTAAGCTAGCCAATAATATAAAAGAGGATACCAAATGTTCTTTCAGATATATGAAGGGTAAAAGAGAGGTAAGAGTGGACATCGGACAGCTGGACAACTGACACTGGAGAGGCAGAAATAGGGAACAAAGAAATAGTGGATGAACTGAATAAATATTTTATGTCAGTCTTCTCTGTCGAAGACACCAGCAACATGCCAGAAATTCGAGAGAGTCAGGAGGCAGAAGTGAGTGTGGTTGCTCTTACTAAGAAGAACGTGCTTGGGAAACTGAAAGGTCTGAAGGTGGATATGTCACGTAGACCAGATGGACTGCACCCCAGGGTTCTGAAAGAGGCAGCTGAAGAGATTGTGGAGGCATTAGTAGTGATCTTTCAAGAATCACTGGAGTCAGGAATGGTTCCGGAGGACTGGAAAGTCGCAAATGTCACTCCACTCTTTAAGAAGGGAGGGAGGCAAGAAACAGAAAATTATAGGCCAGTTAGCCTGACTTCAGCGGTTGATAAGATGTTGGATCCATTATTAAGGATGAGGTTTCGGGGTACTTGGAAGCACATGATAAAATAGGCTGAAGTCAGCATGGTTTCCTGAAGGGGAAATCTTGCCTGACAAATCTGTTGGAATTCTTTGAGGAAGTAACAGGCAGGAGAGACAAAGGAGAGTCAGTGGATGTTGTTTACCTGGATTTTCAGAAGGTCTTTAACAAGGTGCCACACATGAAGCTGCTAAACAAGATAGGAGCCCATGGTATTACAGGGAAGGTACTAGCATGGATAGAAGATTGGCTGACTGGCAGGAGGCAAAGAGTGGGAATAAAGGGGGCCTTTTCTGGTTGGCTGCCGGTGACTAGTGGCGTTCCGCAGGAGTCGGTGTTGGGTGGGTCCGCCACTTTTCATGTTATATGTCAATGATCTGGATGATGGAATTGATGGCTTTGCGGCCAAGTTTGCGGATGATACAAAGATAGGTGGAGGGACAGGTAGTGTTGAGGAAGCAGGGAGTCTGCAGAAGGACTTGGACAGGTTGGGAGAATAGGCAAAGAAGTGGCAGATGGAATACAGTGTAGGGAAGTGTACGGTCATGCACTTTGGTTGAAGGAATAAAGGCGCAGACTGTTTTCTAAACAGGGAGTGAATTCAGAAGTTGGAGGTACAAAGGGACTTGGGAGTCCCAGTGCAGCATTCCTTAAAGGTTAACTTGCAGGTTGAGTCGGTGGTGAGGAAGGTGAATGCAATGTTAGCATTCATTTCGAGAGGACTAGAATATAAAAGCAAGGATGTAATGCTGAGGCTTTATAAGGCATTATCAGACCACATTTGGAGAATTGTGAGCAGTTTTGGGACCCATATCTAAGGAAGGATTTGCTGGCATTGGAGAGGGTCCAGAGGAAGTTTACAAGAATGATCCTGGGAATGAAAGGGTTAACGTGTGAGGAGCGTTTGATGACTCTGGACCTGTACTCGCTGGAGTTTAGAAGGATGAGGGTGTCAGCCACGGTAGAGTAGCGGTTAGCGTAACGCTATTACAGCGCCAGCAACCCGGGTTCAGTTCTGGCTGCTGTCTGTAAAGAGTTTGTACATTCTCCCCGTGTCTGTGTTGGTTTCCTCCGGGTGCTCCGGTTTCCTCCCACATTAGGAAGTTGTGGGCATGCTATGTTGGCGCCGGAAGTGTGGTGACACTTGTGGGCTGCCTCCAGAACACTACGCAAAAGATGCATTTCACTGTGTGTTTCGATATACATGTGGCTAATAAAGAAATCTTATCTCATTGAAACCTACCGAATATCGAAAGGCCTGGATAGAGTGGATGTGGAGAGGATGTTTCCAGCAGTGGGAGAGTCTAGGACCAGAGGGCACAGCCTCAGAATAGAAGGATCTCCCTTTAGAACAGAGATGAGGAGGAATTTCTTCAGCCAGAGGGTGGTGAATCTGTGGAATTCATTGCCACAGATGGCTGTGGAGGCCAAGTCATTGGGTGTATTTAGAGATGAGGTTAATAGTTTCTTGATTAGTAAAGGCATCAAAGGTTACGGGGAGAAGGCAGGAGAATGGGGTTGAGAGGGAAAAATAAATCAGCTGTGATCGAATGGCAGAGCAGACTTGAAGGGCTGAATGGCCTAATTCTGCTCTTGTATTATGATCTATAGCTTGCTACTGTGTCCAGAACACCACCAATCTTACTGTCATCTGCAAACTTACGAACTCACTCATCGACATTTTCATCCAAGTCATTGATGTATACCACACACAACAGAGGCCCCAGCACCGAACCCTGTGGAACACCACTGGTCACAGACCTCCCACCAGAAATAGCATCCCTCCACCACTACCCTCTGCCGTCTATTGCAAAGTCAATTCTGAATCCGAACTATCAAGTCACCCTGGGTCCCAAGCGTTTTCATCTTTTGGACCAAAAGTCTAAACCCAAAAATTTACACCAAAGTGAATGACAGCATTTTTACACAAAATGTTGCATTTGCCATGCCCTCGCTCACTCTCTCAGCTGGACTGTATCCCCCTTCTATTCTCCTCCCTACTCACAATCCCACTTCGCTTTGTATTATCAGCAAACTTGGAAACATGACGTGGTCCCAGCTGAGTTATTGATGCAGCTGGGCCAAGGCACTGATCCCTGAGGTGACCCACTGGTCACAGTCTGCCAATGGGAGGCAGGCCTGTTCATTCCCACTGTTTGTGTTCTGTCTGATAACCAGTCTTCAGTGTGTGTCATTGTAATTCTCCCATCTCTGACTCCAGTTCCCTCAGATTTTCAGATAGACCTCAGAGTTGTCCGGAGCACCCATTCCATGCAGGAGAGGTCAGGTACCTTTGTCATGTGCCTTCCTCCATCTGTGCCGTGGGTATGACCGTGAGTGGTTGGGTAAGGTGACCCACTCACAGGTTAAGCCCATCTCAGACTTATTGTAGTTTGTTCTCCAGCTGTGGTCCAAGAGGAAAATCTGATGATTGTTATCAATTTCTGTGTGACTGAAGTGCATTTCTTTGTGTAATTATGAATACCTTAAACTTGTGTGATAACAATGATCCTTCATGACTCCACCTTCAAGAAACTCCATGGCCATTAATTGGCAGTAAATCTATTTGATATAAAGACCGGTGTATGTTATTATATGTGGAATGATCTTGTGGCTTAATGGTTTTAGCAAATGCCAAAGTTCTTCATAACCAATGAAATAATTTTGAAATAATAGTCGAAATGCACGTAGGAATGTCCCACAAAAAGCCAAAAGATAAATGACCAGATAATTAGTCCTAATTATGTCATTTAGAGGTAATTATTAAACAGAGCATCAAAGAATTCTGCTGCTTTTCAAATAATGCAATGAAATCTTTTGCATCCTGCTGAAAGAGCAGATTGGGCCACTGTTTAGTGTCTGAGATTACTTCCAACAGTGGAACAGACCCTGAGTCAAAAAATGAGATCTTTCCTACTGAGCCATTAGTAATAATTGTTTACTACACTGAAGTGCCAGCCACTCATTGATCTCAGAGAAAGGATGTATTAGAACATACAGTACAGCACAGAAACAGGTCCTTCGGCCCATGATATCTGCACTGATCATAATGCCAAATTAAATTAAATCTCTTCTGCCTGCACATGGTCAGGATCCCTCCATTCCCTGCATAATCTTGTGTCTACCTAAGAGCCTCTAAAATGCTACTATCATATCTGCTTCCACCACCACCCCTGGCAGCCTGTTCCAGACACCCATCACTCTCTGTGTAAAAAAAAACTTGCCCTGCACATCTCCTTTCAACTTTTCCCTTCTCACCTTAAATGCATGCCCTCTAGTATTAGACATTTCCACCCTGGGAAAAAGACCCTGATTGTCTACTCTATCTGTGCCTCTCATAATTTTATAAACCTCTACCAGGTCTCCCCTCAGCCTCCGACGCACCAGAGAAAACAATCCAAGTTTGTCCAACCTTTCCTTCTAGCTCACACCCTCTAATCCAGGCAGTTTCCTGGTAAACCTCTTCTGCACCCTCTCCAAAGCCTCCACACCCTTCCTGTAATGGGGCAACCAGAATTGAATGCAATACTCCAAGTGCAGCTGAAACAAAGTTTTATGCAGCTGCAACATGGCTTCCTTATTCTTATACTCAATGCCCCAACCAATGAAGGCAAGCATTCCAGACACCTTCTTTACCACCCTATCTACAGACCTATGGATTTAGACCCCAAGCTCCCTCTGTACATCAATGATGTTAAGGGTCCTGCTTGGAAAGGGTACAGAGAAGATTTACCAGGATGCTGCCTGGTTTAGAGGGTAGGCATTATGAGGAGAGACTAAGGGAGCTCGGGCTTTACTCTTTGGAGAGAAGGAGGATGAGAGGAGACATGATAGAGGTGTACAAAATATTAAGAGGAATAGATAGAGTGGACAGCCAGAGCCTCTTTCCCAGGGCACCAATGCTCAATACAAGAGGGCATGGCTTTTAGGTAATGGGTGGGAAGTTCACGGGAGATATCAGAAGGAGGTTTTTCACCCTGAGAGTGGTTGGTGCATGGAATGTGCTGTCTGGGGTGTTGGTGGAGGCTGATACGTTGGTCAAGTACAAGAGATTGTTAGATAAGCATATGGAGGAATTTAAGTTAGAGGGATATGTGGGAGGAAGGGGTTAGATAGTCTTAGGTGTGGTTTGAAGGTCAGCACAACGTGGTGGGCCAAAGGGCCTGTATTGTGCTGTATTGTTCTATTCTACAACATTGTGGGCCAAAGGGCCTGTATTGTGCTGTACGTTCTATGTTGTATGTTTATTAACGGTACACTTTCCCCTTACATTAGACCTCCGAAAGTGCAACACCTCACACTTTTGTCATATTATGGCAAATTTGGCCCATTGAGTCTTTGGCAGCTCTCTGTAGAGTAATCCCACTGGTCTCATTTCCCCCCACTCTTTTCCCATAGCTCTGCTGAATATTCTGTACACAATTCCCATTTGATAGTCAGGACATTGAAATTGTTTATAATCTTGAGATGACAGCTGTTAATTTATTCCACAGTAATTTTCATAAATGGCAAATAGATACTATTGATGTGATCTGACCATTAACCCATCCCTGCTTTCACTTTGGAACCAAACATGAAACTGTGATTATTTTAATATGCAATCATGTTAGTGAGAGTCAGCTCTAAGCTATGTGCATCGCATCGGTTTTTGCGTGCACACATACACAAAGTATTCCTGTCACACTTACATTAAAAAAGTTTGTTTATGCCTTTCAAGTGTGTTTGCATGAAACCAGGCCATTCATTATGTAAAATCTTGGAACATGAAACCAGGCTAGTCATGTATGTAAAAGCTTGGAACATGCTCCCTCCTACTTCCATATTTTCTTTTCTCACTTCAGATGTTTTCAATTGCAATCATGCTGGGGAGATTGTTGGTCAGAAATCAGAGTGTATGAAACTATTGGAAAAAATAGGTCTAAATGCTCAATAGTGCATTAAGCAAGCAATCTTGTGGCTAATTTTGTGTCCCATGTTGGAGAATCCATAACAGAGTACTATTTCGAGACACAAGAGACTGCAGATGCTGGAATCTGGAGGAGCAATCAATCTGCTGGGGGAAAGGAATTGTCAGTGTTTTAGGTCAAAACCCTGTACGAGTCCTGATGAAGGGTCTTAACATGAAACATTGACAATTCCTTGCCTCGCGCCCCCCACAGATGTTGTTCGACCCACTGAGTTCCTCCAGCAGATTGTTTTTTGCTACAGAATATTATTTGATCTAAATTGGAGGCTTCCCTTATAGCTCAACTAATGAAAATACATTTTAAAAAATGCAGAAGCTGGAAATATGAAATAAAGCAGAAGATGCTGGAAATGGTCAGCTGGTCAGGCAGCATCTGCAGAAGGAGAAAAGTTAACGTTCCAGGTTGAAGATTCTTCATCAGGACTGAGGAGGAGAGAAGGGAAGTTCCTCTAGGTGGTAGACAAGGTGGGGGAAAGGGATGGATGCAACAAAGAGCAATGAAGAAGTGATTGAATGCACCGTTGGGTTCCTTTGTCTGTGGATATGTGGCTACAGTTGTGGTATGGGTGAGCTTGTTCTGTCTGGCCCACAGGACCTGCACTCCAACTTCAGGTATCTCCTCCTTTCTGCTTGTATCGAGATTGGCCACTTTTGTTTGCCATTCCCTTTTTCCTTTGACCTTTCATTTGTGCACCTGCCGGGTTAACAATATCCCTGAATACACGACGTCACAGAGAGAAATCAAGGAGGGGGACAGGAAACAAAAAGACAAACGGGTTTTCATGGGTGAATTGCAGGAATCCTGAGCATTCAATTACTTTTATAGTGTTAAAGTGGCAAAGAAGGCGTACGGCATGCTTGCTTTTACTAGTTGAAACATTGAGTTCAAGAGTCAGGAAGTTGCGTTGCAGCTTTATAAAACTCTGGTTAGGCTGCATCTGGAGTATTGCATTCACTTCTGGTCACCCCATTACAAGAAGGATGTGGAGGCTTTGGAGAGGGTGCAGAAGAGGTTCACCAGGATGCTGCCTGGATTAGAGGGCATGTACTAAAGGAGAGGTTGGACAAACTTGGATTGTTTTCTCTGGAGTGTCAGAGGCCTGATAGAGGTCAGAGGGGAGACCTGATAGAGGTTTATAAGATTATGAGAGGCACAGACAGAGTAGACAGCTGGTATCTTTTTCCCATGATTGAAATGTCTAATATCAGAGGGCATGCATTTAAGGTGAGAGGGGGAAAGTTGAAAGGAGATGTGTGGGGCAAGTATGTTAAACAAAGAGTGAAGGGTGCCTGGAATGTGCTGACAGCGGTGGAGACAGATAAGATAAGGCAAAATATCTTTATTAGTCACATGTACATCAAAACACACAGTGAAATGCATCTTTTTGTGTAGAGTGTTCTGGGGACAGCCCGATAGAGGCATTTCAGAGTTTTGGATAATGCATGAATATGCAGAGAATGGAGGGATATGGATATTGTTCAAGCAGAAGGGATTAGATATCATTAACTTAATTAGTTTGGCATAACATCATGGGTTGAATGGCCTGTTCCTGGGCTGTACTGTTCTGTGTTCTGTGGGTGCAGGAAATGAGTGGCGTTATTAGAGAAGTTCGGTCGAGCAGTTTGGGAGAGGAAGTGAAGGGGATTGCGTAGACTCTAAGGGCCTTCAAACCACCCTGGTATGGAAGGATTGGACATACATGGTGGAACTAAGTAGCTTAGGACTCGGAAACTGTCAAGTGGTGGAAGACATCAGAGGCACGATGGGTTTATTGAGGAGAGTGGACAAAGGGAGAAAGAACAGCATCAATGTAGAAAAACTTTGTTTTGTGAGACAAAAACAGGATGAAGCAATGGGTCTGTGCTTATGGATCTCGGGAGGGAGGTTGGAATGGGTGGTGTGTGGTTGGGTGACTGACACACTGGGGCTCTGGAGGGAAATTCTCAAAGTCATTAGATCAGTGATTCCCTGGAAGATCACATCTTGATGTTTAATGGTGGGGTCATGGTCCGGTGAGAGGTAATTGGCTCACCCACAGAAGACAGAGAGTGGTAGTAGATGGAGAGTATTCTGCCTGGAGGTCGGTGACCAGTGGTGTTCTGCAGCGATCTCTTCTGGGACCCATGCTCTGTGTGATTTTAATAAATGACTTGGATGAGGAAGTGGAGGGATGAGTTAGTAAGTTTGCAGATGACACAAAGGTTGGAGGGGTTGCAGATAGTGTGGAAGGTTATCATAGGTTACAACGGGATATAGACAGGATGCAGAATTGGGTGGAGAAGTGGCAGATGGCGTTCAATCCAGACAGATGTGAAGTGATGAACTTTGGAAGAATGAACATGAAGGTAGAATATAAGGTAAATGGCAGGATTCTTAGCAGTGTAGAGGAACAGAGGGATCAGGGGTCCAAGTCCACTGATCCCTCAAAGTTTCTGCACAAGTTGATAGGGTGGTTAGGAAGGTGTATGGTGTGCTGGCCTTCATTAGTTGGGAGATTGAATTCAAGGGCCACGAGGTAATGTTGCAGCTCGATAGAACTCTGGTTAGACCACACTTGGAGTATTGTGTTCAGTTCTGGTCACCTCATTATAGGAAGGTTGTGGAAGCTTTAGAGAGGGTGCAGAGCAGATTTACCAAGATGGTGCCCAGATTAGAGAACATGTCTTATGAGGAAAGGTTGAGTGAGCTTAGGGCTTTTCTCTTTGGAGTGATGGAGGATGAGAGGCAACTTGATAGAGGTGTATAAGATTATGAGGGGCATAGACAGAGTGGACAGCCGGCACCTTTTCCCCAGGGCGGCAGTGGCCAATACCGGAGGACATCTGTTTAAGCTGAAGTGAGTTCATGGGAGATGACAGAGGTAGGTTTTTTTACACAGAGAGTTGAAGGTGCCTGGAAGCACTGCCAGGGGTGGTGGCAGAAGCTGATATGATAGGGACATTTAAAAGTCTCTTATCATGGATATAAGAAAAATGGAAGGTTATGATCTGTGTAGGAGGGAAGGGTTAGATTGATCATGGAATAGATGGTCACATCATGGGCCGAAGGACCCGTACTGTGCTGTACTGTTCTATGTAAGAGGAGGTGTCAGAGAATTTAAGCAAGGCAGAGGTCAGTTTGCCGAAACACAACAGGGACCATCTCATCAGCAGATGTAACGTCAATGTTTGGATGGTCTAAAGCAGAAAGCTACAGATTATGGGGTGTGTGAGGGGACGAGTGGTTCAGTTTGAGTGAGTAAAGGGCAGTGGGAATAATCAGATGATCAATATCAGCAATGAGTAGATTTAGAGAGGGTGCTGGAGAGAGGAGTCCGAGTGAATCAGAATTCTGAAATTGAGGGAAAAAGTCCACATTTTGGTGGGAAAGAAATAGAACAGAGATGAATGTGGTGGTGAAAAGAACCACATGTTGGATCAGAATTCTTTGAGATGGGATGTGGAGTTGTAGCAGTTTAGGCCTGAGGACAGATTAGAAGGGATAATGCAAACGTAGTATGATGTATTACTTAGGGCAGAGATAGTGTCAGAGAGTGACAGAGAAGGAGGATTTAGAGGAGTATTTGAATTAAAGGGTCAGAAAAGTTTGTGATTATTGAAGCCTGAAAGGAAGGAAAGAAATATTGTGTTGGAGTAGTGGGCTGCCCCAGAACGTTCTACGCAACAGATGCATTTCACTGTGTGTTTCGATGTACTGTACATGTGACTAATAAATCTTATCTTGAATGTGGCGAAGAATTAAACAGAATAACGGCCAGGGCAGCTTTGATTGAGTCTGATGCTGTTGGAGAGAGGTCAAGAGTATGTATGTATTGATGCATGCACTGAATGTGGACCCCAGCATTAGATAAGAACAGTGATTCAGGAATCGATGAATAGCTTGAACGTGCCTATGTACGAGGATGGATCCAAAATGTGAAGTGTGGAATTTCAGTCGGAGTAATTTGAAAAAGAAAAATAATTCTTTTTTCAACAGTATTCTGAGTGAGCTAAAAAAATAATTAAGACAAGTATAGTACATTTAACTGCATGAAGATTGAAGGTTACGGAATAAAAGCAGCTACTTCATGGATAGAAAATTGCTATTTCCAGGAATTGGTAACAGAGAGCAGTGGTGAAAGGTTGTTTCTTGATCTGGTGGGACGTGTGTGACAGAGTTCCTCAGGGGTTTGCACTATGATCATTGTGGTTCTAGGTGTAAACAAATGACTTGGACCAGGGTGGAAAGGGTGCAACTTACAAACCTGCAATTAACACAAAACTTGGAGGTTTAATGAACTGTGGGGAGGGCAACACAAAAAACTGCTGGAGGAACTCAGCGGGTCAGGCAGCATCTGTGGTTGAGATCCTTCGTCCAGACTTAAAGACAGAGGGGAGTTCGTCGGTATAAAGAGGTGAGGGGAAGGGGAGGGGCAAGGGCTGGCAGGTGACGGGTGGATCCAGGTGAGGAGGGGTGATGGGCAGATGGGGGAGGGGGGGTGGGGATGATGACAGAGGCTGGGAGGTGGGAGGTGGGAGTGACAGAGGGCTGCAGATGGTGGGATCTGATAGGGGAGGAAGGTGGAGCCTGGAACAGAATAAGGGAGGTGGGGAGGGCAGATGGGAACAGTGGGGGGAGGGGACCCAGTGGGAGGGGTGTGTGGGCGGTGGGCAGGTGGAGAGGGTGGGGGAGGGGTGAGAGAGAGGGTGAGGGGGGTGAGGGGGGTGTAGGAGGAACTGGGTGGATCAGGAGGGGAGAGAAAAGGGACGGGGGGGGGGACAGGTTACTGGGAGTTGGAGAATTCAGTGTTCATGCCATTGGGTGTAGACTGCCCAGGGGGAATGTGAGGTGTTGTTGAAGAGGGTACGACTACAGAGAGATAGAGATATGCAGGTGAAACGGTGGCAGATGAAATCTAATGCCAAGAATTGGTGATCAGTTTTAGCGGAGTGTGAAGCGGTAATTTAAAAACAATTCTAAAACAGCTTCAACAGCAGAGAAATCGGGATGTATATCTTTGTAGTTGAATGAATATTGGTATTGGTTTATTATTGTCACTTGTACCGAGGTACAGTGAAAAACTTGTCTTGCATACCGATCGTACAGGTCAATTCATTACACAGTGCAGTTACATTGAGTTAGTACAGAGTGCATTGATGTAGCACAGGTAAAAACAGTAACAGTACAGAGTAAAGTGTCACAGCTACAGAGAAAGTGCAGTGTAATAGGGTGCAAGGTCACAACAAGGTAGATTGTGAGGTCAGAGTCCATCTCATTGTATAAGGGAACTGTTCAAGAGTATCACTGTGGGGTAGAAGCTTTCCTTAAGTCTGGTGATACGTGCCCTCAGGCTCCTGTATCTTCTACCTGATGGAAGAGGAGAGAAGAGAGAATGTCCCGGGTGGGTGGGGTCTTTGATTATGCTGGCTGCTACACCAAGACAATGAGAGGTAAAGACAGAGTCCAAGGAGGGGAGGCTGGTGTCTGTGATGCACTGGGCTGTGTCCACAACTCTCTGCAGTTTCTTGCGGTCCTGGGCAGAGCAGTGATACATCCAGATAGGATGCTTTCTATGGTGCATCGGTAAAAGTTGGTGAGAGTCAAAGGGGACAAACCAAATTTCTTCAGCCTCCTGAGGAAGTAGAGGCGCTGGTGAGCTTTCTTGGTCATGGCACCTATGTGATTTGACCGGGACAGGCTGTTGGTGATGTTCACTCCCAGGAACTCGAAGCTCTCAACCTTCTCGACCTCAGCACCATTGATGTAGACAGGTGCATGTACACCGCCCCCTTTCCTGAAGTCAATGACCAGCTCTTTTGTTGACATTAAGGGAAAGGTTGTTGTCATGACACCATTCCACTAAGGTCTCTACCCCCTTCCTGTACTCCGACTCATCACTGTTTGAGATACGGCCTACAACGGTGATATCATTTGCAATGTTGTCAGTGCTATGGTAACAGAGAAGAAGGCACAGACCAGAGAACATAAAACAAAGGAATAATACAGCAAAGGAACAGGCCCTTCAGCCCACAATGTCTGTGCTGACCGTGATGCCAATCCAAACTAATCCCATCTGTGTGCACATCTTCCAGATCTGTCCATTCACTGCACAATCATGTGCCTGTCTGAAGGATGCATTTTCATCCGAGTCATTGATATATATATCACAAACAGTAGGGAACCCAGTGCAGATCCCAATGGAACACCACTAGTCAAGGATCTCCAGCCAGAATAACACTTCTTCAACACTGCCCTGTCTTTGATGGGCAAGCCAATTCTGAATCCAAATTACCTATTTACCATGGACCCCGTGCATCTTGATCTTCCTTATCAGCCTCCCATGAGGAACCTTGTCAATCACCTTACTAAAGTCCATGTAGATGACATCCACTGCCCTACCCTCATCAATCACCTTCATCACCCCCTCAACAAAACTCAGTCAAGTTTGTAAGACATGATCTGCCCTTCACAAACCAAATTGACTGTTCCTAATTAGCCCATGTTCTTCCAAATGCACGTAAATCCTATCCCAAAGAAATCTCACCAGTAGCTTCCCTACCACAGATATGAGGCTCACTGTCCCATAAATTCCTTGATTATCCCTATTTCCCTTCTTCCGAGGCCTTTTCTTGAAGGTCCAGAAGTTGATTTTAACTTTCCACATATTGATTGGGACTCCATTACTGTAAAGGCATTGGATGGGATAGAGCTTGTCAAATGTGTTCAGGAAAGTTTCCTTAATCAATCCATAGAGGTCCCAACTGGAGAGAGTGCAATACTGGATCTCCTCCTGGGGAACAAGACAGAAGTGTGTGTAGGGAAACACTTTGGATCTAGTGATCATAATTCCATTAGTTTCAAAGTAATCATGGAGAAGGATAGGACTGGCCCTCAGGTTGAGATTCTAAATCGGAATAAGGCCAATTTTGATGGCATCAGAAAGGATCTAGCAGGCGTGGATTGGGATCGGCTGTTTCCCGGAAAAAAGATGCTTGGTAAGTGGGAGGCTTTCAAAAGTGAAATATTGAGAGTACAGAATCTGTATGTTCCTGTTAGAATAAAAGGCAAGGCTAACAGGTTGAGGCAACCTTGGTTATCAAGGGATAGTGAGGCTCTGGTAAAGAAAAAGAAGGTGGCACATATCAGGTATGGGTGGTTAGGATCTTCAGCAAGGCCTTTGACAAAGTCCCACAAGGGAGGCTGGTCAAGAAGGTTAAGTCATTTGGGATTCAGGATGAAGGAGCCAATTGGATTTAGCATTAGCTTAGCAGGAGAAGCCAGAGAGTGGTAATAGATGGTTGTCTCTCTGATTGGAGGTCTGTGTCTAGTGGTGTGCCGCAGGGATCGGTGCTGGGTCCATTGTTGTTTATCATCTATATTAATGATTTACATGATAACTGGGTAAACTGGACCAGAAAATTTGCAGATGACATCAAGACTGGGGGCGTAGTGGACAGTGAGGAAGTCTATCAAAGCTTGCAGTGTGATCTTGACCAGCTGGGAAAATGGGCTGAAAAATGGCAGATGGAATTTGATGCAGACAAGTGTGAGGTGATGCACTTTAGGAGGACAAACTTACAAGATTTACACAGTGAATGGTAGGGCACAGAGGTGTGCGGTAGAACAGAGGGACCTGGGAATCCAGATCCATAGTTCCTTGAAAGTGGCATCACAGGTAGATAGGGTCGTACAGAGAGCTTTTGGCACCTTGGCCTTCATAAATCAGGGCATTGAGTACAGGAGTTGGGATATTATGTTGAAGACATTGGTGAGGCTGAATTTTGAGCATTGTGTGCAGTTCTGGTCACCTACCTACAGGAAAAATATCAGTAAGCTTGAAAGAGTGCAGAGAAAATTCACAAGGATATTGCTGGGACTTGAGGACTTGAGTTATAGGGAAAGGTTGAATAGGTTAGCTCCTTATTCCCTGGAGCACAGGAGAATGAAGGGAGACAATAGACAATAGGAGCAGAAATAGACCATTCGGCCCTTCGAGTCTGCACCGCCATTTTGAGATCATGGCTGATCCTCAACAATCAATATCCTGTTCCTGCCTTGTCCCCATATCCCTTGATTCCCCTATCTATAAGAAACCTATCTAGACCTTATAGAGGTGTACAAAATTATGAGGGGTATAGATAGGGTGAATGCATGCTGGCTTTTTCCCCGAAGGTTGGGTGAGACTAGAGCTAGAGGTCAAAGGTTTAGGGTGAAAGGTGAAATATTTAAGGGGAATCTGAAGGGAAACTCCTTCACTCAGAGGGTGGTGCGAGTGTGGAACGAGCTGCCAGTGGAAGTGGTGGATGCGGGTTCAATTGTAGCATTTAAGAGAAGTTTGGATAGGTACGTGGATGGGAAGGGTTTGGAGGGATATGGTCTGGGTGCAGGTAGACGGGACTAGGCAGAATGTCAGGTCAGCATGTACTAGATGGGCTGAAGATCCTTTTCCTGTGCTGTGGTACTCTGTGACTCTGTAAAGATCTCTGTCAAGGCCCCAGAAATGTCCTCCCTTGCCTCTCTCAATAACCTGGGATATATCCATCAAGCACTGGGGTTTATCACCTTTAATGTTCTTCAAGAGACCCAGCATGATCACCATGATCTCAAAATGCACCAGCATATGTAAAAAATGCCTCGAGACTCTCTTTAATTCTACTTGCCAAGGATGTTTCAGGGCCCTTCTTTGGCCCTCCTCTTTCCTGGCTTGAGTTCTTTCCAGCTTTCTTTATATTCCTCAAAGTTCCTGTCCAATTTTGTTAGATTAGATTGGATAAAAAAAATAAAGAGAAGGCCTTAAAAATGCTGCAATACTCAAAATCAGATGTCATCTAATCCAACCTGATCTGGATGGAATCCAGCTTCAGATTTAGTTTTTATTCCTTTTTTGGGTCTGGCCATCATGGACAACATTTATTGCCTGTCCTTAATTTCTCGAGAAGGTGGCAGTGAGCGAACTTTCTGGAAGGTCTGCAGCCCTTCCTGTGAAGGTGCTTCCACAGTTCTCCTGGGAAGTGAGTTGAAGGGGTCAGATCCTGCAAGAATGAAGGACCAGGGATATATTTCCATATGATTGTGTACAACTTGGTGGCAAACCTAGAGGTGGTCATGCTCTTGGCCTTTGTGTTAGAGGTCACAAGTTTGGAAGATACTGACAGAAGAAAGAGTGTGAATTATACAGTGACCTTCATTGCTCAGTGCAAAGGAGAACAGTGATTGGGACTGATATCCTGTCAGTTTTTTCATGAAATCTACCACCATTCACCTCTTGCTTCTCCACACTTTCAATTTTTATGCTTTCTGCTAATTTTGAAGTTGTACATTGGTAATTAGTTTATTACTGTCACATGTACTGAGATACAGTGAAAAACTCTGTGTTACATGCCATCCAGACAGTCATTCCAAAACATCAGTGCATCGAGGTAGTACAGAAGGAAAAGCAATAACAGAATGCAGAATATTGTGTTACAGCTACAGAGAAAGTGCAGTGCAGGTAGACAATAAGGTGCAAGGGCCATGTGAGCTCAAGAGTTCATCTTTATTGTATGAGGTCCATTCAATAGTCTCATAACAACAGGATAGAAGCTGTCCTTGAACCTGGTGGGACATGTGTTCAAACTTTTGTATCTTCTGCCCGATGGAAGGGGGGAGAAGAGAGAATGATCAGGGTGGGAGGGGTTTTTGATTACACTGGCTGCTTTACCGAGTCAGTGAAAAGTATAGACAGAGTCCATCGAGGGGAGCCTGGTTCTCTTGATGGACTGAGCTGTGTCCACAACTGTGCAATTTCTTGCAGTCTGACAGAGCAGTTGCTGTACCAAGCTGTGATACATGCAGATAGGATGCTTTTTATGGTGCATCTGTAAAAATTGGTGAAGTTCAAGGGGGGGGGGAATATTTCCTTAGCCTTCTGAGGAAGTAGAGGCACTGGAGCTATGTGGTTGGACCAGGACAAGTTATTGGTGATATTTACACCTAATGCCAGAGGACTCAATTTTGTAAGTAAACCTCATGACTACAGACCAAGCCCCTTAATGTTGCTGGTGGGGAAACCTCCAAAGGCACCCATGATTCAGGAGAAACTTGTCATTTGGAGGACATTAAATTCAGACCTTCAGACCTGTATGGGGACAACAACTTCCCTCACAGGCCAGCTGAATCCATTCCAGGTCTTCCAGGTCTGTCCTTAAGCAGTCACTTACCTTCCAGTCCAGGTGGCTCCACTCCAGGACGGAACAGACACGGCCATTTACCTCAGAAGCATGGCAAGAGGGCTGGGCTGTGGGTGAGGCTGAAACAGTGTGGGTACAAGATCCCCCTCCCCAGCATACTACTAGCTAATGTCCAGGCCATTGAGAACAAAGTTGATGAACTAAGGGCAAAAGTGACCTACCAAAGAGAACTGAGGGACTGTTGTGTACTATGTCTCGCCGAAAAATGGCTCACACTTGCTTCACCTGACTGTGCCATTCAACCTGAGGGCTTCTCAATCCATCAAATGGACTGTACAGTGTCTTCGAGCAAAGTTAGAGGTGGAGGGGTCTGCTTCTTAATAACTCGTGGTGCTCGGACGTGATGGTCCTGGTGAGCTCCTGCTCACCCAGCGTGGAATATCTAATGGTGAAGTGTCGACCATACGACCTACCAAGGGAGTTCACTTCAGCTATCCTGATGGCAGGCTACATCCCACCCCAGATGGACGTGAAGCCTGCACTCAATGAACTATACTCTGGTCAACAACCTTGTAACAGGATGTCTTGAGGTCCTCTTCATCATTGCCGGTGACTTCAGTTATGCCAACCTCAAGAGTGTGTTACCAAAGTACTACCAGCACGTCTCCTGTCCCACCAGGGGTGCTGACACTCTTGACCACTGCTATACAACCATCAAAGATGCTTACCAAGACACTCCCTGCCCTCACTTTGTTAAGTCAGACCACCAGGCTGTGCTCCTCCTCCCTGCATAGAAAGAGAAATTGAGAAGAGAGGATCCACTACAGAGAGCTGTGCAGTGAGTTGTCCAAGTTAAAAGATTCAGCTGCCAGTCTTGATGGTAATGTCACCACCATCACAGACCTTATCAGCAAGTGTGCAGAGAACTGTGTACAAAAGAGGACAATCCAAGTCTTCCCAAACCGGAAATCCACACCCTATTGTGGGACCTCAGCTGGATCCTTGACTTTCTTACAAACAGACCGCAATCAGTGAGGATAGGCAGCAATACCTCCGGCATGATTATTCTCAACAATGGTGTCCCACAAGGCTGCATCCTCAGCCCTCTACTCTACTCCCTGTACATTCACGACTGTGTGGCCAGATTCTGCTCTAACTCCATCTCCAAGTTTGCAGATGATACCACCGTTGTAGGCCGTATCTCAAACAGCTATGAGTCGGAGTACAGGAAGGAGATAGAGAGCTTAGTGGAGTGGTGTCATGACAACAACCTTTCCCTCAATGTCAACAAAACAAAAGAGCTGCTCATTGACTTCAGGAAAGGGGGCGGTGTACATGCACCTGTGTACATCAATGGTGCTGAGGTCGAGAGGGTTGAGAGCTTCAAGTTCCTGGGTGTGAACATCACCAACAACCTATCCTGGTCAAATCACGTTGATGCCACGGCCAAGAAAGCTCACCAGCGCCTCTACTTCCTCAGGAGGCTAAAGAAATTCGGTTTGTCACCTTTGACTCTCACCAGCTTTTACCGATGCACCATAGAAAGCATCCTATCCGGATGTATCATGGCTTGGTATAGCAACTGCTTTGCCCAGGACCACAAGAAGCTGCAGAGAGTTGTGGACACAGCCCAGCGCATCACGGACACCAGCCTCCCCTCCTTGGACTCTGTCTTTACCTCTTGTTGTCTTGGTGTAGCAGCCAGCATAATCAAAGACCCCACCCACCCGGGACATTCTCCCTTCTCTCCTCTTCCATCAGGTAGAAGATACAGGAGCCTGAGGGCATGTACCACCAGACTTAAGGACAGCTTCTACCCCACTGTGATAAGACTATTGAATGGTTCCCTTATACAATGAGATGGACTCTGACCTCACGATCCACCTTGTTGTGACCTTTCACCTTATTGCACTGCACTTTCTCTGTAGCTGTGACACTTTACTCTGTACTGTTATTGTTTTTACCTGTACTACATCAATGCACTCTTTACTAACTCAATGTAACTGCACTGTGTAATGAATTGACCTGTATGATTGGTTTGTATGATAAGCTTTTCACTGTATCTCGGTACAAGTGACAATAATAAACCAATACCAATATTGAAGTTGAAGACTGCAGCATTTAAATCAGGTGACCCTGACCTTAACAAGAAATCGAGATATGACCTCCGTAAAGCCATCAGTGATGTCAAGAGACAATATGTCCAAAATTGAGTTCAAGACCAGCCATCAGTTATGGCAGGACTTGCATGCTATAACGGGCTACAAAACAAAGTCAGGCAGCATCGCCAACAACAGCGCATCCCTTCCCGATGAGCTTAACGCATTCTATGCACACTTTGAACAGAGTCACCACCCACCCCGACAGCCTCCAATGCACCTGAACCCACAGTCACCGTTGTGGACGTAAGATCAGTCTTCCGGAGAATGAACCCAAGGAAAGCAGCTGGCCCGGATGGTGTCCCTGGCTGTGTCCTTAGATTCTGTGCAGATCAGCTGCCGTGGGTATTTCCAGACACTTTTAACCTCTCCCTGCTTCCATCTGAGAATCCCAACTCTTTTAAGAAGACCACTATCATCCCAGTACTTAAGAAAAACCAGGTAACATGCCTTGATGACTACCGACCAGTGGCTCTGACATCCACCATCACGAAGTGCTTTAAGAGGGTGATCATGGCACGCAGTAACTCCAGCTTCCCAGACAACCTTGACCTGCTGCAATTCACCTATTGCCGAAACAGGTCTGTAGCAGACGCCATCTCCCTGGCCCTACACTCCTCTCTGGAGCATCTGGACAGTCAAGACATGTACATTAGACTATTGTTTATTGATTACAGTTCCATCTTCAATATTATAATTACAAGCAAACTCATCACCAAACTCCGAGACCTGGGACTCTGCACCTCTCCCTGCAACTGGATCCTTAACTTTCTGATCAACAGACTGCAATCAGTGAGGATAGGCAGCAATACCTCCAGCACGATTATTCTCAACACTGGTGCCCCACAAGGCTGCATCCTCAGCCCTCTACTCTACTCCCTGTACACTTATGACTGTGACCAGATTCTGCTCTAACTCCATCTACAAGTTTGCAGATCATACCACTGTAGTGTGCCATATCTCAAATAACGATGAGGTAGAGTACAGGAAGGGCATGGAGAGTTTAGTAACATGTTGTCATAACAACAACCTTTCCCTCAATGTCAGCAAATCAAAAGAGCTGGTCATTGACTTCAGAAAGCTCCTGTCTACAATGGTGTTGAGGTCAAGAGTGTTGAGAGCTTCAAGTTCCTAGGAATGAAGATCACCAATAGTCTGTCCTGGTCCAACCATGTAGACACCACAGCCAAGAAAGTTCACCTGCGCCTCTACTTCCTCAGGAGGCTTAAGAAATTTAGCATGTTCCCATCGACCCTCACCAATGCATGGAAAGCATCCTATCTGGATATATCATGACTTGGTGTGGCAACTGCTCTGCCCAAGACCACAAGAAACTGCAGAGAGTTGTGGACACAGCTCAGCACATCTCAGAAACCAGCCTCCCCTCCATTGATGTCTATACTTTTTGCTGCCTCAGTAAAGCAGCCAGCATAAGCAAAGACCCACCCACCCCAGATATTCTCTCTTTTCCCCTCTCCCATCAAGCAGAAAGTACAAAGCCTGAAAGCACGTACCAGCAGGCTCAAGGACAGCTTCTATCCCGCTGTTATAAGACTGTTGAACGGTTCGCTAGTACAATTCCCGAGTACGATAAGATGGACTCTTGACCTCACAATCTACCTTGTTATGACCTTGCACCTTATTGTCTGCCTGCACTGCACTTTTGCTGTAGCTTTTACACTTTATTCTGCATTCTGTACTGTTTTACCCTGTACTACCTCAATGCACTGTGTAATGAATTGACCTGTACGATCAGTGTGCAAGACAAGTATTTCACTGTACCTCAGTACAAGTGACAATAATAAACCAATTCTAATAAATGACTACCAAGATAGATATTTTAAAGGTAAATTTTACATGAAAAGCTTGGATGATCATTTCGTTGAGGGGGTTGAAGGAGCTGCATTTAATGTTAGGGTTATGGATGTGATGAGATTTGAACAAAATACCACCTAAAAGACTGGTTAGCAAATTGGAATCAATGGGATTAAAGAGACAGCAGCACCATGGGTGCAAAGTTGGCTGAGGGACAGAACGCAGAGAGTGCAGATTGGAGCAAATTATGCAGCGATGTTTCCCAGCGGGTTGGTACTAATATTACTGCTCCTTTGATATATGGTAATGGCTTGAACTTGGGGAGTGAAGCCAAATTTCAAAGGACACATAAGGCAAACATAGAACTGCAGTTAGCACTGAGATTAGTAAAGGAGCCACACAAATTGGTGGAATGGCCAGACAAGTGGAGATGAAATTTAATACGGAGAGATGTGAAATACTGTATTTTGAAAGGAAGGATAAGGCAATATAATTTAAACTCGATGTTTCAGTTTTAAAGAGCTTGTAAGAACAGCGAGGTCTCAAACATATAATTAAATGTGAGAGGGCAAGTTAATAAGATTTTTAAAAAAGCAGAGCTTTTTTAGCCTTGTATATTGGGGCATAAAATACAAAAGCAATGAAATTATACCAAGCCTCTATAAAACACTGATTAGGCCTCAGCTGAAATATTTACCTACAAAACAGCCTGGTTAACACAGAACATTACAGCACAGTACAGGCCCTTCAGCCCACGATGTTGTGCCGACATTTTATCCTGCTCTAAGATCTATCTAACCCTTCCCTCCCACAAAGCTCACCCCCCCCCCATTTTCTCTATCACTCATGTGTCTATCGAAGAGTCTCTTAAATATCCCTCAAGTATCTGCCCCCACAACCTCTTCCGGCAGTGCATTCCATGCACCCACCACTGTGTAAAAAAACTTACCCCGACATCTCCCTTATATCTTCCTCCAATCACCTTAAAATTATGGCCTCTCATGTTAGCCATTTTCACCCTGGGAAAAAGTCTCTGACTGTCCACTCGATCTATCCCTCTTATCGTCTTGTACACCTCTATCAAGTCTCCTTTCATCCTCCTCCTCTCCAAAAAGAAAAGCCCTAGCTCACTCATAAGACATGATTGGAGAGCATGTCTTATGTGAGCATGTCTTAAAGAGAGGATTTGTCGTGTAGTGGTTAGCATAATGCTATTACAGTGCCAAAGACCTGGGTACAATTCTCGTCGCTGTCTGTGCAGAGTTTGTACGTTCTCCCTGTGTCTGCATGGGTTTCCTCCGGGTGCTCCAGTTTCCTCCCACATTAGTCACACATCAGTCACATGCATGCATCTTTTTGCATAGAGTGTTCTGGGGGGGGGGGGGGGGCGGGCACCCTGAAAGTGTCGCCACACTTCCGGGGCCAACATAGCATGCTCCCAACTTCCTAACCTGTGCATCTTTGGAATGTGGGAGGAAACTGGAGCACCCGGAGGAAACCCATACAGACACAGGGAGAACGTACAAACTCTGCACAGACAGCGACGAGAATTGTACCCGGGTCTTTGGCGCTGTAATAGCGTTATGCTAACCACTACACGACAAATCCTCTCTTTAAGAATCTTCTCCACTGTAATTTGTCCACCACTGAAGTAAAACTCACTGGTCTATAATTCCCAGGGTTATCCCTACTCCCTTTCTTAAACAAAGGAACAACATTTGCCACCCTCCAATCATCTGGTACTACTCCTGTGGCCAGTGAGGATGCAAAGATCATAGCCAAAGACACAGCAATCTCTTCCCTTGCTTCCTGTAATAAACTTGAATATATCCTGTCCGGCCCTGGTGACTTATCAATCCTAATGTTTATCAAAAGTTCCAGCACATCCTTTTTCCTCACGTCGACATGCCCTAGCGTATCAGCCTGTTGTACGCCATCCTCACAATTGTCAAGGTCTCTCTCACTGGTGAATACTGAAGCAAAGTATTCATTAAGGACCTCCGCTACCTCTTCCGACTCCAGGAACATATTTCCTCTTTTATCCCTGATCGGTCCGACCCTCACTCTAGTCATCCTCCTGTTCTTCAAATACATGTGGAACGTCTCGGGGTTTTCCTTAATCCTACTCGCCAAGGCCTTCTCATGCTCCCTTCTAGCTCTTCTAAGTCCATTCTTAAGCTCCCTCTTGGCTACCTTGTAACTCTCCAGAGCCCTGTCTGATCCATGCTTTCTGAACCTCAGGTAAGCTTCTTTCTTCCTCTTGACAAGATATTCTACATTTCTTGTCAACCATGGTTACTTCACTCTACCATTCTTACCCTGCCTCAACAGGACAAACCTATCCAGAGCCCCATGCAAGTGTTCCTTAAACAACCTCCACATTTCTGCTGTGCACTTCCCAAAAAACCTCTGTTCCTAATTTACGGTCCCAAGTTCCTGCCTAATAACATCATAATTCCCCCTCCCCCAGATAAATACTTTTCCATATCGTCTGCTCCTATCCCTCTCCAAGGCTATGGTAAAGGTCAAGGAGTTATGGTCACTATCTCCAAAATGCTCTCCCATGAAACCCGATCAGGCTCAATGCCTAGTACCAGGCAATGCTTCCTCTGAAGCAATGTTTAAAGGGACAATGCTCATATTGCATTGATAATGATCCATGACCTCCTCTGACTTCAACTACAGCCTCACGTGTACCTGGAATACTTGCCCATGGAAGTCAGGGTCTTGGCCACTCTCAGCTTTAAAGTCTCAGGAACACTGACGTCTGCCTTAGAATATAGAACATTACAGCACAGTACAGGCCCTTCAGCCCAGAATATTGTTGACATCTGGAGGATGAGCTGGGGATAATGAATATTGGCTACCTGAAAGTGGCTGCACAGGTTGATAGGGAGGTAAAGAAGGTGTACAACACGTTTGTCTTTATTTGTCGAGGAACTGAATTCAAGAGTCAGGAAGTTATGTTGTAGTTTTATAAAACTCTGGTTGGTCTGCACCTTGGAGTATTGCAATCAATTCTGATTGCCCCATTACAGGAAGGATGTGGAGGCTTTGGAGAGGGTGCAGAAGAGGTTCACCAGGATGTTGCCTGGATTGGAGGGTAGAAACTATCAGGAGAGGTGGGACAAACTTGGGTTGGTTTCTCTGGAGCAGCGGAGGCTGAGGGGAGGCCTGACAGAAGTTTATAAAATTATGAGAGGCATAGGTAGAGTACACAGCCAATATTTTTCCCAGGGTTGAAATATTTCATACTAAGGGGCATGCATTTAAGGTGAGAGGGGAAAGTACTAAGGAGACGTGCGGGGCAAGTTTTTACGCAGAGAGTGAAATTGCCAGGGGTGGGGGTGGAGGCAGATACGATAGAGGAGTTTAAGAGGCTCCTAGATAAACACATGAATATGTGAGAAATGGAGGGATATGGACCATGTGCAGGCAATAGAGGTTTAGTTTAATTTGGTATTGTGTTTTCAACAGATATTGTGGGCTGAAGGGCCTGTTCCTGTACTGTACTGTTCTATGTTCTATTGGATCGGTCTTTCAACTAGCCAGATCTGGCCTCTTTCTGCCCTGTTATTACCTCTGATATTTGTATCCAATGTTTGTAAGTTGCTCTGTTTATATCATCTTTTAATCTTTCAAGTGTCCATTTCAGAGTATTTCAGTAGCTGCAATCTTGCCTTTATCAATAAAATTATAACCATTAGTGAGCTAACGCCATCATAACAGTCTCCGATGAAGAAAATGATCCACATCAGCACTCTTACATTTGAACATCTAAGTTAGTAGTGGAGTAAGTTGGTGCAGTACTGTAATAAGTTAGTACAGCACTGTAATAAGTTGGTACGACATTGTAATAAGCTGGCACAGTGCTGTAATAAGTTGGCACAGTGCTGTAATAGGCTTGAGCATTAAGACTACAAAGATATTTAAAGGTCATTAACAATGGAGCATTGGAAATACATTCATTATAAGGCACTTTCTCGCAAAATTCCTGTATATTCAATCTCCGTGGTCACTGAACAGCTTATCGGGGCTTCATTTTCAATTCTATTCAATATTGATGGCTTCAAAAGCTTGAATAGGAAAGCAAAAAAATCTATAGATGCTGAAAATCTATTTTCATTTGATGATTTAAAAAAGTAGAACATGCTGGAAATCCTTCACAGCTCAGCAGACAGAAACCACTGACTTTTCATCAGAACTGATAAAAGTTTGGTGCTAATGCCTGTAAAAATGTGGAGACTGAGAAGCCAAGCCCCAGACACCTCAGTTCCACCTGCAAAGGGCCCATGGCTACTTAGAATATAGAACAGAACAACACAGGAACAGGACCCTTGGCCCACCATGTTGTGCTGAAAAGTTTAACTACTGACTAATTACACTAATCCCTTCTGCCTGCTCATGGCTCATGTCCCTCCATTCTCTGCACATTCCTGTGCCTATCCAAGAGCTTCTCAAACACCTCTGTCATATCTGCCTCCACCACCACCCCTGGCAGCACATTTCACTCTCTGTGTAAAAAAAACTTGCCCTGCACATCTCCTTTGTATTTCCCACCTCTCACCTTAAATGCATGTCCTCTAGTATTAGACACTTCTACAATATCCATGCCCTTCATAATTTTTTATGCCTCAATCAGGTCCCCACTCTGCCTCCTCCACTCCAGGAAAAATGAGCCCGACCCAATCTCTCCTCATAACTAGAGTCCTCCAATCTTGGCAATAATCCGGTGAATCTCCTCTGCACTCTGTCCAGTGTAACCACATCCTTCCTATAGTATTGTGACCATAACTGCACACAATGCTCGCAATGTGGTGCTTTTGGAGAGGGTGCAGAAGGGGTTCACCAGGATGCTGCCTGGATTAGAGGGTACGAGCTATAAGGAGAGGTTGGACAAACTTGGGCGGTTTTATGTGGAGTGACTGAGGCTGAGGGGAGACCTGATAGAAGTTTATAAAATTATGAGAGGCATAGATACACAGTGGGTATCTTTTCCCCGGAGTTGAAATACCTAATGCTAGAGGGCATGCATTTAAGGTGAGAGGGGGAATTGGAATTGGTTTATTGGAATTGCTTTATTTTTGTCACTTGTACCAAGGTACAGTGAAAAAGTTGTCTTGCATACTGTTCATACAGATTAATTCACTACACAGTGCATTGAGGTAGTACAAGGTAAAACAATACAGAATGCACAATAAAGTGTTACAGTTACAGCAAAAGTGTAGTGCAGGGAGACAATAAGGTGCAATAACAAAACGAGGTAGATTGTGAGGTCAAGAATCCATCTAATTTTTCAATAGTCTTATAACAGTAGGATAGAAGCTGTCCTTGAGCCTGCTGATACATGCTTTCAGGGTTTTGTATCTTCTGCACAATGGGAGGGGGGAGAAGAAGAGAATGTCCCAGGTGGGTGGGGTCTTTGATTGTGTTGATTGCTTTACTGAGGCAGTGAGAAGTATAGACAGAGTCCATGGAGGGGAGGCTGGTTTCCGTGATGTGCTGAGTTGTGTCCACAACTGTCTGCAGTTTTTTGCGGTCACGGGCAGAACAGTTGCCATACCAAGCCTTGATGCATCGTAATAGATGCATTGATAAAAATTGGTAAGTGTCCAAAGGGAGATACCAAATTTTTTTACCCCCCTGAGGAAGTAGAGGCACTGGTGAGCTCTCTTGGCTGTGGCGTCCGCGTGGTTGGACCAGGACAGGAGTGATGTTCACTCCCAGGAACTTGAAACTCTCAACCCTCTTGACCTCAGCACCATTGATGTAGACAGAAGTGTGTACACCACCCCCTTTCCTGAAATCAATGACCAGCTCTTTTGCTTTGCTGACATTGAGGGAAAGGTTGTTCCGATTCTGATTCTGTCCTGACAGCATTTCACTAGGCTCTCTATCCTGTACTCTGTCTTGTCGTCGTTTGATATCCAGCCCATAATAGTGGTGTCATCTGCAAATTTGTAGATGGAGTTAGAGCAGAATCTGGCCACACAGGTGTGAGTGCATAGGGAGCAGAGCAAGGAGCTGACGACACAGCCTTGTGGGGCACCAGTGTTGAGGATAATCGTGCCGGAGGTATTGCTGCCTATCTTCACTGATTGCAGTCTGTTGGTCAGAAAGTCAAGGATCCAGTTACAGAGGAAGGTGTTGAGTCCCAGGTCTCGGAGTTTGGTGATGAGTTTGCCTGGGATTATAGTATTGAAGGCTGAGCTGTAGTCAATAAACAATCGTCTAACGTAAGGGTCTTTTACTGTCCAGATGCTCCAGAGATGAGTGCAGGGCCAGGGAGATGGCATTCGCTGTAGACCTGGGAAAGTTCGAAAGAGATGTGCGGGGCAAGTTTTTTTTACACAGAGAGTAGTGTGTGCTTGGAATGTGCTGCTAGTACTACCCTGATGTACTTAGGTATGGAATAATCAGTATGGGTGGTAAGCAGAACAAAAGATTTTCACTGTCTCTCAGTACATGTGACAATAATAAACCAACTCTCTGCACTCTCAAAACTGACACAGTATACAGGGACATAAAATGTTAACAGAGCAGATCAAATGAACAGCTGGTGGCTCTTATATATGTGTCTTCTGTGACTATTTAGCAGAACAACAGTCTTGGACTGAAATATTTATGGCCTAACAGCTACACTTCAATAATACACAGTTCTCTTTTTGCTCCATCTGCAACCTCATGTTGTTATCCATTCTCCGTGTTATTAAAACCTATTGACTCTGGATTCCAACCTGCATTGTAAAATTCCTCAGAATATCTTCTGTGAAACATTATTTCTTGAGCATGTTTGGTGTTACTTAATGTCTCAGTGATCCTTGACCTTCTGTTTTCAGGTAACACTTTCCTTTATGGGCATAAGTCCAAATGCCCTTCCAATTTTTCCCATCTCCTTTCTCAACCATGTATTTATCCCCCCTCAACCATATTTGCATAATGACCATGTGGTAAGGCTCTTGTTAACAGCATGTTTTGTGTGCGTGTGCGTGTGTGTGTGTGTGTGTGTGTGTCTCTGTGCCTGTGTTGTGTTGGGTGGGGGTAGGGTCAGAACCATGATATCTGTAAAGGTCTCTGATCTTGAGAACATGATGTCTTATGTCTCTGCACTTTAAAAACCAATGTTCACCTTTTCCTGCTGCCTTGTGGCCAAAATGTATTTTCCTATTTTCATGGACAATGCCATTTCCTGAGTAAAGCACTTGTGTCAGTTAAATCTTGTCTTGGACATGGGTTCATGCAAAGGCTGCTTCTGAAAGCCCAGATGTAGGTGTTGGTTCTTATTTCAATGATATGTTGTGCCAACAACCTAATGGAGAACTGATAAAATATGTGCACTTGTTTTTCTAGATGCTCTGTCTACATGGAGCATGTGTGAATACAAAACATAGAACATAGAACAGTACAGCATGGGACAGGCTATTCGGTCCACGATGTTGTGCTGATCTTGATGCCAATTTATACTAAATGTTCTCCTCCTGTGTATCATCCACATCCCTCCATTCCCTGCATATTCCGGTGTCTGTCTAAAAGCCTCTTAAACTCCACCAAACTGCCTGCTTCCACTATTACCCCTGGGAACCCATCTCAGGCACCTACCGCACGCTCCGTAAAAAAACCTGCCCCTCATGTCACCCTTAATCTTCTCCCCTCTAATCTTAAAAGCATGTCCTCTGGGGTTTGACATTTCTACCCTGGGGAACAGTTTCTGACTGTACCCCCTATCTATGCTTCTCATAATATTATAAACTTCTATCAGGTCTCCCCTCAGCCTCTGCTACTCCAGAGAAAACAACCCAAGTTTCTCCAACCTCTCCTTATAGCTCATACCCTCCAATCTAGGCAGCATCCTGGTGAACCTCTTCTGCACCTTCTCCACAGTGTCCACATCCTTCCTGTAACGGGGCGACTAGAACTGCACACAATACTCCACATGCAGGCAGCCTAAGTTTTATGCAACTGCAGTGTGACTTCCTTACTATTATACTCAACACCCCTACCAATGAAGGCAAGCATTCCATACGCCTTCTTTACCACCTTATCCACCTGTGCAGCCACTTTCAGTGAACTGCGGACCTGGACCCCAAGATCCCTCTGTACCTCAATAATATTAAGGGACCTACCATTTACTGTATACTTTCTCCTTTCATTTGACCTCCCAATGTGCAACATCTCATACTTGCCTGGATTAAACTCCATCTGCCACTCCTCTGCCCATATCTGTAACTGATCTATATCCCGCTGTATTCTTTGACAGTCCTTTACACTGTCCACAACTCCACCATTCTTGGTGGCATCCACAAAGTTGCTTATCCACTCATCTATATTTTCATAAGAAGAAACAGGAGCAGGAGGAGGCCATCTGGCCAATCGAGCCTGCTCCGTTATTCAATAAGATAATGGCTGAACTGGCCATGGGATCAGATCCACCAACCTGCCTTTTCCCCATAAACCTTAATTCCCCTACTATGCAAAAATCTTTCAAATTGTGTTTTAAATATATTTAATGAGGTAGCCTCTACTACTTCCCTGGACAGAGAATTCCACAGATTCACCACTCTCTGGGAAAAGCAGTTTCTCCTCATCTCCGTCCTAAATCTATTTCCCCAAATCTTGAGACTTATGTCCCCTAGTTCTAGTCTCACCTACTCATGGAAACAATTTTCCTGCCTGTATCTTATCTATCCCTTTCATAATTTTATATGTTTCTATATTTTTATTTCTCATTCTTCTGAATTCCAACGATATACAGTGTAAAAAGAAGCGGCCCCAACACCGACCCCTGTGGAACACCAGTCGTAACCGGCAACCAACCAGAACAGGATCCCTTTATTCCTACCCTTTGCTTTCTGCCTATCAGCCAATGCTCCACCCATTCTAATATCTTTCCGGTAATTCTATGGGCTCTAATCTTATTAATCAGCCTCTTATGCGGCACCTTGTCAAAGGCCTTTTGAAAATCTAAATACACAACATCCACAGCCTCTCCCTTGTCCATCCTACTTGAGATTACCTCAAAAAATTCCAATAGGTTGGTCAGGCAGGACCTTCCCTTCAGGAAACCATGCTGGCTTGGACCTGTCTTGTCATGCACCTCTAGGTATTCCATAACCTCATCCTTGAGGATCGACTCCAATAACTTTCCAACCACCGATGTCAGACTAATAGGCCTGTAATTTTTGTTTTGTTGCTTCCCTCCCTTCTTAAACATCCTCCAGTCCTCCGGAACCATGCCAGAGTCCATTGATTCCTGGAAATTAATTTCCAATGCCTCCACAATTTCTAAAGCCACCTCCTTCAGAACCCGTGGGTGCACTTCACCCAGTCCGGGAGACTTATCTGTCCTTAGTCCATTTAGCTTCCTGAACACCTTCTCCCTACTAATCTTGACTGTACTCAATTCTATTCCCTGAGACCCCTGACTATCAAGTATACTGCTGATGTCTTCCACAGTGAAGACTGATGCAAAATACCCATTTAGTTCCTCTCCCATCTCTTTGTTACCCATTATAATTTCTCCAGCATCGTTTTCAATCGATCCGATATCTACCCATGTCTCTCTTTTACTCTTCATATATTTAAAAAAAAACTCTTGGTATCCTTTATATATTATTTGCCAACTTCCTTTCATAATTCTTCTTTTCTTTCCTAATGACTTTCTTAGTTTCTTTCTGTAAGTTTTTATAAGTTTCCCAGTCTTATAAGTTTTCCACTAATTTTTGCTTCCTTGTATGCCCTCCCTTTTGCTTTTATTTTAGCCTTAACCTCTCTCGTTAGCCACATTTGTGCCATTTTTCCATTCATAATTTTCTTTTTTCTTGGAATATATCTGTCCCACACTTTCCTCATTTCTTGTAGAAATTTCATCCATTTCTGCTCTGCCATCCCTCCATCTAACTTACTCTTCCAATCAATTTGGGCCAGTTCCTCTCTCATGCCACTGTAATTTCCTTTATTCCACTGAAATATTGACACATCTGATATCAGCTTCTCCTTTTCAAGTTTGAAAGTGAACTCAATCATATTATGATCATTACTTCCTAAGGATTCCTTTACCTTCAGTTCCCTGACCACCTCAGGTTCATTACACAGCACCCAATCCAAAACAGCCGATTCCCTGATGGGCTCATCAACAAACTGCTCCAAAAATCCATCCCGTAGGCATTCTACAAACTCTCTCTCCTGAGATCCAGTACCTTCCTGACTTTCCCAACCTACTTTCATGTTTAAATCCCCCATAATTATCTTGACATAGTCTTTCTGACACACTTTTTCTATTTCCAGCTGTAACTTGTAGCTCACATCCTGGCTGCTGTTTGGGGGCCTGTATATAACTGCTATTAGGGTCCTTTTACCCTTGCCATTACTTAACTCAACCCATAAGGATTCTACCTCTTCTTTCTCGTGATTTAATATCGTTGTTTACCATCAGGGCCATGCCATCCCCTCTACCTACCCGCCTATCCTTCCTATATACTGTGTACCCTTAGACATTCAGCTCCCAATCACATCCATCATTGAGCCATGACTCGGTGATGGCCACAATGTCATATCTTTTAATCTGTAGCTGTACAACAAGGTCATTCACTTTATTTCTAATGCTACGTGCACAACAGCATGCTGCAATCTCTCACCATTTAAATAATAATCTTATCTATTTTTCCTTCCCAAGTGGATGACCTCACATTTACCAACATTGTACTCCATCTGCCAGACCCTTGCCCACTCACTTATCCTATCTATACCTCACTTCAGACTCTCAGCATCTGCTGCACAATTAAATTTTCCACTCAATTTAATGTCATAAATCATCCAAATCATTGATATATATCACAAACAACAGAGGTCCCAGCACCGATCTTTGTGGAACACCACTGGTCATGGACTTCCATCCAGAATGACAAACTTCCACCCCTACTCTCTGTCTTCTCTGGGCAAGCCAGTTCTCAATCCAAACTTGCAATTCACCCTGGATCCCATGCATCTTTATCTTCTGAATCAACCTACCATGAGGGACCTTATTAAATACCTTGCTGAAGTCCATGTAGATAATATCCACTGTCTTACCCTCATCAAGCTCCTTTGTCAACTCCTCAAAAAACTCGATCAAGTTTGTAACGTATGACCTGCCCCACACAAAGCCAAGCTGACTGTCCCGAAACAGGCCATGCCTTTCCAAATGCGCATAAACCCTCTCCCTAATTATCCTCTCCAATAGCTTCCCTACCATTGCCGTGAGGCTCACTGGTTTATAATTACTTGGATTATCCTTATTTCCCTTCTTGAACAAAGGCACAAAATTTGCTACTCTCCAGTCCATTAAGACAAAGGAGTAGAATTAGACAATTCGACCCATAGAATCTGCTCCGCCATGCGATCATGGCTGATTTATTTTTCCCTCTCAGCCCAATTCTCCTGCCTTCTCCCCGTAAACTTTGATGCCCTCACGAATCAAGAACCCATCAACCTCCTTTTTAAATACACCCAATGACTTGGCCTCCACAGCCATCTGTGGCAATGAATTCCACAGATTCACTACCCTCTGGTTGAAGAAATTCCTCCTCATCTGTTCTAAAGGGACGTCCTTCTATTCTGAGGCTGTGCCCTCTGGTCCTGGACTCTCCCACTGATGGAAACATCCTCTCCACATCCACTCTATCCAGGCCTTACAATATTCAGTAAGGCTCAACGAGATCCCCCCTCATGCTTCTAAACTCCAGTGAGTACAGGCCCAGAGCCATCAAACGCGCCTCATACATTAACCCTTTCAACCTCAGGACCATTCTTGTAAACTTCCTTTGGACTCTCTCCAATGCAGCACATCCTTCCTTAGATATGGGTCCCAAAACTGCTCACAATACTCCAAATGTGGTCTGACCAACACCTTATAAAGCCTCAGCATTACATTGTTGTTTTTATATTCTAGTCCTCTCTCTAAATGAATGCTGACATTGCATTTGCCTTCCTTACTACTGACTCAACCTGCAAGTTAACCTTTAGGGAATCCTGCGCTAGGACCCCCAAGTCCCTTTGCACCTCCAATTTCTGAATTCTCTCCCCTATTAGAAAATAGTATACGCGTTTATTCCTTCTACCAAAGTGCATGACCGTACACTTCCCTGCGCTGTGTTCCATCTGCCACTTCTTTGCCCATTCTCCCAACCTGTCCAAATCCTTCTGCAGACTCCCTGCTTCCACAACACTACCTGCCCCTCCAGCCAAAATCCTCTGGGTCTTCGCCTGTTACTAGTGAGGACACAAAGATCTTTAACAAAGCCCCAGCAATCTCCTCACTTGTTTCTTTCAATATTCTGGGATATATGCCATCAGGCCCTGGGGCTTATCCACATTAATGCTTTTCAGAAGACCAACACTACCTCCTCCTTAATCTCAAAAAGTCCCAGCACATCAACATGCCCCACTCTACCTTCACTATTCTCCAAATCCTTCTCCACAGTAAATACCAACACAAAGTACTCATTTAGCAACTCAGCCACTTGCTCTGACTCCAAGCACACATTCCCTCCTTTGTCCTTGAGTGGACCTACCCTCTCCTTAGTTATCCTCTTTTTCTTAAAACAACTATAAAATGCCTCGGGATTCTCCTCGATCCTGCTCGACAAGGACATTTCATAACCCCTTTTGGCCTTCCTAATCACCAACTTGAGCACATTCCTGCTGTCTTTCTATTCCACAAGGGCCCAGCCTGACTTTAGCTTCCTAAACCTTACATATGTTTCCTTCTTCCTGACTAAATTTAGGATCTCTCAGGTCATCCAAGGTTCCCTTACCTTCACATCCTTGCCCTTACTCCTTTCTGGAACATGCCGATCCCGAACTCCGATCAGTTGGTCTTTAAAGAACTCCCACGTCAGATATGGACTTGTCCGACGGCAACTGCTCCCAATAAACGCCTCTTATCGCCTGTCTTATCCTGTCGTAAGTTTCCCTCCCTCAATTTAGTACCTTCCTGTAAGATCTGAGTTTATCCTTACTCATAACTATCTTAAAACACAATGAGTTGTGGTCACAATCCCCAAAATGTTCACCCACTATCAGGTCTGTCCCCTGGCGTGGCTCATTTCCCAAAACCAGGTCCAGTATGTTTTCTCCTCTGGTTGCACTCTCTACAGACTGTTTCAAGAACCCCTCTTGGATGCACTGAAACAATCCCATCCCTCTTGTATGAAGGAAGTTCCAAACAAGGTTGATGGTGTTGTGGATAATGTAGAAGGTTGTCAAGGGTTACAAAGGGACATTGATGGGATGCAAAATTGGGCTGAGAAGTGACAGATGGAATTCAACCTGGAAAAGTGTGAAGTGATTCACTTTGGAAGGTAGAATTTGAAGGCAGAATACAGGGTTAATGGCAGGATTCTTAGTAGTGTGGAGGAACAGAGGGATCTTGGGGTCCAAGACCATAGATCCCTCAAAGTTGCTGCACGTTGATAGGGTTATTAAGAAGGTGTATGGTGTGTTGGCATTCATTGGCTGTGCGATTGAGTTCAAGAGCCACAAGGTGATGTTGCAGCTCTATAGAACTCTGGTTAGACCACACTTGGAGTATTGTGTTCAGTTCTGGTCGCCTCACAATTGGAAGGATGTGGAAGCTTTAGAGAGGGTACAGAGGAGATTTACCATAATGCTGCCTGGATTGGAGAGCATGTCTTCTGAGGATAGGTTGAGTGAGCTGGGGCTTTTCTCTTTGGAGAGAAGGAGGATGAGAGGTGACTTGATAGGGGTGTACAAGATGATAAGAGGCATAAATTGAGTGGACAGTCAGAGACTTTTTCCAAAGACGGAAATGGCAAACATGAGGGGGCATAATTTTAAGGTGGTTGGAAGAAGGTACGGGAGGGATATCAGGGGTATGTTTTTTACACAGAGAGTGGTGGGTGCATGGAACACACTGCCAGGGGTACTGGTAGAGGCAAATACATTAGTGACATTTAAGAGAATTTTAGATAGGCACATGGATGATAGAAAAATGGAGGGGTCTGTGGGAGGGAAGGGTTAGATGAATCTTAGAGTAGGTTAAAAGGTTGGCACAACATTGTGGGCCGAAAGGCCTGTACTCTGCTGTGATGTTCTTTGTTCTAATACTGGGGAAGTTAACTTCCCCATTGTGACGACCCTGTTGTTTCTGCATCTTTCCATAATCTGTCTGCATATCTGTTCCTCCACCTCTCAGTGGTTATAGGGGGCCTGTAGTACAATCCCATCAGTGTAATTGCACCTTTCTTATTTCTGAGTTCCACACAAACTGCCCCTGTGGATGAGCCCTCCAGTGTGTCCTCTCTGCTGTGACATTCTCCCTCATCAGTAGTGCAACCACTCCACCTCTTTTAACCCCCGCTCTATCACATCTAAAACAACAAAACCCAGGAACATTGAGCTGCCAGTCCTGTCCCTCACATAACCCGGTCTCTGTAGTGGCAACAACATCGTAGTTTCATGTACTGGTCCAGGCTCTAAGTTCATCCTCCTTACCCATAATACTCCTAGCCTTCATATGGTACATCACACAGTTATGGACACAGCACTACTTGAAACCTTTTCAAAGAGAGAATATACACGTAATTTAGAGAATTAAACTTTGACTGGTTTTCTGAATCTCATGGTGATACAGCACCGAAATTTAAAAAATATTTTTTTTAAATTTTATTTACAGCTTGGTAACAGGCCCTTCTGGCCCAATGAGTCTGTGCCGCCCATTTTGAACCCAATTAACGTACCCGTACGTCTTTGCAATGTGGGAGGAAACCAGAGCACCCGGAGGAAACCCACGCAGACACAGGAAAACGTACAGACTCCTTACAGACAGCGACGGGAATCGAATCCTGATCGCTGGCGCTGTAATAGCATCACGCTAACCGCTACACTACCGTGCTGCCCTTCTGCTCACTGTGTCCATGCCGACCGAGATATCCCATCCAATCTTGTCCCATTTACCATGTTTTTTTTCCTGATCCAACTTTCAATAACCTTTGCCATTTAAGGTTCCCAAATCTCACTATCTTTGCCTTTCACCCTCACTGGAACATATTGGCCATGAACTCCCACCAGCTCCTTAAAAGGCTCTCACTTGTCAGATGTTGTTTTACCCACAAGCAACTGTTCCCCTGATCTTTATTTTCCAGGTCCAATCTTGCGTTGTTGAAACCAGCCTTCCCCCAGTTTAGAACCTTAACTTGAGGGCCAATCTTATCCCTTTCCACAACTGCATGGAAACTCATGGAATTATGAAGTCTGTTCTCACTGTGTTTCCCTGACTGACACGTCTATCACATGCCCAGTTTCATTTCCTATTATAAGGTCGTATACTGCCACTTCTCTGGTATGATTGTCTGCACATTTTCTCAGAAGTGTCAAGGTTAGAAATATACTGAGACAAGGTAAAATAAATGAGGGAACACTTGAGTTCCAAACAAGAGGAAAAGGAGCACAGGAAACAATGCATAATAACAACCAGGCCCACTTACAGGAAGGGTGCGGAGACTTTGGAGAGGGTGCAGAAGAGGTTCAACGGGATGCTGCCTGGATTAGAGGGCATGAGCTGTAAGGAGAGGTTGGACAAACTTGGGCTGTTTTCTCTGGAGTGGCAGAGGCTGAGGGGAGACCTGATGGAGGTTTATAAAATTATGAGAGGCAGAGATAGAGTAGACAGCTGGTATCTTTTTCTCAGGATAGAAATGTAAATACTGCAAGACACAGCTTTAGCTTGAGAGGGGAAAGTTTAAAGGGGATGTGTGGGGCAAGTGATGGGTGCCTGGAACAGGCTGGTGGTGGAAGCAAATGCAATAATGGTGTTCAAGATGCATTTTGACAGGAACATGAATATGCAGGGAATGGAGGGATATCGATCATGTGCAGGCAGATGTGTTTAACTTGGCATCATGGTCAGCACAGACATTGTGGGCTGAAGGGCCTGTCCCTGCACTGTAATGCTCCATGTTTTGTGCTGTCTCTTTCTGTACCTGTGTTGTGGCCAACTCACTAAACACCCTACTTACCACATTATCGGTGACGTGGATGCCCAACAGTGAATCTCACCACAACTCTAAATGATCTACGTGGTCCAACAGCAGCTGCAGCTGGATGCACTTCCCACAGGTGTAGTCACCAGAGACGTTGGAAATGTCCCTGAACTCCCACATCTTACAGGAGGAGCAAATCACTGGCCTGACTTCCATATCCAATATCCCCAGTCCCCTCCACTGAGAGAAACAGAAAAATCACTTTACCTGATCTCTGCTCAACCTCCTCCCCAAAGCCCAATGCTCACCAAAGCCCACACTTTGACCTCAACAGCAGCAGTTTGACCTCAACAGTTGCTCCCAAAATGACCTTCCCAAGATGGCTGCTCCCTCTCGACCTGACACTCCTTGATCATCTCAAAGGAGCTTGTGTCATTGGAACTGCATCTGATTTTGATGCAAGGAATGTCACAGCTTGACTCAATTCACTGGCATCTTAGAACATAGAACAGTACAGCACAGAACAGGCCCTTCTGCCCACAAAGTTGTGCCAACATAGCTATTCCCTCCTACCTACAGAATGCAAATATCCCTCCATTTTCCTCTCATTCATGTGCCCATCCAAGCCCCTTTCAAAAGCCCCCAATGAATGTGCCTCCACCACCCTATCAGGCAAGGCATTCCAGGCATCCACTACACTCTCACTCTCTCTCACATTTTTCCTTCAACAGTCTCTACCGGATCAGCTTCTGGCATGCACTTCTAATTGTGTAAATCTTCAGAATCCTCTTGCCTGTCTCTGTGTTTTATGTGTGCACTTCCAATTCACTATCGTATTTTCACAAGATATTTCTTTGGACAACATTCTGTTCTATTTCTCAACATTCCATTTCCAAATGTCAGATTTGTGAAGTGATGTTAACGCAGGAATTCCATCATGTGAGGGTGCAATGACCTTTCCATAGCTGGAGTCATGGTTTTGTTTCTCTCAATGGTCCCCTTTCCATTCTGATGTCAATCTCTGGCTGAAGTAGACTACATTGAGATTTGTACACATTCGTAACTGAACTGGAATATCACTGTTTGTGGAATATGATATTGTTCTTTAACTGGGTGAAAAGTCTGCTTGCCAATGTCTCATGGATAAATTCAAGTACCTTTTCAATAGTTGTTTCTTCAAAGCTTCTTTGACATTTCTTGTCTGTCTCTTCACTGCATTGTTTGACGTACAACATAGAACATGGAACAGGCCCTTCGGCCCACCATGTCTGTGCCGAACATGATGCCAAATTAAACTAAATCTTTTCTGCCTGCACATGGTCCATCTCCCTCCATTCCCTGCATCTTCCTGTGTCTGTGTATAAATGTCCCTTAAACTCCACACCCATGTCTGTCTCCACCACCCCTGGCTGCATATTCAGACACCCACCACTCTCTGTGTAAAAAAAACCTGACCCACACGTCTCCTTTAAACTTTCCCCTTCTCACCTTAAACCTCTGACCTCCAGTCTCTAACTTTGGAGGCCTCAATGTCGATTTCTCCACCCCCTTTCCCTCCTTTTCTTCCCCTCCCCCTTTTGTCTTCCCTCATTCCTGAGGGCCCCTCACCTCTTCTCTTTCCCCTCCCCCACCCTCATGACCTGCCCACCTGTTCCCCACCTCCTTCCCTTTATTCCGTGCTCCACTGCCCTCTCCTACCGGATTCCTCCTTCCTCAGCCCTTCGCCTCCTCTACCTATCACCCCTCAGCTTCCTTCATCTCCCCTCTCCCCCACCCACCGAGCTTTCCCCCTCACCTGGATTCACCTATCACCTGCCAGCTTGTGCCCCTTCCGCAGCCCCGACCACCTTATTGTCACAAGATCACAAGACAAAGGAGCAGATTTAGGCCATTTGGCCCATCGAGTCTGTTCCATGAGCTAAACAAACTATTCCTATCTCGCCCCAATTTCCTGCCTTATCCCCATATCCCTTGATACCTTGACTAATTAGATACCTATCAATCTCCTCCTTAAAACCCCCAGTGATTAGGCCTCCACAGCTGTACGTGGCAAAGAATTCCATAAATTCACTACCCTCTGGCTAAAGAAATTTCTCCTCATTTCTGTTTCAAACTGGTTACCTCTAATTCTAAGATTGTGTCCTCTGGTCCTGGACTCACCCACCAGGGGAAACAGCCTAACCACATCTACTCTGTCCAGTCCTTTCAACATTCTAAATGTTTCTATGAGGTCCCCTCTCATTCTTCTGTACTCCAGTGAGTACAGTCCAAGAGCTGACAAACGCTCATCATAAGTAAGCCCTTTCATTCCGGGAGTCATCCTCGTAAATCTTTTCTGAACCCTCTTCAACATCAGTACACCCTTCCTAAGATAAGGGGCCCAAAACTGCACACAGTACTCCAAATGAGGCCCCACCAGTGCCCCATGGAGCCTCATCAACACTTCCTTACTTTTATACTTTATACCTCTTGAAATGAATGCCAACATAGCATTCGCTTCCTTTACCGCCGATCCGACCTGGTGGTTAACCTTTAGGGTATCCTGCACGAGGACCCGCAAGTCCCTTTGTACTTCTGTACTTTGAATTTTCTCCCCTTCTAGATAATAATCTGCCCATTTATTTCTGTTTCCAAAGTGTCCAACTGCACATTTCTCAACATTGAATCTCATCTGACATTTCCTTGTCCATTCTCCTAAACTATCTAGGTCTCTCTGCAACCTTCCTATTTCTTCAATACTCGCTACTCCCCCACCTATCTTGGTGTCGTCTGCAAACTTAGCCACAAAACCATTTACTCCATCATCCAAATCATTAATGTACAAGGTAAAAAGAAGCGGCCCCAACACCGACCCCTGCGGAACACCACTAGTAACCGGTAGCCAACCAGAACAGGATCCCTTTATTCCCACCCTTTGCTTTCTGCCAACCAGCCAATGCTCCACCCTTTCTAATATCCTACCTGTAATTCCATGAGCTCTCATCTTATTAATCAGCCTCTTGTGCGGCACCTTGTCACACAATTTGGTCTGTAATTTGGCACCTGGTCTGTAATTTCCTTTATGCTGCCTCCCACCCTTCTTATACAGCGGAACTACATTTGCGATCCTCCAGTCCTCCGGAACCATGCCGGAGTCTATTGATTCCTGGAAAATTATCACCAATGCCTCCGCACTCTCTGAAGCCACGTCCTTCAGAACCCAAGGGTGCACCTCATCCAGACCAGGAGACTTGTCTGTCTTTAATCCATTTAGCTTCCCGAGCACCTTCTCTCTAGTAATCTTAACTGAATTCAGTTCTATCCCCTGAGACCCCTGACTATCTGGTATACTGCTGATGTCCTCCACAGTGAAGACCAATGCAAAATACTCATTTAGTTCCTCTGCCATCTCTCTGTTATCCATTATAATCTCTCCCGCACTGTTTTCAATTGGTCCTATATCAACACATGTCTCTCTTTTACTCTTCATATATTTAAAAAAAACTCTTGGTATCCTTTTGTATATTATTTGCCAACTTCCTTTCATAATTCATCTTTTCTTTCCTAATGACCTTCTTAGTTTCTTTCTGTAAGTTTTTAAAAGTTTCACAGTCTTCTGTTTTCCCACTAATTTTTGCTTCCTTGTATGCCCTCCCTCTTGCTTTTATTTTAGCCTTCACCTCTCTTGTTATCCATAATTGTGCCATTTTTCCATTCATAACCTTTTTTCTTGGAATATATCTGTCCCGCACTTTCCTTATTTCTTATAGAAATTTCATCCATTTCTGCTCTGCCGTCCCTCCGTCTAGCTTACTTTTCCAATCAATTTGGGCCAGTTCCTCTCTCATGCCACTGTAATTTCCTTTATTCCACTGAAATATTGACACATCTGATATCAGCTTCTCCTTTTCAAATTTGAAACTGATCTCAATCATATTATGATCATTACTTCCTAAGGGTTCCTTTACCTTCAGTTCCCTAATCACCTCAGGTTCATTACACAGCACCCAATCCAAAACAGCCGATCCCCTGGTGGGCTCATCAACAAGTTGTTCCAAAAAACCATCCCGTAGACACTCCACAAACTCGCTCTCCTGAGATCCACTGCCCTCCTGGCTTTCCCAATCCACCTTCATGTAAAAATCCCCCAAAATTATCTTGATGTTGTCTCTCTGACACGCTTTTTCTATTTCTAGCTGTAACTTATAGTCCACATCCCGGCTGCTGTTAGGGGGCCTATATATCACTGCTATTATTGTCCTTTTACCCTTGCCATTTCTTAGCTCCACCCATAAGGATTCCACTTTGTTCTGGCTTCTGCCCTCTTCCTTTCCAGTCCCGATGAAGGGTCTCGACCCAAAACGTCGACTGTTCATTTCCATCCACGGATGCTGCCTGACCTGCTGAGTTCCTCCAGCATTTTGTGTGTATTGGTCCAGATTCCAGCATCAGCAGAATCTCTTGCATCTCCCTCTAGTATTTGACATTTTCACCCTGGGAAAAACTCTGGATGACATTGGATAGCTTGGTGAAATAATCTGGTGATTTCAAACATTTTCATTCATAACCTATTCAAATAGATAAATGAAAAATTGTTGACTGTTACTTGGGTTTTCACTGTCTGGAAATGCATAACATGAGATTTTTTTTCAATGTATGCTGATAACACCCAATATGTTTCACTCTTATCCAATTAGATAAGATTAAAATAAGATAAGATTTCTTTATTAGTCACATGTACATCGAAACACACAGTGAAATGCGTCTTTTGCATAGAGTGTTCTGGGGGCAGCCCGCAAGTGTCACCACGCTTCCGGCGTTTGAGAACTAAGATGTTATCAATCTCTACCTCTCAATTAGAATCATAGAGCACTACAGCACGGAAACAGGCCCTTCAGCCCATCTAGTCCATGCCGACCTGATCTTCTGCCTAGTCCCATCTACCTGCACCCAGACCATATTCCTCCAAACCCCTCCCATCCATGTACCTACCCAATCTTCTCTTAAATGTTACAATTGAACCCACGTCCACCACTTCCGCTGGCAGCTCGTTCCACACTCGCTTCACCCTCTGAGTGAAGAAGTTCCCCCTCAGATTCCCCTTAAATATTTCACCTTTCACCCTAAACCTATGACCTCTAGTTCTAGTCTCACCCAACCTGAGGGGAAAAAAGCTGCATGCATTCACCCTATCTATACCCGTCATAATTCTGAATACCTCTATAAGATCTCCCCAGTGCTCCAGGGAATGAAGTCCTAACCTATTTAACCTTTCCCTGTAACTCAGGTCCTCAAGTCCCAGCAACATCCTTCTAAATTTTCATTGCACTCTTTCAAGCTTGTTGATATCTTTCCTGTAGGTAGGTTACCAGAACTACACACAATACTCTAAATTTGGTCTCACCAATGTCCTATACAACTTCAATATAACATCCCAACTCCTGTACTCAGCGCCCTGATTTATGAAGGCCAAAGTGCCAAAAGCTCTCTCTACGACCATGTCTACCTGTGATGTCATTTTCAAGGAGCTATGAATCTGTGTTCCCAGGTGCTTTTGTTCAGGGACAGGACAGAATTCAGAATCTAGTGTTATAGTTACAGAGAAAATGGAGTGTAGGTAGACAAATAACGTGCAAGGCCATAACGGTGTAGACTGAGGGATCAAGAGTTCATCTTTATTTGTGCAAGAGGTCTGTTCAATACTCTGATAGCAGTGGGTTAGAAGCTGTCCTTGAGCCTGGTGATACGTGCCCTCAGGCTTCTATATCTTCTGCCTGATGGTAGAAGGGAGAAGAGAGAATGACCAGGGTGGGAGGGGTCCTATTAACTTGGGGTCTGTGATATTGTTGCCATCACTGAAAGTTGGAGAGCAGGTAGGAGTAGCAACTCATTATCACAGGGTATAGAGCTTTTGGGTGAGACAGAAGGGGCAGTAAAAGGGCAGAAACTGTTAGTCAAAGATTGGTATTGGTATTGGTTTGTTATTGTCACTGGTACCGAGGTACAGTGAAAAGCTTGTCTTACAAACCAATCATACAGGTCAATTCATTACATCGCAATATTGAGAGAGGATATCCAAGACAGTTCCTCAAACAAGGGCACGTTGGTAGAGATTAGAAACAAAAAGTGTGTTGTCACCTTGTTAGGGGTATATTTTAGATGCACCAACATCCACAGGAGTTAGAGGAATGGATTTGTTGGCAGACATCAGGTGCAATAAAAATAAGGTTCTTGTTATAAAACTTGCTGTCAAATGTCACACAGCCCACTGTCTAAAAAAGTGCTAAAGTTGCCGACACAGCTCCCTCAGTGAGAAGATGTATTTGCCGACAGTCTCACAGGACTTTCCATATTTAATTTCAAACGTGCAGCCTACCAAAACCTCTGAGGGTTCAGGATTGAAACAATGCTGTAACCTCTGCACTCCTTCACCAAGCAAAACATGTCTTGTTCTGTGACATTGGAAGAAGAGAAGGTGGCTAATGTATGGTTTGTTTCTGAAGCCACTGCAGTGCACAGATTGCCTTTGTTGTATCACTTCCTGCAGGAACAGTCTCACCATTGCCATCATTTTGCACGAATTGTTTTACTCAACACTTCCATTTATCCTGTGTATGAGCTCTTGCACTGGTCATGCACACTGAGGCTTCCAGTAGGGAGACTAGATACTCGACTTCCTCATCGGCAGACCTCAGTCAGTGAGATTGGTAACAACGTCTCCTCCTCCCTGATCATCAACACAGGTCACCTCAAGGCCGCGTGCTTAGCCCCCTGCTCTACTCTCTATATGCACATGACTGTGCGGCTAAGCACAGCTCCGATGCCACCTTCAAGTTCACAGACAGCACCACTGTTATTGGACGAACCACAGGTGGTGATGAGTCAGCTTACCGGAGCGAGATAGGACACCTGGTTGAGTGGAGCCACAACAACAACCTCTCGCTCAACGTCAGCGAAACTAAAGACTTCAGGAAGAGGAAGGAGGGTGATCATGTGCCAGTCTACATTGGGGGATCGGCGGTGGAGAGTCAGCAGCTTTAAATTCTTGAGCGCTAACACATCGGATGACCTGTCCTGGGCCCAGCACATAGATGCAATCACAAGGAAAGCACACCAGCGTCTTTACTTTCTTAGGAGGTCCGGCTTGTCACCGAGCATGCTAAGAAACTTCTACAGACGTACTGTTGAAGGTATCCTGACTGGTTGCACCACGGTCTGGGACAGTAATTTGAATGCGCAGGAAAATAAGAAGCTGCAGAGAGTAGTGGACTCTGCCCAATACATCAGGGGCACATCCTCCCTACCATCAGTAGTATCTACAGGAGGCACTGCCTCAGGAAGGCAACATCCATAATCGAAGATCCCCACCATCCGGGCCGTGCCGTCTTCTCGCAGCTCCCGTCATTGCAGGAGGTACAGAAGCCTGAAGTCCCCACACCACCAGGTTCAGGAACAGCTGAGAGGGGGAAGGTAGGTAAGTGGGGTAGGGGGAGAAGATGCAATAAACTAAGAGGTGATGGTAATTTCACTTTCTTCAAACACACTGCTCTTGTCTGTATACATCATTCATAAAAGGCACACAATTTCATAAGCTAGAGCAGATTGTAAGTATGTACATATTTCTATCTTAGAGTCACAGAGTTATACAGCACAGAAACAGGCCTTTCTGAGTGTAGTACAGTGTATATGGAACAATCCAGCACCAGACAGGACTTTTGGCCCACGATGTTGTGCTGATCTTGATGCCAATTTATACTAAACGTCCTCCTCCTGTGTATCATCCACATCCCTCCGTTCCCTCCATATTCATGTGTCTGTCTAAAAGCCTCTTAAACTCCACCAAACTGCCTGCTTCCACTATTACCCCTGGTAACCCATCCCAGGCATCTTCCACTCTCTGTAAAAATAAAATTTGCCCCTCATGTTGCCTTTAAATTTCCATCCCCCAACCTTAAAAGCATGTCCTCTGGTGTTTGACATTTCTATCCTGAGGAACAGATTCTGAGTGTCTACCCTATCTATGCCTCTCATAATTTTAAAAACCTCCATCAGGTCTCCCCTCAGCCTCCAATGCTCTGGGGAGAACAACCCAAGATTGTCCAACCTTTTCTTATAGCTCTTTCCCTCTAATCCAGGCAGCATCCTGGTGAACCTCTTCTGCACCCTCTCCACAGTCTCCACATCCTTCCTGTAATGAGGTGACCAGAACTGCACGCAATACTCCAAGTGTGGTCTGATTAAAGTTTTATACAGCTGCAGCATGACGTAGGTGAATTTAAATTTGGCCCACAAGTTAAACTGGGCTACAGTTCACACCAAGAACCCTTTTGGGACTTGGTCACTCTTCAAAATGCTTTAGACAAGCCCATTCAATGTTGGTATTGCTGAATGTTGGAGCAAAGTGATCTCAAAGGCCAAATATCCAAAGATTTGGAATTCCTGTCTGCGGTGTTTAACAGAGCAGATTCTCTAACCACATCAGTGGTAGGTTTCTGGAAAGGATACCTTCTCTCCTTTAAACATTGTAATAAAGTTTGCAAGAGTTAAACCAAACATGTGGGCGTTTTTGTAACAATTACAATGAAAATTTATGTGGGCAATAAATGTGGCTGTTGGGACCCAAGACACATCCCTGAAATGTATAAATGCAATTACGTCGTCCATTTGGGTTCAGCAGTAAAGGGAAAAGGAACAATCACAGACCACAGATAAACTGTGCCGATAAATGGAGTTTTAACACTTCTGTGTGCTTTGTGGATAAATAATAAATGAACCTGGTTTGTTCACCATGGTTTGTACACATTGTGTTTTGCTAATTCTGAATCTGAAAGACTGAAGGACTAATGGTTGTTTTTTTTCAACTTTTTGTTACAGAATCACAGTGTACCTTGTGTGGTGAGCCAGAAGGTGAGTGACCCTGTTTCTATTTCCTCTGGTGTTAATTACGGTCTTTTGTCAGAAACTGGAATGTTTTATCATTTGGTAGGTTATGATGAGATCCCCAGATAATTTTGAAAATAGCTGTCTTTACTCTTCATCTTTTGAGTCCATCTGTATTAAATTTAAATGACATCAAAAGGTTCCTCTCAATCATATCAGTTCATGTTTACTTGCATCAGACATTTTCAATAGGTGCCAAAGGTATGACTTGGGCAGGGACTTGCCTAATGTTGTGTTTTCACAAAGGAACTGAATGGTGTTTGTTGAAGCCCAATGTTACTGCCTAAAGTGGAATTATATTTTTGGTTATAGAGGTGAAAGATACTTAATGCATTAATTTGTTCTTGAACTATAATTGGAAACCATTTAATCATTGCATCTTAATAAAGCTCTGATTAGATGGTAATTCATAGTGTTAGATCTTCAGTGATGCAAATGACAAATCAATTGCTTGTGCTGACAGACCTTATGTACTTATTTTGGTGTGACTTCTAATCCACTCAAAGAAAAGAACACACAAGTAACAATGATGTTGGAAAGAATTGTTTATATGATAATGACATACCATGGTCCTTCTCTGAGCTGTATCAATATGATCTGTCGGTACTTGTTCAACTATTGCAGAATATCACTTATATTCAGATATAACAGAATGACCTTAATTTTGAGTATAGGGCATTTGCTGTTGAGATTTGCGTTTGGTACAATTATCACATGGCACAGTTTGTGCTCGCGGAGTCAATGCCTTTTTTACGTCCATTGTATTTTGCGATTAACAGATACATTTTCGTGAAGGAATTATCATTTCACCAATGACAGCCACAATATAAATCACACTGACAGCAGGGAGACGAGTGCAAAACTGACAAAACCTGACTCATCCAGCTTGACTCCAGCCAGAAACGCCCCTGCTTTTCCTGGCTCTGACCTCTTAGATCCTGAGCCAGGTTTCTATTTCCATGTGCAATTAATTGCCAATTTTTCCCAATTCCACTTCGGTAACATTGCCTTCCCCTTCGTTGATGAAACCCCAACCCATGTCATTTTCACCACCGGACTTGGTGCCCCTGATGCACACACCTGCTGCAACCAGTTGATAAGCAACTCATCCAGAACCTCATCACCCTCATCCTGTCACTTTGCGAGCACTACTTACCCATCACATCTGATCTCACAAACTTCCACTGGTTCCCCTCTTCAGCTGGGCACTGATTTTAGACCCAAGATCTCCATTTTCTGTTCCTCTGTTTCTCGGCATCTGCTTGGCAGACAGTAGGCAGAGGAACACAGCATTCACCAAGCCGAGGTTGCCCCCTGTTTGCCTCTTGTCACACACAACATTCTTTTACTATTGGTTAACTGTCCTCTTGGAGAATCCTTCCTGTATTTTATGCCTGACCAAAAGAATACAAGCCTCAATGGTGAACCATTGACCTCGGATGTATCAAGAGCTCTTGTATGTCCTACCTTCACTTTGGAGTACCTAGTAAACCAATCAGAAATATCTGCCCTCACCTGTGTTACAGAGTTGTCTGTCCCCTACAACCAATGTAAAAGTTTAATTGTCCTTCCTGTTGACAAGATCACAAGACAGAGGAGCGGATTTAGGCCATTTGGCCCATTGAGTCTGCTCCATAAGCTAAACTAAACTATTCCTATCTAGCCCCAATTTCCGGCCTTTTCCCCATATCCCTTGATACCTTGACTAATTAGATACCTATCAATCTCCTCCTTAAATGCCCCCAGTGATCGGGCCTGTTCCTTTTCTAACAAGCTGAACTGTACCTTCCCCGTGAAATAGAAAGTAATGTGGGTTTGCTTTATTAAACTATGATTTAATTTGGATTTAATATTTTAGGTGACTTTTGAATCAAACTTTTGCATTTCTATCTGGTTTGCCTCTGTCTGGTGACCAAGTGAACAGCCAATTTGAAAATAAAACACTAGAGAGTAGTCTTCAGTTCAGTGATAGGAGCAAAGGGAAAAAAACATATTACTAATTGAATGTACAAAGAATAAAGCCTGCATGGTGCATTGAAAATGAATATTCTGTTCCTTCCCTTGGAGACTTCAGGAAGCGGGGTGGAATATGTGTCTGAATCAATGGTGCTGAGGTGGAGACTGGTAATTGGTTTATTATTGTCACATGTACTGAGGTACAGTGAAAAACTGTGTTTTGCATGCCATCCATACAGATGATTTCAAAACATAAGTACATCGAGGTAGTACAAAGGAAAAAACAATAACAGAATGTGGAGTATAGTGTTGGGCAGAACAGTTGTCATACCAAGCTGTGATGCATCCAGATAGGATGCTTCCTATGGTGCATCTATAAAAGTTGGTGAGGGTTGATGGGGACATGCTGAATCTCTTGAGGAAGTAGAGGCACTAGTGAGCTTTTTTGACCATAGTGTCTATGTGGTCAGACCAGGACAAGCTATTGGTGATATTTATACCTAGGAACTTGAAACTTTCAACCATCTCCGACTCAGCACCATTGATACAGACAAGGGTGTGTACTCTGTCTCTCTTACTGAAGTCAATAACCAGCTCTTTTGTTTTGCTGACATTGAGGGAAAGGTTGTTGTCTTGACACCATGTCACTAGGCTCGCTAATCCTATACACTGTCTTATTGTTGTTAGATGGAGTTAGAGCAGAATCTGGCCACGCAGGTGTAGAGGAGCGGGCTGAGGGCACAGCCTTGTGGGGCACTAGTGTTGAGGATAATTGTGCCAGAGGTGTTTCTGCCTATCCTTGTTGGTCAGGATGTCAAGGGTCCAGTTGCAAAGGAAGGTGTTAAGTCCCAGGTTCCGGAGTTTGGAGATGAGTTTGTTTGGAATTATAGTATTGAAGGTGGAGCCGTGGTCAAAAAATAGGAGTCTGACGTAGGTGTCTTTGTTGTCCAGGTGCTCCAGAGATAATGAGGAAAAAAGCCAGTATTTTATCAAGGCTAAGTGGGGCACTTAGAGTCCTGAAGGTGACTCTGATTTATAGTTGCAGATTTATTATGACCAGTGGATTAGAATTAGATTAGAACCAGAGATATTTCATTTTATAAATTCTCTCCATAACTTTCCTTATTTATCAACTTTAACTTTGCTTCATTACTACAGCTCAGAGTGACATTAAGTCAGTGTTCAGCCATTGTAAACCTGCTCTGAAGTTCCTATCCTTAATATAACTGACATACTACCCCTCTTTTTCTAGAATTCCTCACACTTGCATGTTCACTGTTTCCCAACATTTTGTCCAAACCCCCTTCCACTTTCTGCTGCTTGCTCAATTCTCAGCACTCTGTTTCCCTCTGAAACCCCTTGAGATAATTTGCAGTGTTAAAAGTGCAGCACTAATGCTGATGGTGTTATAAATAGAGAAGCGTTCTTATCTGCTAAACAGCCTCAATGCCAGTCATAGCTTTATTAAGCACAATGTAGCATTTTATTTTTAAATCATTGTTAACGTTTGCCATGTGGGAGAAAATTTTTCAATTTCATCTGTGCATGATGTCTGTGCAGTTGTGGGTGCAGTTATGTAGAGTGAGTTTATGACTCTGATTTACTCAGTGCCCATACTTTTTGCTTACACTACAATGGTCTTGCAAAGCAAGGTGCCTATCCCAAGAAAATATGTTGGATTACCAAAGTTAAAATGATTTTACACCAGATGGATAATCTGTAGTGTCTATTTAGTTTCCCTGCTCTGAAGGCAGACATGTCACCTCCATAGCATCTGACTCAGTATCAAGCTCCTGTTTATCGTGTGACTGCTGAGCAAGGTTTTCATGGCTGCTTCTGTCAGGAGTAGCCAGCTAATTCTTCACATGTCTTTAGAACTGTTGTAACCCCAGGACAAAAATAAAACTGAAAATCACAATTGCTGCAAATCTGATTTACAAGTCGGACATTCTGCAGGTACACAGCAGACTGAAGAATGAGATTGTTTTGAACAGGACCCCTGCCTTCAGAGCTCTTTAAGAAGGTGGCTCAGAACTGTTGGACTAATCTTTTCTTCGAGATGGTGGCTGACCTGCAGTCCCTTCCCTGCTTTTGATTTAGTGGCTGTTTTGTTTTTCTGTCAGCCCATATTCCTACACAGTGAGACTGTAATGTAGAAGATCTTCTCTCTGTGATACTCCTCTTGCAATAACGTGATGCAGTACTAGAGAGAGGCACTGATATTCTTTTGTCCTTTATTTGTTTGGTGAAAATAAGTTGGGTGTTTCAGGTTGTTGATCTCACCATAGACGATTTGTGTTGTTGATGCTCCTGAATAATTATTGTTTTTTGTACTGATCTTGCTGAATGAAATGGCCTCATGTTGCAGATCAGCAACATAAATCTTCACAACAAACCAACTGCCAGAGGAACTCAATGGGTTGAGCAGCATCTGTGGGAGGAAAGGAATTGTTGACATTTTGGGTCAAAACCCTGTGTCAGGACGCAGGGTTGCAGGGTCCTGGTGCAGGGTTTTGACAACTTCTTTCATCCCACAGATGCTGCTCGACCAGGAGTTCCTCTGACAGATTGTTTGTTGCTCCAGATTCCAGCATCTGCAGCCCCTTGTGTCTCCAGATAAATCTTCACAACTTCTGTTTTCTTTACAATGATTGCAGTTTACCTTCATTGAACCAACTCAACAAGAAACTGAACCAATCAGATATCTTTCAGTAATGAATCTTTGATTGGATTGGCTGTCGTGGAAGTAACATAGCAAATGGAGAGTCCAAGGCTCAGAGGCTGAAAGATTAAACATTCAGCTACAAGGTGGTGCTCAGTGGTGGAGGGGAGATGAATCCAGGAGCTACCTGAGGGAGCCAGAATATCGTGGACGGAATGATGGAGATTGTATCTTGGAAATAGGGTGGCAATGTGCAGTGCAGAACTGGCCACGTTCCAGCAGAGGTTGATCCAGGAGTTAGTAGACATGCAAACAGTTGTCAGTGCTAGCAGTTCTGGTATACACCAGCAGGGAAGTAGCAGGAAGGGTGAAAAGAAGCATTGAAGCAGGCAGACAGAGACTGATGCAAAACTAATCTGTGAAGCTAGAGCAGGTGAGAGATTTACTCCGAGGAACAGCAAAGGGAAGTGAGAAAGACACAGGATTCAAATGAACTGAACTGGTTGGGGAAACCAATCCAGCGGAAGGAACGGAGGAGCTCTGAGGAACATGGTTGACATCTGTCAGCAGACACCTGGAAAGCAGCAAAGCAGAGATCATTGAGCATCAGTGAGCAGGTTCCAGAATTTGATAGCCAGCAAGAAAAGGCCAGAGCTGGTTTAGCTCAAAATATGTCCTTGGCTGTTGTCTATGTGGTATTGGAATTTCTCCCTGTGACTGGCATGTCCCCATTGACCCACACTAATTTTCACAGATGCACCACAGAGATCATCCTATCCGGATGCATCACAGCTTGGTATGGCAACTGCTCTGGCCAAAACAGCAAGAAATTGCAGAGTTGTGGACATGGTCGAGTCCATCCAGAAAACCAGCTTCTCCTCCATAGACTCTGTCTACTCCTCCCACTGCCTGGTTATTCTTTCTTCTCCCCTCTCCCATTGGGCATAAGATACATAAGTTTGAAAACACACACCACCAGGCTCAAGGACAGCTTCTATCCCGCTGTTATCAGACTCTTGAACAGACCTCTTGTTGCCTCATTGTGGCCTCTGCACCTGAGTGTCTACCTGCACTGCATCTTCTCTGTAACTGTAACACTATATTTTGCACTCTGTTATTGCTTTTCCCTTTGTACTACCTCAATATACTGATGTTTGAATTGATCTCAGTACATGTGACAATAATAAACCAATCACCAATTCCCCTGGATACTCTTGGTTTCCTTCCATGTCCCAAAGATTTGCTTCCAGGTTAACCGGCTGCTGTAATTTACTTAAACTCCTCAGTGTAAGTAAGTGGTGAAAACCTAAGGGGAGTTTATGAACTCAAGAAAATAGGAGCAGGAGTAGGCCACCAGGGGTAGGGATAGGGTGAATGAGTACAGTCTATTTTTCAGGGTTGGGGAGTCAAGAAACAGAGGGCACAGGCTTAGGGTGAGAGGGGAGAGATTTAATAGGAATCTGAGGGACAACTTTTTCACCGAGGGGGAGGTCCATATATGGAACAAGCTGCCAGAGGAAGTGGGTGAGGCAGGTACATTAACAACATTTAAAAGACACTTGGACAAGTACGTGGATAGGAAAGGTTTAGAGGGATATGGGCCAATTGCAGGGAAAATGGGACTTGTTTAGATGGGAATCTTGGCTGGCACGGACTAGTTGGGCTGAAAGGCCTGTTTCTGTGCTGTATGACTTTATGACCAGGCCCCTCAAGACAGTCGCGCCATTCAATATGATCATGGCTGATACGATAGGGTCTTTCAAGAGACTGTTAGATAGGTACATGGAGCTGAGTAAAATAGAGGGCTATGGGTAAGCCTAGTAATTTCTCGGGTAGGGACATGCTCGGCACAGCTTTGTGGGCCGAAGGGCCTGAATTATGCTGTAATTGTTCTATGTTCTATGTTCTAAACTGGCCTCACTTCTTCTTCTGTGCCAGATCCCCATAACCCTCAATTTCTCAATTTTTCAAATAATTATCTCTCTCCACTTAAAATACACCAAGTGATCTGACCTCCTCCACTCTCAGGGGCAGAATATTCCAGAGATATATTACTCTCTGAGAGAAGACATTTCGATCACCACACTTTTAAATGACCAGCACCTTGTAACTATGTCCCCTTGTTCAGAACTCTCCCACTTGTGAAAACATCTCAACATCTCCCTTGTCACCTTTCCATAGAATCTTAAACATATGAATGAAATCACCCCTCATTCTAAACAACAAGACATGTGTATGTCCTCTCCAAATGAACAGGGCTCAGAGAGTCCTTGAGCACAGAAGCAGGCCCTTCAGCACATCACACCTATGCCAACCATCGAGGACCTTCCATACTAATCTCATTTACCAGTACGGAGTCTGTAGCCTTCTATACCTTGGAGACTCGGGTGCTTGTCCAGGGTCTACTTGAATGTTGTGAAAGGACTTGTCTCTAACACCCAGTCAGAATGCAATCACCCTCTGAGTGCAATTTTTCCTCCCATCCCCTCTAACCCTCTTATCCTCATTTTAAACCCCTGGTTTCAGATCTCTCCATTACGGGGAAAAGTTTCTCACCATCTACACCAGCTATGCCTCTTATAGTTTTATATACCTCAGTGGGACCCCCTCTGCTGCAAGCCAGCCTATCCCATATCTCCGACAGGGAAAGGGGAAGAGGAACACCGATGACACAAAGATTGGTGGCGTTGTGGATAGTGTGAAAGACTGCCAAATGATACAGTGGGACATAGATCAGTGCAGATATGGGCGGAGAAATGGCAGATGGAGTTTAATCCGGCCAAATGTGTGGTGTGACACTTTGGGAGATCAAATGTAAAGGGATACTACACTGTTAATGGCAGAACCCTTGCCTTTATTAATCAAGGACTGAATTCAAGGGTTAGGAAGTTAAGTTGCAGTTTCTGGTTAGGCCACATCTGGAGTATTGCATTCAATTCTGGTCACCGCATTATAGGAAGGATGTAGAGGCTTTGGAGAGGGTGCAGAAGAGGTTCACCAGGATGCTGCCTGGATTAGAGGGCATGAGCTATAAGGAGAGACTGAACAAACTTGGTTACTTTTCGCTGGAGTGGCAGAGGCTGAGGGGAGATCTGAAGGGAGTTTATAAAATTATGAGAGACATAGATAGATTGGACAGTCGGTATCTTTTTCCCAGGGTCAAAATGCCCAAACCTGGAGGACATTTATTTAAGATGAGAGGGGGTAAGTTCATAGGAGATGTGAGAGGCAAGTTTTTTTACATAGAGAGTGGTGGGTGCTTGGAATGCGCTGCCAGAGGTGGGGGTGGATGGAGATATGATGGAGGCATTTAAGAGGCTCTTAGATAGGCCCATGGATGTGCAGAGAATGGAGGGATATTGACAATGTGCAGGCAGAAGAAATTTGTGTAATTTGGCATCATTAGCTTAACTAGTTCAGTACACCATGGGCTGAAGGGCCTGTTCCTGTACTGTTCCATGTTCTCTGAATAATACACTGACAGGATTGGTCCACTGGGGGCGAGTGTGGACCGGATGGACAGGATGGCATCCTCCTGTGCTGTAATGGTTGGCCCAGGACAGAATTGTGAAGGAGAGAATTTTAACTGGAAGCTGTCAGCCCCAGAGCTGCCATCTTTTAGTTGATGTGTTCATCAGAAGTTAAAATTCTGGAAGAGCAAACCTGAAATCAAAACAGAAAATGTTCCAAATACTGATGTTGGGTGTTGACCATCATGTGTTCTGAATGTGTTCTCTCGTGTCTCCAGCCACGATCGCTGAATGATGATGGGCAAGGTGCACCAGCCAAGACCCTGGTCATATCAGTGTATCTCCTCTGGGTGGGGACAGCTGTTCCCAGATGTAATTGAGGCTCTTTTGATCTGATTGGCTCAGATATGCTTAGCTTTATTCAGCTGAATTACTGAGTGAGGTAGTAACTTGGCTTCATTTAGTTAGACAGTCAGGGTCTTTTTCCCAGAGTGGAAATGTCAGATACCAGAGGGCATAGATTTAAGGAGAAAGGGGAAAAGTTTAAAGAAGATGTGCGGGGCAAATTCTTTTCACACAGAGAGTGGTGGGTGCCTGGAACAGGGTGCCAGGATAATGGTTGAGGCAGAGACCATAGTAATTGGTCATTGGTTTATTATTGTCAAATGTACCAGGATACAGTGAAAAACTTTGTATTGTGTGCCATTCAGACAGATCATTCCAAAACATAAGTACATTGAGGTAGTACAAAGGGAAAAGCAAAAATAGAATGCAGTGACCTTTACAAAAAAGCGCAGTGCAGGCAGACAATGAGGTGCCAGGGCCATGACAAGGTAGATTGAGAGATCAAGAGTTCAAGAGGTCCATTCAACAGTCTGATGACAGCAGGACAAAAGCTGTCCTTGAGTACGGTGGTGCATGTTCCCCCGATGGGAGGGGGGAGAAGAGAGAATGTCCCGGGTGGATGGAGTCTTTGATTATTTTGGCTCCTTCCCCGAGGCAGTGGGAGGTGTTGGGGAGGCTGGGCTGTGTCCACAACTCTCTGCAGTTTCTTGCAGTCCTGGGCAGAGCAGTTGCCGTACCAAGCCGTGACGCATCTGGATAGGATGCTTTCTATGGTGCATCTGTAAAAGCCGGTGAGGGTCATCGGGGTCATGCTGAATTTCCTTGGCCTCCTGAGGAAGTTGTGGCATGTAAGAGGCATTTAGATTTACACATGAACATTCAGGGATGGAAGGATATGGATCACCTGCAGGCAGAGGGGATGAGTTTAATTTGGCAACTTGATTGGTGCAGACATTGTGGGCCGAAGGGCCTATTCCTGTGCTGTACTGTTCTGTGTTCCATGTGTGTGTTTAATTTGCAGTTTTTTAATTTGGGGAGCCTAAATTATATAAGATAAGATTTCTTTATTAGTCACATGTACGTTGAAACACACAGTGAAATGCATCTTCTGCATAGAGTGTTCTGGGGGCAGCCTGCAAGTATCGCCACGCTTCCGGTGCCAACCTAGCACACCCAAAACTTCCTAACTCCTGTGTCTTTGGAATGTGGGAAGAAACCGTAGCAGCCAGAGGAAACCCACGTAGTCACAGGGGGAACGTACAAACTCCTTACAGACAGCAGCCAGAATTGAACCCGGGTCGCTGGCGCCGTAATAGCGTTACGCTAACCGCTAAACCACCGCGTCTGCCTACTAAATATATTAGTTCCTACTAAAAAAAATGGCCTCTTCAGTACACAGACCTCTGAAAGAGTGTGACACTAGAGATCTGTACTGCCTTGGAAACTGACTGTTGTTAGCTTGTGGCATTGTCACAACACCAGCTGCAGAAGGACTCCCCAGTGATTTTCCTTGGAGAGAGTTTCCAAAATTACAGTCAGTGTAGCTCTTAGAACTGTCCTTTGTAATATGCTACCATGCAGACAGCAAAAGGAACTCGCTATAGATGACACGTATGTGCTGATGAAAGTGACAGAGATTATTGAAACCACACAACCTGATCAGCATGTCATCACTGCACTTCCTGTGGAAAATGGTTGGAAATAGACAACAAGTAGTGGGTGCAGGCAGGGAAAAACTCCCCCTCTGTCCCCTTCCTCTCTCCTCCTGATCCACCCAGTTCCTCCTACACCCCCCACCCCATCACCCTGTCTCTCCCCCCTCCCCCACCCCCTCCATCTGCCCACCGCCCACACACCCCTCCCACTGGGTCGCCTCCCCTCACTGTCCCCACCTGCCCTCCCCACCTCCCTCCCTTGGTTCCAGGCTCCACCTTCCTCCCCTATCAGATCCCACCATCTGCAGCCCTCTGTCACCCCCACCTCCCAGCCTCTGTCACCATCCCCACTCCCCCCTCCCCCATCTGCCCATCACCCCTCCTCACCTGGATCCACCCATCACCTGCCAGCCCCTGCCCCTCTCCTTCCCTTCACCTCTTTCTACTGACTGTCTCCCCTCTGTCTCTCAGACCCAAAACGTCAGCTGTCCATTTCCCTCCACAGACGCTGCCCAACCCGCTGAGTTCCTCCAGCAGTCTGCGTGTTGCTCCAGATTCCATCATCTGCAGTTTTTTGTGTCTCCAAAAATTAACCAAAGTGGCTTCCCTCATTTTCATTCTTGCTTCTGAATGTCTCCACCGAGGATTCTCTCTCCTGACATGGTTGTCAGCTGATATAATTAGATTATTGTGGATTTATTTTTGCATGTGTTATCCAAGCCCACATTGGCTGCAGTTGATTTAATTCGTTATTAACAGTGATGGAAGAGTTGTCCCTGAGGTGACTGTCCTGAAGGAACGGACTTTGCCTTCAGTAGATGAAGTAGGAAGTCTGGAGAGACAAAACAGATAGCAAGAAGTAATCATTAGCCAAATAAATCAACTGCTAAAGAGAAATGAAGGCACTAAAGGGCCAACATCAAGGTACTAATTAATCGAACCCTCTGAAGAACGAATGTGGGGAGAAGAAGAGGGATATGGAACGGAGTAGGAGGACACATTGGGCCGGGTTTTGCAGGCTTGTAGCCCTCAGCCAGAATTGCCAAGGCCCCCACTTACCAGATGCAGAGTGTCTCTTCAGCTGGTCCTCCACAGCTTCGAGTCCACCACCGTGGTCTGGACAGCTTTTAGGCCTCAAGTGGTTTTCATTGCCAAGGCCCCACCCCCAGATGTCCATTACAGCAGGCCAAGGCAAAGGTAGGGTTTGCCAGCTATGGAAATTGTCAATGACTGTAAACAGCTGAGATTCAGGGGCATAGAAATGCTGTTAAAATTGAAGTAAATAACTAAAATAAAAATGTAAATATCAAATAAAGGTTAACTACAATTAATTAAAAGGAGGTGTTGGAGGGATGTTCTCAACAGTTAAGAACAGGGGAACCTAGGACTACCTGGTTCCCTGAAAGTGGCCACACAGGTACACAGGGTGGTGACGAAGGCGTATAGCACACTGGACTTCATCAGTCAGGGCACTGAGTAGAGAAGCTGGGAGGTTATGTTGCAGTTGTATAAGATGCTAATGAGGCCACATTTGGAGAATTGTGTTCAGTTTCGGTCACCCTGCTATAGGTTTATTGGTTTATTATTGTCACTTGTACCGAGGTACAGTGAAAAACTTGTCTTGCATACCGTTCGTACAGATCAATTCATTACACAGTGCATTGACATAGTACAGGGTAAAAACAGTAACAGAAGGCAGAGTAAAGTGTCACAGCTGCAGAGAAAGTGCAGAGCAGGTAGACAGTAAGGTGCAAGGTCATAATGAGGTAGATTGTGAGGTCAAGAATCTACCTTATCGGACCAGGGAACTGTTCAATAGTCTTATAACAGTGAGATAGAAGCTGTCCTTGAGCCCAGTGGTGCGTGCTTTCAGGCTTTTGTACCTTCTGCCCAATGGAAGAGGGGAGAAGGACAGATTGTCCAGGGTAGGTGGGGTTTTTGATTATGTCGGCTACTTTACTGAGACAGCAAGAAGTGTAGACAGAGTCCATGGAGGGGAGGCTGATTTCCGTGATGTGCTGAGCTGTGTCCACAACTCTCTGCGGTTTTTTGCGGTCATGGGCAGAGCAGTTGCCATACCAAGCCGTGATACATCCAGATAGGATACTTTCTATGGTGTACTAATAAAAATTGGTGAGTGTCAAAAGGGACATGCCAAATTTCTTTAGCTCACCTGCTGGTGAGCTTTCTTGGTCATGGTGTCTATGTGGTTAGACCAGAACAGGTTATTGGTAATGTTCACTCCTAGGAACTTGAAGCTCTCAACCCTCTCGACCTCAGCACCGTTGATGTAGACAGGTGCATGTACACCACCCCCTTTCCTGAAGTCAATGACCAGCTCTTTTGTTTTGTTAACATTGAGGGAAAGGTTGTTGTCATGACACCATGTCACTAAGCTCTCTATCTCCTTCCTGTACTCCGACTCGTCATTATTTGAGATATGGCCCACCACAGTGGTGTCATCTGCAAACTTGTAGATGGAGTTAGAGCAGAATCTGGCCACACAAGTCATGAGTATATAGGGAGTAGAGTAGAGGGCTCTGAGGATGCAGCCTTGTGGGGCACCAGTGTTGAGAATAATCGTGCTAGAGGTATTGCTGCCTATCCTCACTGATTGCGGTCTGTTGGATAGAAAATCAAGGATCCAGTTGCAGAGGGAGGTGTTGAGTCCCAGGTCTTGGAATCTGGTGATGAGTTTGCTTGGGATTATAGTATTGAAGGCAGAGCTGTAGTCAATAAACAATAATCTAACCTAGGTATCTTTACTGTCCAGATACTCCAGAGCTAAGTGCAAGGTCAGGGAGATGGTGTCCACTGTAGACCTGTTTTGACAGTAGGTGAATTGCAGTGGGTTGAGGTTGTCTGGGATGCTGGAGTTGATGCGTGCCATGAGCAGCCTCTCGAAGCACTTCATGATGGTGGATGTCAGAACCACTGGGTAGTTGTCATTAAAGCACGTTACCTTGTGTTTCTGAGGTACCTGGATGATAGTGGTCTTCTTAAAGCAGGTGGGAACCTCAGATTGAAGGGAAGAATGCCACTAAGCTGATAGAGTGCAGAGGAGATTTACAAGAATGTTGCCAGGACTTGAGGGACTGAGTTATAGAGAGAGATTGAGCAAGCTAAGACATTATTCACTGGAGCGTAGGAGAATGAGGGGTTATCTTATCGAGGTGTATAAAATCACGAGGTGCATAGATCATGAGGTGCACAAGTCTTTTTCCCAGCATTGGGGAATGAAGAATTAGCAGCCATTGTTTTAGGGTGTGAGGAGAGAAATTTAATGGGAACCTGAGAGGCAACTTTTTCACCCAGGGGGTGGTCCGTATGTGGAAAGAGCTGCCAGAGGAAATGGTTGAGGCAGGTACATTAACAACATTTAAAAGGCACTTGGACAGGTACATGGATAGGAACTGTTGAGAGGGATATGGGCCAAACACAGGCAAATGGGATTAGTTGAGATAAGCATCTTGGTCAGCATGGACGAGTTGGGCTGAAGGGCCTGTTTCTGTGACACCATGACTCTGAGCATCTAGGTGTGAATTGCTCCTAATTTTTTGTCCTGTTATCCTCATTGTAACTGATGGAGAGTCAGATCCTTGAACCGACCTGCACAACCCTATCCCTACCTCAGCAACGGAACACTAGGGACCACCTCTTACACTGCCATGGACTTGTCTCTGATTGCGTCTTTGTTTTGCACTAAGGGCTTGTTTTTCCACAGTCATTTTTTCTCTCTCTCTTCACTTTCTTGTATAAGTCATGTATAATTTATATTCTGTGTGTTGTCTGTACCCTTGTGCCTGAGATGCTGCTGCAAGCACGTTTTTCATTGTACCGGTACTCACCGTACTTGTGCACATGACAATAAACTCGACTGGACTTGAGCCGGGTGCATGATCTGTGGGTGTCAGGAAGTCCTGCTCCTCCGCATATGTGGAAGTCTGCTACTGCTTTCATTTCCAACACTGGACATGTCCCAATCTGCACAATCTTGTCCTCATAATAGACAAAATAACCTCTTCTTTTTCTTTTAAAATAAAGGTAAATAAAAAAGTTTGAATAGAATTTTCCAATGCCATGAAGTGTGAGAAAACAAACTATATTGTCAGGATCTCCAGAGCTCATTATATCTTTCTGCTTACTGCCAAAGTACATTCATTGAAGGTGCATCATATTTCTTTTAATCAAGACATAACTAGCAGTATGTTGATATGTCACAATGCAGCACTGAGATTAATACCATTAACTTGTACTGCAACTGTAATACATCTTGACTGTATGTGAAAAATTATGTCACAGAGTAGAAAACCATAATACAATAACTGGGCAAAAGAGTATGCAATTAACATTTGATGAATTGATTCAGCTAATCACACTTAATACAGAAAGCACCATCAGTGCAAACAGCTGTCTGCAATGTGCAAGTTGCCATTCATGTCAAAATAATGTCTGCAATATTTTGACATCATATTTGCAGTGTTACAAAAAGTATTTGATTAATCAGTTATAATTCAATAACAAGGCATGAAATTAAGCTGTGGTCTCTTGGTCTGCAACTAGCTTCTACTGTCAGATCAATTAGTGCTACTGCTGATCCAAGCAGGATTTGAAAATAAAGGGGACATAAGAGCTGTAATTATTCTTGGCTCTGAAACATTAGCTGCAATAAATGTAAAGCTCCCTTTGGATAGTTATTGAACTCCTGCTAAATATAAGTCTTGGAAACGCTTTAATGGAGATTTCCTCAACACTATGCTGTCACCTTGGTCTTTGATGAGGAATCTGCAATCAAGGCAAACAATCCAAAGTGTGAGACTGGCGATTGTGTGGACAATGTTTCTTTCTCCATGCCGGCCTGCACCAACACTAGACTGGGAGAGTAAATGTCCAGATTCATCAGCCAGGAGCCTTCAGCCACCTGAATCAATATTGAAGCTAATATAAACTGATCTCTAACCATGAGTAATCAGTTTTACAGTGAATAGCATGTCTTATTTGGATTTAAGAGGATTTAACACCAGTATGTTGAGGGAAAGCCGTTTGCTTTTTTATTTTTTTCAACCCTCGTGTTGCAAAATTGATAAACAGACTTCGAAGTTTAAGCTTCTAAATCCGTACATGGTTTTGTTCTTTTCCTCCATAACCCTGAGGCTTTATGTTTGGAACTGTCCTTTTTAAACTGGAAGGGAATTATGTTTTGAAAATTCCCTGCTCCACAATATTTATCAAAAGGAGGGTTGAGTGAAATGTATAATCCAGTGGAAAATTGTAATAAGCTAAAGGCATGGCCTTTACCTTTTCATTATTTTTATTTGTGTAAAATAGACTTGCCCTAATGGGTTAAGACATGTTGCAAGTTGCATCTTATTATTATAATGGAAAATGCCTTTAGTATTCCAGTTTGATCGACCTACTTAAGCAAAAGCCTTTGATGTGATCACTTTGATCTCCTTCTCCCAAACCTTTTTGGGGGAGAAAAGCTGGAAGAATTTTTTCCACTTAGCTGCTGAGACAAGATTTTATGCTCAAATGTTTAATGTTTCATAGTGACAATGTTCCAATTAAATTATTTTAGCAGGAGCTGTAATGCAACGTTTTTCTTGAAAAGAATGAATGCTAGGATCAAAGGAACCAAATGACAATGAGCAATTTTAATCCTCTTCACTGGTCTTTAGACAGTATCGTGGACACATTGTTAAATGGCTTTTATACACAGGCAGACTTACCAAGTCTAAATTTTTCCTCTCCTTTGTTTCCCCTACCTTAATTGTTTGGAAGGGAATATGGGGATAGTTTATGTTGGACCTACCATAATTTGAGCACTATGGATCCATGCAGCTGAATACTCTTCTCCATGTTTATCTTTAGAGAGGTTTACACATCAGAATGAGAAAAGAGAAAACACCATGGTACTGTGTATGAACATGGAACACAGAACAGTACAGCACAGGATCAGGCCCTTCGGCCCACAATGTTGTGCCGAACTAATGAAGCTAATAAGCAGGCACGGTAGTGTAGTGGTTAGTGTAACACTATTACAGCGCCAGCGACCCGGGTTCAATTCCGGCTGCTGTCTGTAAGGAGTTTGTACATTCTCCCCGTGTTTGCGTGGGTTTCCTCCGGGTGCTCCGGTTTCCTCCCACATTCCAAAGACGCACGGGTTAGGAAGTTGTGGGCATGCTACGTTGGTGCCAGAAGCGTGGCGACACTTGCGGGCTGCCCCCAGAACACTCTACACAAAAGATGCATTTCACTGTGTGTTTCGATGTACATGTGACTAATAAAGAAATCTTATCTTATCTAATTAAACTAATCCCTTCTGCCTGACAGTTGTCCATCTCCCTCCAATCTCTGCATATTCATGCATCTATCTAAGAACCTCTTAAACCCCTCTATCGAATCTGCCTTCACCCCCACCTCTGGCAGCACAATCCAGGCACCCGGCACTCTCTATGTAAAAAAACAATTTGCCTGCATATCTCCTTTAAACTTTTCCCCTCTTAACTTAAATGCATGTCCACTAGTATCAGACATTTCGACCCTGGGGAAAAGATATCGGCTGTCTACTCTATCTGTGCCTCTCAGAGTTTTATAAACTTCCAGCAGGTCTCCACCACTCTCCTTATTACACATGCCCTCTAATCCAGGCAGCATCCTGGTGAACCTCTTCTGCACCCTCTCCAAAGCCTCCATGTCCTTCCTGTAATGGGGCAACCAGAATTGAATGCAATACCTAGAGGCAGCCTAACCAGAGTCTTATAAAGCTGCAACATAACTTCCCGACTCTTGAACTCAGTGCCTCAACTAATAAAGGCAAGCATGTCACATGCCTTCTTTGCTGCCCAATCAACCTGTGCAGTGACTTTCAGGGAGCTATGGACTTGGACCTCACGATCCCACTGTACATCAACGCTGTTAAGGGTCCTGCCATTAACTGTGTACTTTCCCTTTACATTTGATCTCCTAAAGCTCAACACCTCGCACTTGGCTGAGTTAAGCTCCATTTGCCATTTCTCTGCTTGTACCTGCAACTGATCTATGTCTCTCTCTATCCTTTGGCAATCTTCCACATCATCCACAATGTAGTCACAGACCCCCAGCCAGAATAAATCCCATCGACCACTATCGTCTGTGGGCAAGCCAATTCTGAATCCAAACAGCTAAGTTACAGTGGATCCCATGCATCTTAATCTTCTGGATGAGCTTCCCAGGAGGTACCTTATCGAATGCCTTACTAAAATCCATGTAGACAACATCCACAGTTCTTCCTTCATCGAGCACCTTCAAAACCCCCTTGAAAAACTCAGTCAGGTTAGTAAAATGTGATCTATATGGAGGCATATATGGAAACAAGATTTAGGGTCAAGACCCTTATACAGAAATCTCCAAAGTGTTTGTAAAAAGATGTATTCTAGGAACAGTTATAAAGTTATAGTGTTGTTCGGAGCAGACACAAGCCCTTTGTGTCCACACCACCCACATGTCCTACGACTCACCTGTACTCTCGGGGCAACTGCTGTGGTGAGAAGAAGAAGGACCTGGCTGGTGCTGTTGGACAGGAGTGAGTGTAACACCTGGGGTTGTAGTATTCAAAAAAGAGAATGAAATTTAAAAAATGTGTTGTACTAATGTAATTAAGAGGCAAATTTAGTGATTCATGGGGGTAGGAAACTGAGATACATAACTAAATGATCTGGTTAAAAATTCTATGTGAAATAAATCCAAGCTGACACTCAAAGTGTCAAGTTAACAGGGGAAGGCAGACAGTTCATTCGCGAGATGGTAATGACTGGATGTGAGAACGAGAACATTGATTTAATGTGAGATATAAACTGGGAAAATTCAAATGGTTCACAGATAGAAATTGTATCACATCATAGCTTATGACATTATTTTAACCTAAATAATCAAGGCAGAACAAATGAAATATGTAGCACCCTTGAGGTTCACAGCTTTGCAATAACTGAGGTTTAATGTAATAAGTTCAGTGAAACCAAAAACTCAGGGCCAGGAACTAACTTAACAAACGATGAATCCAGAGAATTGCAGAAGGAATTGAGGCAAATAACACTGGGGGAGGAATTGTTTTAGAAATTCAAAGGAAATGTTCAGAGGGATGATGTTCAGCGTGGCAAGTAAGTACCCAGAATCAACAAACTCAGACTGAACTACATGAAGCTGATTGCATGAACAAGAAGAATGAAAGTGAAGTGTAAGATAGACCACTACAAATCGTACAGATATGTAAAGGAAGGATTTCACCAGTAAAGGCTTTGGTGAAAAGGTGTGGAGGATGGGGTGGGGATGGGCAAAGGGAGCTAGAAAAGACAACTGGAAACATATTTCAGTGCCACAACGGCAAAAGAGTTCTCAGAAATGAGGTGAAAGTTTTCAGACTTGGGAGGCTGTTGAATATTACATTCAATTCTGGCCACCCCATTGCAGGAAGGATGTGGAGGTTTTGGTGAGGGTGCAGAAGAGGTTCACCAGGATGCTGCCTGGATTAGAGGGCATGTGCTATGAGGAGAGGTTGGACAAACTTGGGTTGTTTTCTCTGGAATGGCAGAGGCTGAGGGGAGGCCTGATAAAAGTTTACAAGATTATGAGAGGCGTAGATGGACAATCAGAATCTTTCCCAGGGTCAAAATGTCTAATACGAGAGGGCATGCATTTAAGGTGAGAGAGGGAAAGTCCAAAGGAGATGTGCAAGACAAGTTTTTTACACAGAGAGTGGTGGGTGCCTGGAATGCTCTGCCAGGGGTGGTGGTGGAGGCAGACACAATAGAGGTGTTTAAGAGGCTCTTAGATAGACACATGGATATGAAGTAAATGGAGAGATATGGACCATGTGCAGGCTGAAGAGATTAGTTTAATTCAGCATCATTAGCTTAATGAGTTTGGCACAATATTGTGGGCCAAAGGGTCTGTTCCTGTACTGTACTGTACTGTTCCGTTTTCTGTGTTCTATGAATAGTAAATATTCTGAATAATTACTTTTTCAATTATCCACAAGAGCAAGGAGGAATCATCCATTACACTAAGTACTGAGGATGATAAATGAGCTGGAAGTCTCACATACACTGAAAGGTCTTAAATCAAATATTGTTCCCAGGTGGAGATCAGGAGGTATTTTGTGGAGTCACTGGATACTAGCAAATTACCTGAAAGACAGACAGCATTTCCAACAAGGATGATTAAGAAAATACAGGCAACAGTAGAGCCATTCATCTTCAACTGTATGTCCAAAAATGGAATCCATTAACAAGATTACCAATATGGTGAAATATATCATCAGTGCAACTTAAAAAGGGGTTGTTCTGATTGACCCACTCACTTGAGGAAATGACAACCTCAGTGCATTGTGGTAAACTTTGTGTCATCTTGTACATAGAACATAGACCAATACAGCACAGGTCCTTCGGCCCACAATGGCAGTGGGGAAGAAGCTGTAGTTGAACCTTGAGGTGTGGGTCTTCAGGGTCCTGTTCCTCTTGCCTGATGGCAGCATCAAGAAGAGGGCATGGCCCAGATGGTGGGTGTCCCTGATGATGGATGTCACCTTCCTGAGACATCGCCTCTTGTAGATGTCCTCAATGGTGGGGAGAGCTGATCCTTTGATGGAGATGGCTGCATCCACCACTCTATATCCTCTTGTGTTCCTGTGCATTGCAGTTCCCATGATGCAACCAGCCAGGGTGCTTTCTGCTCTAGATTCCAGCATCTGCAGTCCTTTGTTTCTCTACATCTACAGAAGTTTGTGAGAGTTTTCAATGATATAGAACCATAGAACCACAGAAAAACTACAGCACAGAAAATAGACCATTCAGCCCTTCTAGTCTGTGCTGAAATATTATCCGGCTAGTCCCATTTACCTGCCCCCAGCCCATACTCCTCCAGACCTCTCTCGTCCATGTATCTATCCAATTTACTCTTAAAAGTTAAGAGTGAGCCTGCATTTACCACATCAGGTGGCAGCCCATTCCACACTCCCACCACTCTTTGAGTGAAGAAGTTCCTGCTAATGTTCCCCCTAAACCTTTCCCCTTTCACCCTAAAGCCATGTCCTCTCATACTTATCTCTCCTAATCTAGGTGGAAAGAGTCTACTTGCATTAACCCTGTCTATGCCCCTCATCATTTTATAAACCTCTATCATATCTCCCCTCATTCTTCACCGCTCCAAGGACTAAAGTCCTAACATGCTCAATCTTTCCGTATAACTCAAATCCTGAAGACCCGGCAACATTCTTGTAAATCTCCTCTGCACTCTTTCAATCTTACTGACATCCTTCCTGTAGTTCAGCGACCAGAACTGCAAACAATATTCTAAATTTGGTCTCACCAATGTCTTATACAACCTCACCATAACATTCCAACTCCTGTACTCAATACTTTGATTTATAAATGCCAGGATGCCAAAAGCCTTTTTTACAACCCTGTCTACCTGCGACGCCACTTTCAGGGAATTATGTATCTGAACTCCCAGATCCCTTTGTTCCTCCGCACTCCTCAGTGCCCTACCATTTACTGTGTATGTCCTACCTTGATTTGTCCTTCCAAAATGCAACACCTCATACTTGTCTGCATTAAATTCCATCTGCCATTTTCTGGCCCATTTTTCCAGTTGGTCCAGATCCCTCTGCAGGCTTTGAAAGCCTTCCTCACTGTTCACAACAAAGCCTTCCTCGCTGTCCACTACGCCTCCAATCTTAGTGTCATCAGCAAACTTGCTGATCTAATTTACCACATTATCATCTAGATCATTGATATAGACAACAAACAACAATGGCCCCAACACAGATCCCTGAGGCACACCACTAGTCACAGGCCTCCAGTCTGAGAAACAACCATCCACAACCACTCTCTGTCTTCTCCCACACAGCCAATTTCGAATCCAGTTTACAACCTTTCCATGGATACCCATTGACTGAACCTTCTGAACTAATCTCCCATGTGGGACCTTGTCAAAGGCCTTACTAGAGTCCATGTAGACAACATCCACAGCCTTACCTTCATCTACTTCCTTAGTGACCTCCTCAAAAAACTCCACAAGATTCGTTAAACACGATCTACCACACACAAAGCCATGCTGACTATCCTTAATCAACCCTTTGCTGTCCAAATACTTAGATGTCCTATCTCTCAGAACACCTTCCAATAATTTACCCACTACTGATGTCAGGCTCACTGGCTTGTAATTACCTGGTTTACTCTTTGAGCCTTTCTTAAACAATGGAACAACGTGAGCTACCCTCCAGTCCTCTGGCACCGCACCCGTGGCTAAGGACATTTTAAATATATCTGCCAGGGCCCCTGCAATTTCTACACTAGTCTCTCTCAAGGTCTGAGGAAATATTTTGTCAGGCCCTGGGGATTTATCTACCTTTACTCGCTGTAAAGCATCAAGCACCTCCTGCTCTTTAATCTCTATATGTTCCATGACACTACTGCTTGTTTCCCTTCCTTCCATATCCACGATGCCAGTTTCCTGAGTAAATACTGATGCAAAAAAACCTGTTTAAGACCTCCACCATCTCCAGAGGCTCCACGCATATACGACCACTCTGATCTCCTAGGGGACCAATTCGGTCTCTTACTATCCTTTTGCTCCTAATAGACCTGTAGAAACCCTTTGGGTTTACCTTCACATTATCTGCTAAAGCAGCCTCATGTCTTCTTTTTGCCTTCCTGATTTCCTTTTTTAGTATTTTCTTACATTTCCTATACTCTTCAAGTACCTCATTTGTTCTTAGTTGCCTATACCTGCTATACACCTCTCTCTTTTTCTTAACCAGCTCACCAATATCCCTTGAAAACAAAGGTTCCCTATGCTTGTTACCCTTGCCTTTAATCTTGACAGGAACATACAAACTCTGCACTCTCAAAATTTCGTCTTTGAAGCCTTTCCATTTACTGAGCACATCCTTGCCAGAAAATAACTTATCCCAATCCACCCTACCTAGATCCTTCCTCATTTCCACAAAATGGGCCTTTCTCCAATTTAGAACCTCCACTCGAGGACCAGACCTGTCCTTATCCATAATTATCTTGAAACTAATGACATTATGGTCACTGGACCCAAAATGCTCACCTACACATACTTCTGTCACCTGATCTGTCTGGTTCCCTAATAGGAGATCAAGTATTGCATTCTCTCTCATTGGTACCTCTATATATTGATTTAGAAAACTTTCCTGAACACGTTTGACAAATTCCAAGCCATCCAGCCCTTTCACAGTGTGGGAGTCCCAGTCAATATGTGGAAAGTTAAAATCCCCTACTATTACAACTTTCTGTTTCTTACATCGGTCTGCTATCTCTCTACAGATTTGTTCCTCCAATTTTCTCTGACTATTGGGCGGTCTATAATACAACCCTATTAGTGTGGCCACACCTTTCCTGTTCTTCAGCTCCACCCATATGGCCTCTGTAGACGAGCCCTCCGGGCTGTCCTGTCTACGCACAGCCGTGATCTGTTCCCTGACCAGTAATGCCACTCCTCCCCCTTTCATCCCTCCCCCTCTATCACGTCTGAAACAACGGAAGCCCGGAACATGAAGCTGCCAGTCCTGCCCCTCCTGCAACCATGTCTCACGAATAGCAATAACATCGTAATCCCACGTGCCAATCCATGCCCTAAGCTCATCCGCCTTACCTACGATACTCCTTGCATTGAAATAGATGCACCTGAGAACATTTCTATCATGTACAAACCTTTGATTTCTGTCCATACCTGCAGACCTCGCACGATCATTTTCCTCCTCACTTTCTTCTCTAACACCCTGGTTCCCCTCCCCCTACAAATCTAGTTTAAACGGAGCAGCACTAGCAAACCTACCCGCAAGTATGTTAGTCCCCTTCCAGTTCAGGTGTAAACCGTCCCTTCGGAACAGATCCCACCTTCCCTGGAACAAAGCCCAATTATCCCAAAATCTGAAGCCCTCCCTCCTGCACCACCTCCTTAGCCACGTATTTAGCTGCATGATCCTCCTTAGAGACGCCGGCATGCCTCCTTCATGGTGCACTAACTGTGCAGCTGAAGGTCCATGGGGTCGTTCCCTGAACGATACTCAACCAGCAGCAACCTGGCAGTGTTATGATCACTTCATCTGTTCTATTGCAGAAATTATTGGATTTATTTATTATGTCCTTGTTCACAACTCACTGTGCTGAGATCTGAACCAGTAACCTCTGGATTGGTTGTCCAGAACCATTGTAGCCACACTTGGGTGTTAAAGAGCAAGTCAACGTGACTGACTTTTTAAAGCAGTCTAGGAACATTTTAGGATTTATTTTAAGAGAGTGATCAATTTGTCAGATGAATATTCAGATAAAGTACTTGATACGAAAGCCCTGGAATGATTTAAAAATCAAATAAATACAGCGAAAGGACTCTTTCTGCATGAATGCATTAAAAAATAGATCTATTTGCATTTCTCATCTGAAAGCAACAAGCAGCAAGGAGCGAATTTAATTGGAACTGGTTTATTATTGTCACTTGTACTCATGTACAGTGAAAAACTTGTCTTGTACACCGTTCATACAGATCAATTCATTACATAGTGCATCGATGTAGTACAGGGTAAAACAATACAGAATGCAGAATAAAGTGTTACAGCTACAGAGAAAGTGCAGTGCAGGCAGACAATAATGTGCAAAGTCATAATGAGTCCATCTTATCGTACTCAGGAATTGTTCAATAGTCTTATAACAGCAGGACAGAAGCTGTCCTTGAGCCTGGTGGTACGTGCTTTCAGGCTTTTTTATCTTCTGCCTGATGGGAGAGGGGAGAAGAGAGATTGTCTGGGGTGGGTGGGTCTTTGATTATGCTGGCTGCTTTACTGAGGCAGCGAGAAGTATAGACAGAGTCCATGGTTTCTGTGACGTGCTGGGCTGTGTCCACAACTTACTGCAATTTCTTGTGGTCTTGGACAGAGCAGTTGCCATACCAAGCCTTGATGCATCGATTAAAGTTATAAAGGGGGCATGCCAAATTTCTTTAGCCTCCTGAGGAAGTAGAGGCCCTGGTGAGCTTTCTTGGCTGTGGCGTCTGTGTGGTTGGACAGGACAGGCTATTGATGATATTCACTCCTAGGAACTTGAAGCTCTCAACCCTCTTGACCTCAGCACCATTGATGTAGACAGGAGCATGTACACCGCCCCCTTTCCTGAAGTCAATGACCAGCCCTTTTGTTTTGTTGCCATTGAGGGTAAGTTGTTGTTATGACATCATGTCACTAAGCTCTCTATCTCCTTCCTGTACTCTGACTCATCATTATTTGAGATACGGCCCATTACGGTGGTATCATCTGCAAACTTATAGATGGAGTTAGAGCAGAATCTGGTCATGCAGTCGTGAGTGTTCCGGAAGTTGAGTAAGGGGTGAGGACGCAGCCTTGTGGGGCACCAGTGTTGAGAATAATCATGGCAGAGGTGTTGCTGCCGATCCTCACTGATTGCGGTCTGTTGGTCAGGATATCAAGGATCCATTTGCAAAGGGAAATGTTGAATCCCAGGTCTCAGAGTTTGGTGATGAGTTTGCTTGGAATTATAGTATTGAAAGTGGAACTGTAGTCAATAAACAATAGTCTAACGTAGGTTTCTTTACTGTCCAGATGCTCCAGAGATTAGTGCAGGGCCAGGGAGATGGCGTCCACCGTAGGCGAGTTGCAGTGGGTCGAGATTGTCTGGAAGGCTGGAGTTAATGTGTGCCATGAACAGCCTCTCGAAGCATTTCATGATGGTGGATGTCAGAGCCACAGGGGCATTGTCATTAAGGCATGTTACCTGGTTTTTCTTAAGTACTGGGATGATAGTGGTCTTCTTAAAGACCGTCTGCACAGGGTGGAGGACAGGTATGTTTCATAAGAAGGAAGGACAAGGATGGCAAGGTAAGGTTTCCTTGCATGTTGAGAGAGGTGGTGAATTTAGTCGAGAAGTAAAAGGAAGCATATGTAAGGTTTAGGAAGCTAAAATCAAACAAGGATTATAAAGAAGCTCGAAAAGAACTCAAGAAGGGAATTAGGAGACCCAGTAGGGGCCATGAAAATTCCTTGGCAAATGGGATGAAAGGGAGTCGAAGGCATTCTATACATACATCAAGAGCAAGAGGATAAGGGAACCTGTGTTTGGAGGTGGAGGATATGGGCGAGGTTCTAAATGAGTACTTTGTGTTAGTATATACGAGGTGAAGGTTGTGGAGGATGATGAGATCAGTGTGGATTGTGCTGATATGCTGGGTATTTTGAGACAAAAGAAGATGTAGTGTTGGGCTTCTTGAAGAATGTTGAGGTGTATAAGTCCCCAGGGCCTGATGTGATATACTCCAGGTTATGGAGAGAGGCAAGAGTTGAGATTGATGGGACCTTGACCAAGATCTTCACATCCTCTCCAGCGACAGGCAAGTTCCCAAGGACTGGTGAGTGGTTAATGCTGTTCTGTTGTTCAAGAAGGGAAATGGGGATAAACCTGGACAGTATAGATTGGCAAGTATCATGTCTGTGTTAGGGAAGCTATTACAGAGGATTCTTAGGGATAGGATTTATGAGCATTTGGAAAACCATGGCCTAATTGGGGACAGTCAGCTTGGCTTTGTTCAAGGCAAGTCAAGTCTTACGAACTTTATTGAGTTTTTCGAGGAGATGACGAGGGTGATTGATGAAGGTAGAGCTGTGGATGTTGTCCATGTGGATTTTAGTGAGGCATTTGACAAGGTCCCTCATGGGAGGCTCATCCAGAAGATTAAGTGCATGGTGAAATGGCTGTTTGGATTTAGAATTGGCTTGCCCGTAGAAGACAGAGGGTAGTGGTCGAGGGGACTTATTCTGGCTGGAGGACTGTGATTATTGGTGCTCCGCAGGGATCCGTACTGGGTCCTCTGCTGCTTGTGATGTATATAAATGACCTGGATGAAAGTGTGGATGGGTCGTTAGCAAGTTTGCAGATGATCCAAATGTTAGTGGCATTGTGATAGGGTAGAAGACTGCCAAAGGATACAGTGGGACATAGATCAGTTGCAGATAAGGGCGGAAAAATGGCAGATGGAGTTCACGGTAGTGCAGCGGTTAGCGCGATGCTATTACAGTGCCAATGGTCGGGGTTCGATTCCCGTCGCTGTCTGTAAGGAGTTTGTACCTTCTCTTGTGTCTGCGTGGGTTTCCTCCGGGTGCTTCGGTTTCCTCCCACATTGCAAAGATGTACGGGTAGGTTAATTTGGGTTTAAAATGGGCGGTGCGGACTCGTTGGGCAGGAAGGGCCTGTTACCCCGCTGTAAATAAAAAATAAAGTGTGAGCTGTTGCACTTTCAGAGATCAAATGTGAAGTGACAGTTAATGGCAGGCCCCGAAACAGCATTGATATACAGAGGGATCTTGGGGTCCAAGTCCATAGATCCCTGAAAGTGGCTGCACAAGTTGATTGGGAGGTAAAGAAGATGTACGGCATGCTTACCTTTATTAGTTGAGAAATTGAGTTCAAGAGTCAGGAAGTTATGTTGCAGCTTTATAAAACTCTGGTCAGGCTGCATCTGGAGTATTGCATCCAGTTCTGGTCACCCCATTACAGGAAGGATGTGGAGGCTTTGGAGAGGGTGCAGAAGAGGTTTACTCGGATGCTGCCTGGATTAGAGGGCATGTGCTATGAGGAGAGGTTGGACAAACTTGGACTGTTTTCTCTGGAATGGCAGAGGCTGAGGGGAGATCTGATAGAGGTTTATAAAATTATGAGAGGCACAGATAGAGTAGACAGCTGGTGCCATTTTACCAGGGATGAAACGTCTAATACTAGAGGGCATGTATTTAAGGTGAGAGGGAATAAGTTCAAATGAGATGTGCGGGGCTAGACTTTTTCACACAGAGTGGTGGCTGCCTGGATTACACTGCCAGGGGTGGTGGTGGAGGCAGATATGATAGAGGCATTTGGGAGGCTGTTAGATAGGCAGATGAGTGTGCAGAGAATGGAAGGACATAGACATTATGTAGGAGAAGGAATTTGTTTAATTAAGCATTTAATTACTAGTTTAATTAGTTTGGGACAACATCATGGGCCCAAGGGTCTGTTCCTGTGCTGCCCTGTTCTACATTTCATGGAAATCACCTTATTTTCCAAGGAACCAAAGATAGCTCAAACAACCCACATTCTAGCTTGGATAAAGCTCAGCACACACCGGGAAGTAAAGCTCCCAACAAACCTCAAGTCTTGTGGTCTTCTTGCTCAGTTGATAAAGCAGCAGAACTTTGTGTTTTTTATTGACCAAATGGGGAGTCTGGAATGGATAAGAGGAGATTGGATGCTTCAGTATTCTTGCTGACAACAATTGTGGAAGTGAGACTGTTTCAACCTATATTAAACTTCATTGGCCAGAATGAGCACAATCTGGCTAGTCACTTATGTTTGCCATCCGTGCTTTTCCTGTGACAACATAGAACACAGAACAGTACAGCACAGGAACAGGCCCTTCGGCCCACAATGTCTGTGCCGAACACGGTGCTAAATCAAACTAATCCCTTCTGCCTGCAGATAATCCATATCCCTCCATTCCCTGTATGTTCATCTGCCTATCTAAAAGACTCTTAAATACACTATCATATCTGCCTCCACCACCACCCCTGGCAGCGCATTCCAGGTACCCACCACTCTCTGTGTAAATTTTAAAAAATCTTGCCCTGCACATCTCCTTTGAACTTTACCCCCCATCACCTTAAATGCATTCCCTCAGGTATTAGACATTTTGACCCTGGGAGAAAGATACCAGCTGTCTATTTTATCTACACCTCTCATAATTTTATAAACTTCTCTCAGGTCTCCCCACAGCCTCTGACACTCCAGAGAAAACAATCCAAGTTTGTAAACCTCTCCTTATAGCTCATACCCTCTGATCTGGGCAGCATCCTGGTGAACCTCTTCTGCACCCTCTCCAAAGCCTCCACATCCTTCCTGTAGTGGGGCAACCAGAACTGAACACAACACTCCAAGTGTGGCCTAACCAAACTTTTATACAACTACAATATGACTTCCTGACTCTCATACTGAATACCCCAACTGATGAAGGCAAGCATGCCATACACCTTCTTTAATACTCTATCAACCTGTGCAGCCACTTCCAGGGAGCTATGGACTTGGACTCCAAGATCCCGCTGTACACCAAACATGAAACAATGGAATCTGTCAAAGATCAGTGCATTTTGGCATGGTATTTCTGAGAATGATGATATATTTTTGTTAATGAATTGTGTTAGAATGTTAAATACTTTCCTAATTAATCAGTTTTCATTACAATGGTTATAGTTCACACATAAGATCACATTATTATGCAGTTCTTTAGTGCGGTTATTAATACATTTGTGCATTCCACATCTTGAATCTGTTGGTGGTGCTCCCATTGACATAAATCACATAAAACAATTTGAAGATACGGAAGAAAGTTCATAAGCCATTCTATTTAGAATAAAATTTTAATATCGAATCAGAAGAAAGCATTGCTGCTTTTCCTCTGCAAGCAAAATATTTTGTTACAGTGCAAGGTCATTCAGGTAATTATTTAATTATTATAAGCAGTAATTTTTAATGATCATTGCAAAAGTTGAACAGAAAAATAGATCTTTGCCTGTAAATGATACAAACTTTGTACAATATCTCAGTGTTTTTTTATATAGGTTATTTTTCCCAAGGATTTCAGATGCAATTAAGTGTGAAAAGAGAAGTATTTATTTATGGTAAATTCAGTTTATTTCCCTGATGGGTGTTTTGCTGGTTCGCCTACACAGATAAACTCAATCAAAGTGCTTGCATTGCACTTTTGCTTTTTTTTAAACAATTATCTCCCATTTATTCATTTTCTACCCCTGCACTATGCAATTTGATCAATAACTTAGATGTAATAAATTTCTTCCCCATTAATCACTGCAGTCAGATAAGCCAGCTCTTAAGAAGTTGCTGACAGTTAAACAGACTGAACACTGTAGTGTCCCACTGCCAGAGCTCAGCTGAGCATTAGGAGCAGCTTCAGTTGCTCCCTTGATGCAGGGAACCAGCAATCAATTTTCTATAATGCAAGCAAGGGGAAAAACAAGAGAGATTAGAAGGTTTTGAAAGAAATCAATGCCATCAGATTTACATCATATCCAATCCACCTTGACACTGAATGCGTAGGGTGCATCCCGATGGCTCTGATTGCAATGTGTACCAATCACATGAACATCTGTGGAAGAACTTGCATCACAGTGTTCAACCTACAGAAATGATTGGGTTCTTTTCCTTGGTTTGCAATGGTGAAACATTCAATCAGGAGCACATATGTGCAATTATCTCTGTGTTCCGTTACTTCATTTCCTTCTCACCATGCCTGCCATCTTCTGCATTATTCTTCGTTCTTGGCCAGTGACCAATTTCATCTTGAAAGTTGATCTTGTTGTTCTGACAAAGTTACTGCACAAATATGGTTCACGGCATTGTTCCACAATTTTTTCCCAGTGTTGAAGAATTAAGAACTAGAGGGCATAGGTTTAAGGTGAGAGGGAAAAGATTTAAAAGGCAGTTGAGGGGCAAATTTTTCACCCAGAGGGTGGTCAGTATATGGAACGAGCTGCCAGAGGAAGTGGTTGAGGCAGGTACATTAACAACATTTAAAAGACACTTGGACAGGTATGTGGATAGGAAAGGTTCAGAGGGAAATGGGCCAAACATTGGCAAATGGAACTAGCTTAGATGGGCATCTTGGTCGGCATGGATGAATTGGGCTGAAGGGCCTATTTCCATGTTGTATGACGCTATGACTCCAGTAGCTTTCTGAAATACTGAGAGATTCATCTCGTTGTAGAAAGTCTGCTACATTGATGGCCATCAGCACCTATTGGTTATCTTTACACTTCCTGCTGCCTCAGGAAAGCAGCCAACGTAATCAAGGACCCCTTCCACCCCGGACATTCTCTCTTCTCCCATCGGGCAGAAGATACAAATGCTTGTAAACACGCACCACCAGGCTCAAGGACAGCTCCTATCCCACTGTTATGTCTCTTGAACGGACCACTCCTAGAATAAAGATGAAGTATTGATCTCTCTTTCTTTCTTGCTGTGCCCTTGCACCTCATTGTCTGCCTACATGGCACTTTCTCTGTAACTGTAACACTTTATTCTGCATTCTGTTATTGCTTTTCCCTTGCACTACCTTGATGCACTGATGTTTGGAATGATTTATATGGATGGCATGCAAAACAAAGTGTTTTTCACTGTATCTCAGGACACGTGACAATAATAAACTAATTACAAGTTACTGAGTGCTATTTAGAACCATAGAACCATAGAACACTACAGCAGAGAAAACAGGCCATTTGGCCCTTCTAGTCTGTGCCGACACATTATTCTGCTAGTCCCATTTACCTGCACCCAGTCCATAACCCTCCAGTCCTCTCCCGTCCATGTATTTATTCAATTTATTCTTAAAACTCAAGAGTGAGCCTGGATTTACTACATCAGATGGCAGCCCGTTCCATACTCCCACCACTCTTTGAGTGAAGAAGCTCCCCCTAATGTTCCCCCTAAACCTTTCCCCTTTCACCCTAAAGCCATGTCCTCTCGTACTTATCTCTCCTAATCTAGGTGGAAAGAGCCTACCCACATTAACTCCGTCTATACCCCTCATAATTTTGTAAACCTCTATCAAATCTCCCCTCATTCTTCTGCGCTCCAAGGAATAAAGTCCTAAACTGTTCAATCTTTCCCTGTAACTCAACTCCTGAAGACCCGGCAACATTCTAGTAAATCTCCTCTGCACTCTTTCAATCTTACTGATATCCTTCCTATAGTTAGGTGACCAGAACTGCACACAATACTCTAAATTTGGCCTCACCAATGTCTTATACAACCTCACCATAACATCCCAACTCCTGTACTCAGTACTTTGATTTATGAATGCCAGGATGCCAAAAGCCTTTTTTACAACCCTGTCTACCTGCGACGCCACTTTCAGGGAATTATGTATCTGAACTCCCAGATCCCTTTGTTCCTCCGCACTCCTCGGTGCTCTACCATTTACTGTGTTTGTCCTCCCTTGATTTGTCCTTCCAAAATGCAACATCTCACACTTGTCTGCATTAAATTCCATCTGTCATTTTCCGGCCCATTTTTCCAGTTGGTCCAGATCCCTCTGCAAGCTTTGAAAGCCTTCCTCGCTGTTCACTACGTTGTCATTGGTAACCTGGTCCAGTCCACTAGATGCCTGCAACAGCCAGGCCTTGAAGTGGTTGAAGAGCAGAATCAGAATCCGGTTTATTATCACTGATGTATTTTTCTTAAATTTTTTAAAAAATTTTATTTACAGTGTGGTAACAGGCCCTTCCGGCCCAACAAGTCCGCGCCACCCATTTTAAACCCCCAAATTAACCTGCCCGTACATCTTTAGAATGTGGGAGGAAACTGGAGAACCCGGAGAAAACCCACACAGACACGGGAGAACGTACAAACTCCTTACAGACAGTGACGGGAATCAAACCCCGATCGCTGGTGCTGTAATAGCGTCGCGCTAACTGCTACACTACCGTGTATGTCGTGAAATTTGTTGTGTTGCGGCAGCAGTACAGTGCAAGACATAAAAATTACAGTAAGTTACCAATAAATAAATAAATAGAATGGTGCAAAAGAGGAATAACGAGGTAGTGTTCATGGGTTCATGGACCATTCAGAAACCTGATGGCAGAGGGGAAGAAGCTGTTCCTGAATCATTGAGTGTGGGTCTTCAGGATCCTGTATCTCCTCCCTGATGGATGTGCCCGGGAGGAAGCTGGCTGAGTCTACAACCCTCCACAGTCTCTTTCGATCCTGCACATTGGAGCCTCCATACTAGGCGGTGATGTAACCAGTCAGAATGCTCTCCACCGTACATCTGCAGAAATTTGCAAGACTCTTTGCTGACATACCAGATCTCCTCAAACTCCCAATGAATTAGAGCCACTAGTGTGCCTTCTTCATGATTGTATCAATGTGTTGGGTCCAGGATAGATCCTGAAGATGTTGATGCCCAGGAACTTGAAGCTGCTCATCCTTTCCACCGCTGACCCCTCAATGAAGACTGGTGTGTGTTCTCCCGACTTCCCCTTCCTGAAGTCTACAGTCAATTCCTTGGCCTTGCTGACATTGAGTGTGAAGTTGTTGTTGTGACACCACTCAACCAGCCGATCTATCTCACTCCTGTACACCTCCTCATCACCACCTGAGATTCTGCCAACAACAGTGGCGTCATCAGCAAACTTATTGACAGCATTTGAGTTGTGCCTAACCACATAGTCATGAGTGTAGAGTGAGTAGAGCAGTGGGCTACGCACGCATCTTGAGGTGTGCCTGTGTTGATTGTCAGCGAGGAGGAGATGTTACTACTGATCCCCACTGACTGTAGTCTCCCGATAAGGAAGTTGAGGATCCAGTTGCAGAGGGAGGTACAGAGGCCCAGGTTTTGAAGCTTGTTGATTAGCACTGAGGGGATGATGGTGTTGAATGTTGAGCTGCAATCGATAAACAGCGGCCTGATGTATGTTTTGCTGTTGTCTAGGTGCTCCAAAGCCAAGTGGAGAGCCAGTGAGATTGCGTCCACTGTAGACCTGTTGTGGCGCTAGGCAAATTGCAGTGGTTCCAGGTCCTTGCTCAGGCAGGAGTTAATTCCAGCCATGACCAACCTCTCAAAGCACTTCATCACAGTAGATGTGAGTGCTACTGGGAGATAGTCATTGAGACAGCTCACCCTGCTCTTCTTGGGCACCGGTATGATTGATGCCCTTTTAAAGCAGGTGGGAACCTCCAACTGTAGCAGTGAGAGGTTGAAGATGTCCTTAGACACTCCAGGCAATTGGTCGGCAAGATTTTCAGTGCCCTGCCAGGTACAGCATTGGGGCCTGGCACCTTGCAAGGGTTCACCCTCTTGAAGGATGTTCTGATGTTAGCCTCCGAGACAGAGATCACAGGGTTGCCAGATCCTGTGGGGATTCACACAGGTGTAGTATTATTCTCCATTTCAAAGTGTGCATAAAAGGCGTTCAGCTTATCAGGGTGTGAGACATCACTGCCATTTATGCTGTTTGGTTTCGCATTGTAGGAAATAATGACATGCAAACCCTGCCACAGCTGTAGTGCATCCGATTGTGTCTCTAACTTCACATGGAATTGCCTTTTCGCTCTCACGATGGCCTACCATTGGTCGTGCCTGGACTTCTTGTCGGGTTCTGGATCGCCGGTCTTGAATGCCACAGATCTAGCCCTCAGCAGACCGTGAATCTCCTGGTTCATCCAGAGCTTCTGGTTTGGGAAAACTCGGTATGTTCTCGACGGCACACACTCATCCACACAGGTCTTGATGAAGTCGGAGACGGCTGTGGTATATTCATTCAGATCCGAAGACGAATCCCTGAATATGGTCCAGTCCACAGATTCACAGCAGTCCTGTAAATGCTCCTCCGCCTCCCCTGACCATACCTTCACAGTCCTCACCACTGGTGCTGTGGTCCTCAGTCTCTGCCTGTACATCGGGAGTAGAAGTACAGCGAGGTGATCGGACGTGCCAATGTGCGGGCATGGGATGGCTCGGTCAGTGGTCTTGATGGTGGTGTAACAATGATCGAGTGTGTTGGCTCATCTGGTTCCACAGGTGACATGTTGATGGTAGTTTATCAGAGACTTATTCAAGCTGTCCTGGTTGAAGTCGCCCGCGATGATCGGGAAGGCATTGGGGTGCTCTGTCTCGTGACTGTTGATCATGGTGCTGAGCTCCTCCAGTGCCAGCTTGATGTTTTCCAGGGGTGGAATTTTCACCGCTGCCAGGACAATGGTGGAGAACTCCCTCGACATGCTTAATCACATCCAATGTGTGAAGAGGGCAAGCAATATTATACAAAAATATCCTGACACTGGGTCTCAACATAAAACGTTGACCATCCCTCCGTCTCCACAGGTGCTGCCTGGCCCACTGAGTTCCTCCAGCAATTTGGTTTTTTGCTCCAAATTCCAGCATCTGCAGTTTTTTCTGTCTCCTCTTTGTTCAAAAATGTACTTGACTGAGCTCAGTCCGAACGTGAAATCCAATCAGTTGACCCAATGTGCAAGTCCCAGGTACAGGTGACAGCATTTTAAAACCATTTCTTTTACCTTGATCTTTAAAAATGTCAGCCGTAAAGGTTTAACACACTCTGAGATACTTGAAAGCGATTCACAGATATCCTGTTGCAATAAATTCCAACAATAAAATGGTAGAAATTCATCTTTGGCCAGTGCAGGTAAGTGGGTGGGAGTATCAGCCCAACAACTGTATTCCCATCATCAAACCATGTTGCAGTGAGACTGAATGTTAGGGCACAGGCACAGCGGGTGGATATTTTCTTTCTTTTTCAATCTTTTTATTAATTTTCAAATTAATACAGAATAATACATATAACATTGGTGATTATACACGTAATACAAAGAGATCAGGGCAATCATGATATAGTCATAAAGAATAAAAAAAGATATATTCTTAGTAAATGAATATATTACAAAAAGAAACAAAACGAGAAAGAAAAAGGTTTATTATATATAAAAAAAATTGAAAAAAAAATTATAAGTGATAAAACGAAACAAACTAGAAATAAACTTCAGAAGAAAAAAAACAAACTGACATTTCTCGATGAACAAAGAGCATTATTATGTCGTCAACTCCGCTCCTCTAAGTTCAAAGATTATTGAAAAGGGATCTATATGATATGAAAATATTGAATGAATGGACTCCAAACTTCCTCAAATTTAAGCGAAGAATCCACAGTGCCACTCCTAATTTTTTCTAAGTTAAACATGATATAGTTTGAGAAAACCATTGAAAAGTGGTGGGAGATTTTGGATCCTTCCATTTAAACAAAATGGATCGCTTGGCCATTTAATGTAACAAGGGCAATCATATGACAAGCAGCAGCAGATAGGTGGCCAGATTCCATTATTGGTAGCCCAAAAATTGCAGTGATTGAGTGAGGTTGTAAATCAGTATTCAATATAGTTGAAATAATATTAAACATGTCTTTCCAATATATTTCCAAAACATTTGTGTCAGGGAAGCCACATCCGAATTACATCAATCACATATAGAATTTATATGCTGATAAAAACAGGCTAACTTGTCCTTCGACATATTGGTCCTGTGAACCACCTTAAATTGTACCAAAGAGTGTCTGGCACACATTGAAGATGTATTAACTAGTTGAAGAATTTTCTTCCATGTCTCTGTGGGCAAAAGTATCTGGAGTTCTCTCTCCCATTCATTCTTAATTTTACCAAGTGTCTCTGGACGTATTTTCATAATTAGATCATAAATTATTGCTATCAAGCCCTTCTGATAGGGATTAAAACCTAAAATTTTTTCCGTAATTTCAATTTTATGTGGAGTCAGAAAAGAAGGCATAGTAACTTTTTAAAAAATTTCTTATCTGTAAGTATCGAAAAAAGTGTGATTTGGGCAAATTGTATTTATGAGACGACTGTTCGAAAGGTAAAAAACTGTTATCAATGAATAAATCACGGAAACATGTTATTCCCTTCATCTTCCATAAAGAAAAAGCTGAGTCAATTCTGGATGGTTGAAAGAAAAAATTAGATTGAATGGGGCTTGATAAGTTAAATTTATTCAACCCAAAGAATTTACGGAGTTGAAACCATATTCGTATTGTACGTTTAACTATTGGGTTAGTCATATGTTTACTCAATTTAGTAAGTGCAAAAGGGAGTGGGGCTCCTAAAATAGAAACTAATGAAAATCCTTGCACTGATTCATATTCAAGGTATAGCCATTTGGGACATTGAATTAGATCTGTGTCGAATCCTGCACTTCCAAACAAATCCGCTGTTTTTATTAATTCCTTTTTAGTCGATGCCGGAATTTTATATGTTTGGAGATTTCTACACCCATATGATAAAGAATTTTCATTTTTCTTTCATGTTTATCATAATTACTCCAGGATTGATTTTTTTTTTACCGATGCGAGCTGAGCTCCATTTATTATTGACTGTAAATATGATGCAATTGCCATTTCTGACCATGCGCCGTTGAAATTATCAATTAACTTAGCAGATGTAACCTCTGGCGTCAGACAATGTCAATTCAGTCCTTGTCTATTGCAAGATTCAGACTTTGTCCAATTTATTAGAGAACAGATTTCATTTTTCTTTTTAACTAATTTTACTGAAGAAATTTCCAGTGGGATAATATGGGATACTTTTAAAGCATACATCCACGGTCAAATTATTTCATATTCTGCTGGACTGAAAAAACGAACTAATAATGAAATACGTATATTGGCTGATAAGATTAAAGAAACGATAAAAATGTTCTGATGCTCCCAATTTGGAGTGCTGTAAAAAAGAACAGAACTTCAATTACAACATAGTTTACTATTAACATCTCCAATTGAAAATCAATTATTTAAAACCAGAAGTCGGTTTTATACATGGTGACAAATCTGGTAGATTGCTTGCCAATCAACTGAAAGCTGCTTCAACTAAACGTCAGATTATTAAAATTCGTAAATTAGATGGTAACCACACGGTGGACCATGAACAAATCAATAAATCTTTTCAAGAATTTTATACTTCTTTATACCAATCAGAATTCCCTGAGAATTCTACATTAATGCATTAATTTTTAAGGGACCTGAAGATTCTGAAATTATCATGTAGTGAACATTCAATATTAGATGCGCCCATTTCAGAGGAAGAAATAAAGAAAACAATTTTTTCAATGAATTTGGGTAAAACACCCGGTCCTGATGGGCATACAGTCGAATTTTTAAAATCCTTTTCTGATCTTTCTTCTCCCTGGTTAGGAAAAAATTTTTAAAGATGCCCTATCAGTGGGTAAACTACCACAATCCTTTTATGAAGCTACTGTCTCTTTAATTCTTAAAAAGGATAAAGATCCCACTGAATGTGCATCTTATAGACCTATTTCTTTATTAAATGTGGATTCCAAAATATTTTCCAAAATATTGGCTTCTAGATTGGAAAAGGTTCTTCCACGAATTATCTCTGATGACCAGACAAGATTTATCCAGAATCGTTATTTGCATTTTAACATTAGGAGGTTAATGAATATTATGTATTCCCCCTCATCTAAAATTTCAGAATGTTTTATTCCATTAGATGCTGAAAAGGCGTTTGATAGAGTTGAATAGGAAGATTTACTTAATACACTTGAGAAATTTAATTTTAGTCCCAATTTTATATCTGCGATCAAATTGATTTATCAAACACCTATGGCTTCAATACTTACTAATAATCAGCGATCCCCTCTGGTCAGGCTTTTTCGAGGTACTAGACAGGGTTGCCCTCTAAGTTCTTTATTATTTGATATTGCTTTGGAACCCTTGGCAATTGCCCTTCGGGATTCTTTTAACATATTTGGTATCACTCGTGGACAGGGGATTCGTAAGGTATCTCTATATGCAGATGACTTGTTATCTTATATTTCTAACCCGGAGGAATCCATCCCTGCAGTATTATCACTGCTTGCTCAGTTTAGTGTTTTTTTTCTGGTTATAGATTAAATCTTAATAAGAGTGAACTCTTTCCATTAAATATGCAAACCCCAATTTATAGGCAATTACCATTTAGATTAGTAACAGACCATTTTATGTATTTGGGTGTTAAAGTTACCAAGAAGCATAAGGACCTGTTTAAAGTTAACTTGCTACCTTTAATTGATCACCTTAAACAATTATTTACAAAATGGTCCCCATTATCTCTATCATTGACAGGCCAAATTAATGCGGTTAAGATGAATATTTTACCAAAATTTTTATATCTATTTCAGGCAATTCCAACTTTCATCCTGAAATCCTTTTTTGACACTATTGATTCAAAAATTCTTTCATACATATGGCAGAAAAAAAAAACCAAGGTTAAGTAAGAAATATTTACAAAAATTAAAAAAGGATGGTGGCATGGCTTTGCCTAACCTTAGATTATATTACTGGGCAATTAATATCAGATATTTAATTTTTTGGGCACAAGATTTAGATGTAGTTCAATGTCCCAAATGGGTATACCTTGAGCTGGTGGATATTTTCACCTCATCCATTTGACATCTGTGATGAATGGCAAGTTTCTGAAATGTGCTTGGACTGAATCAAGTGTGCATGCTTTGGAAATAGGAGTGAAGGAGAATAGAGGCAGCTCAAGAAAAGTTTTAATAGAGTTGTCAAGTCATACAGAATGGAGATAGGCCCTTCGGCCCAACTGGTCCATGCCGACCAAGATTCCCATCTAAGCTCGTCATGTTTGTCCACGTTTGGCCCAAACCCCTCTAAACCTTTCCTATCCATTTAACTGTCCAAGTGTTTTTTTTAAATGTTGTTAATGTCTCTGCCTCAACCACTTCCTCTGGCAGCTCATTCCAAATATGGGCCACCCTCTCAGTGAAAAAGTTGCCCCTCAGGTCCTTTTTAAATCTTTCCCCTCTCAACTTAAACTGATGGCCTCTAGTTCCTGATTCCCCAACCCTGGGAAAAAGACTGTGTGCATCCACCCTATCTGTGCCCCTCATGATTTATACACCTCTATAAGGTCACCCCTCAGTCTCCTACACTTCAAGAGATAAAGTCCTGGCCTGCCTGACCTCTCCCTGTAACCTGTTCCCTCAACTCTCGGCAACATCCTCATCAGCCTTTCACTCTTTCCAGCTTTACGGCATCTTTCCTATAACAGGGTGACCAGAACTGAACACAGTGCTCCCAGTGAGGTTCAACACGACTTGTACAGTTGAAACATGGCTTCAGCATGAAGTGTGAGGGCAAATTAACGTAAGTTATACAGAACTTACACAAGTTCAAAATAAGCAAAATAAACATAATGACATTAGTGCAAGATTGAGAAAGAGGAAAATTTATATAGTCCAAGGTAGTGTTAAGGTATAACAAGTCAGTTCAAGAACCTAATGGCAGTGGGGAAGAAGCTGTTGTTGAACCTTGAGGTGTGGGTCTTCAGACTCCTGTACCTCCTGCCTGATGGCAGCATCGAGAAAAGGGCACGGCCCAGATTGTGGGGTCCCTGATGGTGGATGTTGCCTTCCTGAGACGATGGATGTTGCCTCTTGTAGATGTCCTCGATGGTGAGGAGATCTGTACCTGTGATGGAACTGGCTGAGTTCACCACTGTCTGTAGCCTCATGCCTTCCTGTGCATTGGAGTTTCCACACCAGGCTGTAATGCAACCAGTCAGAATGCTTTCCACTGTACATCTGTAGACGTTTGTCAGAATGTTCGATGACATGGATAGGATAGAGTGGATATGCAGAGGATGCTTCTTTTAGTAGGAGAGTTGAGGATCTGAGGGCACAGCCTCAGAATAAAGAGACGTCCCTTTAGAACTGAGACGAGGAGGAATTTCTTCAGCCAGAGGGTGACGAATCTGTGGAATTCATTGCTATAGAGGGTTATGGAAGCCAAGTTAATGGGTGCATTTAAGGCAGAGATTGATTGGTTCTTGATTGGTAAGGGAGGTTCAGGGTTACAGGGAGAAGGCAGGAGAATGGGCTTGAAAAATAATCAGCTATGATTGAATAGCAGAGCAGACTCAATGGGCCAAATGGCCTAATTCTTCTCCTATTTCTAATAGTCTTATGGGCCCAGGATAGGTCCTCCTTGACGTTGACAATATTTGCTACTGCTGATTTTACTGGGCACATTGCTGTTATGCCCTGGAGTGTTCTGCCTTGTGGAAGTTATAGTAGAGGCATGTGGAATAATTTACCAAAATTCTCTGGACTCTGGGCAGGTCCCAGTGGATTGGAAGACAGCGAATGTTACACCACTGTTTAAAAAAGGATGTATGCAAAAGGCAGACTACCATAGACCAGTTAGCTTAATGTCTACAGTTGGGAAAATGCTTGAAGCTATCATTAAGGAATAATTAGCAAGACATCTGGATAGAAGTGGTTCCATCCGGCAGACGCAGCACGGATTCAGGAAGGGCAGCTCCTGTCTGACAAACTTACTGGAGTTTTTTGAGGATATAATGAGTACAGTGGTTAGAGGGGAACAGGTGGATGTTTATACTTGGATTTCCAGAAGGTGTTTGATAAGGTGCTACATGAAAGACTGATCCATAAGATAAGGATGCACGGAGTTGGGGGTAATGTATTAGCATGGATAGAGGATTGGTTAACTAATAGAAAGCAGAGAGTTGGGATAAATGAGTGTTTCTCTGGTTGGCAATCAGTCGTGAGTGGGGTACCACAGGGGTCGGTGCTGGGCCTGCAACTGTTCATGATATACGTTAACGATTTGGAAGAGGGGACCGAGTGTAATGTATCTAAGTTTGCTGATGACACTGAATTGAGTGGAAAAGCAAATTGTGCAGAGGATGCAGAAAGTCTGCAGAGAGATATAGGTTAAGTGAGTAGGCAAGGGTCTGGCAGATGGAGTACAATGTTGGTAAATGCGAGGTCATCCACTTTGGAAGGGAAAATAGAAGATCAGATTATTATTTAAATGGTGAAAGATTGCAGCATGCTGTTGTGCAGAGGGACTCGGGAGTGCTTGTGCATGAATCGCAAAAGGTTGGTTTGCAGGTGCAACAGGTTATCAAGAAGGCAAACGGAATGTTGGCCATTGCTGGAGGGATTGAATTTAAGAGCAGGGAGGTTATGCTGCAACTCTGCAGGGTACTGGTGAGGCTGCATCTGGTGTACTGCATGCAGTTCTGGTCTCCTTACATGAGAAAAGATATACTGGTTTTGGAGGTGGTGCAGAGGAGGTTCACCAGGTTTATTCTGGAGATGAGGGGGTTAGCCTATGAGGAGCTTATTATGTTCTTTTTACACTAAATGGACCAAGGTTAATAAAATATCATAATCCTCATGTGGGGTATTTTGGGGATTTGCAGTTAAATCCCCACAGACACTTTACATCAGAGTTTCCCTTTGAAATTTTGCAGTACGTATGTGTTCTTTCTTTACCATTCCAATCCCACTGTGTACAATAGCTCAAATCTTCTCCTCTGGTCAAAGATGATTTGATTGCACTATAGTTCTCTGGGGTCTGAGGTTTCTGATTCTGTCAATCTGCAACCTCCAGGATTTGTTGCAGGTGACCAGGGGGTGGATGGTTTGAGAAATGGGGTGCTCCTTCCTCGTTTTTGTGAGGTCTCTCTGGGCTCTCAATGAAGAGTCTCAAGGTCCCCTCTCCAGCTTCTCCATTTCAACCAATCATAGGCCAGGATTCCCACAAGTTGGTGAGGAGGTTCCATTTCTTCCAGTCAGCTTTGAGAACATTCTTAAATGTTCCCCCTTTCTCTTGGCAATATCTTGGAAATCTCTTATCACAAGGGGGCTTGGAGTGGAAAGCCTGCTTCTGAAGTCTGGTGCCAAGTATGTGAGTTGTTTGAGCTGCTCTTCGGATCTGACTGAGTTTTATTAGAGCCTTCATGTGGCAATGTTGACCATAGAGAGGACACAAACTGCCAGTAGGGTTGGAGAGGGACGGAGGGGAGACCTGATAGAAGTTCATAAAATTATGAGAGGTATAGATAGACAGCCAGGATCATTTTTCCCAGGGTCGAAATGTCAAAGACTAAAGGACATGCATTTAAGGTGAGAGGGAATAAGTTCAAAGGAGATGTGTGGGGCAATTTTTTTTCACACAGAGAGTGGTGGGTGCCTGGAATGCGCTACCAGGGGTGGCGGTGGAGGCAGATACGATAGGGGTGTTTAAGGAGCTTTTAGATAGGTGCATGGATGTGCAGAGACTGGAGGGATAGGGACATAATGTCAGCAGAGGGATGAGTTCAGGTCGGTGTTTTATTAGTTCAGCATAACAGGGCCTGTTCCTGTGCTGCACTCTTCTGTGTTCATTTAGAGATACTCCTCCAATGTTTTGAGGTTCTCTTTACTGATGGTCCATGTCTCTGAAGAAGAAGATGAGTTTGCTCAGTAGACCATAAACTTTGTGTCAGCTTTAAGATCGAGATCCTTCTGTATTCTTTTCCACAAATAGTTCTGACATATAGGGGAGCTGGTGCTGACTTTCATTGTCGATGTCTGACTTTGCAGATGTGACTCCTGAGGCAAAGGAAGTGGTCCACATGTTGCAGGATCTCGTCATGGACTTTTACACTTGCTTTGGTGTTGCAGTATGTCAGTTGTTGGAGCATTGTACTTTGCCACTAATTTAAAGATGGTTGAATAATTCTAATTTAATTTGAAATGGATAATACTGTCCATTTGCTGCAGATATACTGACTTGTCCTGGCAATGGTGGTTACAATTAATGTTATAATACTCCCTGCAAGAAAAGGAATAGACATTGGAAGAGAATATGTTTTGAAGTCATTTATTAAATTGTACTCTAATTTTGGAATGCCAAAACTTGGTGTTTTTTGGATCATTTGGTTCTGACAAGTTTTCTGGAACAACTGAAAATTATCTATCAATTTAATATTATTGTGATTTTGTTGAATGTTCTTTAATTCTTTGGTTTCCATTTGTCTAATTTCTCTATTTCTCTCACGACCCTGTGAGGAACTTCAAGAGGACACTTGCTTTATGCCATACCATTGGTAAATCTCACAGAACCACCACGTTTTATCCTATCACAATGTACTTTGCTGTGAGGTGGGTTGCAGGGGGGATCTTGCAGGACAATAACAGAGGAAATTTTCAACGATACCAGAAAATTCAGGGCTTTCCAGCAAAGCCAAAGGCCTTTGTATGCTCAGGATATTCAGGGCTCCAGATAGGTTTAAATTCACAATATCGTGCACAGTTTCAGCAAGAACTACGGCCAGATGAATGCCGACAGATGTTTCTGGGAGGTTTCCGGCCAGTCATGTACGTAATTGGATTCTGAAAAATAACCATTAGTGAACTAATGATGAGCAAACTGAGGCTTTGCCAAGTGCACCACACTGGATTATGTGCGTTGTGTTGCATGACACATGGGTTGCAAAGAGAAGCCTGAAGTAAAATAAGAAGTGACGATTAATTTCTCGAAACTTGCATTTTAAAAGCCTGTAATTTGGAGGAGGCAGCAAAGATTGAGGAAGACAGGGACATTTTTAGTCCCAGTACTTGATGATTTCGAGCAGATGATTGCAATGATTCTCAATTTAAATACAATGTGGGTGGGGGAAGTGGCGTAGGAGAGTATTTGATATCGCAGTATTCACTGTTGTTACGAAAATCCAGAGAGAGGTTATGAGAGCAGCAGAGCTCAGCAATGTAATCCCCACAACGCTACAGGTCCTCAAATCAAATGGCAACGAGTTCTTCGGGAGCCACATGCTTCTTTTACATGACTCTTTTCCAGCTTAGAGTCACAGAGCGATACAGCAAGGAAACAGGCCCTTCGGCCCAACTGGTCCATGCTAACCAAAATTACCATCTAAACTAATCCCATTTGCCTGTGTTTGGCCCATATCCCTCTAAACCTTTCCTATCCATGGGCCTGTCCAAGTGCCCTTTAAATGTTATCAATGTACCTGCCTCAATCACTTCCTCTGGCAGCTCGTTCCATGTACTGACCACCCTCTGGGTAAAAAAATGTTGCATCTCAGGTTCCTATTAAATCTCTCCCCATTAAGCTTAAACCTATGCCCTCTAGTTCTTGATTCCTCAACCCTAAGAAAAAGACCTTGTAAATTAACAGGTGAAACATTAAAAAAGTATGTGACGGAATTTATTGTAGATGCACTTGTGATAATTTACCCAAATTCTCTGGACTCTGGGCAGGTCCCGTTGGATTGGAAGACAGTGAATGTCATTGCACTGTTTAAAAAAAGATGTAGACCAGTTAGCTTAACGTCTGTATTTGGCAAAATGCTTGAAGCTATCATTGAGGAAGAAATTAATGGAGAAGATTCTTAGAGACAGGATTTATGGGCATTTAGAGAAGCAAAAGCTGATGAGGGACAGTCAGCATGGCTTTCTGAGGAGCAGGCCGTGCCTCATGACCCTGATTGAATTCTTTGAGGATGTGACAAAGCACATTGATGAAGGTAGAGCAGTGGATGTGGTGTACATGGATTTTAACAAGGCGTTTGATAAGATTCCTCATGGAAGGCTTATTCAGAAAGTCAGGAGGCATGAGAACCAGGAGAACTTGGCTGTGTGGATTCAGAATTGGCTCGCCCATAGAAGACAGAGGGTGGTGGTAGATGGAGCGTATTCTGCCTGGTGGTCGGTGACCAGTGGTGTTCCGCAGGGATCTGTTCTGGGACCCCTGCTCTTTGTGATTTTTATAAATGACTTGGATGAGGATGTGGAAGGGTTATTAAGTTTTCTGATGATACAAAGGTTGGTGGTGTTGTGGATAGTGTAGAAGGTTGCTGTAGATTACAACAGGATATTGATAGAATGCAGAGCTGGGTTGAGAAGTGGCAGATGGATTTCAACCCGGATCAGTGTGAAGTGATACACTTTGGGAAATCGAATTCGAAGGAAGAATACAGGGTTAATGGCAGGACTCTTAGCAGTGCTGAGGAACAGAGGGACCTTGGGTTCCATGTCCGTAGATCCCTCAAGGTTGTCATGCAGGTCGATAGGGTTGTCAAGAAGGTGTATGGAGTGTTGGTTTTCATTAGTCAGGGTATTGAGTTCAAGAGCCGCTCTATAGAACTCTGGTCAAACCACACTTGGAGTATTGTGTTCAGTTCTGGTCGCCTCATTATAGAAAGGATGTGGAAGCTTTAGAGAGGATGCAGAGGAGATTTACCAGGATGTTTCCTGGATTGGAGAGCATGTCTGATGAGGATAGGCTGAGTGATCTAGGGCTTTTCTCTTTGGAGAGGAGGAGGATGAGAGGTGACTTGATAGAGGTGCACAAGATGATAAGAGGCATAGATCGAGTGGACAGTCAGAGACTTTTTCCCAGTGTGACAAAGGCTAGCACGAGAAGGACATAATTTTAAGGTGATTGGAGGAAGGTATAAGGGGGATGTCAGGGGTAATTTTTTTTTACACAGAGAACGGTGGGTACATGGAACGCACTGCCAGCGGAGGTTGTGGGGGCAGACACATTAGGGACATTTAAGAGACTCTTAGATAGACACATAAATGATAGAAAAATAGGGAGCAACGTGGGAGGGAAGGGTTAGATAGATCTTAGAGCAGGATAAAATTTGGCACAACATTGTGGGCTGAAGGGCCTGTACTGTGCTATGTTAAATAGCGAGACATCGGGATAGAAGTGGAATGCCGGCCTTCATTGCTAGAGGGATTGAATTTAAGAGTAGGAAGGTTATGCTGCAACTGTACAGGGTACTGGTGAGACTGCACCTGGAGTACTGTGTGCAGTTCTGGTCTCCTTACATGAGGAAAGATATACTGGCTTTGGAGGCGGTGCAGCGGAGGTTCAGCCGCATTCCATTTGCCTTCTTGATAACCTGTTGCACCTGCAAACCAACCTTTTGCGATTCATGCACGAGCGCTCCCGAGTCCCTCCGCACAACAGCAGGCTGCAATCTTTCACCATTTAAATAATAATCTGATCTTCTATTTTTCCTTCCAAAGTGGATGACGCCACATATCCCAACGCTGTACTCCGTCTGCCAGATCCTTGCCCACTCATTTAACCTATCAATATCTCTGGAGATGAAGGGGTGAGCCTATGAGGAGAGATTAAGTTGCCTGGGACTATACTCGCTGGAATTCATAGAACCATAGAACAATACAGCACAATACAGGCCCTTCGGCCCATCATGTTGTTCCGCCCTTCAAATCACTCCTAAGACTATCTAACCCCTTCCTCCCACATATCCCTCTATCTTAAAATCCTCCATATGCTTATCTAACAATCTCTTGAACTTGACCAACGTATCAGACCCCACTGCCACCCCAGGCAGCGCATTCCATGCCCCAACCACTCTCTGGGTGAAAAACCTCCCTCTGACATCTCCCTTGAACTTCCCACCCATTACCTTAAAGCCATGCCCTCTTGTATTGAGCATTGATGCCCTGGGAAAGAGGTGCTGGCTGTCTACTCTATCTATTCCTCTTAATATTTTATATACCTCTATCATGTCTCCCCTCATCCTCCTCCTCTCCAATGAGTAAAGCCCTAGCTCCTTTAGTCTCTCCTCATAATCCATACTCTCTAATCCAGGCAGCATCCTGGTAAATCTCACCTGCACCCTCTCCAATGCCTCCACATCCTTCCCATAATGAGGTGACCAGAACTGGAAACAGTACTCTAAGTGTGGCCTAACCAGAGTTTTGTAAAGCTGCATCATTACTTTGTGGCTCTTAAACTCAATCCCACGACTTATGAAAGCTAACATCCCATTGGCCTTCTTAACTGCTCTTTCGACCTGTGAGGCAACTTTCAGGGATCTGTGGATATGAACCCCTAGATCCCTCTGCTCCTCCACACTCCCCAGAATCCTGCGATTTACCTTCTACTCTGCCTTGAGTGTACCACCTCACATTTCTCCGGATTGAACTCCATTTGCCACTTGTCAGCCCAGCTCTGCATCCTATCAATATCCCTCTGTAAGCTTCCACAACCCTCCACACTACTGACAACGCCACTGACCTTTGTGTCATCTGCAAACTTGCTAACCCACCCTCCCACCCCCTCATCTAAGTCATTAATAAATATCACAAAAAGTAGAGGTCCCAGAACCAATCCCTGTGGGACACCACTAGTTACAGCCCTCCAATCCGAATGCACTCCCTCCACCACAACCCTCTGCTTTCTACAGGCAAGCCAATTCTGAATCCACATGGCCAAACCTTCCTGGATCCCTTGTCCTCTGACCTTCTGAAGAAGCCTACCATGTGGAACTTGTCAAATGTCTTACTAAAATTCATGTAGACCACATCCACTGCACTACCCTCATCAATCTTCCTGGTCACCTCAAAGAATCCTATCAGGCTTGTGAGGCAAGATCTTCCCTTCACAAAGCCATGCTGCCTGTCCCTAATCAGTCCATGATTCTCTAAATGCTCATAGATCCTATCTCTTAGAATCTTTTCTAACAGCTTACCCACCACAGACATAAGGCTCACTGGTCTGTAATTCCCTGGACTATCCCTACTACCTTTTTTGAATAAGGGGACAACATTCGCCACCCTCCAATCCTCCCGTACCATTCCCGTGGACAACAAGGACTCAAAGATCCTAGCCAACAGTTCAGCAATCTCCTCCCTCGCCTCACGAAGCAGCATGGGGAATATTCCATCAGGTATGGGGACTTATCTGTCCTGATATTTTCTAACAGCTCCAACACATCCTCTCTCTTGATACCTACAAGCTCTAGAACATTACCCTTACCAACACTGTCCTCAGTGTCATCAAGACCCCTGTCCTTGGTGAATACTGAAGAGAAGTATTCACTTAGAACCTCACCCACTTCCACAGCTTCCAGACACATCTTCCCACCTTTGTCTTTAATCAGACCTACCTTTACACTAGCCATCCTTCTGCTCTTCATGTACAAGAAAAAAGCCTTGGGATTTTCCTTAACCCTGCTCGCCAAAGATTTTTCGTGACCCCTTCTCGCTCTCCTCAGCCCCTTCTTGAGTTCCTTCCTTACTACTCTATATTCATCACGAGCCCTGTCTGATCCTTGTTGTTTACACCTTATGTATGCTGCCTTCTTCTTCCTAACTAGTTGTTCCACCTCTCTCGTCACCCACGGTTCCTTCACCCTACCATTCCTTCTCTGCCTCACCGGGACAAATTTATCCCTAACATCCTGCAAGAGATCCCTGAACATCAACCACATCTCCATAGTACATTTCCCTTCAAAAATGTCATTCCAATTTACACTCTGAAGTTCTCGCCTTATAGCCTCATAATTCACCTTTCTCCAATTGAATATCTTCCCGTCCCCTTTGCTCCTATCCCTGCCCATGACAATGCTAAAGGTTATGGAGCAATGGTCACTGTCCCCCAAATGCTCACCCACTGATAGATCTGTCACCTGACCCGGTTCATTACGTAAAACTAGATCTAATATGGCATTTCCTCTTGTCGTCCTGTCAACATACTGTGACAGGAATCCATCCTGGACACACTTAACAAACTGTGCCCCGTCTAAACCTTTGGCACTAAGCAGGTGCCAATCAATATTTGACAAGTTGAAGTTTCCCACTATAATAACCCTGTTATTTTTGCATCTTTCCAAAATCTGCCTCCCAATCTGCTCCTTAGTATCCCTGCTGCTACCAGGGGACCTATAGAATACTCCCAGTAGAGTAACTGCTCCTTTCTTGTTCCTAACTTCCACCCATATTGACTCTAGAGAAGATCCTTCTACATTATCCACCCTTTCTGCAGCTGTAACAGTGTCCCTGAAGAATGAGAGGGGATCTTATAGAAACATATAAAATTATGAAAAGGATAGATAAGATGGAGGCAGGAAGGTTGTTTCCACTGGTCGGTGAGACTAGAACTAGGGGACATAGCCTCAAGATTTGGGGGAGTAGATTTAGGATGGAGATACCTTTCCCAGAGAGTAGTGAATCTGTGGAATTCTCTGCCCAGGGAAGCAGTAAAGGCTATCTCATTAAGTATATTTAAAACACAGTTTTGAAAGATTTTTGCATCGTAGGGGAATTAAGGGTTGTGGGGAAAAGGCAGGTAGGTGGATCTGAGTCCACGGCCAGATCAGCCATGATCTTATTGAATGGTGGAGCAGGCTCGACGGGCCAGATGACCTCCTCTTACTTCTTATCTTTTTATGTTCTTATCCCAGCCATACAGAGTGTAATATATTCCAAGAACGTTGTACACATTAATTGGCACTCTTCCCAGTAGTATTAGTGAATGTAGCAAGCTGCAGGCCATCAAACAGTGGTGTATCGTGCACACTGTGCTTTTATTTTCCAAAATAATAATGTGGGAGAGCATGAATCTCTTTTCTGTAAATCCCGGTTCTCACTTGCAAATAGTGGTAACCGCAGGGTGCTGAACATATGTCAAAGGCTAATAGCTTGGTTACACCCATTGATTACTCCAGTTTCCAAGTGAACATCCCCAGCTGGGGCTTATGACCATGAATACAATTGCTGAGGTGTGAAGTCAGATGGAAAGCAAAAAGGGATGTACAATTCCAACTGCAGTATCAAAATAATGGGCTTAATTTAAGGAGGATTCCACGGAACCTTTATCTGTCATGTTACTGCGGACAAGATCAGGCTGTTGTTTGTATTATATCCTGCTTCAATCATTGTGAGTCAAAACCAGCAGTCCAAAAATAACCTGAATAATCCTGCTCAGATTTCATTCTGATTCAGATTAGTTTATTGTCACACACACCAGGGTAAATGAAATTCCTTGCTCACCTAAGTAAACGTGGACATGGTAACAATAAATACAGCGATGAGCACAGAAAAACAGGACGGTGCAGAGACTGTTGTGTGGTCTGAGGCAGTGCAGACAGAAATGCTGAAATGACAATAACAGAATAATCAAGAGAGGGAGAATTAAGAGTCCGGGAATGTGGCAGCATCACTGGAAAGGGGATGTGAGAGTGATGACTGGGTCATGAATCTGACAGCAGTGGGGAAGAAGCTGTTCTTGAATCTGGACGTCGGGGCTTTCAAGTTCCTGGATCTTCTCCCAGAAGGTAAAAGAGAGAAAAAGGAATGGCCAGGGTGACAGGTGTCCCTGACGACACTATCAGCCTTCCTGAAGCAATGCACGGTGAAGACGGACTGGCTGGAAGGAAGTGAGGACCCTGTGATGGACTGGGAAGTGTTGACCGCTCTCTGCAGGCTCCGTTGGTCCAGAGCAGAGCAGTTGCCATACCAGGCTGGGATACAACCCATCAGGATACTTTCCGTCATGCATCTGTAGAAGTTCGAGAGGATCCTCATGGACATGCTGAATCTTCTCAGAAGCCTAAGACAGTCCATGCACTGATGTGCTTTCTTAATCACTGCACAAGTGTGGATGGACAGGAGAGGTTGCTGGTGATACGGATGTCAGGGAAACAGAAACTGTCGACCATCTCTACAGCAGCTCCATTGGTGGGGGTTAGTTTTCTAAGGTCATGTCATTCAGACCCATTGTAGGTCTGCTGACATTTCTTGGAAAAGCCAAACCTGTTTTTCAGTTAAGTGAAAATCTTCAGTAAATTAACAACACCAGAAGGATTAGACTTTAAATCAATTTGAAGCTATGGAGATATGACCTCAATTTAGAACCATAATTACGTTGACAAATACAAGAGGACACAAATGTTCATTTAAGGGACAGTGCATTTACAAACCATTGCCCCCACTCCTATTGCATACAGAATAATGCACAGGTCTGAAGACATTGGAAGAGATGGATTACCTGTACCCCTAGGTCTCTCTATTCTACAACACTCTCCAGGGCACTACCATTTACTGTGTAAGTCCTTCCCTGGTTTAACTGACCAAAATGCATCTCTTCACACTAGTCCAAGTTAAATTCCATCCGCCATTCCTTGGCCCGCTTTCCCAGTTGATCGAGATCCTGTTGTAACCTTAGACAACCTTCTTCAGTATCCACCACACCACCAATTTTGGTGTCGTCCACAAACTTACTAATCATGTCAACAACATTGTCATCCAAATCCATACTATGGATGACAAACAACAGGGGACCCGATGATGACCCCCTGGGAACACCACTGGTCACAGGCCTCCAATCTGTAAAACAACCCTCTGCTACCACATTGTGACTCCGACCATCAAGGCAATTTTGGATCCAATTGGTTTCCTCACACTGGGTCCCATGTGTTCTAACCTGCCAGACCAGCTTACCATAGTCATAGAACACAGAAACAGGCCCTTTGGCCCATCTAGTCCATGCCAACCTGATCTTCTGCCTAGTCCCATCTACCTGCACCCAGACCATATCCCTCCAAACCCCTCCCATCCATGTACCTAACCAAACTTCTCTTAAATGTTACAATTGAACCCACATCCACCACTTCCACTGGCAGCTCGTTCCACACTCACACCACCCTCTGAGTGAAGTAGCTCCCCCTCAGATTCACCTTAAATATTTCACCTTTCACCCTAAACCTATGACCTCTAGTTCTAGTCTCACCCAACCTGAGGGGAAAAAGCCTGCATGCATTCACCCTATCTATACCCCTCACAATTCTGTACACCTCTATAACATCTCCCTTCATTCTTCTGCGGTCCAGGGAATAAAGTCCAAATCTATTCAACCTTTCCCTGTAACTCAGGTCCTCAAGTCCCAGCAACATCTGTGTAAACTTTCTCTGCACTCTTTCAAGCTTATTGATATCTTTCCTGTAGGTAGGTGACCAGAACTGCACATAATCCTCTAAATTCAGTCTCACCAATGTCTTGTACAACTTCAACATAACATTCCGACTCCTGTACCCAATGCCCTGATTTATGAAGGCCAAAGTGCCAAAAGCTCTCTTTATGACCCTATCTACCTGTGTTGCCACTTTCAAGGAATTTTGGATCTGTATCCCCAGGTTCCTCTGTTCTACCACATACTCGACCATTCACTGTGTACCCTGGTTTGTCCTCCCAAAGTGCAACACCTCACACTTGTCTGCATTAAATTCCATCTGCCATTTTTTCAGCCCATTTTCCCAGCTGGTCCTGATCACTTTGCAAGCTATGATAGCCTTCCTCACTGTCAACGTGGTCACACCCAGGGTACAGACTGCAGGTAGATGGGTGACCACCAGAGAAGGAAGGGGAGGAGGCAGTCAGTGCAGGTTTCCCCTGTGGCCATACAACAAATCTACCCCTTTGGATACTGCTGAGTGGGAGGGGAATGACCTATCAGGGCACAGCAGCAGCAGCCAGGTCAGTGGCACTGTGGCCGGCTCTGTGGCTCAGCAGGGAAGAGTAAAGTCAGGCAGAGCAATAGTGATAGGAGACTCGATAGTCAGGGAGACAGACAGGAGATACTGTGGCCACGAAAGAGACACCAGGATGGTGTGTTGCGTCCCAGGTGCCAGGGTCGGGGATGTCTCAGAGTGGTTGCAGAACAAGGGGGAGGGTGAGCAGCCAGAGGTGGTGCATGTTGGCACCCACGACAGAGATAGAGAGGGGGAAGAGGTCCTGCGCAGTGAGTATAGGGAGTTAGGAAGGAGGCTGAAGAGCAGGACCTCCAAGGTAGTAATCTCTGGATTACTCCCAGTGCCACGTGCTGGTCGGGGCAGGAATAGGATAATAGAACAGATGAATGAGTGGCTTTGGAACTGGTGCAGGGGACAAGGTTTCAGGTTCTTGGATCATTGGAACCTCTTCTGGGGCAGGAGTGACCTGTACAAGAAGGACAGGTTGCACCTCAACTGGAGGGGAACTCTTATCCTGGCCGGGAGATTTGTGAGTGCTACTTGGGAGGGGGATTGGAACCAGAGCACTGGGTCAGAAAGTGGAGGGATTGAGAGGAAGGTCGATGACAGGGCCAGTAAACACAGGCAGGAGCAAAGTAACAGACACAATGGGACGGACAGGTTGAAGTGTGTATTTGAATGCTAGGAGTATTATGGGTCGGGTGATGAACTCAGAGAATGGATCAGTACACGGAACTACGATGTTGTGGCCATAACAGAGACTTGGTTGAGAGGGGGACAGGAATGGGTGCTTAATGTTCCAGGGTTTTGACGTTTTAGAAACAAAAGAGAGGGAGGTAAAAGAGGTGAGGGCGTTGCACTACAAATCATGGACAAAATCACAGCTGCACTCAGAGGTGATACAATGGAGGGCTCATCCACTGAGTCTGTGTGGGTAGAACTCAAAAATAAGAAAGGAGCAATCACTCTGATGGGATTATACTGCAGACCCACCAGTTGCCACTGGGACATTGAGGAACAGGTATGCAGGCAGATTAGGGAAAGATGTAAAAACAACAGGGTTGTTGTCGTTGGGGACTTCAACTTCCCAAATATAAACTGGAACCTCCTCAGTGTAAGAGGTTTAGATGGGGCAGAATTTGTTAGGTGCATCCAGGAGGGGAGGGGCTATACTGGACCTGGTGTTGATTAACGAGCCTGGCCAGGTGACAGACCTTTCAGTGACCACAACTCCTTAAGTTTTAAGATAGCTATAGATAAGGATAAGTATGAACCTTGCTGGAGGATATTAAATTGGAGCCGGACAAATTATGAGAGCATTAAGCAGGAACCAGGGAGAATTAATTGGGAACAGCTGTTTCTGGGCAAGTCCACATCTGACATGTGGAGGGTGTTTAAAGACTAACTGCACAGAGTACAGGACAGGGATGTGTCAGTAGGAAGGAAGGAAGGACCAGGATGTCAGGGTAAGAGAACCTTGGATGTTGAGAGAGATCATGAATTTAATCAAGAAATAAAAGGAAAAATATATAAAGCTTAGGAAGCTAGGATCAAACAGAGCACTTGATGATTATAAAGAAGCCAGAAAGGAACTCAAGAAGGGAAGTAGGAAAGCCAGGAGGAGCCAGGAAAAGTCCTTGGCAAATAGGATTAAAGAGAATCCCAAGGTATTTTATTCAAACATCAAGAGGATAACTAGGGAGAGGGTAGGACCACTCAAGGATAAAGGAGGGAGCATGTGCTTGGAAGTGGAGGATGTAGGTGAGGTCCTTAATGAGTACATTGCATCAGTATTTACCAAGGAGAAGGACATGGAGGACAGGGAGATCAGTGTGGAGCACGCCAATATGCTGGGGCATTTTGAGATAAAGAAGGAGGCAGTGTTGGGTCTCTTAAAGAGCATTACAGTGGATAAGTCCCCAGGGCCTGATAGGATATACCCCAGGTTATTGAGAGAAACAAGAGATGAGATTGCTGGGGTCTTGACCAATATCTTCATGTTCTCTCGGAGGACTGGCGAGTAGCTGATGTTGTTCCATTATTCAAGAAGGGAAACGGAAAATCCTGGAAATTATGGACTGATATACCACATCAGTGGTAGGGAAAGTACTGGAGAGGATTCTTAGCGTGTAGGATAGGATTCATAAGCATGTGGAAAACCATGGCCTGATTAGGAACAGTCAGCTTGGCTTTGTGAAGATCAAGCCGTGCCTTACTAACTTGACTGAGTTTGTTGACGAGGTGACGAGGGTGATTGATGAAGGTAGAGCTGTGGATGTTGTCTACATGGATTTTAGTGAGGCGTTTGACAAGGTCCCTCATGGGAGGCTCATCCAGAAGATTAAGATGCATTGGATCTACAGTGAATTGGCCATTAGGATTCAGAACTGGCTTTCCCATAGAAGACAGAGGATAGTGGTCAATGGGACTTATTCTAGCTGGAGATCTGTGACTAGTGGTGTTCCTCAGGGATCCATAATGGGACCTCTGCTGTTTGTGATGTCTATAAATGACCTGATGAAAATGTCATGGGTGGGTTAGTAAGTTTGCAGATGATATGAAGATTGGTGGTGTTGTGGATAGTGTAGAAGACTAGGGAAGCATACAGCGGGATATAGATCAGTTGCAGATATGGGTGCAGAAATGGCAGATGGAGTTCAACCCGGCCAAATGTGAAGTGTTGCTCCTTGGGAGATCAAATGTAAAGAGACACTGTTAATGACAAGACCCTTAACAGTGTTGACGGGCAGAGGGATCTTGGGGTCCAAGTTCATAGCTCTCTGAAAATGGCTGCACAGGTTGATAGGATGGTAAAGAAGGAATACAGCACGTTTGCCTTCATTAGTCGAGACACTGAGTTCAAGAGTCAGAAAGTTATGCACCTTTATAAAACTTTAGTTGGGCCGTATCTGGAGTATTGCATTCAGTTCTGGTCACCCCATTATAGGAAGGATATCGAGGCTTTGGAGAAGGTGCAGAAGAGGTTTACCAAGGTGCTGCCTGGATTAGAGGGCATGTGCAATGAGGAGCTGTTGGATGGACAAACTTGGGTTGTTCTCTCTGGAGTGACAAAGACTGAAGGGAGATCTGATAGAGGTTTATAAGATTATCAGAGGCATAGATAGAGTAGACAGCTAGAATCTTTTACCCAGGTTGAAATGTCTAACACCAGAGGGCATGCATTTAAGGTGAGAGGGGGGTAAGTTCAAAGGAGACGTGCGGGGCAAGTTTTTTACACAGACAGCGGTGGCTGCCTGGAATGCACTGCCAAGGGTGGGGGTGGAGGCCAATACGATGGGGGTGTTCAAGAAGCTCTTAGATAGGCCCATGGATGTGAGGGAAATGGACGGATATGGACACTGTGCAGGCAGAAGGGATTAGTTGAATTAGGCATTTTATTACTGATGTAATTGGTTTGGCACAACACTGTGGGCCGAAGGGTCCGTGCTGTACTGTCCTACTTTCTATGTTCGAAGAAATGAAGTGATTTGATTATTGTCCGGAGACACCAGAGACCGCAGCTGCTGGAATCAGGAGCAACAAACAATCTGCTGGAGGAATTCAGCAGGTCGAGCAGCATCTTTGGAGGAGAATGAACTGTTGACATTTCGGGCGAAAACCCTGCATCAGAGCCAAGCAAGTAGATGGCCAGTATAAGGGGAGGGGGAGCAGTGAGACGGGTGTCCGCGGTGACTGGTGGACTGAGGAGGGGTGAAGGATGATGGTCAGGTGGAGCCAGGTAGGAGAAGGGAGGAGTGGAGTTGGGAGATGGAGGCAGGTGAGTGATAGATGGAGGAAGGGAGAGAGAGGGGAGGTGAAGGTGGAGACAGCTGCTGGAGGGAGGTAAGCAGGAACACAGGGCTCCCTGCGCTGGTCTCTGCTCAGTAATGGAGGTGAGAATGGGAACCATGAGGGGAGAGGTGAACGGCAGGTGGAAACAAAACCAGAAGGGATGGGTGGGTGGGGCAGGGGGCTGTGGGTGAACTGTGTGTGGTGGGTGGATGGAGCCAGGAGGGGGATGAAGATGGGTGAAGGGGGGTTTGAGAGAAAGGGGGCAAAAATGGGGGGAACCGATTGGAAGTGGGAGTTTGGTGGGACGATGGAGGGAAAGAACTCACTGGATGAGAGGGTTACCTCAGTGTTCGTGCCACTGGGTTGTAGGTGGAATTGGTACCTGGCCCACATCAGGTCCATTGAGGGAATATGTAGACACAACTGAAAGGCACATTTCCTTTCTTTTTTTTATTTTCCAAATTGGATCAAGTTATCAGGGTCTCACTAATTACCTTGAAATCAACCAACAGTGCTTGTTCACTGTTGACAGATTTGTTCAATTAGAATGAAAACTTGACCTTTTTAACATGGTTGTTAAAGCTTCACTGTCACAGCAGGTGCAAACTCAGAGGCAGAAAAAGCTGCTGGAATAAGTGGTCCCAGATGAAGGGTCTCGACCCGAAATGTCGACCTTCCATTTCCCTCCTCAGATGCCACCCGACCTGCTGAGTTCCTCCAGCAGTTTGTTTTTCGCTCCAGATTCCAGCATCTGCGGTCTCTGGTGTCTCCTGCAAACTCAGAAATGTTTTAGACACGTGTTCCCTGCATCACCCCGCTGAATCGAGCAGATATTAGTGCCTGCCTTTTTAAAGTAAAGTTTTGATAAAATGGTACACAGAGAAGCTCAGTCTCTTTGAGAAGCTCATTTTCATTTGACGCAATATCCAGACAAATCCTGCGTGCATTGTTAATGCATTTCAATGTGCCACAAATTGTGCTCCTTATGTTAAAGCTTGTTTTAACGGGATTGTATTGTGCAGTACATCATGTCTGAGTGTTACTTGGCAGATTGCTGAAGTGATTTCAGCAGCTGCAAAGACAATTTCATATCATTTAGTTTTTTTTAATCTCATAATTAACATTTGGACTTTCTGTACAGCTTGTGTTTCTGAAAAGGGTGCCCATGAGCCTGAAGCACAATCATTCGTCAGCATTGTTGAGCTTTTATAGTCAACACCACCTCGCATTTGCAACCCCTACAATTGCAGTGGAACTGGTTCCCCATCTGGGCCCAGATCTACCACCCGTGAAGTGCCACTGGCAGAGGAACTGATGAGTGAGTGACTTGTGTGACTTTTCCAAAATATTTATGTTGCTCACCAAGCAGGCAGTGTTGGAAGACATTGCACATGCACAAGGTTGTATGGTTAAAGCCAGTCTTAAAATCCACTTTTGAGTAAAGAATATCATGGCTTTCTTCTTACTGTAAAATCAAAGCCACAGTGGGGTAGCTTGACAATTTGAGGGACTGATTCTGAAATGGTTTGCCTAATGATGACATGGTGCATGGAGTCAATTAAACTTGAAACACTCATTGTTTGAACCAGTCTTGATAAAATTTGACTTAGTTTCAGCATATCCTGATCCTTCGATTTTAGTAAAGCATTTGATAGGGTTCCTCATGGTAGGCTTCTTCAGAAAGTCAGAGGCCAAGGGATCCAGGGAAGCTCGGCTGTGTGGATTAGGAATTGGCTTGCATGTAGAAAGCAGAGGGTTGTGGTGGAAGGATTGCCCTCGGATTGGAGGGCTGTGACTAGTGGTGTCCCGCAGGGATCGGTTCTGGGACCTCTACTTTTTGTGATATTTATAGATGACTTTATGAGGGGGTGGAGGGCTGGGTTAGTAAGTTTGCGGACGACACTAAGATAGGCGGTGTTGTGGATAGTGTGGAGGGCTGTCGGAGCTTACAGAGGGATATTGATAGGATGCAGAGCTGGGCTGACAAGTGGCAGATGGAGTTCAATCTGGAGAAGTGTGAGGTGGTACACTTTGGAAGGACAAACTCCAGGGCAGAGTACAGGGTAAACGGCAAGGTACTTGGCAGTGTGGAGGAGCAGAGGGATCTGGGGGTTCATATTCACAGTTCATTGAAAGTTTCCTCACAGGTGGAAAGAGCAGTTAAGAAGGCCAATAGGATGTTGGCTTTCATAAGTCGCGGGATTGAGTTTAAGAGCCGCGAAGTGATGATGCAGCTTTACAAAACTCTAGTTAGGCTACACTTGGAGTACTGTGTTCAGTTCTGGTCGCCTCATTATAGGAAGGATGTGGAGGCGTTGGAGAGGGTGCAGAGGAGATTTACCAGGATGCTGCCTCGATTGGAGAGTATTGAATATGCGGAGAGGCTTAAGGTGCTAGGGCTTTATTCACTGGAAAGGAGGAGGATGAGAGGAGACATGATAGAGATATATAAAATATTGAGAGGAATAGATAGAGTAAACAGTCAGTGCCTCCTTCCCAGGGCACCAATGCTCAAGACGAGAGGTCATGGCTTTAAGGTTATGGGTGGGAGGTTCAGGGGAGATGTCAGGGGGAGATTTTTCACCCAAAGAGTGGTTGGTGCATGGAATGCACTTTCTGGGGTGGTGGTGGAGGCAGATACATTGGACAGGTTCAAGAGTTTGTTGGATAGGCATATGGAGGAATGTGAGATAGAGGGATATGCGGGAGGAAAGGGTTAGGTAGTGTGAGGGTGGTTTGATGGACGGCACAACATGGTGGGCCGAAGGGCCTGTTTTGTGCTGTATGGTTCTATGGTTCTATGGTTTGATATTCATTTTGTAAAATGCGTTAGCTCACAGCCATACTTGATGTGTAACAACCACACAGGAGTTGACAGTGATTTCTAAGAATTTAGCTTTCCTCCTGGATCCCAATACTGGATGATTTTTCCACAAAAAGTTTGGGTGAATCCTGTAGTGTGTTCCGAATGGCTTCTCAATTACCATCCTGATTTGTGCCTTATAGATGCAGGAATGGTCTTGGGGTATCAGGAGGTATTGCTTGCCTCAGGAAATCCAGACTCTAACCTGTTTTTGTAGTGACAGTATTTATGCATCTGGTCCAATTGAGCTTATGCTCAGTGGCGACCCTTAGGATGTTGATGGTATGAAACCTGCAGTAATGTCATTGAATGTTAAGGATATGTAGTTAGATTCTCTCCAGTTAGAGATCATTGCCTGGAATTTTATGCCTTAATTTTATTTGCTGCTTATCAGTCCATGCCTGAATGTTGTCCAGGTCTTGCTGGATGCAGTCATGGACTGCTTCATTAGCCAAGGAATTCAACACTGTATAATTGTAGTGAACATCTCCACTTCCCAACTTAATGATTGAAGAGACATTGATGGAACAGCTGATTATAGTTAGGCCGAGGTCACTGAACTGAATTGGCTTGTCCACAGAGGGCAGAGGGTGGTAGTAGATGGAGAATATTCTGCCTGGAGGTCGGTGACCAGTGGTGTTCCACAATGATCTGTTCTGGGACCCCTGCTCTTTGTGATTTTAATAAATGATTTGGATGAGGAAGTGAAGGCATGAGTTAGTAAGTTTGCAAATGACACAAAGGATGGAGGGATTGTAGATAGTGTAGAAGGTTGTCGTAGGTTACAACGGGATATAGACAGGATGCAGAGTTGGGCGGAGAAGTGGCAGATGGCGTTCAATCCGGACACGTGTGAAGTGATGAACTTTGGAAGAATGAACATGAAGGCAGAATATAAGGTAAATGGCAGGATTCTTAGCAGTGTGGAGGAACAGAAGGATCTTGGGGTCTAAGTCCATAGATTCCTCAAAGTTGCCACGTCGATTGATGAGGTGGTCAAGAAGGTATATAGTGTGCTGGCCTTCATTAGTCAGGGGATTGAGTTCAAGAGCCACAAGGTAATATTGCAGCTTTATAAAACTCTGGTTAGACCACACTTGGAATATTGTGTTCAGTTCTGGTCACCTCATTATAGGAAGGATGTGGAAGCTTTAGAGTGGGTGCAGAGGAGATTTTCCAGGAGGCTGCCCGGATTAGAGAGCATGTCTTATGAGGAAAGGTTGAGCGAGCTAGGGATTTTCTCTTTGAAACGTCGCAGGATGAGAGGTGACGATGGAGGTGTATAAGATTATGAGGGGCATAGATAGAGCGACAGCCAGCACCTTTTCCCCAGGGCGGCAATAGCCAATACCAGAGGACATCCGTTTAAGGTCAGAGAAAGAATGTTCAAGGGAGATGTCAGAGGAAGTTTCTTTACACACAGAGTGGTGGGTTCGTAGAACACACTGCCGGGGGTGGTTGTAGAGGCTGATACAATAGGGACATTTAAAAGGGTCTCAGATAGGCACATGGGAATAAGAAAAATGGAGGGTTATGGGCTGTGCAGGAGGGAAGGGTTAGACTACCTCTTTTGGGGCAGGTATGACCTGTTTAAAGAGGACGGGTTGCACTTGAATCCCAGGGGGACCAACATACTGGCAGGGAGGTTTGCTAAGGCTACTGGGGAGAGTTTAAACAAGTATTGTTGGGGGGTGGGATCTGTACTGGAGAGACTGGGGAAGAGGTGTTTGGCTCTCAAATAGAGGAGGCTAGGAGTAAGTACCATAGGCAGGTGATAGAAAAGGGATGTGTTCAGCCAGGCTTGAGATGTGTCTATTTTAATGCAAGGAGTGTTGTGAACAAGGCGGATGAGCTTAGAGCTTGGATCGATACTTGGAGCTATGATGTGGTGGCCATTACAGAGACTTGGATGGCTCCGGGGCTGGAATGGTTGATTCAAGTGCTGGATTTTAGATGTTTCAGGAAGGACAGGGAGGGAGGCAAGAGAGGTGGGGGAGTGGCACTGTTGATCAGAGATAGTGTCACGGCTGTGGAAAAGGTGGACGTTGAGGAGGGATTGTGCACGGAGTCTCTGTGGGTGGAGGTTAGGAACAGGAAGGGGTCGATAACTGTGCTGGGTGTTTTTTATAGGACTCCCAATAGTGACAGGGTTATTAAGGAGCAGATAGGGAAGCAGATCCTAGAAAGGTGTGAGAAAAGCAGAGTTATTGTGATGGAGGATTTTAATTTCCCAAACATCGATTGGCATCTCCAGACAGTGATGGGTTTAGATGGGGTGGAGTTTGTTAGGTGTGTACAGGAAGGGTTCTTGACACAGTATGTAGATAGACCTACAAGAGGAGAGGCTGTGTTTGAATTGATATTGGGAAATGAACCTGGTCAGGTGTCAGATCTCTCAGTGGATGAACATTTTGGAGATAGTGATCATAATTCTATCTCCTTTACGTTAGCACTAGAGAGAGGTAGGAACAGACAGGCTGGAAAGGTGTTTACTTGGAGTTATGGGAATTATGAGGCTATCAGGCAGGAAATTGGAAGATTAAATTAGGAACAGATGTTCTCTGGGAAAAGTACGGAAGATATGTGGCAAATATTCAGGGGGTATTTGTGTGGAGCTCTGCATAGACATGTTCCGATGAGACAGGGGAGTCTTGATAGGATACAGGAATGGTGGTGTACAAAGGCCATAATAAATCTAGTCAAAAGGAAAAGAAAAGCATACAAAAGGTACAGAGAGCTAGGTAAAGTTAGAGGTCTGGAGGAGTACAAGGCTAAAAGGAAGGAACTTAAGAAAGAGATTAGGAGAGCCAGAGGGGACATGAGAAGGCCTTGGCGGGCAGGATTAAGGAAAACCCCAAAGCGTTCTACAAGTATGTGAAGAGTAAGAGGATGAGATGCGAAAGGATAGGGCCTATCAAGTGCAGCAGTGAGAAAGTGTGTATGGATCTGGAAGAAAAAGCAGAGGTACTTAATGAATATTTTACGTCAGTATTTGCACGGGAAAAGATCTGGGGGATTGTAGTGGGGACTTGCAGCGGGCTGAAAAGCTTGAGCATGTAGATATTAGGAAAGAGGTGGTGCTGAAAATTTTGGAAAGCATCAAGTTAGATAAGTCGCCAGGACCAGATGACATGTACCCCAGGTTGCTAAGTTGCCAGGACCAGATGACATGTACCCCAGGTTGCTGTGGGAGGCAAGGGAGGAGATTGTGCAGGCTGTGACGATGATCTTTGTGTTGTCCATGGAGACGGGAGAGGTTCCAGAAGATTGGAGGGTTGCAGATGTTGTTCCCTTATTCAAGAAGGGAAGTAGGGATAGCCCAGGAAATTACAGACCGGTGAGTCTTACCTCAGTGGTTGGTAAGCTGATGGAGAAGATCCTGAGAGGCAAGACTTATGAACATTTGGAGAGGTATAATATGATTAGGAATAGTCAGCATGGCTTTGTTAAGGGCAGGTCCTGCCTTACAAGCCTGATTGAATTTTTTGAGGATGTGGCTAAACACATCAATGAAGGGAGAGCAGTAGATGTAGTGTATATGGATTTCAGCAAGGTGTTTGATAAGGTAACCCATGTGAGGCTTATGGAGAAAGTGAGGAGACATGGGGTAGAAGGGGACGTTGCAGTGTGGATCCTGAACTGGCTGGTCCACAGAAGGCAAAGAGTGGTTGTTGAAGAGTTGTATTCTGAGTGGAGGTCAGTGACCAGTGGTGTCCCACAGGGATCTGTACTGGGACCCTTACTCTTTGTGATTTTTATAAATGACCTGGATGAGGAAGTGGAGGGGTGGGTTAGTAAGTTCGCGGATGACGTGAAGGTTGGGGGTGTTGTGGATAGTTTGGAGGGCTGTCAGAGGTTACAGAGGGACATAGATAGGATGCAGAGTTGGGCTGAGAAGTGGAAGATGCAGTTCAACCCAGATAAGTGTGAAGTGGTTCATTTTGGTAGGTCAAATATGTTGGCGGAATATAGTATTAATAGCAGGACTCTTGGCAGTGTGGAGGATCAGAGGGATCTTGGGGTCCAAGTCCATAGGATGCTGAAAGCGGCTGCGTAGGTTGACTCTGTGGTTAAGAAGACATATGGTGTAACGTCCTTCATCAATCATGGAATTGAATTTGGGATCCGAGAGGTATTGTTGCAACTATATAGGTCCCTGGTCAGACCCCACTTGGAGTATTGTGCTCAGTTCTGGTCGCCTCACTACAGGAAAGATGTGGAAGCCATAGAGAGGGTGCAGAAGAGATTTACAAGGATGCTGCCTGGAATGCGGAGCATGCCTTATGAAAGCAGGTTGAGGGAACTCGGTCTTTTCTCCTTGCAGAGACAGAGGATGAGGGGGGACCTGATAGAGGTGTATATGATGATGAGAGGTATTTATAGGGTAGATAGTCAGAGGCTTTTCCCCAGGGCTGAATTGGTGGTCACAAGAGGACACAGGTTTAAGGTGCTGGGGAGTAGGTATAGAGGAGATGTCAGGGGTAAGTTTTTTTACTCACGGAGTGGTGAGTGCATGGAATGGGCTGCCGGCAACGGTGGTGGAGGTGGATACGATAGGGTCTTTCAAGAGACTGTTAGATAGGTACATGGAGCTGAGTAAAATAGAGGGCTATGGTTAAGCCTAGTAAGTTCTAGGGTAGGGACATGTTCGACACAGCTTTGTGGGCCGAAGGGCCTGAATTGTGCTGTAGTTTTTCTATCTTCTATGTTCTATGATCATGGAGGAGGTGTTTGTTATAGTTTGGCACAACATTATGGGCCGATACTATGCTGTACTGCTCTATGTTCTAATTGGAAATAGTGAACATAGAACACAGCACATAGAACAATACAGCACAATACAGGCCCTTCGGCCCACTATGTTGTGCTGACCTTTAAACCACGCCTAATACTATCTAACTTCTTCCTCCCACGTATCCCCCCATTTTAAATTCCTCCATTTGCTTATCTAACAATCTCTTGAACTTGACCGATGTATCAGCCTCCACCACAACCCCAGGCAGTGCATTCCATGCACCAACCACTCTCTGTGTAAAAAACATTCCTCTGATATCTCCCTTGAACTTCCCACCCATCACTTTAAAGCCATGCCCTCTTGTATTGAGCATTGGCGCCCTGGGAAAGAGGAGCTTACTGCCCACTCTATCTATTCCTCTTAATATCTTGTACACCTCTATCATGTCTCCCCTCATCCTCCTTCCCTCCAATGAGTAAAGACCCAGCTCCCTTAGTCTCTCCTCATGATGTATACACTCTAATCCAGGCAGCATCCTGGTAAATCTCCTCTGCACCCTTTCCAACGCCTCCACATCCTTCCTATAATGAGGCGACCAGAACTGGAAACAGTAATCTAAGTGTGGTCTAACCAGAGTTGTGTAGAGCTGAATCATTACCTTGTGGCTCTTAAACTCGATCCCACAACTTATGAAAGCCAACATCCCATAAGCTTTCTTAACTACCCTATCCACCTGAAGAAAAGATTTATGACAACGTTGCTAGGACTTGAGGGCCTGAGTTATAGGGAGAGTTTGGGCAGGCCAGGATTTTATTCCTTGGGACACAGGAGATTGAGGAATGATTCTGCTGAAGGAAAGATGCCAATAGGCTGGAAAGAGTGGAGAGATTTACAAGGATGTTGCTGGAATTCAAGGGCCTTAGTTATGGAGAGAAGTTGGGCAGCCTAGGTGTTTTCATTGGAGTGTAGGAGAATGAGGGGTGACCTTATAGAGGTGTATAAAATCATGAGGGGCATAGATAGGGTGAATGCACACAGTCTTTTTCCCAGGGAAGGGGAACTATAAACTAGAAGGCGTAGGTTTAAGGTGAGAGGGGAAAGATTTAAAAGTCACCTAAGGGGCAACTTGTTCATCCAGAAGGTGGTGGGTCTCTGGAACGAGCTGCCAGAGGAAGTGGGTGAGGCAGGTACATTAACAACATTTAAAAGACACTTGGACAGGTACATGGATAGGAACGGTTTTGAGGGATATGGGCCAAACGCTTTGTTGGCGTGGATGAGTTGGGCCGAAGGGCTTGTTTCCATGCTGAATTACGCTGTGACTAATCCCACTTACCCATGTTAGGTCTGAGGCCTTCTTGGCCTTGGTGATTCAGCTACTTGTCCACTTTCAGGGATCTATGGACTTGTATCCCAAGCTTCTTCCTTCATCAACACTCCCAAGGATCCTCCCATTTACTGTGTACACCCTGCACTTATCTGCATTCCCAAAATTAAAGGGAAAGAGTACTGCCAGGACCCTTAACAATGTTGATGCACAAAGGGATCTTGGAGTTCAAGTCTATAGCTTCCTGAAAGTGGCTGCACAGGTTGATAGGGAGGTAAAGAAGGGTACGGCATACTTGCCTTCATTAGTCAAGGAACTGAGTTCAAGAGTCAGGAAGTTATTTTGCAGCTTCATAAAACTCTGGTTAGGTTGCATCTGGAGTATTGCATTCAATTCTGGTCGCTCCATTACAGGAAGGATGTGGAGGCTCTGGAGAGAGTTCAGAAGAGGTTCACCAGGATGCTGCCTGGATTAGAGGGTATGTGCTATAAAGAGAGGTTGGACAAACTTCAGTTGTTTTCTCTGGAGCGGTGGAGGCTGAGGGGAAGTTTGTAAAATAATGAGAGGCATAGATAGAGTGGACAGCCAGTATTTTTTTCCCAAGAGTAGAAATCTCATATACGAGAGGGCATGGCTTTAAAGTGAGAGAGGGAAAGTTCACAGGAGATGTGTGGGGCAAGATTTTATTGTACAGAGAATGGTGGGTGCCTGGAATGCACTGCCAAGGTAGAGCAGATATGATAGAGGCATTCGAGAGACTTTTAGACAGGCACATGATTATGCAAAGAATGGAAGGAGATGGGCATTTTGTAGGCAGAAAGATTTTAGCTTAATTTAGCATCATGCTTGGCATAGACATTGTGGGCCGAAGGGCCTGTTCCTCTGCTGTACTTTTCTAATTCTGTACGTTGCACGGTACTTATATAGAGAGAGATAAGGATGTTCTGTAATGTTCTATATCTGCAATTTAGGGTCCTAAATTTGGGGAGGGCTGATTTCATTAACAAAAGGCAGGAGTTGCTGAAAGTAGATTGGGAGTAGCTGCTGTTGGATAAAACAACATCCAGTAACCGGGAGTCTTTTGCAAAGGAGATGATGAGAACTCAAGGTCAACGTGTTCTCATGAGGGTGAACGGTAAGGATGGCAAGGTTAGGGAACCTTTGATAATAAGGGGTGCTGAGGAGCTGAAGAAGGAAAAAATGGAAGCACATGACAGGTGCACGGAACCGAAGACAGCGGCTTCTTGAGGAAGATAGGAAGATTTTTATAAATGACTTAGATGAGGATGTGGAAGGGTGGGTTAGTAAGTTTGCAGATGATGTGAAGGTTGGTGGTGTGGATAGTGTAGAAGCAAGGCATTTACTGATACTCAAGAGAAGGAGAACGACCAGGGAAAGAGTAGGTGCCTTTTGGACCATAAAGGCAATCTGTTCATGGAGCCGGGGATGTGGTCCATTGTCCTCAATGAACACTTCGTACCAGACAAGCACATGGTGCATGTGAGGGATAGTGGTGTTGTGGAGGGTGTCAGCATTGGTACAGAGGGAGCATCACGTGTCTTGGGATGCATAAAGGTGGAAAAATCCTCGCAGCCATTGAGACGTATCCCAGGCTGTTATGGGAAGCAAAGGTGGAGATTGCTGGGGCCTTAACAGAAATCTTGCCAACCTTGTTAACCACAGGTGGGGTTTGAATGATTGGAGGTGGCGTATATTCCTTTATTCAAAAATGGCAACAGGAATAAACCAAATAACTACAGGCCAGTGCAACTTACATCAGTGGTAGAAAAACTATTGGGAAAGAATCTAAGGGACAGGGTTTATCTTCACTTGAAAAGGCAAGGATTGATTTGGGATATTCAGCACAGCTTTGTTCATGGGAAATTGTGTCACACGAATTTGACTGATATTTTTGAGGAATAACTCTGCATATTGATGAGTGGAATGCAGTAGATATTGTGTACCTGGACAATAAAAAGGCTTTTGATAAGGTCCTACATGGTAGGTGGATACAGGAGGTTGCGGCACATCAGATCCAAGTAGAGACACGGGTGACTGCAGATGCTGGAATCTGGAGCAACACACAAAAAGCTGGAGGAATTCTGATCAGGCAGCGTTTGTGGAGGGAAATGCCAAATGAATGGTCTCAATGTGAAACGTCGACTGTCCATTTCCCTCCATAGATGCTGCCTGCCTCCCTCCTTCACACACATTAAACCTGTGCTGTCTAGTTGCAGATTCCCCTGCCCCAGGGAGAAAGGTTTCTGACCATCTTCCCTATCTATACCCCTCATGATTTTATAAACTTCTATAAGGTCACCCTTCAGCATCCTACGCTCCAGTGAGAACAAACCCAGCCTGTGCAATCTCTCCTTATAACCACAGCCCTCCACTCCAGGCAACATCCTGGTGAATCTCTTCTGCAGTCTCTCTAATGCTACCACATCTTTCCTGTAGACCAAAACTGTACACAATACTCCAAGTGCGGTCAAACCAATGTTTTATGCAACTGCAACATGACGCCCCAACTCTCAGACATCAATACCCCGGCCTGCGAAGACAAGCACACCAAATGCCTTTTTCACTCCCCCATCCACCTGTGTCACTGCATTCAGGGAGCTGTGCTTGGTGCCCTTGATGTTTTTGATGTAGATTAATGACTTGGGTGTGAATGTAGAAGGTGTGATTAGTAAGCTTGCAGATGATACAAAAATTGGTGGAGTTGCAGATAGTGAGGAAGATTTTTAAAGGCTACAGCAGGATATCAATCAGCTGAGAAGTAGAGTGAAGCACTGGCAGGTGGAATTTAATCCTGACAAATATGAGGTGATGAAGTAGAACATTGAACACAGAACAATTCGACACAGGAACAGGACTTTCAGCCCACAATGTTGTGCTGAAATAATTAAGCTAATGATAACTAATTCCTTCTGCCTGCACGTGGTCCACCTCACTTCATTCCCTGCATCTTCATGTGCCTATCTAAGAACCTCTTAAACACCACTTAATGTCTGCCTCCACCACCAGCCCTGACAGTGCATTCCTCAATTTAATGATGTCTTTCCTATAACAGGGCGACCAAAACTGTACAGAAGAGTCTAAGTGTGGTCTCACCAATGTCTAGGACAATGTCCCAACTTCGGAACTTAATTCCCTGACTGATGAAGGCCAACATGCCAAACACCTTCTTCACCACCCTGTCTACCTGTGACGCCCCTTTCAGTGAACTATGTACTTGTACTCCTTCTTCTCTCAGTTCAACAACACCGCCTAGAGTCCGACCATTCACTGCGTAAGTCCTACCCTGGTTTGACTTTGGTAGGTACAGCAGCAGAAATGAGCAGTGTGTGCTGAAGAGCGTGTATCTTTGCTATGATTCCATCTGAGGAAACAAAGATCAAAACCAGTAACGCTCACATTGAGTTTAATGCTCTAATTTAACTTGATGACTTTGGAAGAGAGGGTCAGCAAAATCATATACTCCTATAATTTTATTCTGTTTTATACTATATTTCTTATCAAAACAATTCATTCCACATGTTGTTGTATCGATTTCAGAGATTGTAAATGTTTTGCTGAGTTGAAAGTCGTTATTTGATGCACATTTTCCATGAAATTCCAGGTTTCACTTATTGTGGATAACCTTATGTCTGTGAACAACACAGCTTCTCCATCAGAAAAATGTGGCTTACACAAACTCAAAGGGGTAATATAAAATGAACATTGATAGATGTCAAATGTCCTATTTGGATAAAGACTTGCAATCTTAGAAACATAGAAAAATAGAAAACCTACAGCACAGTACAGGCCCTTCGGCTCACAGATTTGTGCCGAACATGTCCCTACCTTAGAAATTACTCGGCTTACCCATAGCCCTCTATTTTTCTAAGCTCCATGTACCTGTCCAACAGTCTCTTAAATGACCCAATCGTATCCACCTCCACCACCGTTGCCGTCAGCCCATTCCACGCACTCACCACTCTCTGAGTAAAAAACTTACCCCTGACATCTCCTCTGTACCTACTCCCCAGCACCTTAAACCTGTGTCCTCTTGTGGCAACCATTTCAGCCCTGGGAAAAAGCCTCTACTATCGGCACGATCAATGCCTCTCATCATCTTACACACCTCTATCAAGTCACCTCTCGTCCTCTGTCACTCCAAGGAGAAGAGGCAGAGTTTACGCAACCTGTTTTCATAAGACATGCTCCCCAATCCAGGCAACATCCTTGTAAATCTCCTCTGCACCCTTTCTATGGCTTCCACATCTTTCCTGTAGTGAGGCGACCAGAACTGAGCACAGTACTCCAAGTGGGGTCTGACCAGGGTCCTACATAGTGGCAACATTACCTCTCGGCTCCTAAATTCAATTCCATGATTGATGAAGGACAATACACCGTATGCCTTCTTAACCACAGAGTCAATCTGTGCAGCTGCTTTGAGCATCCTATGGACTCGGACCCCAAGATCCCTCTGATCCTCCACACTGCCAAGAGTTTTACCATTAATACTATATTCTGCCGTCATATTTAACCTACCAAAATGAACCACTTCACACTTATCTGGGTTGAACTCCATCTGCCACTTCTCAGCCCAGTTTTTCACCCTATCCATGTCCCGCTGTAATCTCTGACAGCCCTCCACAATGTCCACAACACCTCCAACCTTTGTGTCATCAGCAAACTTACTAACCCATCCCTTCACTTCCTCATCCAGGTCGTTTATAAAAATCAGGAAGAGTAAGGGTTCCAAAACAGATCCCTGAAGCACACAACTGGTCACCAACCTCCATGCAGTATATGACCCATCAACAACCACTCTTTGCCTTCTGTGGGCAAGACTGTTCCGGATCCACACTGCAATGTCCCCTTGGATCCCATGCCTTCTTACTTTCTCAATAAGCATTGCATGGGGTAACTTATCAACTGCCTTGCTGAAATCCATATACACTACATCTACTGCTCTCCCTTCATCGATGTGTTTAGTCACATCCTCAAAAAATTCAATCAGGCTCGTAAGGCAGACCTACCCTTAACAAAGCCATGCTGACTATTCCTAATCATATTATACCTCTCCAAATGTTTATAAATCCTGCCTCTCAGGATCTTCTCCATCAACTTACCAACCACTGAAGTAAGACTCACTGGTCTATAATTTCCTGGGCTATCTCTACTCCCTTTCTGGAATAAAGGAACAACATCTGCAACCCTCCAATCATCCAGAACCTCTCCTGTCTCCATTGATGATGCAAAGATCATCACCAGAGGCTCAGCAATCTCCTCCCTCACATCCCACAGTAGCCTGGGGTACATCTCATCCAGTCCCGGCGACTTATCCAACTTGATGCTTTCCAAAAGCTCCAGCACAACCTCTTTCTTAATATCTACATTCTCAAGCTTTTCAGTCTGCTGCAAGTCATCACTGCAATCACCAAGATCCTTTTCCATAGTGAATACTGACGTAAAGTATTCATTAAGTATCTCTGCTATTTCCTTCGGATCCATACACACTTTCCCACTGTTACACTTGATAGGTCCTATCCTTTCACGTCTTATCCTCTTCCTCTTCACATACTTGTAGAATGCCTTGGGGTTTTCCTTAATCCTGCCCGCCAAGGCCTTCTCATGTCCCCTTCTGGCTCTCCTAATTTCATCCTTAAGTTCCTTCTTGTTGGCCTTATAATCTTCCAGATCTCTAACATTACCTAGCTCTCTGAACCTTTTGTAAGCTTTTCTTTTCTTCTTGACTAGATTTATTACAGCCTTTGTACACCACGGTTCCTGTACCCTATCATAACTTCCCTGTCTCATTGGAACGTACCTATGCAGAACTCCACACAAATATCCCCTGAATATCTGCCACATTTCATCCATACTTTTCCCTGAGAACATCTGTTCCCAATTTAAGCTTCCAGTTTCCTTCTTGAAAGCCTCATAATTCCCCTTACTCCAATTAAACGCTTTTCTAACTTGTCTGTTGCTATCTCTCTCCAATGCTATTGTAAAGGAGATAGAATTATGATCACTATCTCCAAAATGCTCTCCCACTGAGAGATCTGACACCTGACCAGGTTCATTTCCCAATATCAAATCAAGCACAGTCTCTCCCCTTGTAGGCTTATCTTCATATTGTGTCAAGAAACCTTCTTGAACACACCTAACAAACTCCACTCCATCTAAACCCCTTGCTCTAGGGAGATGCCAATCGATACTTGGGAAATTAAAATCTCCCATCATGACATATTTGTTATTATCACACTTTTCCAGGATCTGCTTCCCTATCTGCTCCTCAATATCCCTGTTACTACTGGGCGGCCTATAAAACACACCCAGTAAAGTAATTGACCCTTTCTTGTTCCTAACCTCTACCCACAGAGTCTCCGTAGACAGTCCCTCCACAACGTCCACCTTTTCCGCAGCAGTGACACTATCTCTGATCAACAGTGTCACTCCCCCACCTCTTTTGCCTCCCTCCCTGTCCTTTCTTAAACATCTAAAACCCGACACTTGAAGCAACCATTCCAGTCCCTGAGCCATCCAAGTCTCTGTAATAGCCACCACATCACAGCTCCAAGTATTGATCCAAGCTCTAAGCTCATCCGCCTTGTTCACAATATTCCTTGCGTTAAAATAGACACATCTCAAACCTTTGGTTTGAGCGCATCCCTTCTCTATCACCTGCCTATCCTCCCTCTCACACTGTCTATAAGCTTTCTCTATTTGAGAGCCAACTGCTTCTTCCTCAGTCTCTTCAGTTTGGTTCCCACCCCCCAACAATTCGAGTTCAAATTCTCCCCAGTAGCCTTAGCAAATCTCCCCACCAGGATATTGGTCCCCTGGGATTCAAGTGCAACCCGTCCTTTTTGTACAGGTCACACCTGTTCCAAAAGAGGTCCCAATGATCCAGAAATCTGAATCCCTGCCCCCTGCTCCAATCCCTCAGCCGTGCATTTATCCTCCACCTCATTCTATTCCTATACTCACTGTCGCGTGGCACAGGCAGTAATCTTGAGATTACTACCCTTGAGGTCCTGTTCTTCAGCCTTCTGCTGACCTCCCTAAACTCACTTTTCAGGACCTCATCCCTCTTTCTACCTGTGTCGTTGGTACCAACATGTACCACGACTTCTGGCTGCTTTCCCTCCCGCACAAGAATCCTGTGGACCCGATCAGTGACATCCTGGGCCCTGGCACCTGGGAGGCAACATGCCATCCGGGATTCTTGTTCATGCCCACAGAACCTCCTGTCTGTTCCCCTGACTATCGAGTCCCCTATCACTATAGCCCTCCTCTTCTCCTCCCTTCCCTTCTGAGCAGCAGGACCAGTCCCAGTGCCAGAGACCTGGCTACTGCCGCTTGATCCCTGTGGGTCATCCCTCTAAACAGCATCCAAAGAGGAATACCTGTTTTTGAGGGGGACAGCCTCCGGAGTCCTCTGCAATGTCTGCCTGTTCCCTTTCTCTTTCTCTCCCCTGACAGTCACCCATCTATCTGCCTCCTGGACCCTAGAAGAACCTGCTCTAAGGGGGGGTGACTGCCTCCCGATGCACAGCATCTACATAACTCTCTCCCTCCCTGATGCTTCACAGTGTTTGAATCTGTGACTCCAGCTCATCAATTATGAGCTGAAGTTCCTCCTGCCTCAAGCACTTACTGCAGATGTGGTCACCATGCACCACAGCAGGGTCCACTAGCTCCCACATCAAGCAGCTGCAGCACATTGTCTTGCCCTCCATCTGAACTATGTTTTTTCTTACCTAGCAGTAGTCTACTTAAAATTTATAACAAGCACAGTGAACCTTACCTTTACTTACCAGATACTCATCAGTGCTGTTGACCAGTGTCTTCTCCAACACAATTACTTCTTCCTGTTTAATGTGTTCATTTCGTGCTGTTGTGCAGTGTTAACGAGAATTATGTTGTAGTAAAACAGTGACGTAATATATTCTTTAAAGATAACTGAGTACAGCATTGTCATGCAGAAATTCATCACCAAACTCCGAGACCTGGGACTCAACACCTCCCTCTGTAACTGGATCCTTGACTTTCTGACTAACAGACCGCAATCAGTGAGGATAGGCAGCAATACCTCCGGCATGATTATTCTCAACACTGGTGCCCCACAAGGCTGTGTCCTCAGCCCTCTACTCTACTCCCTATATACTCATGACTGTGTGGCCAGATTCTGCTCTAACTCCATCTACAAGTTTGCAGATGATACCACCATTGTAGGCCGTATCTCAAACGACAATGAGACGGGGTACAGGAAGGATCTGTGCTGGAGCCATTGTTGTTTGTTGTCTATATCAATGATCTAGATGATAATGTGGTAAATTGGATCAGCAAGTTTGCTGATGACACTAAGGTTGGAGGCGTTGTGGACAGTGAGGAAGGCTTTCGAATCTTGTAGAGAGATCTGGACCAACTGGCAAAATGGGCCAGAAAATGGCAGATGGAATTTAATGCAGAAAAGTGTGAGGTGTTGTATTTTGGAAGGACAAATCAAAGTAGGACATACAGTAAATGGTAGGGCACTGAGGAGTGCGGAGGAACAAAGAGATCTGGGAGTTCAGATACAGAGTTCCCTGAAAGTGGCATCACAGGTAGACAGAATTGTAAAAAAAGGCTTTTAGCATCCTGGCATTCATATATCAAAGTATAGAGTATAGGAGTTGGGATGTTATGGTGAGGTTGTATAAGACATTGGTGAGGCCAAATTTGGAGTATTGTGTGCAGTTCTGGTCACCTAACTATAGGAAGGATATCAGTAAGATTGAAAGAGTGTAGAGGAAATTTACTACAATGTTGCTGGGTCTTCAGGAGTTGAGTTACAGGGAAAGATTGAACAAGTTAGGACTTTATTCCTTGGAGCGTAGAAGAATGAGGGGAGATTTCATAGAGGTTTACAAAATTATGAGGGGTATAGACAGAGTTAATGTGAGTAGGCTCTTTCCACCTAGATTAGGAGAGAGATAAGTACGAGAGGACATGGCTTTAGGGTGAAAGGGGAAAGGTTTAGAGGGAACAATGGGGGAACTCCTTCACTCAGAGAGTGGTGAGGGTGTGGAACGAGCTGCCATCTGATGTGGTAAATGTGGGCTCACTCTTAAGTTTTAAGAATAAATTGGATAGATACATGGATGGGAGAGGTCTGGACAGTTATGGACTGGGTCAATGGGACCAGCGGAATAAAGTTTCAGCACAGACTTGAAGGGCCAAATGGCCTGTTTTCTGTGCTGTAGTGTTCTATGGTTCAAAGGTGATAGAGAGCTGAATAGCATGGTGTCATGACAACAACCTTTCCCTCAGTGTCAACCAAACTAAAGAGCTGGTCATTGACTTCAAGAAAGGGGGTCGTTTACATGCACCTGTCTACATCAGTGGTGCTGAGGTCGAGAGGGTTGAGAGCTTCAGGTTCCTGGGAGTGAACATCACCAATAGCCTGTCCTGGTCAAATCACGTAGATGCCATGGCCAAGAAAGCTCACCAGAGCCTCTACTTCCTCAGCAGACTAAAGAAATTCAGTATGTCCCCTTTGACTCTCACCAACTTTTACCGATGCACCATAGAAAGCATCCTATCTGGATGCATCACAGCTTGGTACGGCAACTGCTCTGCCCAGGACCGCAAGAAACTGCAGAGAGTTGTGGACACAGCCCAGTGCATCACAGAAACCAGCCTCCCTTCCTTGGACTCTGTCTTTACCTCTCACTGCCTTGGTGAAGCAGGCAGCGTAATCAAAGACCCCACCTACCCGGGTCATTCTCTCTTCTCTCCTCTTTCATCGGTTAGAAGATATAGGATCCTGAGGGCACATACCACCAGGCTTAAGGACAGCTTCTACCCCACTGTGATAAGACTATTGAACGGTTCCCTTATACTACGAGATGGACTCTGACCTCACAATCTACCTTGTTGTGACCTTGCACCTTATTGCACTGCTCTCTCTCTGTAGCTGTGACACTTTACACTATGCTATTATTGTTTGTACCTGTACTACCTCAATGCACACTGTACTAACTCAATGTAACTGCACTGTGTAATGAAGTGACCTGTACAATCAATATGCAAGACAAGTTTTTCACTGTACCTCGGTACAAGTGACAATAATAAACCACTATCAGTTATTTGAGTATCGGATGTAAGTTCAATGCACTATTTCTGTCTCCACTGACTTTCAGATTTTTGCTTTCCAAGTGACCAACCTCACACTGGTTTTCGGACACGGTATTTCCACTTTTGATTTGGTTGGATCTCTTTATTTGCTTCCAGTGCAGAAATGCAGAGATCCAAGAGGATTCCACTGGATTAGCCTCCTTCTTCAGCTGTTCCCTGGGAACATGGATAACTTGCTCTCACTCTAGTTTTGTGGTTTCTGAGGTAGCTAATGAGGCCAATGTTGGAAGGACAGACCCTTCCACATGTAGGAGAGGAGATGGTCGATGGGGACAGGCAGGTGGGCAGTGTGTCAGATGGTCTTTGATCATGTTGGTTGCTTACCTGAGGCAGCGGGAAGTGTAGACAGAGTCCATGGAGGGGAGATTGTTTATTGTGATGGACTGAGCTATGTTCACAACTTCCTGCAACTTCTTGCAGTCCTGGGCAGAGCGGCTGCCATATCAAGTTGTGACGCATCCAGAAAGGATGCTTTCTGTGGTGCATCTGTACAATTATGAAGGGTCATTTTGTAACCTTCTGGTGATCTTTCTTGGCTATTAGTGTCTACGTGGTTGGACCAGGACAAGCTATTGGTGATGTTTACACCTCGGAACTTGTAGCTCTCAACCACCTCAGCACCATTGATACACACAGGGACATGTACTCTGCCCCACTTCCTGAAGTCAATGACCAACTCCTTCATTTTGCTGACATTGAGAGGAGAGGTTGTTGTCTTCAGATCATGCCACCTCTGTTGGAGGACAAGTTAGCTTTCAGTAGAGAGAAGCATTCACACTATTGGCTGCATCTCCTGATGTGTACAGCCAATAATCATGTAGCTCTGGCTACATACAGAAAGTATTGTCATGCAGACAGCATGAAGTTGGTGTGCTATTTATCTTATTGTATTGTATTGGTTTATTATTGCCACATGTACTGAGATGGAGTGAAAGATGTTCCTGTGCCATCCAGACAGATCTTTCCTTACATAAGTACATCGAGGAGTAAAAGAGAAAACGAAATGCAGAATCTAGTGTTACATTTACAGAGAAAGTGCAGTGCAGGTTGACAATAAGATGGATGGTCCATGACGAGGTAGATTGGGAGCTCTAACTAAAACTTTAGTTAGGCCACATCTGGAGTGTTGCGTTCAGTTCTGGTCACCCCATTACAGGAAGGATGTCGAGACTTTGGAGAGGGTTCAGAAGAGGTTCACCAAGATGCTGCCTGGATTAGAGGGCATGTGCTACTAGGAGAGGTTGGACAAACTTGGGTTGTTCTCTCTGGAGCAGCGGAGGCTGAGGGGAGACCTGATGGAGGTTTATAAGGTTATGAGAGGCATAGATAGAGTGGACAGCTGGTATCTTTTCCCCAGGGTTGAAATGTCTAACACCAGAGAGCATGCATTTAAGGTGAGAGGGGGTAAGTTCAAAGGAGATGTGTGGAGCAAGTTTTTTACACAATGTGGTGGGTGCCTGGAATATGTTGCCTGGGGTGGTGGTGGAGGCAAATACCATAGGGGTATTCAAGAAGGTCTTAGATAGGCACATGACTGTGAGGGAAATGGTAGGATATGGACATTGTGTAGGTAGAAGGGATTAGTTTGGTTGTGCATTTTATTACCAGTGTAATTAGTTTGGCACAACATTGTGGGCCGAAGGGCCTGTTCCTGTGCTGTACTGTTCTGTGTTTTATGTCCTACCAAGCATTCATCTTCAGCATATGAGATGTCCTTTCAAGGGTCTGAATAACAGCGGGGTAGAAACTGTGCTAGAGTCCAATGAAATGTGCTCTCAAACTTTTGTATCCTCTGCTTGACAGAAGAGGGGCAGAAGAGAGAATGACTGGGGTGGGAGGGGTCCTTGATTTTGTTGTCTGCTTTTGTGAGGCAGTGGAAAATGTAGACAGAGTCCATGGAGGGGAAACTGGTTTTCGTGATGGACTGGGCTGTGTTCACAATTCTCTGTAATTTCTGGATGGGATGCTTTCAATGGTGCATCCATAAAAATCAGTAAGAGTTATTGGGGATATACTGAATTTCCTTAGCCTTCTGAGGAGGTAGAGGCAATGATGAGCTTTCTTGGCCATGGCATCTACAAGGTTGGACCAAGACAAGCTATTGGTGATATTTACACCCAGGAACTTGATACTCTCAACCATCTCCACACCAGCACCATTGATACAGAGAGGGCCGGGTACTCTGCCCTGCTTCCTGAAGTCAATGGCACGTTGCAGTCCTGTCCCTGTTTACATTTGAACTCTCCAGTGTGTGTATGTGTGTGTGAGTGTGTGTATCTGTGTGTGCGTGTGTGTGAGTGTGTGTGTACGCGCGCTTGTGCTGGATGCCCTATTCCTATAGTGTTTTCACTTCTTGATTTGAACTTTACGGCTTCCACTCTTAAGAAGGGAGGGAGGCAAAAGACAGGAAATTACAGGCCAGTTCGCCAGACTTCAGCGGTTGGTGAGATGTTGGATCCATTATTAAGGATGAGGTTTCAGGGTACTTGGAAGCACATGATAAAATAGGCTGAAGTCAGCATGGTTTCCTTCAGGGGAGATCTTGCCTGACAAATCCGTTGGAATTCTTTGAGGAAGTAACAGGCAGGATGGACAAAGGAGAGTCAGTGGATGTTGTTTACTTGGATTTTCAGAAGGCCTTTGACAAGGTGCCGCACATGAGGCTGCTAAACAAGATAGGAGCCCATGGTGTTACAGGAAAGGTACCAGCATGGATAGAAGATTAACTGACTGGCATAAGGCAGAGTGGGAATAAAGGGGGCCTTTTCTGGTTGGCTGCTGGTGACCAGTGGTGTTCCACAGGGGTCATTGTTGGGTCCGCTACTTTTCACGGTATATGTTAATGATCTGTATGATGGAATTGATGGCTTTGTGACCAAGTTTGTGGATGATGCAAAGATAGATGGAGGGGCAGGTAGTGTTGAGGAAGCAGGGAGTCAGCAGAAGAACTTGAACAGGTTGGGAGAATAGGCAAAGAAGTGGCAGATGGAATACAGCGCAGGGAAGTGTATGGTCTTCTCCATGGATTGTCACTTTGTCGTGGTGGAGAAGCTTGAGGGGTCCTGAGATCCCAAGAGCAATGCTGTCTGGAGCAATGCTCCTGGTAGGGTAACCCATGGCAGTAAGGTCAATGGTGAGGTCCCTGACAAAGAACAATCCAATCAAGACCTCTACGGTGGAACAGGCGGACAAAGTTACTTGAACTCAACGGCTGTGAACGCAAATGAAGGCTGCAACAAATCCATCAGCTCCAATCGTCGTGGTTTCCATGCTACTGGAATCAGTTGGTTGATTTGTGAAGTATTGTGTGCTTTTTGTAGGACAACGTCAAGTACACGTTAAACAAATACATGCACAGGCGTCTCTGCTCTGTTAAATAGATCAACGGAACAAAGACCATCATCCTCGACCTTGAGGGATAGCCACGACGATGATCATGCACTTTGGTGGAAGGAATAAAGGCGTAGGCTATTTTCAAAATTGGAAGCGAATTCAGAAATCAGAGGTACAAAGGGACTTGGGAGTCCTAGTGCAGGATTCCCTGAAGGTTAACTTGCAGGTTGAGTCAGTAGTAAGGAAGGCAAATGCAATGTGAGCATTCACTGTGAGAGGACTAGAATATAAAAGCAAGGGTGTAATCCTGAGGCTTTATAAGGCCACATTTGGAGTATTGTGAGCAGTTATGGGGCCCATATCTAAGGAAGGATGTGTTGGCATTGGAGAGGGTTCAGAGGAGGTTTACGAGAATGATCCCAGGAGTGAGGAGCATTTGATGGTTCTGGTCCTGTACTCGGTCAAGTTTAGAAGGATGTGGGTTGGGGGGGGGGGGGGGGGGGGGGGGGGGGGGAGTAATTTCATTGAAACCTACCGAATATTGAAAGGCCTGGATAGAGTGGACGTGGAGAGGATGTTTCCAGTAGTGGGAGAGTCCAGGACCAGAGGGCACAGCCTCAGAATAGAAGGACGTCCCTTTAGAACAGAGATGAGGACAAATTTCTTTAGCCAGAGGGTGGTGAATCTTTGGAATTCATTGCCACAGCAGCTGTGGAGGCCAAGTCATTGGGTATATTTAAAGCGGACGTTGATAGGTTCTTGAATAGTGAGGGTGTCAAAGGTTACGGGGAGAAGGCAGGAGAATGGGTTTGGGAGGTAAAAATAAATCAGCCCTGATCGAATGGCAGAGCAGACTTGAAGGGCTGAATGGCCTAATTCTGCTCCTTTGTCTTATGGTTATGTTGTTTATGTGTCCAACTACATTGTTTACAAAATCACATAGACCAATCTGATTTAAGTATCTCAGAATTTTAAGACCTGGATGTACCTCATGTTAGTTTTACATTTTGCCAGTGGCACTAAGTTTAAATCTGTCAGACTTTGTTGGAATCTCAGTGCCATACCATTCAGAACATTGTGCTGACTCGTTGAGCCACCTGCTCTCGTCATTGCCACTGAATATGTCACTTTCCTGCTGAAGAGTGGGAAGAGATATTTGAGAATTGCCTAAATGGGCCACACTTTGTGAAGCTGTACCTGTGGCTACAAATATTCCCTGGCTACTGATTAGTTGCAGCCAATTCCAACAGACTCTGCCCAGAGGAGATTGCTTCCAATGGATTTCAATTCACCTTTGAACCTTAACCACATAAATTAAAAACGTAATTAATTAAATCCTTCCTTCAGCTCTTGAGAGCCTTGTGGTGAATGAGTTAAGAACTTGTGTCAGGGTTCTGTCAAACCTGGCAGATTTAAAATAATCACAGACCTTTAACATTTTTTCATTTTCACTTCACACATGCATTGGTTCCATGACTCAGACATCTTATTTGTCTGGAGTATGACATTCTTTACATCCTGCCATGTATTAACCTGGCTGTGGAAACTCACATACAGCTTGAAATCTCCAGTTAGTTGTATTATTCTGTTTGAATGTGAACACCTGTTGTTAATAAACCTCTTGCTAGATTCGGATTTCAAACATGGTGTAAGACACCTTTGTGTTTACTTTGTTGGATATTAATCTGCATAATTTGTGTTCTGCAATGAAATGTAGTATTTGTTTTTACAAAATGTTTGTGTCATTTTTATGTTTGTCATTATTATATTTTGCGATCTTCAGTAGTTAGGATCTGTTGACTGCTAATGTTATCCTTGATGACTGGAGCTTATTACACATACATTCCAAACATCAGTACGTCAAGGTAGTACAAGGGAAAAGTAATAACAGAATGCAGAATATAGTGTTCCAGTTCCAGAGAGAGTGCAGTGCAGGCAGACAATAAAGTGCAAGGGCCATGACGAGGAAGATAGAGATATCAGGAGTTCTTCATCGTACAAGATGTCTGTTCAAGAGTGTGATAACGTTGGGATAGAAGCTGTCCTTGAGACAGATGATTCGTGTTCTCAAGCTTTTGTATCTTCTGCCTGGTAGGAGGGGAAGAGAAGAGAGAATGACTGGGGTGGGTTGGGTCTTTGATTATGTTGGCTGCTTTACCAAGGCAGCGGGAAGTGTAGACAGGGTCTATGGAGGGGAGTTTGGTTTTTGTGATGGACTGGGCTGCATCCATAACTCTCTACAATTGTGGTCTCGGCCAGACCAGTTGCCGTACCAAGCCTCGATGCATCCAGATCATGGCATTTGGATAAAATAATTTCAATAAAGGAGAGGTCATGCGCAAAATTACCTAACAAATTGTTGATTTTGCTCATCAAGATGCCAGCTGTTCTAAATGGGGCAGCCTGAGTATATTCCCCATGAATTTCTCTCTCCCTTCTCGGAAACTAGAAGTCCCAATGATGTGTTCAACCAAGTTATTTCGTGTGCGTGCAGATGTGGCGTTGGCAAGTTACCTGGTTGGAGAGAACATCACCAGTACCAAAGCTTTTACATGGAACATGGAACGGTACAACACAGGAACAGGCTCTTCAGCCCACAATGTTGTGCTGAACAAATTATATTAGTAATAAAATGCCCAATTAAACTAATGCCTTCTGCCTCCACAATGTCCGTATCCCACCATTTCCCTCACATTCATGGGCCTATCTGAGAGCTTCTTGAACACTCCCATCGTATCTACCTCCACCACTACCCCAGGCAGCACATTCCAGGCACCCACCGCTCTCTGTGTGTAAAAAAAACTTGTCCTGTCCATTTCCTTTGAACTGAGGTGAAAGGCAGAAATCAATAGCAGGGCAATTGATTGGTGTTTCTCTGCCAGCTTCAACCACTGCCTGAGGTGACACAGCACATTGGAAGGACTTTACCTAAAACTCCCCTATGAGTGCAATTCAGTTATCTGTTGGGTCGACTTGTGATGACAGAGATTTGAAGTAAACTTTTATTTTTTATGGGGCTGAGGATTGTGGACAAAAGAAAACAAAATATTGATGCTAAATATATATCTAGATGAGAATTTTGAATTTTCCAGGGCTTACTCTTGACATTCCTAAATGGTGAGCTTTGTAACACTGCCTCCAATTCTGATCAGTGGGCCTGGAGGAATTTGCTGTCAACAACTAGTACTTGGTCTCCCTCCTTGTTTATGTCCTTCTGTAATATAAAGTTTTGGGATTCAATATACCTGTCAGAATGAGGGATGTTGCTGTGGGTCCAAGTGACAACCCACAACACCATGGTTGCCACTTACCTTTGGTCTCAACCAGCATCAGGAACAAACTCCAAGAAGAAAGCATTGCTCCACTCTATTCGGGAACCACTGTTTGGGTCTAAAACAAAAGAACCAAAGCAAGCAAGCAGTTTCAGAAATGTGGCCAAAAATGTTCAGAAGGCTGCCAGTCTAAGCAAGTTCATGGCTTTAAGCTTCTGCAAGGTAAAAACAAAATTTTAGTCGAGTCATGGAGTCATTCCGCAAGGAAACAGGCCCTTCGGCCCAACTGGTCCATGCCGACCAAGGTGCCCATCCAAGCTGGTCCCACTTGCCCCTGTTTGCCCCATATCCCTCTAAACCTTTCCTATCTATGTACCTGTCCAAGTGCCTTTTAAATGTTAATGTTCCTGCCTCAACCATTTCCTCTGGCAGCTTGGTCCATATACTGACCACCCTCTGGGTGAAACTGTTACCCCTCAGGTCCCTATTAAATCTCTCCCCTTTCACCTTAAACCTGTGCCCTCTAGTTCTTGATTTGCCCAAACCCGGGAGAAAGACTGAGTGCATTCACCCTTTCTATGCCCCTCATGGTTTTATACACCTCTATAAGGTCACGCCTCAGTTTCCTACGCTCCATTGAATAATGTCCTAGTTTGCTCAACCTCTCCCTGCGACTCAGTCCCTTGAGTTCTGACAACATCGTCGTAAATCTCCTCTGCACTCTTTCCAGCTAAATGGCATCTTTCCTATGACAGCGTGACCAAACCTGAACACAATTCACCAAGTGTGGCCTCACAAACATCTTGTACATAATATCCCAACTTCTATACTCAGTGCCCTGACTGATGAAGGCCAGCATGCCAAACACCTTCTTCACCACCCTGTCTACCTGTGACACCACCTTCAGTGAACCATGTACTTGTACTCCTAGGTCACTCTGTTCTGCAACACTCCCCAGAGCCCAGTCATTCACTGTGAAAGTCCTGCCTCGTTTGTCTTCCCAAAATGTAACACCTCACATTTATTAAGAGAAAAAATATCAATACAACTGGTTGATCAATGTAAAGTAAATGTCAATTATCATTTCGGATGATTGAATTAAACCAATAATATTAATCACCTCAAATTGTTAAGATGCATACCAAAATGCAGAACTGATTATTAAATATGTTGATGATCAATTTCTATTAATTTTACTCTGTCATTCACCGCTTCAGTTGCATTGTAATTTCTAATGAGACTCTGAAAGATGCCCACAATTTAATTCAGAATTACACCTTTCTTGCAGCTTGAGTAGGATTTAATTATCAGTTACTCCACAAGAATTGATTTAACGTGTATTGTGGGAGTGGATTGAGGTTTTTTGTAGCTCTTGGGCTGGATAAAATTGACATTCATTTACACTGAATGTACATTTCCTGCATGCATTTTGGACCTAGCAACCACTGTTATAATCACAAGACATCAAACAGGCCAAAGAGTAGGGTAACGGTGGTGAGTTATGCCTTTATTGAGTGTTGAGTGAGAAATTGATGATAATAGAATTCTCTCTTTAATGATGATTAATTATCAAAGTTAGTGCTTTCTTGTAAACCCACAATTGATATCAAAAAGACAGCACAAGAAAACTGCCTTGAATTTTGCTGCAAATTATATGGGGCTGTTCTGTGCGTACATTCAGGACTGCCATAGATTAGAGGGTGGGAGTTGCACTTGACTGCACTGGTCTGTAGTAGACTGGAAAGAGAGCATTGTTTTTCAGCAATCTTGTCAGCCAATAATTGTCTTGAAGCAGTAAGAGTATGGGGCCATTCAGTCCATCATACCTGTCCTGGCTCTTGGAAATGAAAATTAGTCTCATTCTGCTGCCTTTCCTCCTTCAAGTATTTACCCATTCACCTTCTGAGCAGTGAGGGAATTAACAAGCCATGAGAGGGCTTTGTGACCTTTCTTTCCAAAATATGTTCTTTTCATTGAAATTGGTTGCATTTAATATGTCAAGAAAGTTTCTTGCATTTATTTGGCATTTTCATGACACCTGCACATTCCAAAGTGCTTTACGTTGAAGAGAGTGGCTACATTTGAAATCAGAGAAAGACGGCAGCAATGTGCACACAGTGAGGTCCTACCCTCACACAGCAGTGAGACGCATGACCAGATTATTCGTTTGAGTGAATTTGGTTGAAGAATAAATGAGAGGCAGGGCCCTGGAGACTTTCGCTGCTCTTTGGTAAGTGCTGCAGAATTTTTTATATTCATGTAAAAGGGCAAATGGCCTCGATTTAACATCTCATACAGAAAGCAGGAATTATTATTAATATACCCACTTGTATATCTAACAGATTTCAACACTTCCTTTTTTAGCTGTATTTTGTTGTGGTTTATTTCCAACTGTTGTTTTATTCCAAAATTCTGGTGCTTATTTAAGACAGAAAATGAACAACAAATATACAGGCATCCCGAGGCCAAAAATAATTTCACCAGATGGTCATACAAGTAGCAAAGTCCTTATTTTTTATATAGCATCTTGTAACACTTGCAGCAGAATCTGTAAGTTGTTCTGAAATTAAGAGAAGGAGAACTGGCAATAAAGGGACAACCATTTTGTAAGGCAATATATATAAATGTTACATCTGCACCAGACATTGACTTCAGTTCACTGGTTATTCTTGTAATCTGACCTCATATTCCCTACGAACAAAGTACACACTTTATTACTTCACATCTCAATACCACACTCCAAGAATATTAATGAAAACCTTCAAAGACTAGAGTCATAGAGCCAAAGAGTAATACAGCACGGAGACAGGTCTTTCAGCCCAACTGGTCCATGTCTACCAAGGTTCCCATCCAAGCCAGTCCCACTTGCTCACATCTGGCCCATAAGCCCCTAAACCTTTCCTATTCATGTACCTGTCCAAGTATCTTCTAAATGTTATTTTTATACCTGCCCCACCCACTTCCTCTGGCAACTCATTCCATACATTGACCATCCTCTGGGTGAAAAAGTTGCCCCTCAATTTCCTATTAAATCTCTCCCCTCTCACCTTAAACCTACGCCCTCTAGTTTGTGATTCCCAACTCTGGGAAAATGATTGTGCATTCACCCTATCGATGCCCCTCATGATTTTATACACCTCTATAAGGTCACTCTTCAGTCTCCTACACTCCAAGAAGTGAAGTCCCAACCTGTCGCCTCTTCCTATAAACTCAGTCCCTCGAGTCCTGGCAACATCCTTGTAAATCTTTTCTACACTCTTTCCAGTTTAATAACATCTTTCTTGTAGCAGGCTGACCAAAACTGAACACAATGCTCCAGATGCAGCTACACCAGCATCCTGTACAACTGCAACATAACATCTCACCTTCTGTACTCAATGCCCTAACTGATGAAGGCCAAAGAGGGGAAACTGAAAGCTGGCTGGAATTGTTGATACGTTTAAAGGTGGGGAAGAGAATAGGTGGTTTGGGGCAATGAAGTTCAGATTTACCGCACTCAACAGTGGACAGAGAGAGGAAGGGCAGTTGTACAGAGAAGGTCCTCAGAAGTATTTGCATTTTGACGGAGGAGAAAGGAAGGGGAATCGCAGTGACTACAAACAACAAAATCATAAATTAATTTATATATTGATATAGGAATTTCAGGATACTGAAGGATGAAGGGTGAGTCCGTGATAGGGACAGCCATGCTCTAGAGGATCCAAAGTTTGCAGTGTACAACATATGTAGCTCTCAGGGAAAGGAACCGTTGTACTGTGCAAATGTCTGAAAGGAAGTTTCAGTAACAGGGAGGTTGATTCAGGGGCGATGTAGAAATGACGAAAATGGGCATTCTCTTTAATGGGAAGTATATCTGCAGCCTGTTTTTATCATATTGATTCATTAAACACCAGAAAATTCTTCACAAGTTAACACAGTTAAACTAATTCAATCCAATCAAAGATATTTAAATGATTGAATCACAGAGTCATAGAGATAAAGCATGGGACCAGCTCTCCATGATCCTGCCAATGTCCGCACCGACCATCACCCACCCAATTTTCCACTCAATGCCACCCTAACCCATTTGACCCAGATTATTCTCCCCACATTCCCATCAAGTCCCCCCAGATTCTCCCCTTCACCCACACACTGGGGGCAATTTACAGCAGCCAATTAACCAACCAACATGCATGTTTTTGGGATGTGGGAGAAAAGTGGAGAAGTTAGAGGAAACCATGTGGTCACAGGGAGAACGTGCAAATTCCACACAGACAGCACCAGAGTTTAGGAGGGAAGCTGGGTTGCTGGAACTGTGAAACTTATCTCCTCCCAACAGTCGTTCATTCCCATTGAAGTCAATGGAGCTGGTGGATCCGTACCAGGTCTAACCTGGTGGTGCTGGTGGATCCGTACCAGGTCTAACCTGGTGGTGCTGGTGGATCCGTACCAGGTCTAACCTGGTGGTGTTGGTGAATCCATACCTGGTATGGAGGCTCCAATATGCAAGATCAAAAGAGGTTGCAGAGGGTTGTAGACTTAGCCAGCTCCATAATCCATAATGGGCACAACCCTCCCCACCATCAAGGACATCTTCAAGAGGCGGTGCCTCAAGAAGGCGGCATCCATCATTAAGGACCCTCACCACTCAGGACATGCCATCTTCATGTTACCACCATCGGGGAGGAGGTACAGGAGCCGGAAGACCCACACTCAGCGATTCAGGAACAGCTTCTGCTCCTCCACCATCAGATTTCTGAACGGTCTGTGAACCCATGATCACTACCTCATTATTCTTCTTTTGCACTTTTCATTTATCTATTTATTTTGTGACTTACAACTTACCAAAGTTTTATACAGTTGCAACATGACTTCCCGACTTTTATACTCAAACCCTGACTGATGTAGGCAAGCGTGTCATATGCCTTATTTACCACTTGTACTGCAACTTTCAGGGAGCTATGGAGTTGCATCCTGAGATCCCTCTGCACATCAATGATCTGAAGGATCCTGCCATTCACTGGATAATTTCCCTTTACACTTGACCTCTCAAAGAGCAACAAGTCACACTTGTCCAGATTAAACATTACAATTAAACTCATGTTCACATATAACTGGGTGTGAGACAGAAAATGTCAGACTGTAATTTAAATACTTTCTTAAAGATTTCCTGTATCGCAAAAAATCATGTAGCAATATAGAGGTTATATTAATCACAAAGGCACATGTTTACTTAATCATTGATTGCAGGCAGATTGTCAATACAGATTAATTTCCATTGAATAATCACTAATCTGTCAAAACCATAGAACCATTGAACAGTACAGCACAATACAGGCCCTTCAGCCCACCATGTTGTGCCAACCTTTAAACCTCGCCTAAGACTATCTAACCCCTTCCTCCCACATATCCCTCTATTTCAAATTCCTCCATATGCTTATCTAACAATCTCTTGAACTCAACCAATGTACCTGCCTCCACCACCGCCCAAGGCAGTGCATTCCATGCCCCAACCACTCTCTGGGTAAAAAAACTCCCTCTGATATCACACTTGAACTTCCCACTCATTAATTTAAAGCCATGCCCTCTTGTATTTAGCATTGGTGCTGGCTGTCCACTCTATCTATTCCTCTTAATATTTTGTATACCTCTATCATGTCTCCTCTCATCCTCCTTCTCTCCAATGAGTAAAGCCCTAGCTCCCTTAGTCTCTCCTCATAATCCATACTCTCTAATCCAGGCAGCATCCTGGTAAATCTCCTCTGCACCCTTTCCAACGCCTCCACATCCTTCCTATAATGAGGTGACCAGAAATGGACACAGTATTCCAAGTGTGATCTAAACAGAGTTTTGTAGAGCTGCATCATTACCACATGGCTCTTAAACTCTATCCCACGACTAATGAAAGCTAACATCCCATAAGCTTTCTTAACTACCCTATCCACCTGTGTGGCAACTTTCAGTGATCTGTGGATATGAACGCCCAGATCCCTCTGCTCCTCTACACTGCCAAGAATCCTGCCATTTACCTTGTACTCCGCCTTGGAGTTTGTCCTTCCAAAGTGTACCACCTCACACTTCTCTGGATTGAACTCCATCTGCCACTTCTCAGCCCAGCTCTGCATCCTATCAATATCCTTCTGAAATCTTTGACAGTCCTCCACACAAGTGACAATAATAAACCAAGAACAATACAACACCACCAACCTTTGTGTCGTCTGCAGACCTGCTAACCCACCCTTTTACCCCCACATCCAAGTCATTAATAAATATCACGAAAAGTAGAGGGCCCAGAACTGATCCTTGTGGGACACCACTAGTCACAGCCCTTCAGTCTGTATGCACTCCCTCCACCACAACCCTCTGCTTTCTACAGGCAAGCCAATTCTGAATAACACGGCCAAGCCTCCTTGGATCCCTTGGCCTCTGACCTTCTGAAGAAGCCTACCATGTGGAACCTTGTCAAACGTCTTACTAAAATCCATGTAGACCACACCCACTGCACTACCCTCATCAATCTTCCTGGTCACCTCCTCAAAGAACCCTGTCAGGCTTGTGAGACATGATCTTCCCTTCACAAATCCATGCTGCCTGTCCCTAATCAGTCCATGATTCTCTAAATACCCATTGATCCTATCTCTAAGAATCCTTTCCAACAGCTTGCCCACTACAGACGTAAGGCTCACTGGTCTGTAATTCCTTGCACTATTTGTAAATCCCTGGAATGAATAAGGGGACAACATTTGCCACCATCCAATCCTCCGGGACCATTCCCGTGGACAACGAGGACTCAAAGATCCTAGCCAACAGTTCAACAATCTCCTCCCTCGCCTCGCGGAGTAGCCTGAGGAATAGTCAAGGGCATTTATTTATCAGTTGATAGTTTTTCCATGCGGTAGTGTAGCGGTTAACATAACACTACTACAACGCCAGTGAACTGGGTTCAATTCCAGCCGCTGTTTGTAAGGATTTTGTACGTTCTCCCCATGTCTGCGTGGGTTTCCTCCGGGTGCTCTGGTTTCCTCCCACATTCCAAAGATGTACGAGTTAGGAAGGTGTGGGCACGCTATGTTGGCACCGGAAGCGTGGTGACATTTGTGGGCTGCCCCCAGAACACTCTATGCAAAAGGTGCATTTCACTATGTGTTTCAATGTACATGTGACATAGAAACATAGAAAAACTACAGCACAATTCAGGCCCTTTGGCCCACAAAGCTGTGCCGAACATGTCCCTACCCTAGAAATTACTAGGCTTACCCATAGCCCTCTATTTTATTCAGCTCCATGTACTGATCTAACAGTATCTTGAAAGACCCTATCATATCCGCCTCCACCACCATTTCCGGCAGCCCATTCTACACACTCACCACTCTCTGAGTAAAAAACTTACCCCTGACATCTCCTCTATATCTACTCTCCAGCACCTTAAACCTATGTCCTCTTGTTGCCACCATTTCAGCCCTGGGGAGAAACCTCTGACTATCTACCCAATCAATACCTCTCATCATCTTATACACCTCTATCAGGTCCCCCCTCATCCTCCGTCTCTCCAAGGAGAAAAGGCTGAGTTCCCTCAGCCTGCTTTTATAAGGCATGCTCCACATTCCAGGCAGTGTCCTGGTAGATCTCCTCTGCACCCTCTCTATGGCTTCCACATCTTTCCTGTAGTAAGGCAACCAGAACTGAGCACAGTACTCCAAGTGGGGTCTGACCAGGGACCTATATAGCTGCAGCAATACCTCCCGACTCCTAAATTCAATTCCCCGATTAATGAAGAACAATATACCATATGCCTTCTTAACCACAGAGTCAACCTGCGCAGCCGCTTTGAGCATCCTATGGACTCGGACCCCAAGATCCCTCTGATCCTCCACACTGCCAAGAGTCCTACCATTAATACTATACTCTGCCAACATATTTGACCTACCAAAATGAACCACTTCACACTTATTTGGGTTGAACTGTATCTGCCACTTCTCAGCCCAACTCTGCATCCTATCTATGTCCCTCTGTAACCTCTGACAGCCCTCCAAACTATCCACAACACCCCCAACCTTTGTGTCATCTGCAAACTTACTAACCCACCCCTCCACTTCGTCATCCATGTCATTTATAAAAATCACAAAGAGTAAGTGTCCCAGTATAGATCCCTGAGGTACACCACTGGTCACCGACCTCCACTCAGAATACGAACTTTCAACAACCATTCTTTGCCTTCTGTGGGCCAGCCAGTTCTGGATCCACACTGCAATGTCCCCTTGGATCCCATGTCTCCTCACCCTCTCCATAACTCTCGCATAGGGTACCTTATCAAACGCCTTGCTGAAATCCATATACACTACATCTACTGCTCTCCCTTCATTGATGTGTTTAGTCATATCCTCAAAAAATTCAATCAGGCTCGTAAGGCAGGACCTGCCCTTAACAATGCCATGCTGACTATTCCTAATCATATTATACCTCTCCAAATGTTCATAAATCTTGCCTCTCAGGATCTTCTCCATCAGCTTACCAACAACTGAGGTAAGACTCACCTGTCTATAATACCCTGGGCTATCCCTACTCCCCTTCTTGAATAAGGGAACAACATCCGCAACTCTCCAATCTTCCAGAACCTCTCCCGTCTCCATCGACATTGCAAAGATCATCGTCAGAGGCTCAGCAATCTCCTCCCTCGCCTCCCACAGCAACCTGGGGTACATCTCATCCAGTCCTGGCGACTTATCTAACTTGATGCTTTCCAAAAGTTTCAGCACCACCTCCTTTCTAATATCTACATGCTCAAGCTTTTCAAGCCACTGCATGTCCCCACTACAATCCCCCAGATCCTTTTCCGTGGTGAATACTGATGTAAAGTATTCATCAAGTACCTCCACTATTTCTTCCGGATCCACACACACTTTCCCACTGCCGCACTTGATCGGCCCTATTCTTTCACATCTCATCCTCTTACTCTTCACATACTTGTAGAACGCCTTGGGGCATCTTAACATCAGAGAATATCAAGCTGTATAATGATAGGGTCATAGAGTCACAGAGCACTACAGCACAGGAACAGGTCCTTTGGCCCATCTAGTCCATACCGGCCTGGTTTTCTGCCCAGTCTCATCTACTTGTACCCGGACCATAGTCTCCAAACCCCTCCCATTCATGTACCTATCCAAATGTTATAATTGAACCCGCATCTACCACTTCCGCTGGCAGCTCGTTCCATGCTCGCTCCACCCTCTGAGTGAAGTAGTTCCCCCTCAGATTCCCCTTAAATATTTCACCTTTTACCCTAAACTTATGACCTATAGTTCTCGTCTCACCTAACCTGAGGGGAAAAAGCTTGCATGCATTCACCCTAACTATACCCTTCATAATTTTGTATACCTCTACAAGATCTCCCCTCATTCTCCTGCACTCCAGGGAATAAAGTCCTAACCTATTCATGCTTTCCCTGTAACTCAGGTTCTCAAGCCCCGGCAACATCTGTGTAAATTTTCTCTGCACTCCTTCAAGCTTATTGATATCTTTCCTGTAGGGAGGTGACCAGAACTGCACACAATACTCTGAATTCAGCCTCACCAACATATTGTACAACTTCAACATAACATCCTAACTCCTGTACTCAGCGCCCTGATTTATGAAGGCCAAAGTCCCAAGAGCTCTCTTTATGATCATATATACCTGCAACGCCACTTTCAAGGAATTATGGATCTGTATTCCTAGGTCCCTTTGTTCTACCGCACACCTCAGTGCCCTACCATTCACTGTGTAAGTCTTACGCTGGTTTGTCCTCCCAAAGTAGACTTGTCACACTTGTCTGTGTTAAATTCCATCTGCCATTTTTCAGCCCATTTTCCCAGCCGGTCAAGATCATGCTGCAAGCTTTGCTGATCCAGTTTACCACATTATCATATAAATGATTAATATAGATGATAAACAATAACGGACCCAGCACCGATCCCTGCGGCACACCACTAGTCACAGGCCTCCAGTCAGAGAGACAACCATCTGCTACCACTTTCTGGCTTCTTCCGCTAAGCCAATGTTGAATCCAATTAACTACTTCATCCCGAATGCTAAGCGACTTAACCTTCTGGAGCAGCTTCCCATGCGTAACCTTGTTAAAGGCCTTGCTAAAGTCCATGCAGACAACATCCACTGCCTTTCCTTGATCAACCTTCCTGGTCCATGTCCATGCCAACCAGTGGGCACCCTTCTGTGTCCACCCCATCCTCTAGCACTTGGCCCTTAGCCTTCTACGTGTAAGTGATTCAAGTGTTCACCTGGGCACCTCTGAAGTTCTGTCAGCAGCTCTACATCTACCCCTCCCTCTGTCAGTGCTTCCGGGTACTCACTACTCTCTGGGTGAATAAGGTCCCCATCAGATCCCTTCTCTTACGCCTTTCCCTAAATCTGTGTCTTCTGGTTTTATTCAACTATGATGAGGGGAAAAGTATTCTGCAGCCTACCCTATCTATCATAATCTTACATAACTCCATAGCCCCCTCCACTCCAGGGAGAACAGACCCAGCCTCTCCAGTCTCTCCTCATCATTGAAACACTCCATCTCAGGCAACCCAGAGAAATTGATAGATATGTTCTTGGAGAAACTGATGTAGATATCACTGTTTGCAGAGTCAATATTGAAGATTCGTTGAGCAAACATAGTTTGAAAATTGGCATTTGAGAAAGTCCTCGGAATCCAAAGAGGACATATACCTGGAAAATAATTGATTGAGCAAAACTTCCTGAATGTAGAGGCTGAGTGAAGTGCATGTGGGTGTTTTGATGCATTGGGTAGAGTGTTGTGTTTTATTGGTGAAAATCAGCTTTGTAAATCGAAGACACATACCCAAAAAGTCAATGGCATTACGGTGAAGATTCATACTTTGAACATTCATAAATTGAAGAATTGCTGTGTTTAATCAATGGACCAAGTTTTGCAATAAACCAAATGGTGTATTAGAGCTCACTCGTATTGGATGGTAGTTTGGGTTGAGTGAGCTGTAAAATAATTTAAAATTTTAATCCTACATTTAATCCATCTCAAACCTGCCTACTTCTCTTCCATAGACACAGTACTCAAACCACTCCAAAGTGATGTGTTAGTCAGAGAAATATCTTAATGAAGTTGTATCCATCAGAATTATTTTCCTCTCTTTCAATTTTGACGTTATTATTGGTATTAGTTTATTATTGTCACTTGTACCGAGGTACAGTGAAAAGCTTGACTTACAAACTGATCGTACAGGTCAATTCATTACACAGTGCAGTTACATTGTGTTAGTACAAAGTGCATTGATGTAGTACAGGTAAAAACAATAACAGTACAGAGTAAAATGTCACAGCTACAGAGAAAGTGCAGTGCAATAAGGTACAAGGTCACAACAAGATAGATCGTGAGGTTATAGTCCATCTCATTGTATAAGGGAACTGTTCAATAGTTTTATCACAGTGGGGTAGAAGCTGTCCTTAAGTCTGGTGGTACGTGCCCTCAGGCTCCTGTATCTTCTACCTGATGGGAGAAGAGAGAATGTCCCGGGTGGGTGGGGTCTTTGATTATGCTGGCTGCTACACCAAGACAACGAGAGGTAAAGACAGAGTCCAAGGAGAGGAGGCTGGTATCTGTGATGTGCTGGGCTGTGTCCACAACTCTCTGCAGTTTCTTGCGGTCCTGGGCAGAGCAGTTGCCGTCCCAAGCCATGATACATCCAGATAGGATGCTTTCTATGGTTCATTGGTAAAAGTTGGTGAGAGTCAAAGGAGACAAACTAAATTTCTTCTCAAGGTCATTTTGGTCTGGATACTTACTGCCGGTTTTGTCAGTGACTCCCACATCCCTGAATGAATAGGAAAGATATAACCACAGTATCACCATCCCCTGTTTGAAATATGACCAGATGTTTAATTAGGAGACAACATGAACAAAGAGGTCGACCTGAGGAAATGAATGAACAAAACTGGCTGATCCATTTTACCGATGACATTGAGTCTTTGTACATGCCCTGAGATGTTTGTCTGGAAATCAAGGACACAGGAGATTCTGCAGATGCTGGAATCTGGAGTAACAAACATAAAATGCTGGAGGAACTCAGCAGGTCGGGCAGCATCAGGACTGGAAGGGAAGAGGGTAGAGGCCAGAATAAGAAGGTGGGGGAGGGGGAGGAGCACAGGCTGGCAGGTGATAGGCAAGTCCAGGTGAGAGGGGGAAGGTAGGTGGGTAGGGGAGTGGGGATGAAAGGGAGGGATGTGTGAAGCCGGGAGGTGATGGGTAGAAGAGGCGAAGGGCTGAAGAAGACGGAAACTAATGGGAGAGGATGGTGGACCATGGAATAAAGGGAAGGAGGGAGGTGACGGCCAAATCTTGAGGGTGCGGGAGGGGAAAGAGAAGCCACGGGAATGAGCAAAACCAAAGGGGAGGGTGGAAGGAGGAAACCAGAGAGGAGAAATCAGTCGATGCGGTCAGGTTGGAGACTACCAAAGATGGAGCATGAGATGTTGTTCCTCCAACCTATGTCTGGCCTTGAGGAGGTAGCAGTAGAGGAGGCCGAGGATAGACATGTCAGAATGGGAAGTGGAATTGCAGTGGGTGGCCACTGGGAGGTCCTGGCTGTTGTGACAGATGTAGCGAAGGTGCTCGATGAAGCGGTCACCCAATCTGTGTCGGGTCTCACCGATGTGCAGGAGGCCGCACTGGGAGCATCGGATGCAATAAACGACATCCTCAGACTCACAGGTGAAGCGCTGCCTGGAAGGACTGTCTGGGGCCCTGAATGGTGGTGAGGGAGGAGGTGCAGGGACAGGTGTAGCACTTGGTACGGTTGCAGGGATCAGTGTCGGGGAGTTATTGGTGGGGAGGGACGAGTGGACAAGGGAGTCACGGAGAGAGCGGTCCCTGCGGAAAGTGGAGAGAGGTGGGAGGGGAAGATGTGCCTGGTGGTGGGATCCTGTTGGAAGTGGCGGAAGTTGCGGAGAATGATGTGTTGGACACGGAGGCTCATGGGGCGGCAAGTGAGGGCAAGGGGAACCGTGTCCCTGTTGTGATGGGGGTGGGGGGGGTGAGGGCAGATGTGTGGGAAATGGAGGAGATGTGGGTGAGGGCAGCTTTGATGGTGGTGGAAGGGAAACCCCATTTACTGAAGAAGGAGGACATCTCGGATGTTCTCGAATGGAAAGCCTCATCATGGGAACAGATGTGGCAGAGGAGGAGGGACTGGGAGAAGGGGATGGCATCCTTACAAGTGACAGGGTGGGAAGAGGTGTAGTCAAGGTAACTGTGGGAGTCAGTGGGTTTGTAAAATGTGTCGGTGGATAATCTGTCTCTGGAGATGGAGACAGAGAGATACAGAAAGGGAGAGAGGTGTCGGAGACGGACCAAGTGAATCTGAGGGCAGGGTGGAATTTAGAGGCAAAGTTGATGGAATTGACCAGCTCAGCACGGGTGCAGGAAGCAGCCCCGATGCAGTCGTCAATGTAGCGGAGAAAGAGTTGGGGGGTGTTACTGGTGTAGGCTTGGAACATGGACTGTTCCATGTCGCCGACGAAAAGGTCGGCATAGCTGCGGCCCATACAAGTGCTCATGGCCGCACCTTTGGTTTGGAGAAAGTGGGAGGAGCCATAGGAGAAGTTGTTGAGGGTGAGTCCCAGTTCTGCCAGGTGGAGGAGAGTGGTGGTGGAGGGGAACTGGTTGGGTCGGTTATGTCTGGAAATCATTGGTAGATTATTGGAAAATAAATAAATGCTAATAATGAGCCATTGTGATTTATCAGAAGAAAATTTAACAGAATTGCTTTGATAAGGTTGAAGCTATAAAATTAATATTCAGCAAAAAGCTTAATATTATGAAGGAAGTATTGTTTTCCAACTGAATTCCCAAATAGGACATTAGCAATGTGTTGTCAATTGAAACGAACATACTTAATAACTGTGATTTCAGTTTAAACTTATGTCTTTAATGATGATTGGCTCTCACTTGCAACCATAATGACAGATGATTAATGTCTTAATGTGAAATTCTGTGAATTTACATCTTCCACCATGTAGCTGGTCTCAGTAATGTGATGCATGAGAGTTAGGTTTGAGTTCTAAGATCTGAGGGAAATGTAAACAGAAGAACAGAAAAGATATCTTTATTAGTCACACGTCCATCGAAACAGACAGTGAAATGCATCTTTTGCATAGAGTGTTCTGGGGGCAGCCCACAGGTGTCGCCACGCTTCCGGCGCCAACATAGCATGCCCACAACTTGCTAACCCGTACGTCTTTGGAACGTGGGAGGAAACCGGAGCACCCGGAGGAAACCCACGCAGTCACGGGACAACGTACAAGCTCCTTACAGACAGTGGCCGGATTTGAACCCAGGTCGCTGTAAAGCGTTACGCTAACCGCTACACTATTGTTTGGGATGATGAGGCAGGGTCGCAAAAAGGAGGATTGCCCGCACAAACACTTCAAAGACAACCTGAAGAGAGTCTCCAATCCCTAGGAACTCATGCAAAGGGCTCAGGATAGGACAAGCAGTCCTTGACCAGATCACTTGCAGTGAGATCCACAAAATCATTTACAGGCTGTGCATAATGGGTGACACAGGGGCACAGCATCACCCATCAGTCACAGACTTGCCAGACCCAGACAGCAGACAGCTCTATGTCTGAGGATTTCGGCCTCAGAGGCATTTCTGTAGCCAGATAGGATTTATGATCACATTGTCACTGATATACCACTGAGAAGCAAGGATTCCAACTGATCTCTCCCACTTTTGTAACCCAAAAGAATTCAACTATAGCTGCCCTGAGCTTAAGAATCAAATCTTTATCCATTACTGAGCCAGTCAGAACCTTCACCCATTTACCCATCAGGGGGAAAGTCAGAGATAGCTACTCTTCCAGGCACACACATTACTCAAGGTCAGCTCCATCACTATAAAAGTCCATGGTGGGTCCAAAGACTGGGATAAATTCAGAATCCAGCAACGGACAACTAAAACAAATTCAAGAAGAGAAAATAAACTACGAGAACTAACTAGTGCAAAATATTAAAACTGGCTATAAAAGCGTGTTTAAGCAGGCAAGAGGAAGAGAGAGGTCAAAGTGAATATTGGTCCCTTGGAGAATGACGATGGGGAAAAAATGAAATGGTGGAGGAGTTTGCATCAGTCTTTATGGTAGAAGATATTATCAACACATACCATCAATAAAAAAAGACAGGGAAGGAATTAAATACCACCAACATCTTGGTAGTATTAGGCAAACTAATGGGGCTAAAGGTTGATAAGTCCCAGGATCTGATGATCTGAACTGAGGATGACTTGTCAGGAACCAGTGACTTCAACATACTTTTAAGATTTTTGAAACACAAATCAATTTAGGTTGTAATCATATTTTATTGCCCTGAAGCTTCAGGGAGCAGAGAGGCACCTACTCTCCATACAGCACAAAACCATAGAACCATACAGCACAAAACAGGCCCTTCGGCCCACCATGTTGTGCCGTCCATCTCACCTCTCACCCACACACGAACTACACTCTCACTTGTAGCAGCTCCCCGGATCAGAACTTCTGAAGCAAAGCCTGGATTGGAGAGTATTAACTCTAAGGTGATGACTTGGATTGTTTTCTCAGGAGTGACAGAGGCCGAGGGGAGATGTGAGGGATGTATATAAAATTATGAGGGGCATAGGTAGGGGAGATATTCAAGAGTCTTTTTCCCTGGATGGAAATGTCAAATACTAGTGAGTATAGGTCGAAGGCGAAAGTTGAAAGGAGATGTGTGAGCCAAGTTTTTTACACAGAGAGAGGTGGGTGCCTGGAACGGGCTGCCAGGGGTGGTGGTGGAGGCAGATATGACAGTAATGTTTGAGAGGCATTCAGACAGGCACATGGACAGGCAGAAATGAGGGCATGGACTGTGTGCAGGCAGGTGGGATTCGTTAAAATTGGCATCATGTTTGTGCTGTATGTCCTGTGTTCTACTAGCGGACTGTGATCTGATCATTCGCCTTTTCAACATACAAGTGGACTTCAAGTGCTTTAATGTTCTGGTCTTTATTCCTCCCTATCTGATTAGCTTACATTTTCAATTTAATTCCTGACGTGGGAAAATGGCAGTTCCATAGCCTACCAAGCAGATACGAAATAAGAAAACACCTAGAATACCGTTACCTAAAGAATAATGGTTGAGCATTCTTATATATCAGTCTCTTTACGATGTTCCTTTATTTCCCATCTGGTTTATTAATTGATAAATTAATTGCTTAATTAATTGGTTAACTATTGTCATGTACCAAGATACAGTGAAAAACCTTTTTTGCAAGCCATCCATACAGATAATTCCAAAACATCAGTACATTGAGATAGTTCAAGGGAAAAGCAATAACAGAATGCAGAATATAGTGTTACAGTTACAGAGGAAGTGCAGTGCAGGTAGACAATAAGGTGCAAGGGCCATGACGAGGTAGATTGAAAGATCAGGAGTTCTTCATCGTACAAGATGTCTGTTCAAGAGTCTGATAACACTGGGATAGAAGCTGTCTTTGAGACAGATGATTCGTGTTCTCAAGCTTTTGTACCTTCTGCCCGATGGGAGAGGGGAGAAGAAAAAATGTCCGGGGTGGGAAAGGTCCTTGATTATATTGGCTGCTTTCCCAAGGCAGCGAGAAGAGTAGACAGAGTCCATGGAGGGGGGGCTGGTTTGTGTGATGGACTGGGCTGTGTCCACAACTCTGCAAATTTGTGTGCATCTCCTTCTGTCCCCACAATCCCACCGTGTTCCCAAATCCTTCATCATTCCAAGTGAAGAACTTGTATCCAAAATGCTGAATGTATTTCTGTAAGATTACAATGATTTACTGGCTGCTTTTCCTTCTTCCCTGCTGGGTCTTCCCACCCAGTTCTTCTCTATTTTTACCCGATAACTCAACTGGGCAACTTCCAAGAATCACAGTCTCAAAGTTGCATCCTGCTCCTGGCTTAGCTGTTCAGTGCTATGTTCACAGGCTCACAAGCTGGGCATTTTATATATCCCTGACTCATTTCCTCTTAAAAGTGAATTGATGTTTAAAACTTCGGTTAAACAGAGAACACACTATTTTCTCTCCTTCCATTGCTCTCTATAGAACACCTTTCTTTGGCTGAGAAGTTCATGCACCTGCTTTACTTTTACATGACTCAGCCAAGAGGTTTTGGAAAGGGAAAGAAGTTGTTCACCAGGATGCTGCCTGGATTAGAGGATATGACCTACAACGAGATGTTGGACAAACTTGGGTTATTTTCTGTGGAGCGTCAGTGGCTGAGGCTATAAAACTATGAGAGGCAGAGAGAGGGTAGATAGTCAGAATCTTTTTCTCAGGGTAGAAATGTCTAGTACTGGAGGACATGCATTTAAGATGAAAGGAGAAAAGTTTGAAGGAAATGTGCAGGGAAATTTTTTACACAGAGAGTGGTGGCTGCCAAGGGTGGGGGTGGAGGTGGAGGCAAATATAATACTGCTGTTTAAGAGGCTGTTAGACACATGAATGTGCAGGGAATGGGGGGATATGGATCATGTACAGGCAGAAGAGATTTAGTTTAATTCGGCATCATGGTCGGTACAGACACCGTGGGCCGAAGGGCCTGTTCCTGTGCTGTACTGGTCTGTGTTATGCATTATAGTAATTTACCAACTATTTTGTGGGAAAGTCCAAAGTTGTGCCAAGATTCCTGGCCTAATCCAAATGATATAAATAATGTTCTGCAATTCAATTATTTCTGAGTCCTCTCAATTTAAAAGCTCTTCTACTTCTTTTAATCAGGGACTACATTTACTTTACACATACTGCTTAACCTCTCTGGAAATTTGACTCAAGAAGCCATCATTTCACTAAGTGTTCAATGTATTTACCTAATTGAATCTTTTGCTGCAATAACCACAAGAAAATGTAAATGTTTCATCTTTATAGCATGTGCTATAAGGAGAGGTTGGACAAACTTGGGTTGTTTTCTCTGGAGCAGCAGAGGCTGAGGAGAGACCTGATAGAAGTTTATAAAGTTATGAGAGGCATTGATATAGACAGCCAGTATCGTTTTCCCAGGATCAAAATGTCTAATACTAGAGGGCATGCATTTAAAGTGAGAGGGGGTAAGTTCAAAGGAGATGTGCGGGCCAAGTTTTTTTACACAGAAAGGGGTGGGTGCCAAGGAATGTGCTGCCTGGGTGGTGCAGGAGGCAGATACAACAGAGGTGTTAAGAGGCTCTTAGGTAGGCACATGGAAGTGCAGAGAATGGGGGGATGTGCACCATGTGCAAGCAGATGGGATTAGGCACCATTAGTTTAATTAGTTCAGCACAACATGGTGGGCCGAAGGGCCTGTTCCTGTGCTGTACTGTTCCATGTTCCATGTTTATTGGGGGCATTGGGAAAATTGCCAGTTATTTCTAGTTGTGCGGAACAGGAAGGGTTGTGCGTGCTCATGTTACTTATTCAGAGAATACCAGAAAATGCAGGAAACACTCGGCAGGTCAGGCAGCATCTTTGGAGAGAGAAACAGAGGCAATGTTTCAGGTTGATAACCTTGCACTAGAACTTTCTCTCTTTCTGCAGCAGCCGCCTGGCCTGCTGAGTATCCCCGGCAGTCTCTGCCTTCCCCCTGCTGAGTATCCCCGGCAGTCTCTGCCTTCCCCCTGCTGGGTATCCCCGGCAGTCTCTGCCTTCCCCCTGCTGGGTATCCCCGGCAGTCTCTGCCTTCCCCCTGCTGGGTATCCCCGGCAGTCTCTGCCTTCCCCCTGCTGGGTATCCCCGGCAGTCTCTGCCTTCCCCCTGCTGGGTATCCCCGGCAGTCTCTGCCTTCCCCCTGCTGGGTATCCCCGGCAGTCTCTGCCTTCCCCCTGCTGGGTATCCCCGGCAGTCTCTGCCTTCCCCCTGCTGGGTATCCCCGGCAATCTCTGCCTTCCCCCTGCTGGGTATCCCCGGCAGTCTCTGCCTTCCCCCTGCTGGGTATCCCCGGCAGTCTCTGCCTTCCCCCTGCTGGGTATCCCCGGCAGTCTCTGCCTTCCCCCTGCTGGGTATCCCCGGCAGTCTCTGCCTTCCCCCTGCTGGGTATCCCCGGCAGTCTCTGCCTTCCCCCTGCTGGGTATCCCCGGCAATCTCTGCCTTCCCCCTGCTGGGTATCCCCGGCAGTCTCTGCCTTCCCCCTGCTGGGTATCCCCGGCAGTCTCTGCCTTCCCCCTGCTGGGTATCCCCGGCAGTCTCTGCCTTCCCCCTGCTGGGTATCCCCGGCAGTCTCTGCCTTCCCCCTGCTGGGTATCCCCGGCAGTCTCTGCCTTCCCCCTGCTGGGTATCCCCGGCAGTCTCTGCCTTCCCCCTGCTGGGTATCCCCGGCAGTCTCTGCCTTCCCCCTGCTGGGTATCCCCGGCAGTCTCTGCCTTCCCCCTGCTGGGTATCCCCGGCAGTCTCTGCCTTCCCCCTGCTGGGTATCCCCGGCAATCTCTGCCTTCCCCCTGCTGGGTATCCCCGGCAGTCTCTGCCTTCCCCCTGCTGGGTATCCCCGGCAGTCTCTGCCTTCCCCCTGCTGGGTATCCCCGGCAGTCTCTGCCTTCCCCCTGCTGGGTATCCCCGGCAGTCTCTGCTTTCTAACTGCTGCAGTTTTAAGCTTTTTAATTACTTATTCATGGGTTCCTTTACAAATCTGAGCAGCTCAAACATTTTGATTGGCCTTACTTAGAGAGCATCATCAGTGGATACTTTTTCTGGCTTCGATGAAGCAGACCCTCTCGTAGTTTAAGGTGCTTTACTGCGAACATACCATGATACAGTACTTTCATGAGTTGGAGAATAGTAAACAAATTAATCATAGATTCACACGAGAGTGTAGATGCTGGAATCTGGAGCAAGATGCTGGAGGAACTCAGTGGGTCGAGCAGCATCTGTGGGGGAGAATAGACAGTGACGCTCTTGGAAACAGATTACCTTACTTAATGCCTCTTATGGTTTTAACCTACAGCAGAAAAATTGACTGCTTTATTCTGATAAATAGCAACATATCAATGTTCACATCTTGGTGAAATATCTGATGATTTGATGACAGATGAGAACAATTGGGTAATGGAAAATTTTCAGAATAACAAGGGATTTGGAAATGGCTTGTGAGGTAAGTAAAAATAATTATCATTTTGATATTAAAAGCAACAATTTAAGTTGCAATAATTTATATTTTGGTTCTGTGAGAGTTATCAAACTCTGATTAGGCTGCATCTGGAATATTGCATTCAATTCTGGTCACCACATTACAGGAATAATGTGGAGGCTTTGGAGAGGGTGCAGAAGAGGTCCACCAGGATGCTGCCTGGATTAGAGGGCATGAGCTATAAGGAGAGGTTGGACAAACTTGGGTTGTTTTCTCTGGAGCAGCAGAGGCTGAGGTTTATAAAACTTTGAGAGGCATAGATAGAGTAGACAGCTGGAATCTTTTTTCCCAGGGTAGCAATGTCAAAAACTCGAAGGCATGCATTTAAGGTGAGAGGGCTCAGTTCAAAGGAGATGTGAGGGGCAAGATTTTTACACAGAGAGTGGTGGGTGCCTGGAACGGGCTGCCAACGGTGGGGCTGGAGGCAGATATGTTAGTCATGTTTAAGAGACTCTGAGACAGACACATGAACGTGCAGAGAATGGAGGGATATGGACCATGTGCAGGCAGAAGGGATTAGTTTAGTTAGACATTTAGTTACTCAAATTGTTCCATTACTAGCTTTGTGGAAATTTCAGTAATTCTGATTCGTGAACCTGGTTAACAACCACCTCTTGCAAACAATATATTAACAAAGGCTGAACTGTTTAATTCCTAATATATTAAAAATGTCCACTAATCCTGGTCAGAGGAAAAAATGTTTAAACTGTTTCAGTTGATTGAAACAATACCTGCTGAATGTAGATTTGCATTTTTCTTTAACGTGTTTGGATTTGGACTGCTTGTGGGAAAAGTCTTGCTCTTTATGTATTTAAGTAGTCAGGCTCAATTTTTTTGTATTTGTTTTTGCTTATTTTGCAATAGAGAAAATGTAATAGGTTTTAATTTGAATTAGCGTTATTCAAACATTCTGTGTACTTGTAACACCCCAGTGTTATATATTCATGTTGCTGTGCTCCATATTTATTCTTAGTGGCACAGATATTCTCAATTATCATTTTGATCACTGAGAATGTCTCATAAGAGTCATTAAACCCAGCATGGAAACAGGCCCTTTGGCCCATCTCGTCCATGCCAACTGTGTTGCCCAGCGAGCTAGTCTCATCTGCCCACGTGTGGCCCAGAGCCCTCTAAACCTGTCCTATCCATGTACTTATCCAGATGGCTTGTAAACTTTCCTAATGTGCCCGCCTCAACCACTGTTTCTGGCAGCTCATTCCAAATACGCACCACCCTTTGTGTGAAGAAGCTGCCCCTGATGTCCCTTTTAAATCTCTCACCTCTGATCTTAAACCTACGCCTTCTTGTTTTTAGCACCCCCTCCCTGGGAGAAAGACTGTGTGCTTTCACCCTGTCTATGCCCCTCATGATCTCTGTCAGGTCACCCCTCAATCTCCTACGTTCCAGGGAATAAAGTCCTCGTCTACGCAACCTCTCCTTGTAACTCAGGCCCCAAGTCCAGGCAACATCCTGGTAAATCTTTTCTGCACTCTTTCTGCTTTAATAACATCTTTCCTGTTACAGGGCAACCAAAACTGTACACAATTATCTCAATAAATTTGGAGATTCTCTCAAGAGATATGTAAACTGGGAGACAAGGCCAGGTAAAATATTTAGGACAAGTTCCTCTTATGAAAAGGAAAGGTCTCAAGGGAAATGGGCCAAATGCAGACCGATGGGATTAGTTTAGGTGGGCATCTTGGCCAGCATGGACGGGTTGGGTTGAAGGGCCTGTTTCTGTGCTGTACGACTCCATGACTAAGTCAGGTTGGATGTGGAGGAGCAGTGGATCCATTTTCTGAAACTATATTTGTTCTTCACTACATATTTCCATGACTTTTACAATGATTATTAAATTGGCTGTCGATTTTGTTTTAAATATTGCTCTTTGGCGAGAAGGAGGATGAGAAGTGACTTGATAGAGGTGCACAAGATGATAAGAGGCATAGATCGAGTGGACAGCCAGAGACTTTTTCCCAGGGCGACAATGGCTAACACGAGGGGACATAATTTTAAGGTGATTGGAGGAAGGTATAAGGGGGATGTCAGGGGTAAGTTTTTTACACAGAGTGGTGGGTGCGTGGAACGCACTGCCGGCAGAGGTTGTGGGGGCAGATACATTAGGGACTTTTAAGAGACTCTTAGATAGACACATGAATGATAGAGAAATGGAGGGCTATGTGGGAGGGAAGGGTTAGATAGATCTCAGAGCAGGATAAAATGTCGGCACAACATTGTGGGCCGAAGGGCCTGTACTGTGCTGTAATGTTCTATGTTATTTGGCAGGATACAGTGATCAAAACAATTGTAAATAGTTTTGGTCACGATGTTCTGCTGGTATTGAGTTTTTCAATGAAATAGTGAGGTTCATATCACATGTTTTATTATGGTCAGTATTCTTCAGTTACTACTAAAGAACCACCCAAATATCCTGCACAGTTTATTAAAACCTCCATCATCCTAAACAGAAACATACCCATTTTAGTTTCCTTTCTCTCTTTCATCCATAAATATACTTAGGCTCACAGAATCATAGAGCAGTACAGCACAGATACAGGCCCTTCAGCCCAACCAGTCCATGCTGACCACAGTGCCCAACCAGCTAGTCCCAATTTCCTGCATTCGGCCCATATCCCTCCAAACCATAGAACCATAGAACCATACACCACAAAACAGGCCCTTCGGCCCACCATGTTGTGCTGTCCATCAAACCACCCTCATACTACCTAACCCCTTCCTCCCGTATATCCCCCCATCCCACACTCCTCCATATGCCTATCCAACAAGCTCTTGAACCTGTTCAATGTATCTGTCTCCACCACCACCCCAGGCAGTGCATTCCATGCACCAACCACTCTCTGGGTAAAAAATCTCCCCTGAACCTCCCACCCATAACCTTAAAACCATGCCCTCTCATCTTGAGCATTGGTGCCCTGGGAAGGAGGCGCTGACTGTCTACTCTATCTATTCCTCTCAGTATTTTATATACCTCTATCATGTCTCCTCTCATCCTCCTCCTTTCCAGTGAATAAAGCCCTAGCATCTTAAGCTTCTCCTCATATTCAATAATCTCCAATCCAGGCAGCATCCTGGTAAATCTCCTCTGCACCCTTTCCAATGCCTCCACATCCTTCCTATAATGAGGCGACCAGCACTGAACACAGTACTCTAAGTGTAGCCTAACTAGAGTTTTGTAAAGCTGCATCATCACCTCATGGCTCTTAAACTCAATCCCGTGACTTATGAAAGCCAACATCCCATTGGCCTTCTTAACTGCTCTTTCGACCTGTGAGGCAACTTTCAATGAACTGTGAATATGAACCCCCAGATCCCTCTGCTCCTCTACACTGCCAAGTACCTTGCCGTTTACCCTGTACTCTGCCCTGGAGTTTGTCCTTCCAAACTGTACCACCTCACACTTCTCCGGATTGAACTCCATCTGCCACTTGTCAGCCCAGCTCTGCATCCTATCAATATCCCTCTGTAAGCTCCGACAGCCCTCCACACTATCCACAACACCGCCTATCTTAGTGTCGTTGGCAAACTTACTAACCCAGCCCTCCACCCCCTCATCTAAGTCATCTATAAATATCACAAAAAGTAGAGGTCCCAGAACCGATCCCTGCGGGACACCACTAGTCACTGCCTTCCAATCCGAGGGCACTCCTTCCACCACAACACTCTGCTTTCTACAGGCAAGCCAATTCCTAATCCACACAGCCAAGCTTCCTTGGATCCCTCGGCCTCTGACCTTCTGAAGAAGCCTACCATGAGGAACCTTATCAAACGCCTTACTAAAATCCACGTAAACCACATCCACCGCACTGCCCTCATCAACCTTCCTGGTCACCTCCTCAAAGAACTCTAGCAGGCTTGTGAGGCAAGATCTTCCCTTCACAAAGCCATGCTGGCTGTCCCTAATCAGTCCATGATTCTCAAGGTGTTCATAAATCCTATCCCTTAGAATCCTTTCTAACAGCTTACCCACCACAGACGTGAGACTCACCGGTCTATAATTCCCTGGCCTATCCCTATTACCTTTTTTGAACAAGGGGACCACATTCACAACCCTCCAATCCTCCGGCACCACCCCCGTAGACAACGAGGACTCAAAGATCCTTACCAGCGGTTCAGCAATCTCCTCCCTAGCCTCTCGAAGCAGCCTGGGGAAAATCCCGTCAGGCCCCGGAGATTTATCTGTCTTAATATTATTTAACAACTTCAACACATCCTCTCTCTTGATATCTACAACCTCGAGAACATCACCCCTACCAGCACTCCCTTCCACGTCATCAAGACCCATCTCCCTGGTGAATACCGAAGAGAAGTACTCATTGAGTACTCATTGAATTTGACTAATGTACCTGCCTCCAAGCCCCGCCCCTCCATGTACCTATCCAAATGCTTCTTAAATGATACTGTTGTACCTGCCTCACCCACTCCCTCTGGCAGATTATTCCATATACTCACCACCCTCTGCGTGAAAAAGTTGTCCTTCAGGTCCCTTGTAAAATCTTTCCCCTCTCACCTTAAACCTATGCCCCCTAGTTTTGGACTCCCCTACCCTGGGGAAGAGGCTGTTACCGTCCACCTCATCAGTGTCTCTCCAAGGAATAAAGACCCAGCCTGGCCAACCTCTCCCTATAACTCAGGCCCTCGAGTCCTGGCAACATCCCTGTAAATCTTCTCTGCGCTCTTTCCAGTTTAACCGCGTCTTTCTTATAACAGGGTGACCAAAACTCTACACCGTGCTCCAAGGGCGGCCTCACCAACGATTTATACAACTGCAACATAATGTCCCAGTCCCATACTCAGTGCCTTGACTGATGAAGGCCAACGAGCTAAATGCCTTTTTCACCACCCTGTCTACCTGTGATGCCGCTTTCAATGAACTATGCACTTGTACTCCTGGGTCCCTCTGTTTCTTTACACTCCCTGGTGCCCTACCATTCACAGTATAAGTCCTATGCTGGTTTGACTTTCCAAAATGCATCACCTCACACTTATCTGTATTGAAATCCATTTGCCACTCCTCGGCCCACTTCCCTAACTGATCAAGATCCCCCTGTAATCTGCGATAACTGTCCACTGTCAACAACACCTCCTACTTTTGTGTCATCTGCAAACTTACTTTCTTGATCAGGAAAGAAACTGCACTAATACACCAGTAATGTTCTTGTGATATCCGAATCAGTGCATCCGGGATTCATCTGTGGCAATAAAACCTGTAAATGCTATGGTGTCATTGGGTGAAGTGACATTATTGCCGTACTCCCAAGTTCAGCCAAGTTCAACCCATTTCCAACCATGGTTGAATTGGAAGAGTCCTGTGGTCCATATCTCTGACCATAATTCTGAACACTTCACGAACTGTACTTAGCTTACCTTTAGTAAGTTAACAAATGCAGGACTGACAAAATTATCATAGAATCTTGAAATTATGGAAAAGTACAGCACAATACAGGCCCTTCGGCCCACAATGTTGTACCGACCTTTAAACCTCGCCTAAGACTGTCTAACCCCTTCCTCCCACATATCCCTCTATTTTAAATTCCTCCATATGCTTATCTAGCAATCTCTTGAATTTGACCAATGTATCAGCCTCCACCACCACCCCAGGCAGCGCATTCCATGCACCAACCACTCTCTGGGTAAAAAACCTCTGTCTGATATCTCCCTTGAACTTCCCACCCATTACTTTAAATCCATGCCCTCTTTTATTTAGCATTGGTGCCCTGGGAAAGAGGCACTGGCTGTCTACTCCTCTTAATATTTTGTACACCTCTATCATGTCTCCCCTCATCCTTCTCTCCAAAGAGTAATGCCCTAGCTCCCTTAGTCTCTCCTCATAATGCATACTCTCCAAACCAGGCAGCATTCTGGTAAATCTCCACTGCACCCTTTCCAATGCCTCCACATCCTTCCTATAATGAGGCAACCAGAACTGGACACAGTACTCTAAGTGTGGTCTAACCAGAGTTTTGTAGAGCTGCATCATTACCTCGTGGCTCTTCAACTCGATCCCACGACTTATGAAAGCTAACATCCCATAAGCTTCCTTAACTACCTTATCCACCTGTGAGGCAACTTTCAGTGATCTGTGGATATGAACCCCCAGATCCCTCTGCTCCTCCACACTACCCAGAATTCTGCCAGTAACTTTGTACTCTGCCTTGCAGTTTTGTCCTTCCAACGTGTACCACCTCACACTTCTCCGGATTGAACTCCATCTGCCACTTCTCAGCCCAGCTCTGCATCCTATCAATGTCCCTCTGCAATCTTCAACAGCCCTCCACACTATCCACAACACCACCCATCTTTGTGTTGTCTGCAAACTTGCCAACCCACCCTTCTACCCCCTTATCCAAGTCATTAATAAAAATTATGTCTAAAATTTTACTTGGTGAAGAAATCCTATTAAGTTCCAGTTTGTTCTTTTTTTACCAAAACTGAAATAGAAGTAAGTCCAACTGAAGAGACTGTAAATTCTCTTTCTTTCCAGACAGGAAGCACAGACATCATGAAGATGAATCATTGAATGTGTGACATAGTTTAATCCAAAAGAATATCTGTGTCCAACCACAGGTCTCTCAATTAAAATAAATACAACCTCTTATCAATTCACTTGCATGGTTTGCCACACCATCATTGGGTCTAAAAATATAAGACAATGGATAAGGGTTTAAAGCAACAGATTGTCATCTGTGTTAGCCAGAAGCTCACAGGATGTCAAAAAATAATTTTAAAATATGCCTTAAGCAAGTCAGAAGCAAATTGCAATCGGTAATAAATGCAGATCTGTGGAGTGGAGAAACTTTGAATTTGTGTAACCTCTAAAAGGCTGTTGGATTTAGACAATCTGAAAACAATTTATCTTCCAATCTAACCAAAATGCAGCTTGAGAAAAAGTGCTATCACTGCTGTACTTACACCTTAATAGACAAGGAAATGTAAATTGGTTTTGAGGCTTGCCATCTCCTGTTTCTCATCAGAACAATACATGTGTTCAGAGTGCAACCGTTCACTGACATTTTCTCAGCTTATACTGACGAGGTGGATGTTTTTGCCCAAACACAACATGGGTTGGGCCCCGCTCTTCCACTGACTTTTACCCTTAGGTTTGAAAGTTAAAACAACTTAATTACTTTAAACATGTGCACAGTTCAGCACATCACAGAAACCAGTCTCCCCTCCATGGACTCACTGCCTCAGTAAAGCAGCCAACATAATCAAAGACCCCACCCACCCCGGACATTCTCTCTTCTCCCCCCTCCCATCAGGCAGAAGATACAAAGTCCTGAAAGCACGTACCACCAGGCTCAAAGACAGCTTCTATCCTCCTGTTGTAAGACTATTGATTGGTCCCCTAGTACAATAAGATGGTCTCTTGACCTCAAAATCTACCTTGTCATGACTTTGCACCTTATTGTCTGTCTGCACTTCATTGCACTTTTTCTGTAGGTGTTACACTTTATTCTGCATTCTGCTATTGTTTTCCCTTGTACTCCACCGATGTAATGAGATGATCTGTACAGATGACATGCAAACAAAGGTTTTCACTGTACCTCGGTACATGTGATAATAATAAACTAATGTACTGATGTCTGAGAAGCCTTTAATGATTATATGCTTTTTATCTACTATCTGTGCTCATTATTGATATTATCCAATCACAGCAGATTACTTATTTATAGCTGTTTCAAATACAGCTGCTGAGTTTTAGCTGTTTAAGCAGCAGAAGCTCCC